>NC_085138.1:203423576-204106579 GCF_035046485.1 Aedes albopictus
TTATTTTTATATCATTTTATTTTATTTTACTTCGTTTTTTTTATTTCTTGAAAATAAATAAATTTTAGGTACTTTTCGTAGAAAATATTGCTTAGTTTAAGAAAATGTTACGTGCCGTCACTAAGGGTGTCATTGGGTCAAAATGTCATAGTCCATTTTTTTGTAAGTCGTTACAACAATATTTTAGCTCCAAATCTATGTTTAATTCAGTAGACACCATCATTTTGATATTACTTAGGATTATTTAAAGTATAAATGCTTCAACTTTAATTTTAACAATGATATAGCTAATTGAAATTGGCCTAATTTCACCCCTTCTAGGGGATGACGCCAAACACTGGAATTCATACAAAACAGCTCAATGTGAGTAAATTTCGCTTGCAATTCAAAACCATTCAATATATAGATACTTTCGCACAACTTATCAGTATCAAGTCGCTTTAAAATAACATCACAGACAAACAAACGTGAAAGTTTGACCACTTTCATTGTAAACGATCGATGACCCAATACAATACATCCCCTATCCCTTAAACATAACTCCAACTAGCATTCTCAAAAGACGAAAGTATTATTTCTTTATCATCTACCTAGAAACTAATATGCGTGCATTTGAAATTTTGCATGAATTTAACATTTATTTCAAAATTTTACACTATATTATGCAATGTGAATACTCTCAGTTGTTTTAATTCACATTAGTAGGGTTCTCGTACCGATTGCATTACTTTATATGGCCCAAAGCGGTTCAGAAACTGATGAAAATATCATGCTGTTGGTCGCGACACCTAGCGGTAGAGGTCAAACTCTTTACTAATCTAATCTAATCTAATCTAATCTAATCTAATCTAATACAAACGCAGCCAATACGAGAAAGCATCCTGGAAAGTAATCGGGTTAGATCACGCCCAACTACTTTTCTTGTCAATATTGAGGCTTACAGCATATCAAAGATATGACGCAAGCTTCAAAGCGGCCAGGCCTACTGCGTTGTATTTGCCGCAGAGATGATTCTTCGAATTACCTCGACTATTGAACAATTGTTGTTCTTCTGTCGAAGTAATTTTCGAATCTACAGGGGAGGAAGGATGCGTGGACATACCGTACCAAACGCTCCAGATATTAGGGTGACAATGGGTATTATCAGCAGGTTTGTTCTCTTCGTCATGGGGGGTTTTTGTCAGCCAAATTGTCTGAAACTTGGCCATAAATTTCAACTTAGTTGGGAAGGATTTGAGACCAACTCTGAGTTCAATAGGATTCTAAAAAACCCCAAAGACGAAGAACGGCCGAGAATAGGTAATTTCCCCTATATAGTTAAGAATGATTGAAGATTTGAATGATAATGTAAATATTATGAAATAGAATTTTATATAATGCATATTAGAAAGATCTCACCAATTTCTTGAGCAGCTTTTGTAGAAAATCAATTTCTCCAGTTTTTAATATTCGGCGCCTTCCTTGCAGAGTCTTGAGTCACAGTTCCGTCTTTTTCTTATTTTCTCATTGGTTCTATCATTGAGAAGTGAAACACACACCAGCTCGGAAAAGTTCGTTCTTCATAGTGCATTTGAAAAACACTACCGCTATTTCCCGGTCGAATCACAGTTGGGCCAGCAGCCCCCAATTCCGCCCTGTACTTTAAAACCCCGAAAAATAAATTTCGACAGCCTGACAGGAAAACTACACTACGCGAATCAAGCATCAAAATCGCATTGCAGGCACTTTTCATGCGAATGCCGGATGGCATAGCACCACCACCAACCGTTTCGCGATCGATTTAGTCGTCCGAACTCAAAACCAAAATTCTTGAATTCATGTTTCATTCACAAAGACAACAAAAACCGTTAAATCGGAACTAAAACCTTGATTGATGCAAAATACGTAGATTTTTGTTCAGCGAATTCCGAAAATCACACGCGTTTCATTTCAGATATCGTAGCACCAGCCAAATCATTGGGAAAATCACACAAAACGGGAGAGTGAAAAAAATCCTGACAGGCAAAACAAAATCACGTCCGTTCGCGGCGATGCCTACTTCGATCGCGGTAGAGGTCAAACTCTTTACACGTAAAATTTCAATCGTTTGGACATGAAAGATCAAAATATTCCTGAAAGAAGTACACTCACTTAAAAATTCATTCCCAATTTTGTTTTCAAAACTCCAAAACTTGCTTGGGAAATTGTATTCTATCCAAAGCATTTTATTAGTGGAAATTAAAAATAAGGCATCGCAATCCGGGGTCAAACTGATCACTTTAATACAACTTTTGCTGGTAACTTCTTCTTCTTCTTCTTCTGTATGGCTCTACGCTCCCACTGCACAGAAAAAAATATTCATGTAAAATTCAGCGAAAAATCATGCACATAAAGGGAATGCTAGAGTTAGTGCATAATTACATGTACTAGGTTTTATGGAACCGAAGTTAAGTTCTTTATCAAGAACATCGAGAACATCAAACATTTATAGATGTACCCTTGAGTTTCCCAACCTCCTTCTATTTCACAATAATTATAAAATTTTTATTCAAATCATTAACGCTGTGGACGTTATTTAAAAACAACCGAAATATAAGTGTCACCCGCAGAATTTCTACGTTGCACATCCTCGAGAGTAAAATATTCCAACAGAATGAAGTACCTTCTCAAAAGCCCTCTAGAGCCAATAAAGGAAACGTACCTTTTAATTACACAGACAAAACACGAACAGAGCACGCTTTGCGCGTTCAATCCAGCCAGTAAATTATGGGCGCAAAGATCGAGATAAACCTGATGATCGTTTTGCTCTGACACGAACTGAACATACATACTGACTAGACTAGATGTACGTGGAATCATTTGGAAATTGCTAATGAGTGCTCGTTAATTTAATTGAAACCGTTTTACACTTGTCAGAGAGGAGCGTACGCCATTCATTCATACATAGCACTGGATTAGGAAGATGGATTGTAGATACTGCTGTAAGATCTTCCGACCAAATTAACAATCTTAGAACAATGTTTGTCGGACTGTTGATCTCGTGTGCTCGGCACCTTGTTTTATAGCGATAATGTTTGTGAAATCTTGGAATGTATTTCGATGAAGAAAAACTATGAAAAATAACAAAACAAGTTTTTAATTAAACTTGTTGACTAGACTTGTAAAAAAATATGGTTCTAAAACATAAAAACTAGGGAAAAATATTTAAAATATAGATGTATAAAATCAAAACAAAAATATAAACTTGCCTAAAATATGTGACGACCACTCACTTCAGAATATCAAGACGACCAGCACATAATTACGAAAACACTGATTCGAATGAATCAGCCCTATGACTCAATAAAACTTACCTTGCAAAGCGCGACGCCGGTGTCCAACCGATCCATAAAGTTGTCCACGTTCATTCGCAGCTCCGGGTACATCGTGCTCATCCATTCGGCCAAATCCTCGCGCATGGCGTAGAGGTATTCCTCGCTGGATTTGAACGGCCGGTAAGGGCGTGCCTCAAGCAGAACGGTCGACATTTTTGCTGCTTTTGGTGTTGTTGTAGGCGGGTGACCTCCTCCGAACAGAAAGGAAGATATTGGAATCGAGTGCTTGACAAGTTCCAAGCAACGCGAACAAAGCCAATAACGCTCTTATCTTTGTTTTTGTAAACTACCCTTCAACACTATGTGTACTTGCGCTGATAGGGACACGCACACCACGTTCTACGCACTCTATCGGAGACGGCAAATTTGCTCAATCACGACCTTATCAGTAACGATTTCTTAGTTACTTCTGTCTTGCCAGTGATTGACGCCTCTAACAATTAGAGTCATTGTTAAGTGCTGGTTTTACCCCCGGTCGAGTGGGTAACTTTCGTCGAATCGAACATAGGTGGGGCACTGTTGAAAAGCCTTGAAGGTATATCGGTGACGCGTAAGGGTTCTGCAATTAGGAAAAGATAAAAACAAGATGCAGTTAGCAGACGTAATCAGAGGCAAATAAAAAATATTAGGACATGAAAAAAATGTGCAATTCCATTATACGCGTAATTTCTATCCACCATGTACGTAACGCTAATAAGATCGGTGATCCTCCACTGACAAGAGACATGGACTATGCTCGAGAAGGACCTGCAAGCACTCGGAGTTTTCGAGCGACGCGTGCTAAGGACGATCTACGGCTGTGTGTAGGAGAATGGTATGTGGCAGAGAGGGATGGACCACAAACTCGCTGCACTTTACAGCGAACCCAGCATCCCGAAGGTGGCCAAAGCCGGAAGGATACGATGGGCAGTGCATGTTGCAAGAATGCCGCACAACAACCCTGCAAAGTTTGTGTTCGCGACTGATCCGGTTGACACAAGAGAGCCCGATGGGCGGACCAAGTGGAGCGTGACTTTAAAAGACGCGGACACCGTCTTCAGCCAAAGGATGCACAGACTGAATATGAAACTTAACACTAGACAAAGGACACACGGACTTCGCGAATATTGGGTGTGACCGACGTGAGGGAAGATTTTACGCCGGTATTTATGGATTCCTCACCGTGGTTGGCTACAGAGTTCGCTCTTGAGCTTGAGCTTGATTTACCGCCCGTTGAAGCTACTCCAGTGACGCAAGACCAGCTACACTCACATAAGAAACGAATAAGATATTTGCCGAGACTTCAGTGTGAGTGTTGGTGATCTTCTATTTTTAGGCAACAATGACACGCCTGTCACGTCAAAGGTTACAGGTCAATGTGGGGAATGGTAAGGAAGTGATGATTGAGATCGTTTGTATCCAAATCAGACCGAATATACCTCAGCGTCTGCACAAATTCATGCGGATGTCAGAGTGTTGGTGGATTATGCGGCACATTTCACTTGTTTGCATAACTCATATGCATTATCTGGTACATTTACACTGTGCTGTGCAAGTTGGAAGGAAGGAAGACGGCTTTATCAAACCGTTTCTGTTCCAGCGATGACTATGAACATGTGACATATACATGAGTAGTATATGTAGAGAGGAGGGAGAAAGTATATAGAGTAATGCGGGGCAAAAGTTCGCACCTAACAGACTTCACAAAATAACTATTAAACTAAAAGAAAGCAATAATGTTTTTCTTCGTTAAACGGGTCCCGGGTAAATATGCAGCAAAACTTTTGAACGGGACCGTAATCGAATCTTATCCCCGTCAGTATGGTGATGAATTATAACTGTGAATTTACAAACTAAGCTATGAAAGACCCCGGTAAAGTAGATGAACATAAGACCTTCAAAAACATACGAAAAGACACGACGAGGATAACGAAGAAAATGTTTTAAAATGTTTTTCAGCTATTTTTCATTTATTGATTTAAATGGGTGAACATCTTCTTACAAAAGTAAGTTCAAGCCCTTTGCCGCAACGATTTCAGAGTGCATACTACAAATATTATGCATATATAGTAGTTTTTATACGAAATTATCATTGCTTCCATGATTCTGTAATTATAATGATGTACTAGACTCAGAAATCTAGTGCGAACTTTTGCCCCACAGCTACTGCGAACTTTTGCCCCACTGACTGTCGAGATTTTAACAATGTCCCTTTCCGCAAGAAGCACCAGTAGTTTATTGTTTATTTGAGTGCACCTCGCGAACTACTATGGAATAACAGTTCTCCGACATCAAGAGGTTATGAGATTCTTCTTCTTCCTGTTACTACAAATTCTTATTCCAAAAGGTCCAAAAATTCTATCAAAACACCGAGAAACACATTTTTTCGCATTACTCTGCCAAACCATAACGAAATCATTCCAACTTTTATTGAAGAGTTGCAGACCTGATTATGTGTCGAACCCATACAGATTTGTTTGGGTTCTTAACTCGTGCTCAGAAAAAGACCCACTGCGAACTTTTGCCCCGCATTACTCTAGGAACATGGAAAGTAGGGGGAATGAAGGGATGGGTCGTCAGGGATTGAACGCAAGACCTTCTGCATATGAAACAGAAGCGGTAGCCACTACATCGCCGAGCCCCTCTGGTCATCGGCGGCGGAGTCTGCTCTTGCTATGTTGACCCGTCCAGAAAAGCGTTTATTTCTTTCTCGAGAACCAGATAATGTTGACGGACTACGACTTCGGCTCCTCGCTCAATTGCCTTGGCTTTCCTTCACCCCTACATCTCCAGGTCATCTGGGCTCCACTGTTTTTTTTCTGAATGCGTAGCTCGCCCAAATTGTTCTTGCCAGTGGAGATGAGGGCGTCGTTGATGACTCTCCATTGATCTTCTACGCTGCAACCTTCTTATTTTCTCCTTCTGTCGTTGGACCGTAGCAATGCGCAACCAGATTCGCTGACTTTAAGATGATGATCGGACGTAATGTTGGTGCAACGTTTGTTTCGCGCATCAAGAATGCTCCGTCTCCATTTTCTAAAAATGCAGATATGGTCATGACCGATTAGTCTTGTAGATGTTTTGCGAACCTTCTTAAAACCTAATACCTTTTATTTTGGTTTTATGATAATTCTAAGAACCTCTTCTATATATCACTTGCACAGTTCGATTCGTATTCATGGTGGCTGTGTTTATAAGCAGAAACAGTTACAAAAAGGAACTAAGTAAGAAATAAAACCAATCTAGAGTGCGATGCAGCAATCAACAGTGCTCAAACTACATCTTGGCAAGACAAAGTTTGCCGGGACAGCTAACACTCAGATAGCCACACAGATAGAACAGCAGGACAGTTAGTCTATAAGACCAAAATATGTTACCGTGATTCCGGGTGAAATTGATCAGTGGGGTGAAATTGATCAACGAGAGGTCCATTTTTATTTGTTAAAAATAACGTTTTAAACTTAAAACAATTTGTGGAAAATGGCCATCATCTGGCTCTAAGGTTATTGAATGGTGAGTTTACATGTTTTACAGCCAATTAGTCACATATTTCGATATGAAATTCATTATTTTCCGTAACTGCGTGTGAAACGAACTTCATAGACACTTTAAAACTTTTGTTACCGTAGCTGTATCGCAAATGTAATGAATATTCGAATGAATGTTTCTAGCTGCCAAGTATTCGCTAAACCCGATTTCGTCATTAAAATTTCTATGAGTATTGTAATTTATGTATTAAATTGTACTTTTCCGGAAGTACAATATTGTTACACATAGTTAGTTAGAAAATTGCATACTTGCAGGCGTTTTCTTTGGATTTATTAAACTTTCAACTAAAATAATTAAAAATTTAGTAAACTTGTAACAGTTTTGCATAGCTCTTCGCATTCTTTGGTGGTTAATTCAGATGGAAAAAATATTGTCAGCACTTACAAAGGCATTTCACTGACTGATCAATTTCACCCCGAAATTTTTTGATTTTTGATTTTTTATTTAAAATGATATTTATTATAACAAAATGATTTGCTGTAAAATTTTCAATCTCGTTGACTGATGAAAACCATGGTCGTACTTGTTTTAAAGCATTATTGAGTTTAATCATATCGACAAACATTCAAAATTTAGGCGCCAAAAACTGCGAAAAGTGATCAATTCCACCCGAAATCACGGTACTTGAAGCAATTCGATATTCCGTGTGGGAAACCCACATCTTAGAGGCTGTTTGGGCTCGTTCGGAAGTTAACCATCAATGCTAACTTCTTTTCCCAATCAGCCTAGATAGCTGTGTAGTGTCGGTAGCGGTTGTCTCAATTGGCTAAGAATAACACTACGGATCGCCTGATCCAGTGGTAAGAGTCCACTAAACAGGTTACCCCTAATTCATGGTGTTATGCGGCTTTATGCTTACCGTGCCTAAGAATGAATGGTTAGGGGGGTCTAATAAAAACCTAATCACAAACGGAGCCTGTGGAGAATTAGGGCGTCCTCCACAGTATTACGCCCTTACTGCGCTAACCGGAGCAATAGTGCAGCGGACCTTGCGTTTCTCCGAGATAATCAGTTGCCCTTCTTAAGTCTCAAATTTGAGGCTATATAAGGGCGGGGGCGGGATTATTCAAATGTTGTAAATTAGCTTACATTACTACCTATATGGGTTCGCTTAATGCGTTTTCGCCATTAGCGTTTTTCAATTGACACCGGATTGGTTTGTCGTTGATGTTTCCTTTTTGTGCTGTGATTGTGAAGTGTGTAATCCTGTCTAGTTTGGTTAGTGGCTACGGCTAGGAAACCTCAGATCAATTTTCAGCGTAAAAAGCGTGCGTGGTCCAAGTGGCTCTACTTCAAAAAGCTCATTTTCGTAGGGTAACTTCTGTATAGGTTACCTTGTGAACTCAGTTTTGCTTCTTTCATTATAAATGAAGTGTCGTGCCTCGAGCATGCTATATCTTAGAATAACGTTGACAGTATTTTTCAACCTTTCCTTATGGATGTCTTCAAGCAAGCTCTTGTATTCAGCATATTTTTGCTGATATTTGGCAGTATTGCTATGATGATTACATGATCTGAATTAGCTCAAACATTAATTTGAGATGCTTCAGTTTGATGGATTATTTAGGTAGTCCAGTTCATGGATATCTTGATATAGAATTGCACCTAACCAATCTCTGCTTGAGCAGAATTTGTCATGAGTTGACTGATTGGCATGTGTCAGATGAGGAGTATCCATTTGACCTTCTTTGCATTTTTGAGTGATCTTTCGCAAAATTTGCGTATTCAGGCGTCCCTGCTCAACGAACTAGGGAACCTGTACTAATTGGTTGCGACCACATTTTAAAAAGACACGGACACGTTCAATGCTTCCAGTGAGCTTTTCGCTCTTTGAAGGAAGCACGACACTAGACAACGGACTAGCATGCAACGCCCAGTGGCACAGCCGAAAACTTTTCCTGACAGCTGCGGCGGGAATCGAACCCGCGCTCCTCAGCACGATGCGACTAAGAGCTTGGTGACCCTAGCCGCACGACCACGGAGCCGCACATTTAGTGGATAACTCGCTTCCATTGCTACTCCAAGAGAGTTTCATTGTGGTTTTGTACCTACAACGCCCTCCATTGTGGTATACCATAACTATTGCTTTGAAAGAAGCTTGTCCTCTGCGGTCTGTGCGGACTGGAACTCTGATCTGTTCAAGTTCAATATATCTTCGGATAAATCATTCTTTTGTATAGTTACAAATCTCTGGTTTCCGCTTGAGAATTACAGCTATATAATCGACTTAGTGGGCCTAAAAAGCTCTGGTTAATTCAAATCTCCAGGAGGAAATGGGGTTTTGTCTTATTTTTCTCCAGAGGGATTTGAGTATTTCAAACATGTGTTGAACTCTTGTAGTTTTCTATGGGGTATTTTCATGGCGTGAAATTACTCCACAGTTTTATCCCGAAAGGGTGCGTGCGTTGTGTAAAGATGGAATGAGTTTCAGATTTATCTGGTTACCTCGTTCTTTCTGAAATGCTTGAGACGCATTGTCGATTATCACATCTGTGATGTTCGTCTGGCAGACATGCCTATTCATGTGAACTCACATGCCTCCCAATTTGGGATATCCACAGTGACTCTTTTACACAAAGTTGTATATGTTTTCAAGAAAGTACTAACTTAAACGCAGGTTTTGCTTGGGTGATTTCTTGAATATTGAGGATGCTTTCGATGCCGTGCCTTTCAACGTCACATTGAAAGTCGCTTGACGTCACAAGCTACCTCCAATGAGCTCTCTTTACGCTTATGCGTTTTACAGTGTCCTTTTCAGGGCACTGATTAAACCCGTTGGGGTATGGGCTATGAGCTCTCGTTGCGCTTATGCGCTCATTCCCTTTTCTAGGGTACCCCTTCCTATCTCATCACCTTTCCCTTTCCTAATCCCATTCCATCCCTTGTCCCATTCTCCCTCAGGTAAATGATGAAATAGGCTTATATGTATGGCGATGGCACAAATGTTCCAAATGGAGGATAACGTGCCTCTGGAGCCGGCCTTCTGATACCTGATGGTCGTACTTGTTTTAAAGCATTATTGAGTTTAACCATATCGACAAACATTCAAAATTTAGGCGCCAAAAAACTGTAAAAAGTGATCAATTCCACCCGAAATCACGGTATTTGAAGCAATTCGATATGTGTGTGGGAAACCCATATCATTTTGCGCACTAGAAAAATGCAATCATCAATGCAAAGCAATCAATGCAATCAAGTTAATACATATTTTTTTAATTAAAAGAGCCACTGGCCAAAATAGAAGCATTGCCTCAGTTTTGGCCATATTTTCAACTTTGGTTTCTATTATGGCCAATCACGTGTATTTCTTATGAGAGTGGCCAACTTAGAAGCACCCTGGCCAAAATAGACATAGAGGAGCGGATTTTTTAAGGAAAATAATTTTTTTTCATCTAGTTTTTGATCAAAACATATGATTTTCACAGCTGTGGTCATCATATTATATTAGATTCTACAAGTAAAAAATAAATTTAGGCCAATTAAGATTACAACAGGCTGAATACCGTAACATAGCCAAAACTACGGACTGGCCCAAACTGAAGCTTCTATCCTAGAAATCGTTCCTTAAGTTTCCAAATATTCCGAAAGGATTTAATCTGGTTTGCCCATATAACATTTGTTACGCAAAAAGACTCGAGGAGGTCGTAACAACCATCCAATCTACCAAATCCTAGATGATTAAGGACAAATTTGGTAGAATCCCAAAATGGCCGCCACAATGGCCGACTTTGGCACCTACTCACGATTGCTAGGGCACAAATCTCTTTGTAAACAAAACCAGCGCTCTTCTTATTTTGAGCTTATTACAAGTGAGCAAGAACAGAATAATAAAATGCACTGCTGTGTGAAGCTTGCTTCTTGAGATTTGTGCGTTTGAAGTTCTGATGCACTGTTGAAGCGGGAGTTCAAGATGTTTGTCCTTAAATCGTATCCTTATCAGTCATGTTCTAACGTTAGCTCATTTGTATTGGGCATTTGAGATTATCCCACAAACAAACGTGATTCGTCGTTCGTCTTATATTAATATAAACGGCATAAAAAAAACTAGGATCAAAGCAAAACTGAGAATCAAATACCTAGCTCTTATTTAATAATTTAAAAAAAGAAAAAAGCCTTCTGCTAGGCTCAATGTTGTTCTTGCATCCATACAGTATCAAATGTGCTCTAGTGCCGTTAAAGACAAGGCCTCCGAGCTGATTTCCATCAAAGATTGGTCCGTCCAGTCTGACGCACAGATTTCTCCATCCGACGTCGATCGTCGCTGTTGGTCACCTACCAGCATCGTCGTCGTCGTCGTTGTCGATTGTAACGCAATAGCTGTCAATTACATGGATTTACTTCTCGCGAGCCCAAAGTGGGCGTTTTATGCCTTGTGTTGTTTTGTGCACCACACCGAGAGTAGACTATAAAAATGGTTATGAACTATGCGATCGGAGACCAAGAAGGTTGTCGGAATATATGACTGAGACGCGACGACAGAAATCAAACAAGAGTTCTGGATGCTTAGAAATAGGGGGTTTCATTGAGGATGTGAGTGATATGTCCTTCAGAGTTAAGAAGTAGATCTCGGTGACAACAATATGCGGCACAGCACATTTTTTTCAAAGTAAACCAATGTCAGGAATACCAGCACTATATGTGCTAAGGATTTGGGAGCCTATAATTTGACTATGCTATTGTTACCGGTTCCGATTATAGACACTATAGATTCCATAGACTTCCGCAGACGAAGACAACTGTAGCCAAACGAACTGTCACTTCGAGTAGCCAAACGGATATAACATTACGATTTCAATGGCGACAATGGATTGCGTAACGTCATATTCGCTTGGTACACGGTTAAACACACTAAAATTATATTGCTCAACCATGGTCCGTCCTGTCTGTCTCACCCCCCTTCCGTTTGTCATCTTCTTGTCGTTGTCTACCGATAAAGTCCCTTCTTTTTGGTTCCATTACAGATGGGTAGTTCTCGCTGAGACCGGCCCACTATTTACACCTTGTCTTCAAAAATGTTTAAGGTGCCGATTTTCTGAAAGCCCTCGCCTAAAAAGTAAGAAAAATGCATTTGGTTACTCAAATTGATGGACCCCCCGTTAGTTAGAGCCACAACAATTTTTGCAGACCCCTCGATTTTGGTCAAATGGTGGCTCACTAAAACCGTTATAACTCGAAAGTTTCACCGAAAACCACCCCAAAACGAAATGTTGTTGAAAAGAGGAGAGATAGAGCTACTATTTACAATAATAAAAAGTTGGGTCGGCCATATTGATTTTGGCCGCCATCTTGGATTTTTATACAAAAACATTTTTTTCACCATGAGGGCAACCACCGATTTTCGAATTTTTTGCATCAATTGAAAGCTGGGACATTTATACATAACATATCAAAAAATTAGAGATGTCTTTTTCTTCTTTCAAAAGTTATCTACAGTTTTGTAAATTGAGCCACGTTTTCTCCATACATTTCCATGCGCACCGGCAAAGACATGCAACAGCATCCGAGTTTACGCCTGCATGTATACACAAAGGCGCGTGTCGCAAAATTTGGCCAAATCGGAGGTTCGTTTCCGTTTTTGACTGTTTCTCAATGATGCGGGCATTGTTTTTATAACTTTTTTAGTGTTTTGAAAAGCTTAAACCTTCAACTTTCCATTAGTGGGATCAGAATTTTAATTCTTGTTCGTTAACACTGCGAAAAAACGCTGCATTTATGTAAACGGTCGGCACCGGGCCCAGTGCGCAAAAGTGGCAAGATTTACGAAACGGCAGATAACTTTTGAAAGAAGAAAAAGACATCTCTAATTTTTTGATATGTTATGTATAAATGTCCCAGCTTTCAATTGATGCAAAAATTTCGAAAATCGGTGGTTGCCCTCATGGTGAAAAAAAATGTTTTTGTATAAAAATCCAAGATGGCGGCCAAAATCAATATGGCCGACCCAACTTTTTATTATTGTAAATAGTAGCTCTATCTCTCCTCTTTTCAACGATATTTCGTTTTGAGGTGGTTTTCTGTGAAACTTTCGAGTTATAACGGTTTTAGTGAGCCACCATTTGACCAAAATCGAGGGGTCTGCAAAAATTGTTGTGGCTCTAACTAACGGGGGGTCCATCAATTTGAGTAACCAAATGCATTTTTCTTACTTTTTAGGCGAGGGCTTTCAGAAAATCGGCACCTTAAACATTTTTGAAGACAAGGTGTAAATAGTGGGCCGGTCTCAGCGAGAATTACCCAGATATGGACAATTGTCACATCAATGTTTTAGTATAAGTTAGCAAATAATTTAGTTTTTAACCCATAAATGTCTCCTTCCCAATTTTATTTTATTTTTTTCAATCCTTAACCTTGAAACAGCCGCGAGTACTTCGGCTTTCCAAAATAACATAGTTTTAAGGCAGTAATAAATTGTAAAATGTAAAACCATTGTAAAAACAAAAGATTTCGGCTCAGTTATGTGGCGCCCGAGTCTTCCAAATAAACGAATAAGTAAAAAAAACCATGGTCCGTGAGTCTATGGAATCTTTAGTCTATAGTACCGATATACTACAAGAAATGTTGAGCACAGACTTTGTAGAGTATAAAATCTGCCTTACGTAATCATGCTGTTTAAAATGCTTTTAAACGAGTAAACCAAATGTTCGCAAACACAGAACAAAAAAAGTAGTTATCAAAAATCGACATGGTTTTTATTTTTGGGATTTTTCAGTCCGATTGTGAGATCAACAATGAGCTTATGTTCTTTTGCTCCAATATGGATCGAAACGTCGGAGTAAGAGATCATAAGATTGATTTTGATCTCACAATCTGACTGAAAAGCCAGAAAAATCCAAAAAATGCAACAGTCGTAATTAACTTAGATTTGAATTAAAGAAAATCATCATGACAGTGCTCAAAATTGAACAAATGATTTCCTATAAGTTATAACAACTTCAACTTGTATATAAAAAGAAAAATCGTTGAAAATGTGTAGGATTTAAGAATAAGGGGCAACAACACGGGTAACACAACTTCGATCCGCCAATATTGACCGTGGGCTACATTTAAGGTATCACAGTATAGCAGCAAAATTAGCTGATTACGAAACCTCAAGCACTGCAAAATCCCATAACGTGGACGCTCTTACCTGCAAATACACACGGAAACCATTCCTAAGCACCGCAGAAAGTAGGATTGAATTAGTTCTTTTGAACGGTTCGGTTCGGTTCTACCTACTAGTTTGCACGTCTGCTGGCACGCCACCAGATAAGTGCGGTTCATTCTTAACTTTTTGAAAGAGGTTCGAAAGCTTTCGAATGAATAATAATTAAGTTGGCGGCTGCCGCGACGAAACTGGTTTCAGATGCCTACATTATTGGATCGTTCTGCCAAACAGTGTGCTCTTTGGCGAAACAGAACGCCACGCGGAACGCCTTTCGTTGCACAGTGGTTTGGAAGAGCAACAAGCCATCATTGATAAAATACTAGTCCCTTCAAATGTCATTTACAAAAAAGTGTACTCCTCATATCTAGACGAACATTTGAAAAGGGCCTATCTGCTTTTTGCCTCCTCTTTCATTACGCTTTTTCTCGTGTATGTTTGGAAGACGACCCCCCTCGTTTGGCGTCACCCCACTTTGCGCGGAAAACAGGATCATAGAAGTAAACTTTTCCAGCAGTTGCCGCATCAAAACAAAGGAGTCACTATGGGCTTTAACATTATGACAGCAGTTGAGTTATGTCAAATACACAAGGCTACGGTGGCGCTGTCTGTTCATTTCTTAGCGGCTTTTTTTTATCTTTATCTTTATTTTTATTTGGAGCAGAGAAAAGCCCGTTTGAGTAGAACAACATGTAGTCCTTTCTCAAATGGGCGCCAAACCTCCTCTTCTTTTCGTACCAACAGAATAATACATGGATTCCCAATGATACAATTGTTGCTTAAATCTAACATTACAGAAATCTTATAATTACATTACTTAAGGACAAGGTATTTGGAGTACATTGCTCAAAATTTCTAAAGCACCGTTTTTTAGAACCGTTGAACGGATTTGGATTAAAATGCATCACGCAGTTGACAACCACTGAACAATTAGCGTGATGCATTTTCATCCAAATCCGTACAACGGTTCTAAAAAACGGTGCTCTAGAAATTTTGAGCTATGTACTCCAAATACCTTGTCCTTAAAGTATCCTAACTAACGAAACTAGAGGCCGATTTTAAGGCCAAGGAGAGGCAAGTATCTGGTAGTATTTTTTTCGGAGAGTACCCCGAGAGAGATGAAAATCGAACTCGGGAGAGCAGCGATTAAGGTTGAAGGATTCGTCATTGATATAATCGTCATCATTAAAAATCCCAAAGCAGTTTTCACGTCCAAAACCGAAAATTTCTCAGTGAAAATCTATTCACTGTTTGTAAGTGGAGAATGGAGTACAGTGAATGCATTTTCAAAGCGAAATTTTCAGTTTTGAACGAGAAAACTGCTTTTGAATTTTCAATGATGACGATTATATCAATGACGAATCCTTCAACCTTAAAGGTGCGACACATTGCCAGGAACGGTTCGTTATGCCCATAGTTTGTACGAGCACCTCGAAGAAAAAGAAAAGAACTATTCCGAAGTCGACGGTATGGAATATTCAAAGGCAACTGCGAAAGCAACGGAGGGCAATCAATTCTTGATTGTAGAAGATCCGAAATAAACAGTGATTTTGAAACTTCACGTCGTACATGGAGGAGTTCTAACCCAATAAGTCTCTAACGATCTTCGTAGTTTGGTAAGTTTCGAGAGTCGATCCACGGGAGATGACGTAAGGCGAAGCGCACAAATTTACGTTGAATCGCCTCGAGACGACAAATACTATTTTGGTAGTACGGTGCTCAAACAACTGCTGAATATTCTATAATTGACCTAACTAGTGAGCAATAAAGAGATTTTAGACACTGTACATTTTTAAAACTTTTAGCTACGCGGAAGATGAAGCCTAACATCTTGGAAGCTTTGGAGGTAACGTATGCGACCTGATCCTTAAAAGTGAATTTGGAATAATACACCTAAGTCTTTGACTACGATGTCTCGCTTGAGAATAGTAGATTCCATCCTGTAGTCGAAGAGAAACGCTGAGCGTTTACGGGAAAAGGATATCACGGAGCATTTAGAGGTGTTGAGATCCATACGATTCGTATCACACCATTTTACGAACACATCAAGCTGGGATTGCAAGAATGAAGCATTATGGTTGCTATCGACAATCCAGTAGAGTTTGAAATCATCCGCGAATGAGAGCTTGAGTGATTTGAGTTGCAGATTCACATCATTCAAGTACACTAAAAATATTAAGGGGTCTAAGTGACTACCTTGAGGTACGCCGGATGTAACTGGAAAGAAGTGTGAAATAGTATCTCCTATTTTGATGGCCATTTCACGGTCACTCAAGTAGGATTGAAGCCAGTCCAAGAATGGTCCCGAAAAACCAAGGCGTTCGAATCTAGCAACAGCAATCCTATGATTGATTTTATCGAAGGCTGCCGAAAAATCAGTATAAATCGAGTCTACTTGCTGTCTACTCTGTAAAGTACGAGCTATAAATGATGTGTAGTGAATCAAGTTGCTATTCGTTGATCGCTTTGGCATAAAACCATGCTGGCACTCAGAGATGACTTGATAGCAGTTGTAAAATAGAAAATCATAGACTATTTTTTCGAACAGCTTTGAAACGGCGCATAGAGCAGCTATACCACGGTAATTGCTGACTTCCTGTTTGTTTCACTTTTTAAAGACAGGCAATGAGGCGGCAATTTTAGAAAATTTCTGTAGTAGTTCCTCGGAAAATTCCTTTGGTAATTCCTTTCGAAATTTCATCCCTTACGGAATTCCATGTATTGCTACTTTCGAAATACTATGAAATATATTCTTGCGAATTAAAAAAAAAAACATGCATTTACAATGGAACGGCTGAAGAAAATCTAAAAAAAAATTAAGGAATTTCCAAAAATCTGAGAAAAATCGCAAAAATGATTAAAGGCATACCAGTAGAATTTTTTGGGGGAATTTCTGTGAGAATGTTTGACAAATTCTCACACTTTTTATTTGATTCAGTTGAATCTTTGGAGAAATCGCAAAAAAAATATTGGATAAACTAATAAAGAAAGCTTTGGAAAAACTCCTGAAGGAAGGCCTCTTTGAAGAAATTGCTTAAGAATTTTTGAATAGAACCTTGGTAGAATTCTTAAAGCGATCCCTGGAAAAAGCCCAAAGTATTTCTCTGTAAAGCGATTTGAGAAATAATTGAATAAATTAAGCAAGGAATGCTTCATGAAACCTTCGCAGCGGTTCCTAACAAGATATTTGAAGAAACTCTGAAAGATTTTTTTTGAAGAAATATTTAAGAAATTCTTGGAAAATATCCCGTAGGAATTCTTGAAGCGATTCCTGAGGAATTGGATTGGAAGATGGATATCCTATATGACATCTTAAGCTTGAATTAATCAGTTTAAAGATGCTCCTAGGCATTCTTAAAGATTTCCTGAATAAAGTGGAAAAACAGTCTTAGGAGTTCTTGGAGAAACTTCTGAAGAAATCATTTGATTTTATTTTATCATATCTGGAAACTGTTCCTTTACTATATAAGCATACATTCTCCTGTTTTTATCCTACTGAAAACAAAGGAATGAAATGCTTGTTTGTTAGAAGGGGCATGAATGATAACAAAAATTACGGATGAATTTGGGATTGTAAGATTACTAAGGCACGTTGACCCTACCAGGAGTCCTCAGAGGTTTTTTAAATACACCGTGTCCAATAAGTTCTCATACAAAATGCAAATTTAGAAAATATCATTTTATTTAACATATGTGATACATATTTTCAAAATGAATACATGTATTGAAAGGCCACATAATACTGATAAAATAAAGCATACGGTTTAGACTAACTTTATTTTCTATTTGTTTTTATAAGCCTTGTTACGTTACATTATTTCGTTAGGCAAAAGATACAGTTAGGCTAAATTAAGTGTAAATAAAAAACCATGCTAGGAACAAATCCTTATATGTAATGTTGAACTGTTGTGGCTTTCTCAGTCTAAGAGCATTGAAACGGCTAGTTTGGCTATGCCATACTAGCCGTTTCAATGCTCTTAGACTGAGAAAGCCACAACAGTTCAACATTTCCTCCCAGTCGTATACCTCCTCCTTATATGTAATGTGCTTCGCGAATCGCTTGTCGAACACCCCTGCGAGGAATCTGCAACGCAACCGAGTATTAGCAATGCAACACACCGCAGTCGAACCACCATATACCAACACATATACCTGGGCGACAGACGAGGTTGAGGCATCGTGAGAAGAAAGCAGGTGTGACATGATCGCAAACATACAATCGAACGTGCGAGCAGATGAGATACACGACAACGGGCACACCAACACGATCACATCGATGCCGCGACAGGCACGATCGGGCACGGTGAGGGAAAGTAGTCCTCGGCTCTAGCAGTCCCTACTGATCGGTCGCGCGTGTCAGAAGCCAAGAGTTGAGCCGGAGAGAACAGTGTTGTTTGTCGGTGAACCGCACCATAATTTGATCGTTGTCAGTTGACTTGATTGGGAACGTACCTTAAGAGGGTCATCCTGCCGGAATCGTATAAGATTCGATCATCGGGAAGTCAGCGTTACACACAGCATCGAGTCCCGTAAGTTGGAAGCGCCAAGATGGTGGCAGCTGGAATCATACAATCCTTCTTGCAGGAAGCATCTCGGCAAGAAATCAATCTGCGCAGCCAAGTGGAAAAGCAACGTTATCCCATCCCAAACTAAACGGTGGAGCGGTAGACAACATCCTTGGTGCTCCGGCCAGCTCGCAAGCGCGATCCCCGATGCAATAGCGATAGTAGGAGACGACCAAAACTGTTCGTCGAGGAATCATTGGAAGCACGTGGTGAGTTGTGCGGGCATGAAGCAATGGAGACCATGGCCCTAAGTCTGATCATCTCTTTCAGAGAAACCTCACCAGGTCGGCGAAGCAGCCGTCGGAGTCGAGGGTGCGAATAGGATCACGCACACACAAAAACCCCACACTGGGTGAGTAGTCAAGAGTATAATTGGCGCAGTGAACATAGTGGACTAACCTGTCACGCGACAGTGTTTTTTTTTGCAGCACTGACTGTTGCACGACACGATTGGGTGCAGAACGACCGAGCAATCGAGCGCACTTGTCACGCTGTCGGAGGAGGCGCAGCTAGGAGACGTGACGAACAAACGTGCAGCGGTGAAAACGTGACAAAACATTGATCAATCGGGGACCTAATCGGATTCGGGTTTGAAGCGGCGTAGGAAGCAAGTTCGCGGTGCAGCAGCAACCGCAAGGCCAGGCGACAAGCCAGTCGTCTGGTGAATCAACGATTTGCCCAGCACGGCGCACTGGAGAGATTTGGCGTGAGGCTGCATCAGAGTGAACAACGCTGGCGAGAACACTCGTCGGAGGCAACCATCCGTGGACGGTGGAGGCCCCGTGGATCGACGCGGCAAGGTGCGCCACTTGGCACGGTGGTGTGCAGACTTGAGGGTTGCAGGACAGTGACACCGTCTAGAGGGGGTCCGTGAGTACGAAATAGACATTAGAATTAAGCGATGTGCATGCACAATGCCTAGGGCGCTAAAGTAGGGCATGTAGATAGGAGTCAGCCCAATAGGGGTTCATGTTATGTAAGAAGGTGTCAATAAAAACGATGTAACGTATTTGGAATTCGGTTTTGTGCGCATTATCCATTCGAATTACCAGGACTAGCCGAGGCTTGCCCACTCCCTCGACAAAGTTCTCTACAGCCTTACAGGACACTTCCGTTTTCTGAAATCCGTTTTCTCCGGTACGCAAGAAAAATATCCGAAAGTTTGTATCCCAAGTTATGTACCAAATGTATATAGCAAGGCTAAAACAATACAGTTTTAGTGATGATATGGTAAGAAATTTGCAAGTAAGCTCAACTTGGGCTGATTTTCATGAAAATAACCGTTATTTCAAAGATAAACATCAAAAAAACGTAAATTTTGGACAAAATATACCACAATAGGAATCCAAGCATGTTTTATAAGTGAGAATGGTGTGATTTAACACAACAAATATCATTGAAACAGGTAAATGGACATTTTTGCTTAATTTACGTTTTATTATGTACAAAATAAAACGGCTCCGTATCTTACCAATACTGGATCTCATATTTTTTTTTTCTTTTCTGGTCATAGTTGCTACTAGCAATGGGGAGGACAGGAACCTAATTTGTTCCAACTCAAAACCATTACTCGTTAAAATACGACGAAACACCAATGAAAGCGTGAAATGGACTTACGACACATAAGCGATCAACAGAGAAAGATAAAGGACAGTTAGTTCCGATATTATGCTGTATTTGGTGTATGTTAGTTGGCCTTTCAATAAATATAATTATTTTGAAAATCCTAATTACAGATGTGAAATGAATTGAATTTAAATTTGTATGAGAACTTATTGGACACGGTGTAAATTTTCGGAAAAATCATTAATAAACTCTGGAGAAAGTTTTGACTGAGATGGCTTGATGGAAACTTAGAATGGTTTTCCAAAAGGTTTTTCGAAAGTATTTTTAAGGAGTCTTATCAAAAGTCGCAATAGAAATTTTAGAAGAGTTCCTAGAGGTATGCTAGCAAAAATTCCTGAAGGAATCCTTGGGGAAGCTCCTAGAGTACATGGATATTTCAGAATTTGTGGGAAAATATCCAGAAGGATTTCTGGAAAAAAAATCTTACAGAAGTTCCTCTAAGAATTTTCTTAGAGAACTTTAGAGAAACTCCTTGAAGAATCCTTGCAGATTTTTTTTCGAAAAAAAAAGCGTTGCAGTAATTCTGGAAGGAATTTCTAAAGGAATCCTTGGAAAAAAATCTTAAGAAATCTTCAAAGGAACGCCAAGATGAGTAATGAATGCTTGAGGAAATGCCAAGATAAACTCGTGGATAAATTTATGGAGAAATGCTTGACTTCCGTGGAAATATCATTTAAGGGATATTTAAAGGATCTCCTAAAAGAAAGAAATCATGGAGGAATGTTTGAAGAAACTCTAGAAAGACTTCTCTTCCGAATTCCAGAGTTCCGATGTAATTTCTTAGAAAATTATCTGGTCTGGTTCCGAAAAAATCATTGGAGAATTTTCTGTTGTGATTTTTTTCTAGAATTTCTTAAGAATTCTTTGATAAATCCTCGAAGATATTATTGTTAGAATCCTTGGTGGACTTCCTGAACAAATGTTTCCAGAAATACTCGTTGAAGCCTTCGCAAGAATCTTTTGAAGTACTCTGAAGTACTTTTGAAAACATCCTCGGAGACAACACTGTAAGAATTCCCGAGGGAGTGTTTAAAGAAATATTTTCTGACACCCTTGCATAAACACTTGAACGATTCGTGAAGAAAATTTTTTATTCAAGTAAAACTTTTTTTTTAAAGAAAACGGTAAAGCAATCTGAAGGAATCCCTAAAGCATTACTTGAGGCAATTCCTGAAAAAAAAAAACATCAACATAGTTCTTGGAAGAAAATTTTACGCTCATTCCGGGATGTTCTTATTCTTGCAGAAAATACCGAAAAAAAATCATGAAGGAACACAGAAAATATTCGAATGAGTGTAATCAGTTTCGTTGTAAAATATGTACATCTGTAATTTTCATGGGGGCCCACAAATTTGAATCCGCACCGGGCCCCCAAATTCCTAGCTACGCCACTGGATTTTGGAGAAACAAATTTTGAAGCTTGAAACTATTTAAAAAAACATACTAAATATTTGTGCTGCCAGTATGACTCGACAGCCATAGATAATACTTGCACTGATGGTGGGTGTAGTCATCATCATCATCGCTAAGTATTTGTGCTTTAACATAAAGGTAAGTTTATAGGCTTTCATTAACAAGAACTTATTCTGAAAAATTTTCGCTCGGTACTAAGATTAAGTTACCTTGTAAGTTAAGGTTTTACATCCACGATTTGGTAGAGCCGACTTTTCACCTTATTATTTATTTTATGTTCGGCTGAAAAGATTGCAACCACTGTGCACTTAAGAGGTCCGCATATCATATGTTTAAATATTTCCGACGGGTCTCGAGCAGGAAGAAAATTTATGGCGTCTGCAGAATGCTTTGCAAAAAAAAATGAAAACATGCAATTTAAAAAACCAAAAAGGACAGGTGTAATTTTCTCAGGAACTGTTTTGGTTTGATTTTTGTGGTAGAGTTCTGGCTGGAGTGCTGTGTTTTCGTTTTTTAGGTTAACTGAAAGACACGAAAGCGGCATTATTTTAACCCTTTTGTTCAGAACGTATTCTCCTTCAAACCAGCAGTGCCTCACACTTAACAAGGAAGGAGGAGGCAAACCAGAAATGTGGATATGTAGGTACCCCGGCTAACAAACAATTGCTGCTGGCAGCCAAACTTTGACGCCAGCCAGCCAGCCATCTCATTCCGTATTTCAGCGTGAGACACGAGGCCATACCGTGAGACAGCAACGATGGAAACAAACGCGACTGCGACAACTAAGGGCATGATGGGAAGCCGCCGCCGAGTCCCAGAGGTCTTCTGGAGTCAACCCACTTTATGGGAGTTTTGTGTGCCATACTGGCTGACTCGCTGGCGCCCTATCTCGCATAGACAGCTTTCTGGCTTCTATTCTGCTCACTGGGCCGTGCAGTTTGCCGTGCGGCTGCTGCAATGACCGTGTAGACTTTACATTTATTAACATAAAAAGCTAATCAATTACATAAACCACAAGAATAAATAATGCACAATCGATTTGAAATAATGGGCACGATGGCAACCAGTGCCAGAGGTGCACTATGAGGATTGAACAAACATATCAGTTGTTATACGAATGCAATGGTATCCATTAGATATGTGGGAAATCATCTTCACACACTCTGGAAAGTCGTGAACAGGTTTTTGATTGCATCCGCGGATGGATAGATAGACAGATTTTGTTCATAAACTCAAGGTTCAAAATAAAAAAGTTCAAAATAGTTCAATCTCGTGCCCAAATTTTATTTTCATTGGCGATTCAAACTGTGCTTGAAATGCCTTCCATGACTGCTAGCTAAACGAAGCATGTTGTGTTCTCAAACATTTAGTTTATTCTCGTTTTTCCTTGATTTGAAAAATAGTGGTGTACCTGCCCGTTTTACGTTATTCTATTGTATGTTTTTGTTTATTTAGCAGACAGTTTGTTTGACCATTAGTCAAACTTGGGTGATGTTAGTATGATCGTAAAAGCCTCCACTGTCCCTTAAAAATACCTACAAGGTCGTTTCTTACAGAAAATTTGATGAAAGTAACTGATTTTTGAAGCACAATTGACATTGCACCGTGTGATCAACACGATCTTCACAAGTTGATTCATTTCGAGCCCTGATGAAGATCCCAACCACAGGATCGAAACGTAACAACTCTGGTTTGTAAATTTAACGATATAATTAACTAATAACTCATGAATAATTCACTATCATAGCACATTGCACATCAATCCACGTTTTGAGTCTTCGATAACAGATCTATAGGGGTAATCGGGGTAATTTCGCCAATAGGGCAATTTGAGCATCTCATAAAAATCACCGAAAATCTAATATTTATAACAAACCGACCTTACAGCTCTACTACTGGTCTGATATGGATGCAATTGAATTATTAAAACGAATTAGTTTAAGCCCACAGTAAATTAGAAAAATAGAATTGAAAAACGTTGGCCAAATTACCCCGAAGAGGGCTAAATAAAAACACCACATAAGACTCCTGTTGTTCAAATACATTAGATAGCTTTAAAATTAGTTTTTTTTTGTATACATCAAGTTGACACACTACAATTCAATGTCTATCGGTTCATAATAAGTTTGTGTTACATTAGGCGAAAAAAATCTTCATTGAAAATAGGATGCAAAAATCATACTTTTTTCAAAAATCTTTATTGGCATATAAACACGATTTGACTTTGATATTTTCATGTATCCTGCGTAGTATTATCAGAATCATTATAATCATACGATAAACAAGAGATTTATCGTTGTTTTCTGCTTGTTACAACGACTTTTGCTTAGGGTGGCCAAACTACCCCGATTTACCCTAATTATCTTCTCATATAATGGTCCGGGATCTGTCACTTGCAACATTCGCAACATTGGTTAGAGCGCAGGTTTTCAGCGCTTTGGTGGTGGTGGTAACAACGCTATTTTCCGATTTATAAGAAAACAAGACATCGGAAGATTCTTTACGATTTGTATTTGAAATTTTGAATTGAAAGTGGTACAATCGTACAAATTCTTTTTTGAAAAATTCAAAGCGCGCCGCGGTAGCAAACAGTTTGGGATTCTCTACTTTGCCAATTCGTGCTCTTACTGTAGAAGACACAAGAACGGTAAACGATTTTTTTTTAGATTTAAGAATATAAAAAATGGCTTTAAAACAAATCATTAAAACAAAACTTGCGAAGTTTTGCTTCAAAATATCGATAAAACTGAAAAAAAATCTGGGTTGGATCACCAATAATCCATTGTGAAGATAGCTGCATTGAAGGTGCATACATCTAAATTTAATATTCTTCCACCTTTCATTTATTTCTTTGCTGTGGAACTTTCCAATTCACTATTGTCATTGTTGCATTTTTTGCATAACTTTACTACTAAATATGCAAACAGCATAAATGTTCTCTCTGGTATGAAAAATGCAAATATACTTTCTAAGCACTTATTATCCGTTACAAATCATTTTGTCAGTTCTGTTTGATGCAAATAGTGCTGCAATAACTGTAAACTATGAATTATAAATGATGGGAAATTTTTATAAACAGAGACCTCAACAGAGCACGAAGACACGTTTTTGCTTATGCGTCTCTGGTATCACAGTTGTGTATACAAACCTTATTCTTTACTTCAGTTGGTTGATAGATTACCCCAATAGAACAACGTTTTCTAACGGTGAGAAAAACCCGCGAGCAAACCCTGCGAGGGTGCACTCTGCGCCTCTCTGACATAAGATGCTTCTGTGCAACATTTTTTTGCGCATGTTTTGCCGATGGCACAGAAATCATCGCATAAATTATATTCTTGTTATATGGCAAGAAATGGTCGTCCACCATCGTTAGGGAACAATGGCGTGCGATGTAGAAACAAAACAGTTCAAACACGATACCCCCTGGTAGGTACGCCTAGTTCTCACACAAAAGCTGAGACCACTATGCTATGCAGGCGAAGATGGTCGACCATCAAGCTGTCGTGCTTATAGGCTTTTAGTTTTATGCTATCACCTACGTTTTGCAGATTGTGCACCAGTTTACGTCTTACGTTGTGCAAATAAAAATCTAAATGTAAGCAGTGAATTAGAGAATAATGTATTGCAATCTCTCATAAACCCATTTTTACCTATTTATCTGTGATAAAAAGTCGTGGGTAACAATTATTATAAATCAAAATCTATATTAACATCTATAACACGATAGCGCACCTACTTTTCAACCATTGTAATTTATTTGCTGACATTTTATATTGATCTAAATATCATTTTTCGTCCTCTAAAATAAATCGATTTTTTGGAAGATAATTCTTTTTAATACTCGATTTTGTGAAATTTTGGTTTTTATTTTTTCTAATTTTTATTTTTGAACATTCCTACGCTTTTTAATTTTGCCTGGAAGCCAATTTTTATCATGTAACATTTTTTTTTTGAAAACTGGACGATGCATGGGAAACAAAAGTTTTGTAATTGTATCTGAAATTAAATGGTTAAACCGATATTATTCGTATAAACATAATAATTTTCAATGTAACTCACTTGTGCATACAGGGGATGGCCAAAATGTTTGGGATAGGCACCTTTTTTTATTCTTTCAAAAATATTCGACATGATATAACTTTTCATAGAGTGCATCAAATATTCTCAAATTTTGACTGTTTGTCTACCTATTATATGTGCATCACTGGTACAAATTTGGACTCGATTGGTTAATCCAGAGGTTCCCAAACTTTTAAAATTTAAAATTTTAAATGTCACGGCGCACCAACATCTTCTTACAGAGAATTTTCATTATTTAACCTTCACTTCAGAAATTTAAATGCGAACTCGGGAAGAAATTTCAATAACATGTTTTCTTTAAATCAAAATAAAATTTAGTTTCTCAACATGTGTTTTTAAGAAAAACTGCTTAAAGATTCCATGAAAGTTTGTTAGATTTTAAATATCATTTTTTTATCGCAGCTGCTAATTCCTAATAATGCAATCAAAAATAGTAAAACTGTTGCAATACCTTGATAATTCCGGGTGAATTGAAATGTTTTCATAGAATATTATGAAAATCTTTTGTGCGGGAATTACAAGATGTTAAATAAAGTACCTATGTAGTGTCAAAAATTTCAGCGAACTTAAATCATACAAAAATAGAATGTTCAGGATGATGGGCGCACATAATTAATATGAAATGACTGAACCTCAAGTTCATCAAAGAACTTCTGAACGGGTCCAAATGAGATCAAAAGTTCCATAGTTTTTTCATCACTGTCCATCAAGATGTCGCCCATAACCAATTTGATGTGACCTGCTTGCGTAAAACCGGCAATTTGCAGAAGTGTTTTGTGGTGAAAAACGTTAGGAAAACATGTCATCCTGAAAAGTAAGAGAAAACATCAAGACCGGGAGACTGACGGAAATGAATCTGGAAAAACTATAATAAGATTTTTGAAATATCTACTTACCATTACAAGCTGTTGGAAGAATCCAAAACTCAGCTGAAGGATTGGGAATCCAAAAATCAATTTTAGAATACTAATGAAAATGTCTCAAAACTCCAAAGATTTAAATAATTGAAATCAAGCAAAGTGTTTAAAGTGGATACCAGATACTCCCAGAATATTCGAAGTTTGTAATGAATTTTGGAAAAATGCCATGAAGCAACAATTCCAAGTTCCATCAAAGAAAAAAAAATCACGTTCTCTGTATTGATTTTTTTTTCTTTTTGTTTTGGCTCAAGATCCTGCGGCGCACCTGTGAAATATTCACGGCGCACCAGGGCGCCGCGGCGCACAGTTTGGGAAGCACTGGGTTAATCTTTCGCGAAGCTAGAACCGTTCTCGTAAAACACTATTTTTTAAACAACCAATTTTTGAAATGTCATATCTCCGAAACCAGTGAACCGAATCGAATGAAATTTTGAACGTTTATCAACAATATATTGTTGTTTTATGCGACATTATAAAATGTAATATTTTCTCACGACGAATAAAGTTATACCGGTTTGACATTTTCCCCCATATAGAGAAAAGCAAGCAAAATTTACAATACCACACACAAATTACTAAATGTGTTCTTCCTTGAACCCAAATAGGCTCTAAAATATCCAATTAGAGATACCGTCGTTGGGGGTGAGAATGGGTCAAAAAAGGATACTCAAAGATTGTTTGTTAAATAGCAAATGCAATTGAAGTTGGAATAACTTTTTATTTGGTATGCATACTCTCCTATGTGGTAATGATAGTTTAGCAAGAAAGTATCACGTTATATGAATTGTTTAGTAAACTACAAATGATTGAAAATTGACCCAATCTCACCCCTTAGAGGGGGTGAGAATGGGTCAAAGTATTCGAAGTCACCTATCTAAGAATATAAATTAATTTTATTGATGATATATAGTAAACCTACCTAAAACACAATGTTATCATGACGAATAAAAGCTTAGGTAATTTTAAAAGATGATTAATCCACCTAAAAGGGCTAATACAACCGAAAAAATGGTTGTAATTTGATAAAATAACGTTTGTATACTGTATCACCATTTTTAGCCATCATAATCATCCTCATTAAGAGTTTCAACCTCCATGAGAGGAGGGGAGATTACAATTAGGGAGGGGCGAAGAAAGAATGAAAGATTGATTGTACAAAAAACATGCTTGTTTTTGTATACTGCATAAAAAATGTTTAACCAAACCCTCCGTTATAAACTCTTATGTGCATGATGAGAGGCCAATCTATATTGCTAAAGCAAATCTCTCCATCTCAAGATAGAGGGTCGTTCAAATATTATGTTAAGTCTATTTTGTGAGCTTACGATATTGCAGTACACTAAAGATTAGCTGATGATTAGAGGAGCTGTCCACACGCATGGGTGTATTGTTATAAATGATTTTAGGCACTAAACGTATTAACACACTCGTTTGACGCTTCTCGACATATTTTTGAAAGAAACCGTGCTTTAGTTAAAATACGGTAAATATGGCACCACTCTAACGTCAAATGGGGACTGGATAACAAGTTGAATTTTTAGTTAAGGTTATGTGCACTCGATAACTTGCTTGACCCAATCTCACCCCCATTCTTAATATTTAGACATAGGGTCGAAAATATTAAGTTTTTAAATAAAAAGAGCAATGACAGCCCACTTTTTTCATTACATCAACCAGGTAATACCTACAGCTAACCACTTATAAGAAAATTTATGGTTAGGTACTTGTGTTAAACATTACGAAGGAGAATTTTTTTCTGAGTGATTTACTAGTAGGTTCATCATATAAGTTTAGCCACAAATTTAACAAAAAACGATTATTGCAAAACATCTTATTCTGCATCATGACGTGTAAAAACATCTCCCCTTTGAAATAATATAAAGTTTTCAATATAAATTAGCGATAGTTATTGAGCTATTTCAAATTTTATGTTTCTCCGTTTTGACCCAATCTCACCCCCCAGACCCATTGTCACCCCCATCGACGGTATCTTGAGAACAGAAGTAAAATACCTTTGGATATTAAAACTGAAATCAAATGACATTGATGTAAAAAAATATATTTTTCGAAAAAAAAATCCAAAAAGTGTCAATCCATGATATTTTTTTTAAATGTTTAAAAAGTACCTATCTATATAAATAAAAATGGAATGGTGTTTGTATGTCACGAATAGGCTCGGGAACGGGTCAACAGATCGACATGATTTTTTCACTGTTGCATTCTGCCTGGGCTCCGACGTGTTCGTATGAAAAACGACGTGTTCGTATGAAAAAGTGACCGGGAAGGCAAGAAAAACAGGAAAATCTGAAGTTCCATTTTGAGGGGCATTTCTTCATGGAACCGTATGTCAAAAAAAACAGAGTAGGCAGGACGACGTTTGCCGGGACTGCTAGTGATTTAATTAATTGTGAAGCACTAATATATTGTTGATAAACGATCAAAATTTCATTCAATTCGGTTCATTGGTTTCTGAGACATGGCAGTTCAGAAATAAGCTGTCTGAAAAATAGTGTTTTACAAAAACGGTTCTAGCTTCGCGAAAGATTAATCAATTGGGCTCAAATTTTTACCAATGATGCATATATAATAGCTTGACAAACAGTCAAAATTTGAAAATTTTTGATGCACTCTATGAAAAGTTACAGCATGTTGAACTTTACTGTGAGAAAAAAAAAAGTTGCATATCGCAAACATTTTGGCCACCCCCTGTAGGTAATCAGTAAGTAGTTCATCTAAGTCAAATGGATGTTCATCACTTCCACCGCATATACTTTATTATCTGTATTTATTGTATAAATTTGTATTACTGGTAGGGTGACTTTGGGCTTAGCAGACTTGTTCTTTTCGTCATGAGGGTTTTTTTCGGACAAAAATCTGCCTGAAAATTGGTCGATTTAGCTCGATTGGGAAAGATTTGAGGCCAACTTTGGACAATAGGACATATCGGTGAAGTACTAGATTTGTAGTAATGAGCTGAATTTTAGTATGGTGAGATGGTTAATTCTCCGTTTCTGCAGTGAAATGATGCAAAAAGCGTGGGTATAATGATTCCTTGCCTAATTTAATGCTGTTTGAGCTAAACTTTGGGCAACACTGTTGTTGTTTTCTCCATTTCTTGCAACATAAACAACATAGTTATCCAGTTTTGCTCAAACAGCATCAAATTAGGCAAGGAATCATAATACCTACGCTTTTTGCACCATTTTATTACAGAAACGGAGAATTTACCTTCTCACCATACTAAAATTCAGCTCATTACTACAAATCTAGTACTACACCGAACGTACCCCATTGTTCTCTTGAAGTTTCCCAGAATTTCCTGCTATGATTCTTTTGGAGATTTTTTCACGGTTTTCTTCTACTCTACGAAATCCACAAATTTTTGCTGGGAATTCCTTCAGGAAATCCTACTAGAATTTCTTCGGAATTCTTGTTGAGATCTCTCAAGGATTTTCAGCAAGAACAGCTTCCTGAAGGATTCGCTGCAGGCATTGTAAATCCAGGAAACCAGAAAAATCATGGAGAATTCCTGCCAGAAATGTCTAGAGAAATCCCAGTAGTAGTCCTGGAACAATTCCAGCAGTATTTCCTTACATAACCTTAAGAGAATTCCCAGCAAGAATACTACATTTCATAAATAGCTTACAGCAGGAATTGTTGGAGAAATTCCAGTAAGAGTTTCTAATGGTAATGCCATGAGAATTCTTGAAGCCTTGCAGACATTTCTGAAGGAATCCTTGAAGGTATTTCTTCAGCACTCCCAGCAGAAATTTCTAGAGAATCCTATCGGGCATTCCTGGAAGCAATCTTAAGGAAATCTTTGTAGAAATCCCCTTATAATTCCTCTTCAAGTGCCTGATGGGATTCATCCAAAGTCTAAACATTATCGTTGGGATTGCTTCAGAGGCTTCTGCAAAGATTCCTTTCCATATTTTTCCTGTGATTCCTGTGAGATTTCTTAAAGAATGCTTATAGAAATTTCTCTTACGATTCCTCTAGAATTTTTTCAAGTGTTCCATTAGAAATTTCTTGTATCGGCAGATATTCCTACTAGGATTTATCTAGGAATTCTTGTTGAGGTTTCTCAAGCATATTTAGCTGGGATTTCTCCAGTAACTGCTGGTGGGAGTCCTCCAAAAGGATTCCCAGCAGAAATTTCCCGAGATATGCCTGTAAAACTTGCTGGTGGAGTCTATCAGAAATTTCTAAACAAATCCCAACAGTATGCCTGGGGCCAAAAAGAATACCTAAAGAAATTGCGAGGCGATTTCCCACAGGACTATTTATGTAGAAATATTCGTAGAAATTCCTGAAAGAATCATAGCAGGAATTTTTGAAAGAATTCCAGCTGTAATTACTGGTGTTGGCAGCTTCTTTTCTTACTCGCTCTCCTAAACAAACACGAGAAAGAGAAGGATGAAAGATGGCGACTTGCTTCTTCCTTCATCGCGCTTTTTTGTGTGTAAAGCTATGTTCATTTAGAATCCGGAATGACAAAATCACGTATATGTTAGGGATGGAATAACAAACATAAAAGGTGAAGCCCTCAAAACAAAGGTTATTTATTGTACTTTCATGGAAAAATATCATTGAAATTATTTATTTTTATGTTTTACACATTTTCTCACTTTTTCAGTGTTGACCTCTCTAAAAATCTGCACAACGGTGGTAAATTTTAGCATCAACCCCTTCCGCACGTTTGTTCAACAATCAGGTCATCTATGCAGTGTCCTGAGTGCCTAGACTAGTCTGACTAGGATTCCGAAGAAAAATTGCCAAACTTTTTTTTATTGCGAAATGAGGGGCAATTCAGTGAATTGAGAAAACGCGAAATTTGAGTGTTTTTTCGTTGATAAACACTACCCATCTGTGACGATACCACATATCCCTTGTGTGCGTTTTTGAAAGGCAGCACGCGATTCTTGAGGCTGTCATCCTTGTATGAATTGGTTCTCATCATCTTGTTGCGAAAAAAACATGCCCAGAGTTCGAACTTCTTGCCAAATCTTCAAATTCAAAGCAGATTTATCAATGAACCCAAGCTTTTTTCATCCGAGGACACTTCCATATGCCATGGTTAACAACATCTGTGCACATAACACATAATGGTTTTGACGATATTAACATTTTTCGCGAGTGTCGTACCTGACCACCAAGGTTGCAACCATTCATTTTCAAAGATTTACATTCATTTGCTATTATCTCAGTTCAGAAGCATGCTATCGAAAAACAATGTATGGATGAATTTAACCTTGCAGTTTTATCTGAAAGTTTGCCGAATAACATTGGGGTCGCACACGCATTCCAAAGTCGTGAGCGAGCTGTGAAGGCAACTTTCCACAGCGTGAATGAAATTTACATTCACCGCCTGGAGAGTTGCCTTCACAGCTCGCTCACGACTTTGGTATACGTTTGCGACCCCAATGTTATTCGGCAAACTTTCAGATAAAACTACAAGGTTAAATTCATCCATACATTGTTTTTCGATAGCATGCTTCTGAACTGAGATAATAGCAAATGAATGTAAATCTTTGCAAATGAATGGTTGCAACCTTGCTGACCACGCTAAATTTTTAACGTGTTTGCGCAAGATTTTTTTCCTCGTGTCTTCAATCTGAAATAACTTTTCACTCGTTGCAAGAAAATCGATGAAATTTTCACCATTTAAAGAGGATTAGTGTATGATCAGAGTGCTGCAAAAAAAAAAATATGTTCTCTGAGAGCGCCACTAGAAAATGTGACATGATTCTGGATTCTAAGCGAACATAGCTTTATCAAGGAAAATGAGTGAGAAAATTCCTGCAGGAAGCCTAGATTCCCTCCAGGATTTTTTTTTTCAATATTCCCCCTGTCATTCCTCCAGGGATATCTGCAAGGACTCCACCAGGATTTTTTTTTACATTTCTCCAGTTGGGATGCAGACTCTGAAAAATAATTATATTTTCATAAAATATATTGTTTGGAAACACGAGCTACCTCGTTTCAGAGTAATTCTTCCAGAAGTGTGAGTGAAATACATTTTTGTTTTCATAAGTGAAGATTACGTAATACGTGTTTATGTCTTCAGCAAAGTTGTAAATAGGGAATATCATTATTAGAAAACTTGTTGAACAATTGTTCTATCTTCTCAATTTTTAGAGATATGGGGCATTAATTGTGAACGACCCCTTAACATCAGTTTATATGTTGTACCGTTTTCTCGATATTTTAACGAATCACATTTTCATTTTGGGTTAACTTCAATAGTGCCCTGAAAAACACATCAAAACTCAAAAATAATCATGGATTGAAATCTTAGGAGTATCAACATGACGGAATATATCATTTTGAATTTTTATATTAGAACATGAAATTTTGACATGATTCTACACATAAAAGTAAGTTTGTAGAGTAATGAGAGAAAAATTCAATGAGTTTAGCTATAAAAAACATTATCTAGGGGAAATTGCCTATTCTCGGTCGTTTTGTTCTCTTCGTCTTTGGGTTTTTTTCTGAGACCTATTGAACTCAGAGTTGGTCTCAAATCCTTCCCAACTAAGCTGAATTATATGGCCAAGTTTCAGGCAATTTGGCTGACAAAAACCCCCCATGACGAAGAGAACAAACCTGCCGATAATACCCATTGTCACCCTATGTGAAAATAATTGATTGATTGATTTGTCTTTATTTAAGAGACTTTCAGCCCTTGGCTATGTGAAAACATATTATTTACAGTGCATCAAAATATGATTATACACACTCAATCCTGAATTGCCTGTTCAGCACTTTTTTAAAGAAAATAGAACAGCAGAACTATTTCGGTAGCTTCGGTAATCGATTTTACTGAGGCTCAGTACACCAACTGTCAAAACCGGGTGCAAAAGGTAAACAATGCAGTATAGCTGTATTCAGCTGTTCTATTTTCGTCAAAAAATTACCGAACACGGTATTCCTAATTAAATGTGTATGCTACGCTTAGTGAGCTCTTTATTATATTTTATTTTTATTCTTAATCACTTAACCTAATTTACTGCTCTATTGTCCACTGGGGCACTACGTGAGCAAGTTCAATTGACAGCTGCACTTATGTACATTTTTTGTACAGCGCCCAGTTTCTATTCTACTTTATCGAACTGGTTGCTTTTTTGCTGCTTTCACTTTATCTACTTTATACCTAGTAGAATGATGAGCACAAGGATGATGATGGATGGCCGTTGGTCCTTTCCAGTCCGATTGGGGGTCCATTATGAGTAGCAGTTCGCCGATGTCCAACTGACGAAAAATTGCAAGTGCCGGGGCTGGGAATCAAACCCATGACCTTCCGCATATTAAGCGAACGTGTGACCAACTACACCACGGGCCCCGGCTTAGCTCTTTATTTGAGTTGTTTTATTTTATAAACTAATTTTGAACACAACATTTCGAGCTACATAAAATTACATTCAGGCGTTTATAGGCGTATGCACGGAGAAATCAAACTACCTAATTTTTGGGTCGATTTTACTCAAAGCTGAGTATATCGAATAAACTAGTTACCCAAAATTAGGTTGTTTTCCCTCTTTCCCTCACCGATGTTATCAAAAACAAACAGAGATGCATCTACCCAACGGGGTCCTTGAGCCCAATAAGCCAATTTTGGGTAAATGCTCAAATTTGGGTTGAATGAGGGGGGGTCTTGGGTTGAATTTACCTACTCTTAAGTAAATGTTTTTGCTGTAGGTGAAGGCAATTTACCTAGTGTGAGTTTAATCGATTTACTCAAATTTGGATTATTGGGCCGAACAATGGGATTGCGTCAAAAGAACTCAATGTTGGGTAGTTTGGCGGCTCCGAGTGGAGATTTCTGTTTAAATTTACAAAATTATTTCCATTAAACACATTTTGCTAAGAGATACAGTATGCGGCAGGAAAAAATGCGAAAGTGTTTTGCAACTTCAAACCTCGTTTTCGTGCATTTGACATTAACCAATCTATGTTTTAACGTTCCATGATCTCTAAGTAGGATAGTTTTCTGAAAAGTGAATTGAAAATATTCCCAACCTTTACAGGGTGGCGCCTGAAGCTGAAGACAATCAGAATTTTCAAACCGCAGAAAAGTACACAGGTCGCTAAATTTTGTATCTGATAAAACAAAATTTTTAATTTTCTCTACAATATCATCGAATATATGTACTTATTTCATGTAGTATGCGAAACTACATGGCTCTGGATCAGTGTGGTCTGGTTATTCATCGAATTTAAGTTATTTTTTTACTGTTATAGTCAGTTTGTTTAATGACCATTGGGCGCGCAGTTTATTGATACCCGCTTATTAGGCTTACATCATCACATGTTAAACATCAAATATGTTTATTTTTGTTTTGCAGTGCTAGAATATGAGCCTCTGCACGAATTTGCCCTGTCCTGCTCACTCCCACAGAAAATTTGAAAACAGCGCGCACAGTAAAAGTCACATTTGACTTTTACTGTGCGAACTGTTTTCAAGTTTTCTGTGGGAGTGAGCAGTACGCCAGATTCGTGCAGAGGCTCATAGACATTGACTGATACACTGTCATGAAAAAATAGTCATATATATCCCATATTTAGCGTGTAGTAGTGCCTTGAAGTTTTCGCATTTTCTCCTGCCGCACCCTGTATAAGATCAGATTTGTATTCTACTATAAATGGCCATTCATTAAAAAATAGTCGAAACGATATTGTTGAATTGTAACTTAAACCTAGTCGGAAAGGTGTAAATTTAAACTGTTTAGTGAATACCCCTAATAATTTTATACAATATAGGTGACAATGTACATGAAAAAGGTTCAAGTGCGTGAAACAAGCACGTAGAAAAACATAATGGGACAGATATGCTTGGAAGAGCAGAGCAGTATAGCAGTGAATTGATACATACGCTTTCCAATAAAGCAATTGTTATAGCAATAGATGATATTCTCACGAACTCATGGTTCTTTGCCAAGTATATTCTAAATGTAACCTAAATCGAGAAAAATAAAAGACCACAAACTGACATGTAAATTCAAATCGTGGTGGTTTCAAATGGTTTCAGAATGAAACCGATGTTCAAAACCAGTCGTGAGTTCTTACAAATCAATAACAATCGGACTTTCTCAATCCAAGCGAGGTCTATGACATTGCACCGCGCGGAGCAACGTGACTTCACTTTCGTGCAGTCAGCAAGAAACAGAAGGCAAGGCAAGGGTTTCTCGACCGAACGTCCGGAATACTAATTTAATTTCATGATTGCCTTCACGCAGCAGCTGATGTGTTGAGTTTGGTGTTGGCTGGGTCACATCACAGTGCTCACTCACTCACTAACACACAGCGACTCGCGAGAAGCCGAAGTCCACAAGACCGAAGAGATGTTCGATGGGTTAAGAGAGTAGGTACCGGAACAATCTGACTCCGGTCTGCATGGATTGGTCAGCGTCCTCATGATTCATCCTGACCCCAATCATGATATAATTTATTGGGTAGAAAATTATGATGGATTAGGATTTCTTTTTATTATTAGATAAGTTTCTGATAAGTAACTCAGAAAATAATAGGAATCCTCAGGATTATATTTCAGTAGACACTCCTGGTTTTCTCGACAAGAAAATGCCAGAAGGAATCAACAAGGTCACGAATATAAAAATGTTTCAACAGCAGTAGGTATCTCTCTCGCATCAGTTGCTCGTCTCTCGCATTTAATTTCGTTCTGTGGAGCAAAAACTGCTGTTGATATCGATTTTCGTACAACGACTCTTCCTGTCTAGACGGACGATGACAGTCGCGAATCAACACAGAACCATGCGGCCACACATCAGTTTCCAATTCCATTTCGGTTCGATTGAACTGAACTACACCAACAGCTGGATTGTATTTATACAATACCTCCACCACAATCGTGTCCAAGGAAGTAGAGAACAGTATCTGAAGAGTGTGATTCTTTTTCCGCTGCATGAATACTAAACGACGAACAAAGCACAAGAAAAAATAAAACCAAGCTCCTCAACAACTTCTCTGGAACTTTTGAACATACATTCAATACAACACAGAGTGTGGTTCTACCGGGGCACGTAGATATAGTTTCCGTAAATGCCGCACTATGACGAAATCCGCAAAGCAGCAGTTTGAAAGCGAATTTTGCGGTGTGGCTCATATCGATGTGAATTCTTGCAACAGTTAGGGTAAAACGATATTTGAAGAAAATTCAAACACCGGACATCTTACTTAAGGATGAAGTAGACGATCGATTGATTTGACAAAGCTATTTCAATTGCTTTGCTCATGACTCTGATGGAAACGGGATCTACGAGACAATACTCAAATATACGGTGAAGTCATGAAGAAATCGTTCTCTATTTCCTAAAGAAAATTCTATAACAACAGGATACCTGTCAAAATTGACAGCTACTGGTCCTACTATTTTCCAAACTTTCAGCGTAAGACAGTCTAAAACAACCTAACTCTTCAATATTCATCCTGTTCTGATTCGCCAATAAACAATTAGGGCCGCGGTCACCAAAGTGCGGGCCGCGGGCCGCACGTGATGCCGAGTTCTCTATGTTGCCGTAGAATGTCTTGCTATGTTTCTTATGGAGGTTGTTCTACTCCCCCTATTACTCTAAAATAACGTGTTGAATGTGTCACAAATGGATTCAGGAGGTGCAATACAAGCAGTTGAAAAAATAGGCCCGAAGATCACTGAATTTGGGGAAGAATGCCCCGCCTAAGCATATGTCTAATCTAATCTAATCTCACACTAACGCAGCCATTACTTGAATGCATCCTGGAAAATGAAGACTTTTCAAGTCTATCATTTTTCTTGTCTAACGGCCAGGCCAACTGCGCAGCATGTACCGCAGAGAAGATTTCAAGGGATAGAAAGATTTCAACATAGTCAATATTTGAAAACATTCTACACCTTGAAATCGAGGGGAAAGATGGAAGCGTGGACCTCCCGTACCAAACGCTTCCAGATAACGATATAGATATTTAAACATGTTTGCATGTATTAATATGGTGACGTATACGGAGATTTGCTAAAAATATTGATTAGTGCGCCAGGAATGGTGGTAAGATTCTTCACTGAAAAGAGAATAAAGGATTAAGTAATATATACTAAAATAGGCATAAGTGATACGCTCGTTACAGTTACTATTTTTTAAAACATGGTATTATTATACAATAAAATTACCTGAATCCTCCTGAAACAAAAAGGCTTATTAGCAGTTAAAAATAAAACATAAATTAAAACATAACCATTACAAAAATACATCAAATTTTAATCTGGTATGCTACCACTTTAGGCAAAAAAATAGCAAGATTAAAATTTGATGCAACGTGGTAGATCTTACACCGTAACGCACCGTTCTAAGGTGATCTACCCACGTTACGGGAAAAATGCCCCGCCTAAGCATATGTGGCCATAAACCTGAAATTACGCTGATGATTTCAAGGATGTATTTTACTTTGGACAGTAGTGTACTCCCTTACCTAAAAGACTTCAGCTTTTGACACACCTGAAACCAGAATGTTCCAATCAAATAACCAATTCAAAAAAAAGTGTTAACTTTTATATGCTGGAAAATTATTGTCGTCGCGGTTGAAACCCGAAGTTTCCCCACACCCGACAATCGAATTTTCTCAAAATCTATACGTGAAACCTTACGTCGGACGTAGTGCGCTGGACAGCGGACCTGGCCCTCTATCCAGCGCACTGTGCCCGACGTACGTCCGACACACGGTTTAGGAGAAACATCGATTTTCGCGTGTCAAAAATTCCGATTTTCAATTGCACGAACAATATAGTAGGAAAAACCTTATGGAGTGAAGCAAGATGCCTGCTGGTATTTTTCGCTTTGGCTTGAAATAAATACATGGGGTCTCCATAGAACTCTTCCCAGTATAATTTGAGGTTTATGCACACATATGCTCACTGAGTGCCCCACGAGCATTGCTCAGGCTGGACATCACATCCCTCCCTCCCTTATATATTACTTTTCTAATGCGGAAAACCGTTGTTTTCGACTATGCGAACTGTATTCGGGCTTGACCTGCTCAATTGTAGATTGAAGATTGCTTGCATCAGTAGAAAATCACCACACTATAATACTCCTGTTCAATTAAGTAGGTTAAACATTGGTCTTACTTACCTGTTCGTCAACAAATGGGTAAGAGCAGGATGCAGCAACTTCAACAATGTTCAACCTACTTCATTGCACAGGACTAATGAAATCTCGTGAAGGCGTTTTGCACCCGGAGATGCCACGCCCTCAGATTCCCGACAGTACCGATTGTTTCTTCTTTTTGCCTATAATAGACTCTACTCGTACAGGAAAGATTGATAAAATGAAGCAAACTACGCTTCAATCTATAGTTTTAACGTAAAGGTTCCCAGCGTTCACTTTCCGAACAATTCATTTTGCCTAGAATTTTCACGGGAGATCATTTAGTCTAGAAACATTATTTTGGGTTTACTGCAAGGTTTACTGTGTGGAGCGTAGACTGTGGCCAGACCACCCTCTCACCCTAAGAATCTACGTAGTTTATGGACAGGCCCCAACGAGTAGCGTTTTCATATCAATGCGTTTGAAGGCTCCCCACACTTGTGCTGTAGGATATTCAGTAGTTCTAGAGGCGGCCATTGTGGTGGCCATGTTTGCACTCTATCAACCATATAACCCATAAGTAGAATTAAAATTATTTGTTTGCAAAAACCTCAAAAATATTCTTACTGTGCATGCTTTTTTGCCGTTCTACACTGGAACCGAACGCCTAAAAGTATGCAATGCCCTTGTAATTTCAAGTAGATAAATCAGTTGTGTTCAAAATTTGTTTATACATCATTCAAAAACAAAAAAAAGAACTCATTATATCTAATATATGTTTTGGACACCCTCAGGTATATATAATTTGGACAGGGCAATTATCTCCATGTTTAGTTATGAATACTGCTTCATCATGGAAGTAGCATAAATTAACAAATATTGTCTTGTAAATAATCAATTTTTTTCGCTTAACAGGCATCTATTTTGATAACTATTACAGTTTTTGTTAAAATCGAGGAAATATCGTCAGAACTAGGGGTCGCAGTACCGAGCACTTTTGGTGAGTACCGGTATTTCGGTACTGGGGATTACAGTACCGGTAGTACCGGTAAAATACCGGTACTGGATAATTTTCACTAAAATGAAGAGGGATCTTTTTTGCACAGACTATCTACTATTTACCAGGTATTTGTGAATTCCAGTTTTTAGGAATGTCATAAAATCTAACCAGAAAATACTAAATTATACTAAAAATATGGAAAGATAATAGATAATAGAAATTAGTTGTATGAAACTGTTTTTGGAACTATTGCAGTGTCACAGGCAGTATTTTGGTAAGTCTAAAATGAAACAAGAACAGCCTTACATGTACCAAAATCAGATAGATAGCTGCTAGGTGAAGACAGAAGAAGATTTAACTGATTTTTTTTTGATGATGCAAACGAAATTCTAAAACTGAATAAATAACAAGAAAACCTATTTGAAGAGTGTATTGTGCTTAAAGAGTTCGAAAAGTCGGTACAAGAAAAACCGAAACTTGCAAAATTTTACGTTCAATAACCTATCATTGCTATGATGGTTTCATATAAGAAATATTTGTTTTAAATGTTGTACTTGGTTTAAAGATTTTCGTTTATTTCTATTGCATACTGATTATACTAATGACAGGATTTCATCACTTCAGGAGTGATTTCACGGTACCGAAAGTACCGGTACCAAGGTTCAGTCAGTACCGGTATTTCGGTACCAAAAATTGGTCGGTAATACCGGTATTTTCGGTACCGGTACTACCGGTACTACATCCCTAGTCAGAACCACATAATACGCTTTCAAGTATGCAATCGCACAGCATCCCCATGTAGTTCGTCAGATGACTAAAATATATTTACAGAAGAAAACCTGTAATGTATTTTGGACACCACCTATTTTAAGCGTTCTAGATGAATGTTAAGAGTTTGGCTGCCTTATGCTTCTCTATTGAACAATTCTCATTACAATAAGGCTTTCAAATTTCTTACAATTATTGATTCAACGATTTTGAGGTGAATATTATATGTGACTGTGAAGTGTATGTCGTCTTGCATACCTGTACATTTGAGAGGTTTTAGTGGAACAATTTACATTTTCGATAATTTTGAGTAAATTCTTAATTGTTAAGCGTATTCTCAACGTAAATCGTCGGAAGGGGCCTGTTTGATCCAATAATCGATATTCAGAAGTATCTACTTTTATTAGCTCTCCGAAACAAGACATACATCGCAGTGCATGTCCAAATTATAAACATGTCAAAACTATATATTTTTTACCCTATTAAATAAAACCCTATCACGCGACATATGAAATCACACCGATTTTTGAAATCTTGCTCATAGTTGACAATTTTGACCAGACCAGAAAACCATGATGGCGGATTTAAATTAAGAAGGACTAGACAGAATCAAGATTGAGACGTTTTTATGGAATTTTCAGCTCTAAAACCATGTAATTTGGGTATACTTCAAATGGGGAAGGCGTTCCGGGTTCGTAGACTAGAAAAAATATCTAAGACGATGAAACATAAATCAAGATGGTGGATTAAAATTTAAAAAGTGGTCCAAAATCAAGATTATGGTTATTTTATGGAGTTATAAGCACTAAAACCATATGATATGAGCATAATTGATATGGAGAAGATAACTGCAGTCCAAAACTGGAAACCAAAAAAAAAATCCAAGATGGCGGCCCAAAAACAAGAGGGAAACTATTTTATAAAACTGTATAAATAAAACTATACACATTTAGTATATTCAGTGCCCAACATTTGAGAACAATAAATCCGGTGCTTGGCGGACAAAAACACTGGGAAAAGCTCAGGATGGCAACTGTTTATAAAGATTTAGGCGCAAAACCCATGCAATATTTTGTATGAAGAAGATATGCGAAATTGAAAGAGGGTGAATTAAAATCCAAATCATTTACGTGGTCTTAAATCATGGCAATTGATTTTTTTTTCGGTTACCTACAGTGTATCAAACAATTGTCCGTACAGCAATTTTTTGTCAAAATAATTTTTCATTCAAATGTTTATATATTTTTATGCGTCAATCAAAAACGCTGAAAATTTGACCAAACATGAATCATATATTAAAGCTCCATTGGTAAAATTTTGAGCGAGATCGAATAAGTTTCATGATAGTTATAGAACTTTCAGTAAAACTTATAAGATTGAACACATTTTTTAAACATTATATCTGAACATGTACTCGATGATTTTTTTTTCATTTTTTTGTGTTACATCTTATATATAAGACTTTCATATGCAGCTATGTTTGGGGTTTTATATTTACTACAAAAAATATGAATATGTATTTTCTGACAAAAAAAAAATGGTGTACGGACAATTGTTTGATACACTGTAATTATAGCAATTGAAAAATTGAAAACCTTCGTTGTCCTAACACTGCATTCCTGGCAATGCACATATACTATACACACCAAGACGCTACTAAATTTTGCCGAGCTGTAGGATTCAGCCATTTTTTTTGCTAAACTTTCGGCAAAATTTACTGAAATTCAGCAAAACACTGCTGGTGATCAGTAGATTTTACTGAACAAAACAGCAAACTTTGCTGAATTTCAGCAAATATTTTGCTTAAACGTTCAGCTCGGAAAATTCAGCAAAAAATATCTAGGGTATAAATTGTTTTGGACGCCATATCTAATCAACTCAATGTAACTAGTTCGGTTTATATGAAATGGGTTATAGTAAACATTTCAGCTCAATCAGAGCAATGGTTGCGGAGAATGAGATTTATGAAGTGAGAAACTTTACTTTATGACGAAAATCGGTTTGAAACCCAGTGCCTTGCATGGATAGTCAAACAAATTTCCGCAAGACTGTATTTTTTTTCTACACTGAAAAGACCATCAGTTTATCGAGTTCAAAAATGCCGCTAGCTTAAAATTTTACAATATACTATTTTATACAAATAACTATTATGTAATGAAAAACAGTTGCAAGAATTTTTTTTGTATCGTGTGAAAATTACGTAACACAGAAAGTGACGCAACACTGGGAAAGAATTGACTCAAATATAACAGCTGGATCGGACCTCTGGTGTGATGGTTAAAGCACGTGACTATCACGCCGAGGATCAAACCTCACTCCCCACATTCTCACAAAATGTCGTTCTTCCTTCGGAAAGGAAGTAGAGCGTGAGTCCTGAGATAAACTAACCCCGAGTTAAAAATCTCGTTGATAAAGACAATAAAAAGAGCACCAGCTCGAACAAACCAAATGGATTTTTAAAGCAAAAGCGTATTAAAGTCAAACAACGAAGGATTCATGAATGCACTTTGCAAATGTATGAAAAATTCACCAATTTCGTTAATATTTTACCGAAATCTCAACCGATAAATATCTCTACGGAAAAAATCGATATGGTTATTGGTTAGTAACTTTTAAAGAAATTTGTTGAAGTTTAACAGTTGATTTTACCAAAATTCGGTTATTTTTTTTTTCAGAATATAGTTTAAAAAATTAACGTAGCAATTGAGATTTTGGACCAAACACTACCTATCGAGACTAGCTGTGTATATTGGCATGTGCCTATTGCTGTTTATAAACCGTTGAAGCAGATTTAATGTATTTTTTGTTTTCTTTTAAATATATTGCCAATGTGGGCTTATTTCAGATGTCTTATGAACAAAGCACCAACAGTCCAACAATGTCTCCAAGAATTCCAAGATTTTTTTCTATTTATATTGGAAATCTTTCCACTTACAAATAATGAAATTGCATTTTCAATTATTTTTCGTCTTAAATTCTTAAGATTCTATCTGTTCTATCTGTTTAGAACATTATCTTCATCGGTGCACTGAGCTTTTTTTTTTTTAAGAGAAAAAGTAATGTATTAATACGGTGTCGTAAATTTGAGAACAGACTCATCTACATCTTTTAGTTTATCTTGAAATCTTCAGTTACTATTCCAACATTTATTTATAAATACATATAAAGTTTACTATGTTATTTTCCATTATTTATGTTATTAGGTAATGAAAAAAAAATAATTTTCAAGCCTAAAATTACATATAAAACAGTCCTCCTGATTTTCCTCCTTCTTATGTATACATCATCCATACATATATACAATAACTGCAGTTGGTTGCATTTTTTTCGAAATTGTTTCAATAAGTGTGAACCAAGTACAATCAAGATTGTCGAGAAAATGTTATGAAAATTCATCGATAAATTCAAAATTACAGCATAGTTTTTTAGAAACCAAGGAAAATATACTTACTCTCTGACCTAACGCTGACCAATTGAGGGGCTGGATTTTGCAAATCACACGGTTCGTGAATTTGATCGATTTATCATGTAAATTATCATGACTGATAATCATGTAAATCATCATGACAAGATTTCCTGACAAAAATAAAATCCACATGACGTGTAATACTTTTTTTAATTTGTTCTCTACAACAACAAAAAAAAAATCACTTCATTATCACTATTTTAATTTCATCGCATGGAGCAAATGAATGAAAATCATACAAAAACGCTTCTAAACGATACTTTTAAACATTTTATAAAACTGAAGATACAGTTTTTAAATACTTTGCAAGAAAACGTTACATTTTTTAATTATGTTTGTATGAAAATGCATTTTGTAATTGAGTGACTATCTAAATTTGTAGATCCATCAGAAATTCTCTATCATCAATATGTCATCCAATGTCTTAAAGATAAAATGTTTGTTTACAAACTCTGAAGAGACCAACACGAAATGACTGTTTCGATAACGTCATTTTACCAAGAAAGGTTTAAAGTGCGAGTTGTAATCAGGCTGTAGAAAATAGATAACCATTATCAAAGTGGGATACATTAGAAGACCTACCTTTTCCAAGATTTTTACTGTTGTAATCAGGACTGCTCCATAAAAAAGGTGATAGACCGCACTTTTGTTCTTATCAGCTGTCACAGATAATTTTGCCACTAGTCAAAAGTTGCTAGGTTACAAAAAGATCAATCACCACATACAAAAACCAACCACACACAAATGCGGTATAATTCTCCGGTCCAGTTAAAACCGCTAACACTAGTCGATATCCTTCGAAGCAGATTTTTGATTAAAACTCACTCTTTTGCTGCTCTCTCACACACTATCATAGGTATATCAGAAGAGGCACATTATTATCAGACAGGTTTCGCTTCCCTATAGCTTTGACCGTGGTATATCGATGCTCAGAGGCTGTGAAGCTGGGGTGACTGTCGCTTCCTATTTAGTATTAATGGGCACGTTCGGTTGTGACAGTATTGTAAACAGAATTGTAAAATAGTAGCACTCAGCAATCTTCAACAATTGAATGTGATTTCAAGTTATTGCTCTTTTCCTTTTCCACACAACCGTCACATAAAAATGTAGCACGAATAAAATTGATAATAAAAATACAACACTCCGCTTCCGGTCACTGGATTACATAGGTTGCATCAACATCGAGAGCACAGAAATCTTTCAGTCCTGCGCCTGGCACACTTCAAGAATCATTGCACATACACCCGTGGTAGACTTCAGGAATTCAGCACCCAGTGGTCCAGCCAGACGTCAAGGTCAGCTTTTTGATAGATTTTCTTCACCCTTGCACACGCAAAACACCAAATCACAGAATGATATGATAAATGTTTCCTTTATTCTAAAAATTCAGCACTACGAAAACGTTCTAAAACAACTATAGTCAATCAGAACTCATTGGAAAAGAACCCTTTAGAGAATTCGCGCAAACTCGAGAAAACACACATCCGACAGTCGCAAAGTAAGTACAAAAACTGAACTCTAACGAAATGAAAAGTTGGTTTATGTTTCGGGCTCTGCTGAACGTTTCCAGCGGAGATGCGAGCGTTTGCTTGTGCTCTTCTCTTCGTTGTTATTCTCACGCGCTCGCACCTCTCTCACATTCCGGCATACGCTTTGAATTATTCGCACATCGTGTGTTCATGTTTCGCACATCGAAAGATTGCGTTTTTGCTTTCTCAAAAATCACAATAGCTAAGCGCATCCATACGAGTAATATGTGACGTGGTGACAATGGTGTTAGATCTACCATGAAGCGGTCGAAATATGCGAAAAGCGAAAGAATCTGTAGCTACTGGAAATCTTCACAACCACTGTACAAACGTTTTTTTACAGTGCATCATAAGACAACAAGGAAGAGAGGCAACGCGTGTCAGCATAAAAGAGATTCCGATAAGAGCGAGAGAGCATACGCGCCATGTGCTCGCTCGGCCAACTGAGTGTTCTTGACTGCATGCTTGCTTCTCACTGATGCTGTGATGCAGTTGCATTGCGGCGCGGCGGCATATACGCGTGTAAACAAATCGGCAGAATGAATCACGTTTTCAGCAGCTCGTTTGCTCGCAAGCTTATTCGCGTTCCCCTATACTACTTGATATAACAACTGGGAGAGACATGACGGCATGGCAGCGCTCTCGTACGGTCATGTCGTCGGTTTCCTGCAATAGGGGCACAACTCAAAATTTGTCATTTTTGAGATTTTGATGACAAATGATGAAAAACTATGTAAACTTTCCTCTCACAAAGACCCGTTCCGAAATTCATAAAGATACGTGAGATTTTGGCATTTTCACCAACTTTCCGCAGTAAAGGCACAACTCAAAATCAGTCAACTTTTTCAATAGTCGATGAAAAATAGTTATCCAAAATTCATGAAACAGATAGTCCTGCAGATCCTTTCCATGATACAACAATCGAAATTCGTTTACTTTTGTCGAATGTTGAGAGAAATAAGTGAACTTGTAGGAGGTGCTTCAAAGTTGCCAATTTTCAAACGCTCATTCTGAAAATTTACATTTTTTGAGTTGTGCCCCTATTGCAGGAAACCGACGATGTAGGTTCATTCATACATTGCTATCGTGTCGGTTGCGAGATAACGGCATGGTTGTTTGACTCATGGTTATCTCCAGCTATTTGCAACACACGCATGCGCTTTTGGCAAATTGGCTGGCTGACGTATGGAGATGAAATCATATGTTCAACCAATATTCTACGTCTACCACCAAAGTTAGCGGTACCGAACACGTTTGATAGAAGGTTATTTATGCAGACATTCCGTCAACTTATTTCGTTCGTTCCTGCGTTCATGCTTCGCCATATGAACTCTGGAGCTCGATTTGAAAAGGTCGTATGTGCTTTTGTCGATTAAAAATTCGATCAGTTGGATTCGCTTATTATAGCAAAAACCGTTAAAATTGAACAAAGTTGATACATACAGCAGAATCATCACAAAACAGGCTTTCCGTTCCATCATTAAAAATCTCCAAAATATCTTCCCTATTGCTACAATAACTGAAATAAACTGATCGAATTTTATATTGACAAATGTACATACGACCCATTCAAATCGAGCTCCAGAACTAGATTGGTTATTTGGTGCTCGTCTAGCACGCATGGCTTTCGTGTAGGTGAGCAGTTTCAACATTTAATGTTAATCTGACATTTTCTCACAAATTTAAGATTGAACGGTTCTAGCAGATCTCTTTTCGGAGCTTTTCATTCTCACAAAACACAATGATGATCTTAACTTCCAGATATGTAAAATCTTGATTCGAATTAGGTGCAATTTGGAGTTCCCAACTTTTGATTAAATTCAAATCACTTGAAACAAACTATATACAGGTGAATGCGATGCCTTCTTCTGACACTGAGGAAGATTACAAGTGGTTGTCGAACTACGCGTATCTGTCAAAGGATAAGCAAAAGAGGGCGGAATTACATGGTACAATAGCTGACTACACTCATTCGAAGAGGGTATTCTGCTTAGAGGGTTCGAAAAGCCGTTACAAGATCAAAGAAACTTCCAATTACAGTCTACTATCAATATCTCTTTCATGACGAACCAGCACAATTGTGCTGTTGAGCGGTAACAGTCTTGCATATTTTTTTCATCTGTGTAGCCTTTGTTTTATGCGATGTAAACTGTTTCAATTTTTCAGCTATTAATTATACTTGTATGTGTGCAAACAAACTGTGTTGTTTGCGTTGCCTGTGAGATTTACTACAACAAGGTAAACAAAAAGTAGACAAAAACCGTAAAACATGAAAAAGTTTTATCTTTCGCATATTTTTTATTTCTGATTTATCTCCACCGTATCCAATTAGTTCTCATACAAAATCAAATTGAATTCACTTCAAATCTGTAATTGGGATTTTCAAAGTTAATTCATTTATTGAAAGGCCTTCTAACATTGATCAAGTACTGCATATATTTTGGAATTAACTGTCCTTTATCCTTCTCTGCTTATGTGTCGTAAGTCCATTTCAGCGGGCACACACACTATTTCATTGGTATTTCGTCTCATTTTAACGAGTAATGGTTTTAAGTTTAAACGAATTTGTCTGTGTAATTAGGTTCCTGTCCTGACCATTGCTAGTAGCAACTATGACCAGAAGAGAAAAAATATTAGATTATGTATTGGTGAAGTAATAAAGCGTATATTAAACAATAATGTTCTTTTACCTTTTTTAAATGAAATTTGTTGTGTTAAAGGAGCATGGCTCCAGCTTATCTTGTAGATTCACACCATTCTCACTTCTAAAACATGCTTATCCCTATTATGTTAATTTTTGTCTAAAAATACTTTTTGTGATATTTATCTTTATTATAACAGTCATTTTCAAGAAAATCAGCCCAAGTTGAGCTAACTTGAAAAATTTCTTACCATGCATATCATCACTGAAATTGTATTGTATTGTGTATTGTGCCTTAGTATATCCATACGGTACAATATTTGGGATAAAAACTTAAAATATAACCTTATGGACTCTATTTAGCCACCGTAGAATGGAAATCTTTTCGGGCATTTTTCGAACATTTTTCTAAACCGTATGCTTGATTTAATCAGTGTTAATTTTGAAAATATGAATCGCAGAAGTGAAGTTGAATTATATTTCCTAAATTCGTATTTTGTATAAGAACTTATTGGACATGGTAATGAGGTAAAAACAATTGTTCTTATGTTGAGAAATCTAAATGTTCTGGAGAGCCAAAGTTGAGCAATTTGTATGGAGATTTCATTTTTTTTGCGCTCCGTCCCGAAAGCGATATGTGAAAAAAAATTGCCGATGGAAATAGAAAGACAGCAGGTTACTTTGCAAATTGAAACTTGTCAACATTTCTCATTTGAATTATAGCCATTTATGTGCAATTGCACAAGATATTTCTGGAGAAAATATTCGCCTGAACTATGAAGGAGCTCCGTAACTCATTGGAATAGAGTCGAAAACTTTGGATACGAATGTTGATTGATTTGGGTGCTTTAATTTATTAGATCTTCGGCTTGAAGTCTAAAATGATTTGCATCAACTGATCTGAAATCAGTCGAAATTTAAAAAAAAATAAAAGATTCTAAAAATTCGAAAACTATTGCAGATATTTTGAATAATTTCTAGGATCCCCGAAACTATATTTGGAATTCTAGGATATGTTTTTTTTTTCAGTAAGTTTACGATATATTAAAATCGAACCTCAAAACTGTTGAAGCATCTTTAGAGGGATTCTAGCGAAAGTTTTAGACAAATTATGTGAAAAAGTATCGGCCCAAATTTATTTAGAAAAATCGAAAATCCATAGATTCATTGAGAAAATTTCAAATATAATATGTGGAAAAATAAGGAACTCATCATGGGTCTCTTTAAAAAGTTGTTCAGCTTTTCTATTAGAATATCCGATAAAAAAGCAAGCTCCAAAAAGTTTCGTCAAAAGTTAATTGGAATAATTTGAACATTTTGAAGAAGCCACCAGAAAGTTACCTAGCAGTCTGATTGATTTTTTTTATTCTTAAGGCTTACAAAAAATAATGGAAATCAACAGGCGATTCCTTCAGGGGAGGTACCCGAGATTTCGTAGAAATTCTCTTTGAAAAAGTATTCGCAAAAAAAATGGCCCTGCGATTTCAGATTCAGAAAACGGTTTCTTAGACGATTCTGGTGAGGAATTTCCCATTCATCAAGATAGGCCGATAAATTCCATTTGAACTGCAAACAGTCCTTATAGCAATGTGCTGAATAGTACCGGTCGTTAAATGTCACTAAAGCATGGCAATGGCATGCAACGTTGCAAATTTCAACTGACAGGGGAATCTCTTGAAAATCTCACAAAATTGTTTAAGACCATCTGTGTATGGATAAATTTGATTTTATCCAAGGTTTCAATACGTTCAAATGTACCTAGTTGAATACTAGTAGAATAGTGTCATCTTTACTGATTGAAAAAAATGGTAGCACCATTTTGAGTTGCATATAATTTGTTGTGTTAAATACAAAAAAGTAATGGGCAGAAAACTGGAATTCAGTGACAATGGAAAAAAAAATTAACCCTCTAATACCCAACCCCGCCTTTAGACGGGGTATAGTTTGAGCATGTTTGATTTTTTCTTTCCTGGACAATCAAAACTTTAATATTTTTGGCTGATATTTAGGACTGGTTTGTACATAATAAAAATGCTTTAGGTATCTTTTAAAGCGTATTTACATTTTTTTAATCATTGAAAAATTGATATTTTGGTCACTTTTCAGATGTCATTGTCACTTGGCGAAACTTTACGCATTTCCTCATTTTTTTTTAGTTTTTGATGTTTTATTACATAACGAAGCAATATTTTCAAAATCTGTTTTCATACACACACAGTTAGAGGAAGGATCGAGCTATCTCATGAAATTTTGTCAGGTGTCAAACTTTTACTAATTTATCAAAAACCATATTTAAAAAAAAAATATTCCAAAATGGTTTTCTTAAGACTGAAAAACATTTTCCACCTGAAAAAAATCAGGAGAGACTTTAATCCTTCCTCTAACTGTGTACGAAAACCAATTTTGAAAATATTGCTTCGTTATTTAATAAAAAAAAAATCAAAAACCAAAAAGTGAGGGAATGCTTCCAGTTTAGCATAGCATAGGCGATTGTACACATCGTGGGTGGCTATACAATGCTCAGCTTCATATGTTTTGAAAAATCTAGTACGTAGTGTCGCTAAAATAACGTTTGGGATTAACACCTTTTTCTACGTGTTAGAGCTGGTCGAAACAAGCATCACATTGTATACCTGGCCACGTCCTTACAATCGCTAGGAAAGGGTAGAAATGTTAGTTTAACGTCTATTTGAAGATACAGGGTACCCAAACTATCTCCATAGACGTTAAGGAAAAGGAATTTGTGTTCGTAGGGTGGGATTATTATGAGGAGCTCCATTCGACAGTTGACATTATTGATGGATGGTTTACATATACACTCCCGATCAAAAGTTCGGGGTCACCCCCTCAAAAACATGTCATTTTTTAGGCTCATATCTCCGCCAATTTGCGTCCGATTTCAAAACCCAAGGTTTCATTCAAAAGATAATAAGTCAAAGAAACTTTGAACATGATTTAAAAGAAACTTTTTCAAAAAAATTGTATGTAAACTTAGCCCAAAGTTGCCAAATTTTCTAAAAAATGAATATAAACTTACGGCAGTGTCGCTGGAAATTGGGTCGACCAAATTTTAAGATGAGAGCGGTAATATGACCCATTTTCTATTAGCTTTCAACTGCTTTTTACTGAACTTAAAAAATCTAGAAAAAAGTTAATAGGTAAATTAACTCTTCATGTCATCACGTCATTTACGTTAAGTTTTAGTATGTAAATTTCAACATATATGTGTGGTTCAATGTCTATGCAGTAAATATCATTCATTTTGTTTCAAATAAGCCAACAAGAATTAAAATTGAATGAAAGATGACAAAGATATCAACAAATCACATTTCCATGTTTAACGATAGTGACCCCAAACTTTTAACCGATAGATCATTATGAGGGGTGACCCCAAACTTTTGGTCGATGACATCAAGGATTAATTTAATAATTAACTAGTTTTCTAGATTTTTTTATCTAAGTTCTGTAAAAAGCAGTTGAAAGCTAATAGAAAACGGGTTATATTACTGCTCTCATCTTAAAATTTGGTCGACCCAATTTCCAGCGACACTGCCGTAAGTTTTTATTCATTTTTTAGAAAATTTGGCAACTTTGGGCTAAGTTTACATACAATTTTTTTGAAAAAGTTTCTTTTAAATCATGTTCAAAGTTTCTTTGACTTATTATCTTTTGAATGAGACCTAGGGTTTTGAAATCAGACGCGAATTGGCGAAGATTTGGGCCTAAAAAATGCCATTTTTTGAGGGGGTGACCCCAATCTTTTGATCGGGAGTGTATGTTAAATGAACTTACCTTGATATTCCTGAAAGAAAGTATATTAGAATACAAAAACAAAAATATAAACAACATACACACCTGCATAGCCATACTGAAGATATTAAAGGGGCCGAAGGATTGAGACAGCCAATCAATGTTTGACAAACACAAGATTGAAAAGGAAAAAAAAATAAATAAACAAATATGTAAAAACAGAAATCGTTCGCAGTAAAAGTAAAACCATTAAAACAAACAGAAACATCACAAAAACACATCGAGTTTCAATCCAAGCTCCCACTTTGCACAGGAAAATAGCACAATTGAAACTTGATGTGGTAGATCTTACGCCGTAACGCACCATTCCAAGGTGATCTTCCCACGTTACGGAATAAGTGAGGAAATGCTTCCAGTTTCGCCTTAAATGATTATCCTTAAAATTACAATTTTGGGCATATAACTCAGCTTGGTTGGGAAGGACTTGAGGCCAACTCTGAAACCAACAGGTTTCAAAAAAAAAACATGACGAAGAGAACAAAACTGCCATAAATACATAAGCTCCTTTATATGCTCTCTTCGGCCAAGTTTCTTCTTTTTTCCAATAATCTGAAATTAGGGCGGTCCAAATGATTCTCAAGATCACAATGTCAACTTTTTATTGTTTTCATATAGAGCAACAAAATGTTCTACAAAGCTGAAAAGCACTTAATTCTAAACAACTTTGCCGAACAAAACATATTGATATCTCTTATAGTTTCAGAGATGTTATTTGTTAAAGAAAAAACATGGAAAAAAGTTTTCATTTCTATAACTTTTTATACATTGAATTCTAAAAAAAAACTTTGTTTCGAACAGTTTAAGTGCATTTAATGTACAAATTTTGTTTCCAAAGACAGCAGAGTTCTATATCCTCAATTTAAAAAGTTATTCATGGTTTTCTTCTAAAAATGGCTTAAACTTTAAAATAAATGCCTCAGAATGGCGCAAGCCGATTTCTGAGCCGGATCTTATTCTCATCTTTTAATGCTGAAAAAAAACAAAAAAGGTGTTTTTCGTTTAAAGCTATTCAATTAATTTTGAAAATATGGAGTTTGTCGTCTTTGACAAAAAAGTGTGATATTATAGGTATAAAAAGTGTACAGAACAAAGTATTCCGAAAAAATCAACCAATCAAAACTTAATTGAAGAAAACCGATTCCTCTAAGGAATTTTACTTTCTTGTGGAATTTTCCTAGAAGAAACGGTTTTCTTCCAAGATGTTTTGATATTTTTTTTTTTTCAGAATAGGGGAGACTGAGGAGACTTGATCCCTGGGGAGACTTGTTCCCCCCATATTTCTCGGAATCAAAAACAGTTTTCTTCTAGCAGACGACAATGTTTTGGCTAAAATTGATTTCAATTGTGTATTGCATTATTTTTTAATGGCTGATGGTTTGTTTTCAGTCTTTCAGAAATCTTTTAGGCGATTCCGAAAAATCTCAATAACTTTGTGAAAATTGAACCAAATTGTGTCAAAATTTCACAGCACATAGTATAAATAAAATGCTATCAAACGTATTTATCCATATAAGGCTGTTATATAATTATTTCAATTAATGTAGCTTAGTGTATACAACAATGACATGGGGAGACTTGATCCCTCGAGGATTACACACACATTATACATGTGAAAAATAATATTCTATTTGAAAGCCTCTATTTAATCGGAATTCTGGTATATTCAATGATAAAACGTGCCAGATAATTATTATTTTAGTAAAATCATTAAAAGGGGGATCAAGTCTCCCCATTTTCAAAATACGGCATATCCTTAACAATTTAAGGAAATCTTAAAATTTCTAATACTCCGTATTCATAAAAAATGCAAGAAAACTTGAAAAGAAAATAAATAGGAAACTTCTGAAGTTATTTTCCCTTTAAATTAGCCATGTGCTCAAAAGGGGATCAATTGTGGCCCATTTTTGAAAAATACATCGTAAAACCACTGTTTTGAAAACTTTAACAATAATTTAAGTCCTTCTGTTGTGTATAAACTTGCAATAGATGTTTACCTGCCATTCTGTACGAAAATGGATCAAGTTTTGTGTTTTTTCTTAAAGTTACAGGCAAATTAAGAAAAAGGGATCAAGTCTCCCCAGTCTCCCCTACTTTGTTCTGAACACTTTTTCTACTATCACACATTTTTGTCGAAAATGACAAACTCGTATCTCTTATATTTTCGTAGGTACTTAGGACCCTTTTTCTATGAAAAATTCCATATTTCATTTTATCGCTTGGAACAAAATAACAACTTTTTAAACTTTACTGTCTTTGAAAAAAAAAAAATGCATAATAAATGCACTACAACTACTCGGTCGAAACAAAGTTTTTTGCGAGAAATCAAGTTATCGAAATAAAACCTTTTTTTCAGGTGTTACCCTCATTTTTTTCTTTAAAAAATAACATCTCTGAAACTACAGTATGACCCATAAAAAAAAGGCGAAATTCCATTTTTTGCCATATTTGATGATTTTTAATCAAATAATCCTAATGAATCAAACTTTCTTGGATTAGGATACAATAAGGAGGTCATTGTCATACAGGATCTCCAAATTTTTTGTCAAAACATTCATTGGTTACGTATATGGGATACCTTATAGTTGTTAACAATTTCTAAATAAAATCAAGTTTTCCTCTAATTTTCAGAGCAAAATGAACTGAGATTAAAACTTTTAAACACTTGGAAACCATGAAGAAATATGTACTCTTTAATACGCCCAGGTTTGAACAAAATTTTAAAAATAATTTCAAATGTTTAGGAAACAAAAACTAAAAAAGGTGCTACATATTAAAAACCGTATTTAAGATAAAATAAAAAAAAATAACACTGTAACATTTTTCAAAACAATTTTTTGTCGATGAAGGCATATAAACCTACCTTATGATAGGTACATATACTGAGTACTTAAAAACAATTTCATGCTTAAAACATAATATTTTCTAAAAATTATCATTTGTCAAATATGTAATTCAATTTTCAGAAAATGTCTCTTAATTTATAAGTTAATATTATTTTCGTTCTTGTCCGACGAGCCAACGAACTCCTGAAGACCTTATCCAGCCATAAAAGTACTATTTTGAAAATAAAATTTGATTGAATGTGATTGAAAGCAATTGAAAGGAAATCATATCCTTAAAAAACGGCCTCTGGCGCGTGGACGATTTCGACATCCATATGTTCAACGTTATATTTCCAAAGGTATGTGCATGAAATCAGTCTATGTTCCTTTGCCATTATCAGATAAGTGGCTCTACTATACTATCCAATAGATACATGCAAGGTTAATCAGTTCGAAGTAGGGGAACGATGACTTTGAAAACTTTCGCATTTTTTATAGGTCATACTGTATAACAGATATCATTATGGTATATTCGCAAAGTTTTTTTAGAATTAAGTGCTTTTCAGCTATGTAGAACATTTTATTGCTCTATATGGAAACAATAAAAAATTGGCATTGTGGTTTTGAGAATCATTTGGACCGCCCTAATTTCAGATTAATTTAACTTTCCAAAAAAAAATCAACTAGCTGTAACTTTTTGATAAATGCATCATAAACTCTCACATTTTTACTGTATGTCAATAGTTGTGTTAATAGTAACTAGTTATGTATCAGTGATCAAAATTTGAAAATGAGATTCTAGAATAAAGTATAATTATCGGATAGCCAAATTTGAGCTGTTATATCTTCGGATTCAATGAACCGAATACAATGAAATTTTAAACGTTTGACTCAACTTGAAATTAATACCAAGAGAAAAAGTTATAGCGATTTCATTTATTTATTTTATGATTTTTCAGTAAATTGGTCTATTTTTAATATGCATCCCACCACTTTTTCAATTTATTGCCGGCTACGTTGTTACTTTCCTTCCAAACGTGTAAATTACCTTACCTTACCAATCAGGCTAAGACCGGGGTGGCCTCTGCTGTACATAGTAGCCTCCTCCATTCCACTCGGTCCATGGCAGTTTGTCTCCAGTTCCGCACTCTGCGTAGGGTCCGCAAATCGTCCTCCACTTGGTCGACCCACCTAGCTCGCTGCGCTCCACGTCTTCTTGTATTGGTCGGATGACTCTCGAGAACCATTTTAGTCGGGTTGCTATCCGATATCTTGATGACGTGACCCGCCCACCGTAGCCTCCCGATTTTCGCGGTATGGACGATGGTTGGCTCTCTTAGCAGCTGATGCAGCTCGTGGTTCATTCGCCTTCTCCAAGTCCCGTCTTCCATCTGCACTCCGCCGTAGATGGTACGCAACACCTTCCGTTCGAAAACTCCAAGGGCGCGTTGGTCCTCTGCACGTAGGGTCCATGTTTCGTGCCCATAGAGGACGACCGGTCTAATCAGCGTTTTGTAGATAGCAAGGTAGATAGTTAACTTCGTGTTACGGCGAACTTTATTCGATCGTAGAGTTTTGCGGAGTCCAAAGTAAGCACGATTTCCTGCCACAATGCGCCTCTGAATTTCTCTGCTGGTGTCGTTAACGGCGGTCACCAGTGAGCCCAAGTACACGAATTCTTCAACCGCCTCGATTTCATCACCGTCGATATAAATTCGGGGTTGCGGGCGCGGTGACTCCTCCCCGGAGCCCTTTGCCATCATGTACTTTGTCTTCGACACATCAATGACTAATCCGATTCGCCTGGCTTCACTCTTTAGTCGGATGTACGTTTCCGCCATCGTCTCAAATTTACGAGCAATAATATCAATATCATCAGCGAAACCAAGCAGCTGAACGGACTTCGTGAAAATCGTACCACTCGTGTTAATCCCCGCTCTCCTTATTACACCTTCTAAAGCAATGTTGAACAGCAAGCACGAAAGACCATCACCTTGCCGTAACCCTCTGCGAGATTCGAAGGGACTCGAGAGTGTCCCTGATACTCGAACTACGCACATCACTCGATCCATCGTCGCCTTGATCAACCGTATCAGTTTATCCGGGAATCCGTATTCGTGCATAATCTGCCATAGCTGTTCTCGATCGATTGTATCATACGCCGATTTGAAATCGATGAACAAGTGATGTGTGGGCACGTTGTATTCGCGGCATTTCTGCAACACCTGGCGGATGGCGAACATCTGATCCGTTGTAGCGCGTTCACCCATAAATCCAGCCTGGTATTGCCCCACGAACTCTCTTGCAATCGGTGATAGACGGCGGCATAAAATTTGGAAGAGTACCTTGTAGGCAGCGCTCAGTAGTGTGATCGCGCGATAGTTCCCGCAATCCAACTTGTCGCCCTTTTTGTAGATGGGACACACGATACCTTCCATCCATTCCTCCAATACTTCCTCCTCCCAAATCTTGGTAATGACTCAGTGTAGTGCTCTCACCAGTGCTTCTCCACCGTATTTTAGAAGCTCGCTTGTTAGTTGATCTGCCCCAGCGGCTTTGTTGTTTTTCAACCGGCCAACTTCCTCCTCAATCTCTTGGAGGTCAGGGGCCGGAAGTCTTTCGTCCTGTGCACATACTCCTAAATCTGTTACCACGCCACCTTCGGGACTTGCAACGTCGCCATTGAGGTGCTCATCGTAATGCTGCCGCCACCTGTTCTTCCTGCTGGCGCTTCTTCATCCGGAAGACTGAGTTCTGCCTGTTCCGCGCCTGTTTGTAACGTGCCTCATTTGCTCTCGTACGGTGTTGCAGCATTCTCGCCCATGCTGCATTTTTCTCGTTTTTTAACTGTTCACATTCGTACCAGTCGTTTCTGTGATTCGGAGTCGCGAAACCTAGTGCTGTAGCCGAGGTACTACCTATGGCGGATCGGATGTCCCTCCAGCCATCTTCAAATGTAGCTGCGCCAAGCTGCTCTTCCGTTGGTAGGGCCACTGCTAACTGCTGCGCGTAGTATTGAGCCACTTCAACGTTCCGCAGCTGCTCGATGTTGAGTCGCGGCGTTCGACTTCGACGCGTGGTGATAACTGTCGAAAGTTTTGAGCGCATGCATACAGCTACTAAGTAGTGATCCGAATTTTTGAATTAGGTTCGACTGTAGAATGAACTGTTTTCGGGTGGCTTTTCAGTCTAGCGTAAAATCAAGACAAGTGCTACTTGTTTAATTCCGACGTTTCGGCCATTGGACTCGGCCTTCCTCAGGGGATATAAACTTGCACCGTCCCTCGTATGCTGCTAAAAGCTTTGCGCTGAATTGTCTGTTTTAATAAAGTTCTTTTCCTGGACACCGCATTTGGTTTGGTTTCGCGGTTGCGTGATCCGAATCTATATTCGCACTGCGTTATGTGCGGACATTGCATTGGTTATATTCGAGAAGAATTTACCGTCGATTAGAACGTGGTCGATTTGGTTTTCTGTTTGATGGTCGGGTGATCTCCAGGTGGCTTTGTGGATATCTTTGCGGGGGAAGAAGGTGCTTCGGACTACCATACCACGGGAGGCTGCAAAGTTTACGCATCGCTGGCCGTTATCATTCGATACGGCGTGCAGGCTGTTTCGCCCGATTACCGGTCTGTACATTTCCTCCCTTCCTACCTGCGCGTTCATGTCACCGACAACGATTTTCACGTCACGCGGCGAGCAACCATCGTATGTTTGCTCTAACTGCACGTAGAACGCTTCTTTCTCGTCATCAGGTCTCCATTCGTGTGGGCAGTAGACGTTGATGATGCTGTAGTTGAAGAAACGGCCTTTAACTCTTAACATGCACATCCTTGCGTTGATCGGCTGCCACCCGACCACACGTTGTCGCATCTTACCCAAATCCTGTTCCCAGTTCATTGGTGGTGCCACAGCTTTGGTAGAAGGTAGCCGCTCGGTGCCCGCTTTTCCACACTTTCTGTCCAGTCCAACAAAGTTCCTGCAACGCCACGATGTCGAAGTTGCGGGGATGTAGTTCGTCGTAAATTATCCTGTCACATCCTGCGAAACCTAGTGACTTGCAATTCCATGTTCCAAGTTTCCAATCGTAGTCCTTATTTCGTCGCGTGGGTCTTTGCCGATTGTATCGAGTCGTATTTTCTCCTATGTATATTCTCCTATGTTATTCGCAATGGGGATTTTTACGGGTGGCTTATTGGGCCTACGCCAACACTCCTGTCTCGCCGGAGGGCCATCGTGCCAGTTCTGTTTAACGTCCCAACCAACACTGGGACGACCACGCTGATGGGGCTACCACCTTGGATCTAGCGGGGCGTGGTGCAGCGTTTCTTATTCAGCCGCTGGATGCCAGAACAGACGCTGTTTGAGCCGCACCTCCTTGGTGAACAGACGCTCGGGCCGTACCTCCTCAATCTAGCTGAAGTCAGAAGGACAACAGGCTGCACTACCAGCTAAGCACAAAACTCTTAGCTGGCGGTCTTTGTCATCGTTTGACCCGTGGAAGCATGAGGTAGGAACTTGTGAGGATCAGAGCTATGTTAGACGCTCTTCTTTCGACACACCGTTTTGCAGCCCCGTGAATTAATATGAACTATAATTAGCATCTTGAATTCTGAAACGATGTTGAAGTTTTGAATCATTTGTTGTTTTATTGGAAAAATAATCGAATCGTTATAATTTTCTTCCATGTTAAGAATTTAAATGTAAGTCAAGAGTTTTTCATTGTTCATTGTATAAGTCAAAAATGGTCAAAATTTCATTGCATTCGGTTCATTGAATCCGGAGATATAAGAGCTCGAAGTTAGCTATCGATTAATTATACCTTTTCCTAGACTCTTTATAACTTCGTGTAGAATAGTCCGATCTTTTCCAAATTTCGACAACTGATACACAACTAGTTGATCTACTTACAGTGAAAATTTGAGAATATTTAATGTACTTTCAAAAAATTACAGCTAACTGAATATTTTTTGGAAAATCAAAATTTTGCCTGTCCCGATCATTTTGTCTATCCCCTGTATCAATCAAGTTCTACAAAAAATGACATTTGCGACGGTTTCAGATGTGTAAGAAACATTATTGAAATCCCTACAAGAAGTTATATGAGACGAACATATCTGAAAATTGAATCCCATGACGCGGGTAGAGCACCTTACAATGGTTCGTTGCGGTGTTTGATCTGCTCCATCAAATTTAGATCTTGCTACATATTTTCCTGTCTAAAGTAATCAGGCAGATATGTACTTTCTAAGATCTAGGTTTGGTGTACTTTTTTATGTATGTGCTATATTTGAATTTGTACTGCTAATAAACATTTTATTTCTGGAGGATTCAGCAAAATTCCATGTGTGAATTAATGCTAATCAAAAGTAATCATAACATTTTAGTTTTCAGATAACAAAAAGGTGAGAATGGCATATCATGTAATAAATAATTACACTTGTACACACCACACACATATCACATCATATATTGGGAAAGAGAGGGACCATCAGGGCACCGGATTGAAACGATTTGGACAGGAGCCTGGGACTGCCTCCTCCTTGTTGTTAACATTTCGTGGATTGAGGGCGGGTTCTTCGACCCCATCTATTGGTAGTATTCTGTTAATTAAGGACTTAATTTTGCAGTTGTTCGTGGGGGAACATTCTTCTGGAAGGAGATTATTTTCCCCTGATGCGGATTTCGCGCAAGTGCCTCTGCTTGCGCATCCGCACAACTCTTTTTGGCCTTTCATACAGGAGACTGATCACTAACAACAGCACAATCTTGATCAAATTGCTTTTCAGATTATTCCAGTGCTATAGGCTGTTGTCTTGCTACAATAGATGGTAGAACAAAATCATCAAAACTTCTTCAAAAATTGAAAATTTTACACTAAGTGTTCTCTAAGCACTTCCATAATTGAGGAGCCAAGATACAAAGTGGTGTAAGTGACCATTTTGTCGATTTTAAGCTGAACATATCACAAAATTCTTCAGTTTTCAAGATATTAGGAACTTTTTCAAGATTATTTTTACCATGATTAGAAAAAAATACAATAAATCAGAGAAATTTGGATTGAATTTGAAACTCCATAATTTTGTATGGGGGGCCGTTCATAAACCACGTAGACTTTTTGGGGGGAAGGAGGGGGGATCTGGCCAAAGTCTACGCTCCATACAAATTTCATTTTTTTTTGTATGGACAAGTCTACGAGGGTGGGGGGGGGGGTGGTGTATCTTAGATGGCCAAATTTTGGTCTACGTGGTTTATGAACTGCCCCTGGGATGAAAAATTGGTTGAAAAACTTTAAACGTCATTTACTCGAAAGTGGGTTTTGTTGCTTACACCCCTTTGCTTCTAACCTCTTTACTTTGATTTTTTCGTTAAGGAATCCGATTTTGAGTGAAAAAGGAGCGTGTTAAAAGCGGAACCTATCAATCAGAATCCTTCCTTGTGAACTAGTTGAAAATGACTACTGTAACAAAACCGAATACTTTATAACTTTTAAATGATGATAAAGTAATACGACATGCACTATATTACAAAAGACACGGGGTACATCACAATATATCAAATATTGGTCGCATTGGTTATGTCCCGAACATATAAAAAAAACTCTTTACTGAGAAAGAGAGCTACTCCTGCCAATGGCTATTACGCATATCTTGTGACAGGCACGCCCAAGGATTTTTTTTATTCTGGATCGACCTGAAATTGAACCCGTCACCCTCAGCATGTTTTTGCTGAATATCCGCGCGTTTACCGCTTCAGTTACATGGGCCCTTTTGACCCCTGGTTCTCAATATTTTTAGATTCTGTGATCCTTTTCTTATTATATGTATTCAAGATATTTATCACAATACTCCTAAAATCTGAACGGAGATCATTATCGTATAGCATAGTTTGCCTGAGAAAGGTAAATTTATCGGTTTGTCTATATCAAGAATCACAACCGACTAAAGCAACAGCAGCCTAGTCTTCCATGGTTAAAAAGCAAGATTGGTTAAATCATATTTTCAAACAAGAAAACATGTTATCATGTATCCATCCGTGGAGCGGTTCCACAGATAGGTAGGACAACGTGAAACATGAGCAAGTAAACGACAAACCTTACTGCCTTAGAGCAACGCCTTTGATTGTGATCCTTTTCAGTCGCGTCGCGTTTGAGCGGCATGATTTGCGAATGGATCGATATCGGTAAACGAGAAAAGGTATCACAAGCAATCTGACGCCATGTGCAAATATGTATGTAGTTATGGCCTGACGGAGAGGTCGGGGTGAAATGCATTTGTTTAGTAAAAGTGATGCCTTTATTGGAAATAATGTCACATAATAAAAAAAATGATTTAAATAAGATTGAGTAATGCTAGTTAGAACCGTCATCTATAACCTACGCTGAATAGTTTTATTGAAAGTGATAAGCAACACTTCGTCTATGGCCACTTTTTTATCTGTATCAACGAGATTTTTTGGCCCTTAGGCTAGTTCATCTCGGGACCCACGTTTTACTTCCCTTCCGAAGGAAGAACTCACATGTTGCGAGTTTGTCAGGAGTGGGATTCGATCCCAGGTCCTCGGCGTGATAGTTAAGTGTTCTAACCATCACACCAAGTACGCTCCATCTGTCCATGGCCACTGGACAGTAGGCGAAAATCATGGACCATGTCAGCGTTTCCTAAAAGCTCATAAGAAGTTGATGAAAGCAACGCTGGGCGGTGGTGTGAAAAATTGCGAGAAGATTTATGATTGGACTTTAGTTTCCAGGGTGCTGTACTATAATGCCTAGTAATAAAGTTAAACATTATGGTAGAAAGTTGCATGCGAAGAACTGAGGAACATAGCAAGTAGTAATAAATTTTCAATATTGCGGTCAATTTGTTTGCTTATCTGATGACTCTAACTTTGTACATGCACAATTTGTGGCTGGAGGACAATTGTCAAACATGACCCTTGTCATTATTAAACCACAGAGAACAGACATCCAGGCTAGAACAAATTTCTTTCAAAAAGTTGTGTAAGGATTTGAATCTTCACTTGAGTAAGGTTGCAAACCAATACACGATGAAAACACTATCGCCGCCAAACACCTTATCGCCACAGTCAGTGGTGAATTGAAACATTTCAAGTCAAGTGGTGTATTAAATTAGTATAGGAAATTAACCGATTGCAGCGCCACGATGTTGCCACTTGTGTTGCCGATTTCAAATAGCCGTTAAATTCCTTACACAGTTTCGAAACTGGATTTGGATGGCTGTTCTCTGTGATTGAACATAGAAGTGATTTATTAGAATTTATGAAGCATTTTATACCGATTCTCACGGTGTTGACTCACCGCCACCCAATCCAGTGCCCAGTATGCATCTGGAAACCCACCGTCCACCCGATCAGAAGTGGTTTGGCGTGAAACAAGTCCGAGCCCGTCCGCCATCCTCAGCGAGAGCGCGACGTGGTCGTGAGCTACCCTTTTGGCGTGCACGTCAAGCCGTGCTGTTGGTTGCTGCTGACCAGCTAGCCAGCCAGCTAGTTTTGCGTGTCGGTATATAAATAATCGTGAAATCTTGAAATTCCCTTATACGGCTACTCAAAAGGGTTTCGTCATTGACATTGAAGTGAATGATCCACTACGCGCTTCCAGATCGTGCTCGGATATGTGCATGGAACGACGCGACGGAAAAGTCAATGGCCACCGTAAGAGGAAGTAATGTTATTATATTTCTTTTTCTGAAGCAGTTATTTCACTATTTCACACAAAAGCATCCTATCAGCAGATGATGCCCATATTAGTTTGTATAAGCAGTCATCAGCACCCGCGCGGCAATGTTACGGGTCCGGATCCTCACTCCTAGCTTTTTGAGTGACAAATGGCCAATCAGTCGGTGCCATTATAATACTTGTTTACAACAATCAGAGGGGTAGTCTTTGGTGCCATATGAAGAGTTCAATTCCGCTATCCAACTAAGGTCATCCGATCGGTCTGTTGGAGACACTGAGCCAGAAGTCACGCTCTCACTGCGCATCGCGTCGGTTCCACATGAGATGATGCATTCGATAGTGTCATGTTGCTTCGAATCGAAAAAGGTAAATTAAGGGTCAACGAACATAGCTTCTTATTCATCGGTTACTTATAACCAGGATGACCATCATTAAAAGACTACTTATCACGACGATGCGACGATATTATAAATCGTACTTAAATTGTCCATCGCTGTCTTTTAAGGCGAAATGATTATAATACAAATTTTATCGGGGGAAGTGCATCCGAGAGATAAATTAACTGGAAAGGTCAATTTGGTAGTTCAGTTAATAAAGTGGCACTTGGGCCTATATACACTCCCGTTCAAAAGTTTGGGGTCACCCCCTAAAAAACATGTCATTTTTTTAGGCCCATATCTCTGCCAATTTGCGTCCGATTTCAAAACCCTAGGTTTCATTCAAAAGATAATAAGTCAAAGAAACTTTGAACATGATTTAAAAGAAACTTTTTCAAAAAATTTTGTATGTAAACTTAACCCAAAGTTGCCAAATTTTCTAAAAAATGAATATAAACTTACGGCAGTGTCGCTGGAAGTTGGGTCGACCAAATTTTAAGATGAGAGCGGTAATATGACCCATTTTCTATTAGCTTTCAACTGCTTTTTACAGAACTTAGCTAAAAAATCTAGAAAAAAAGTTATTAAGTAAATTAATCCTTGATGTCATCGACCAAAAGTTTGGGGTCACCCCTCAATATGATGTATCGGCCAAAAGTTTGGGGTCACTATAGTAAAACATGGAAAAGTGATTTGTTGATATCTTTGTCATCTTTCATTCAATTTTAATTCTTCTTGGCTTATTTGAAACAAAATGAATGATACTTACTGCATAGACATTGAACCACACATATTTGTTGAAATTTACATACTAAAACTTAACGTAAAGTTGCCTCATTTTTTGAAGCGTGGTAAAATGTGCTAACTTTACATAACATTTTTATATACAAAAATCGTTAAATACGTTAAGTTAAAGACATCAAATGTAAATTTAGTTAATTATCTTTGAAATGAGCCAAAAATAATTAAAATTGAACTATAGATGACGAAGATATCACCAAATCACTTTTCCATGTTTTACTATAGTGACCCCAAACTTTTGGCCGATACATCATATTGAGGGGTGACCCCAAACTTTTGGTCGATGACATCAAGGATTAATTTACTTAATAACTTTTTTTCTAGATTTTTTAGCTAAGTTCTGTAAAAAGCAGTTGAAAGCTAATAGAAAATGGGTCATATTACCGCTCTCATCTTAAAATTTGGTCGACGCAACTTCCAGCGACACTGCCGTAAGTTTATATTCATTTTTTAGAAAATTTGGCAACTTTGGGTTCAAAATACATACAAAATTTTTTGAAAAAGTTTCTTTTAAATCATGTTCAAAGTTTCTTTGACTTATTATCTTTTGAATGAAACCTAGGGTTTTGAAATCGGACGCAAATTGGCGGAGATATGGGCCTAAAAAAATGACATGTTTTTGAGGGGGTGACCCCAAACTTTTGACCGGGAGTGTAGCTGAGGTGATGATCTTGCAACTGTTCTGCAAGATCATGCCGAGGATGGCTGGACACGAGTACCAGCTCGATCATGCATATGTAGATTTCTACCGTAGCCGTCAAAAGATAATATAATTTAAATCTTATATGTAATAGAAAAAAAAATAGTGAATCATTAAGTACGTACATTCGTGAAGCAGCTGTTGAAATGTTACACCAGTAGAAAGAAAAGATTCCTGTCCAGGAAGAACTCCTGAAGAGATTTTTTTGTTCCAGCAATTCACAATAAGTGACCATGTAGTCTACGGTATGTTTGACGAAATAAATAAATAAAAATTCCTGCTGTGGTTTATCCAAGCATTTCTAATGGGATAAGTCCAAAAATGCCGACAAGTAGTCCTCCAGATATCAATGCTAGAGTTCCTTTAGGAACTTTTGCTGTGATTTCTACTTTAAATTCCTCCAGGAATTTTCCAAGAGATTTTCCAAAAAAATCACTAGCGATTGCTTTATACCCTTATGCTTTATAAGGCAGTCGTAACTATATTGCCACCTACCATTTTTATTTTTTTTTTCGGCTCGATAACAACCTACTTCGAACTTCTTCTCTGGTTACACAAAATTGGAATTACTAGCAACTCTTGGTATTTTTTTGATACTAAACAAATCTTTAATCACAATTTGGGAGCTGTTTGTAGTCTGAAAATGGCAAAATTTGACAGCTTTGAGAATATAAGCTCACACTTACTGTAAAACCAATGATTTAGTAAAGAAATAACCAAATTACAGGTTTACATGAGCAGCAATGTATGCTATGGGTTTAGCCTATTTCCACTTCAAAATTACTTTTGTCGCAGTCTTGAAAAGAAAAGTACCCCAAACGGGTAGTGGCAAGAATATTGCCACCAACGCTAGTGGCCTAAAGGGGGAGTGGCAACTATATTGCCACCTAAAAAAAATCAAAGTGCGTTAAACGGGCAGTGGCAACTATATTGCCACCAGTAAACGGGCAACTATATTCCCGAGCAGAGTCTAACAACAAAATGTTAGCAAATCGAATACTCGATTTGTATTCAACAGCAAATTGATGTCACATTTTGATATCAGTTTATCTTGACTAAATTTGATTTCAAATTTAGATATCGTTTCGCTGTCACTTCTAACTATTATAAAAAATAAGTTTTTAAGTTATTTCAAAATTTCTAAGCAATCTTGTATAATAACTATAAGAATATACCATTGGGGTAATTATCTTATGGCATTTAGGTTTTCATATCAATCGAAAACCCCCTATATTTAACGACTTTTCCATGTTTTTATACTGATAGCAAAAACAGTTATCAATTTGCTATCACTGATAGCAGGAATTGTTTTCAACTTGCTGTTACGGAAACATTTTTCTGCTCTCATTTTTGATGTTTTAACCGATTAAACAGCCAAAACGACAAAACCCTGAGTTATCATAATTTGCAATATCAGAACATCAAAAGCTATTTTCAATTTGCTGTCAGACTTTGCTCGGGTTGCCACCTAAATTTTTGAGCGTTGCTTTAAAGAAAAAAAGGCTTTGTACATGTAATCATGCATATAATCATTTCCATAATAGTTGACACCTCGTTTAGTTTTCTCGGCTTTATAAAGGGTTAACTCCAATCTGGTAAACAAGAACAGAAATGTTCCCAAAGTGCCAAGTGTTGCGACTCGAACGGTTAAGGGTACCACCCACCCACCATCTCAACCAGGGTTGGTCCAATGCTACAAGTGCGGTACTCAACTCTCATGAAAACGACAATGCTCCATGTGATCAACACGATCTTCACTAGTTGATTCATATCGAGCCCTGATGAAGATCCCAACCACAGGATCGACACGTAGGCAATGATTTGAAATAATCAACGCTTTTTATGTAACTGAAAGCCGAAAAAACACCAAGCTAAAGGGTTAAAGACCCCTCCACTGAGAGTTTGTCTTGGGGTACCAAAATTGGTGACATATTATATACTTTGCACAACGTATACCTCAAGATCTCGATGACATAGAAGAATAGTGCCTTCGGCAAATTTATTCAGCATCGACAATCTAACAACGGGGGGTCTCCAGTTAGCCTAGTGGTTAAGGCTTTGGATCGCCAATCCGGAGACGGCGGGTTCGATTCCCGTTCCGGTCGGGGAAATTTTCTCGACTCCCTGGGCATAGAGTACTTGCCTCACAATATACAAATTAATGCAATGGCAGGCAAATAAAACGCTTCAATTAATAATTGTGGAAGTGCTCAAAGAACACTAAGTTAAAGCGAGGCTGGCCAAGTCCCAGTGCGGACGTAGAGCTGCAAAGAAGAAGAAGAAGAATCTAACAACGGCAACCCTGGCTCAAGCTTCGTCTGCTGAAGCAATACGGAAAGTTGACCATTATAATACTGAAATGAGTTACATAAAATGATGATTTTTACAACACGAGTTGTACATTTATCCAACGAGTCTTGCCGAGTTGGATAAATACGACGAGTGCATCAAAAATTGAGTTTTGCAACGAGTTGCATACAAAATGTTTTGCAATGAAAGAAAAACTTTCATTAGAATTTGATAGTTTCCATCAATGTCATCGTGCTTCGCAAATAAACTAGTACATATATAACATATCAAAAAATTAGAGATGTCTTTTTCTCCAATCAAAAGATAGGGTCTGGGACCATTTGGGCAGGAGCACCTATTTTGGGCACTTGCTGCTATAACTTAGTCAATTTTGAACCGATTGACTTGATTTTTGAAACACGATTAGAGCAAGGCGCAGTATCTAGCTCTGTTCAAAAATTGAAGTCAATCGGTTTGCAATTGACTGAGTTATAGCAGCAAGTGCCCAAAATAGGTGCTCCTGCCCAAATGGTCCCAGACCCTATCTGCAGTTTTGTAAATCAAGCCAAGTTTTCTCCATACATTTCCATGCGCATCGGCAACGACACGCAGCAGCAGCAGAGTTTACGCCTGCATGTATACACATACCAACCGGCAGAAACATCTGGGGAAATCGGCGCCCGGCGGTTCGTTTCCGTTTTTACTGTTTCTCAATGATTCGGATATTGCTTTTAGGCGCTGTCCATAAACTACGTAGACTTATTTTTGACCATCTCAGAAATCCCCCCCCCCTTGCCCCTCCTTAGACTTTTGTCCAAAATGAAATTTGAAAATTTGTATGGAGCGTAGACTTTGGCAAGACACCCCCGTCCCCCTCTCAGAGTCTACGTAGTTTAAGGACAGGCCCTTATCACTAGTGTTTTGAAAAGCTTAAACCTTCAGCTTTCCATTAGTGGGTTCTAAATTTAAATTCGTGTTGATAAACACTGCGAAATAACGCTGCATTTACCTAAATAAAACGACCGGCACCTGGCCCAGTGCGCAAAAGTAACTTTTGAAAGAAGAGATACCGTCAAACGGGGTTACTTGCAACAGCGGTGTAACTTGGAACACGATGGCATACTCTAAATGTGAAGTATTTTCTAATAATAATGAAAACTAGTATGCTCTTCTATTTCGGTTATAGAGATTATGTATACCAAGGATCGATTTAGTGGAAAAAATAGTTTTGTTTCTTTGTTTATTGTTTAGCTACACTGTTAAACGATTTGCTCATTTTATGCCATAAAAACAAGTATGAAAATCGTGTTTCACCTCTCCCCTATGGTAAGTGCGATAAGTCTGATGACCTTGGTTGCAGTTAGGGTACCTAATAGTAAGTTTAGCTAAACGATAAAAGTTTAATAAACTTATCGACTAAGTAATGTAAAAAATCATTATTATATGCTTCAACCACTATGGGGTAACTTGCAACAGTTAAATTTGACAAAATCTTCTATTATTTATCTTCATTTCACGATATTTTTGACAGAAATAACCGAAACGGATCATTTCTTGATTACGAAACGAGTTCATTTTCAAATAACAATTCATTTTTACATTTTTTTGAACGTGATTTTCAAACATTGTTAAGAAATACCATATTATGGAGTTTTATTCATTTTACATCTTGTTAAAAGTTTAATTTAATTTATGGGCGCTTCAAAACAATCACCAACATCAATTCTGAACCTAGTTGGACTAAATTATTTCAGCTGAGCATCAAATTAACGACTTCGATATTTACAAAGTTCAATAGATGTGTTTCAATCAAGGTTATTTTAGCCGAAATTGTCAAACACCACTTCAAACTGAAAACTACTTAAAGATGACTCACTCTACCTTTTCAAGAATGACAATTATTATTGTTGACATTTTGTTACGAGTTCTATGTCACGAAATCCATACATATTTTATATTAGAGGGACGTGTGACCTGTTGTTAAACGATATACTCTCACTTGCAATAACTATCAACCCTTTCATGAAAAATTACATGTCAATTGGTTGGTGTACGTACATCTTAACAATGCATTTTTCATGCATTTCATCAAAAAACTACAATACGACTAAGCACTAGAATGTTCGTGCTGTTTAATGATAGCTAACTTAACTTCATGTCCTGTGTTGCAAGTTACCCCACAGATGGGGGAACTTGCAACAAGCATGTATTTCGCACCACCTGATTAGGTGACAACATATTTTGATAAATCAATTGCTGCATAGTATTCTACTCTGGGTAATTAGCGTACACGATGCTTTACAGGATGGTTCATATGTTTAGATTTTCAATGATATTGCTTCAAAGTTGAAAAGTGTTGCAAGTTACCCCATTTGACGGTATCACTAATTTTTTGATATGTTATGTATAACCCAAGTAACCACAAGCAATATATCATTGCACGAATTAGACTGAATATCAACATCTGCAATGCGAAATGCAGTAATTCCACACTTCTCATGCAATAATCCTTTAGATTGGCATTATCAATGTAATGATGCATTGCATTTTTCTTTACATTAGGGTTCAATAAAAGGTGATATAAGATAATTCAATAATTCAGCACTGCAAAAACTGAATAAATGCAATGTACAAACTAGCAAAGTTTGCTCTAAAAATACAATTATAAAAGCTTGACTCTAATGGTAAACAAATCAAATCAAGAAGATTCAACAACTTTACGGTCAACTCCATCAGTATTCAACATTTCTGATTCGACTCCCGACCAACTTAATCCCCATTTGAGCCACCGATCGACGACAGCAAAATCATTTTGTAGATGACCTATTCTCTTTTCTGTAGGCTGCTATCACATGCCAATAATGATGGAAATCAAAATTAGCATATGAGCAGTGTGCGAAGGGTGTTTTAATTTTCTTATTGATTGAATATCTTCTAAAATGCATTATGTATTTATCAGTAATTTATCAGAATGTGATAAATTACCGTATTCTATTACATATGACATAGTCGTTTTGGCTTCTACTGCAATGATGTCTCAATCAATCAAAGATCAGTTTCCTTTTAGTTAATGAAAAATCTGTTGTTATCACTGCAGCAGAAACGGTCCAAGGCGCCAGCGCGATGGAACTCATCTAGCGGTCTTCAACACTTCTAGTTCGACTCCCGACCCGGCGACAAAAAAATAATGGTTAAAACAGTCATGTGTAGGGGGGGGGGGGGGGGTGGTCATCGTACCGTCGATAACGAAACGGTGCTAAAAATAAATTTTTGTTTTGGTTTTTCGTGTTGCACGTATTAAGCATGTGCAAATGCAAATGTAGAGCACATGCATTTATATTACTTTAGCAATGGCTGTCAGCGTGTTGCAATATGTGGCACTAATTTGATTTTAGTGGGGCCCTTTTCGACTTTAATATTGCTTCAATGAGGGGTTTAAAGCAATGCAGCATTATATTCACAATTTTAATTATCAATATATGGCAAAATTGATGCACTTATATACGGCTTCGTGGTTACTTGGGAAATGTCTCAGCTTTCAATTGATGCAAAAATTTTGAAAATCGGTGGTTGCCAACATGGTGAAAAACAAGATTTGGTAAAAAATCTAAGATGGCGGTCAAAATCAATATGGCCGATCCAACTTTTTATAACTGTGAACAAGCCGTTTTTCCGCAATATACCTTAACACATATCCGCCCAGCGTCCTATTTATAGGACAGATACCCCGAACGCCCAGTGTCCTATAAATAGGACAGTCCTTTTGATGCGAATATTCAGAATTATGCAAAATTTTAGAATACTTTCTTCAGAGAAGATGTTCTCCACATCCATACCTTGCTCATAGTGAACAATATAGTTTGTGATTGGTTCACTAGATGACGTAAACGATGCTGCAAAGATTACATATTGTCACGATCTATGAGCCTCATTTCTAATGCGAAAAATAAAATATTTCCTTGGAATCTTGACAATGGTTAGTAATTTATAGCTAATTTCTTCGGCAGAGTTGTCAATCAATACATACAAAAGTCGATGTATGTATGATTGTATGTTTATATGCTTGTATATTTATATGTTTGCATTGCATGTTTGTCTATTTGTACATATGTACCTATGTACATATGTACATATGTTTTATGTTCCGGCAGAACTATGGAATGCGTCAAGAAATTTCAATCAAATTTGGCATACACATTCCTAAGGATGTGAAGGTGGTAGTAGGAGTATTGGAATTCAAGATGGCGGCTTAGGTTCCAATATGGCGGCCAAAACTCCAGAATGTATAATATTTAACGGCAATGCTGCTTCGGATACTATGCAATATGGGTATCTATCGATCGGGCTTCATGAGTAGAACTCAGAAATGAATATCCGACGCCATTTGGAAATTCAAGATGGCGGACCATTTCCAAGATGGCGGCCATGGAATGGTAGTTTGAGCTACAATACCATGCAATATGGGTATCTATCGATCGGGCTTGATGAGTTAAATTCAAAAAGCGATATTTGACGCCATTCTGAAATTCAAGATAGTGGACCATATTCAAGATGGCGGCGACGGAATGGTAGTTTGAGCTATAATACCATGCAATATGAGTATCTATCGATCGGGCTTCATGAGTAGAAGTCAAAAATCGACATTTAACGCCATTTTGAAACACAAGATGGCAGACCATATTCAAGATTGGTATCTATCGATCGGGCTTAATGAGTAAAAAGGTAGAGGGTGAGGTAGAGGGTCAGGGTCGATGGTAGGGTAGCAGGTAGGGTAAACAGTGGAGCAGACAGTCGGGTAGAGGGTTTGGGTGAATGATAGGGAAGAGGGGATGGAGTAGAGGGTAGGGTAGGGGGTACTGTTGAAGATATGGAAGATGGTGAGTAGGGTTGAGAGTAGGGGAAGTGTTAGGGTAGAGAGTAGGGTAGACGATACGATTAAGCACAATATAGGGAGTATGGTGATGGGTTAGGGTAGAGAGTACGGTAAAGGATAAGACAGGGGTTATGGTAGAGGATAGGGTAGAGGGTAGGGCAGATGATAGGGTTGAAGGTTATATGATAGAGCATAGGACAGAGGGCAGGGTAAGGTAGATGCTAGAGAGTAGGGTGAAGAATTGATATGAGATTAGATGAGATGAGTTTTTTTTTCGAGATACCATCAGGAATTCTCTCAGGCATTCCTTTCGAGAATCTTCCCAGGTTTCCTCCCAGGATTCCTTCAGATATTGCTTCGGAATTGTATTGTACAGATTGCTCTGGGATTCTCTTCAGGGATTTTTGCTGGGGTTGCTTTGGAAAAATCCTAAAAGGATTCTTTTCTGCATTTCTTCAGGAATCCGTGCTGGAATGTCTTTAAAGATTCCATTCGGGATTCCTGCTGTGATTTTTTAAGGAGTTCCTCCCGAAAAAAAAAACTACGAAAAATATAGATTTCTGCTCATTTTTTTTCAGGAAATTCTAGATCATAGAGACATTTTTTATGGTTGGTTATATTGGCTGAGGAATTTAAAAAGGAACACTATGAAGTTTATTTGGTAAATGTCCCAATAGATTTTTATGTAAATTATAGCGCGAATTTCCTTGGTTGAAAGATTCAGGGGAAAATACATAAGCTTCGTTAGTGATTTTGCTGATTATCAGGGGGTCATTACTGGAAAAAATGTTTTTTTTTTCAATGTTGTACTATATATCGAAGCAAAATGTACGTTATATCGAATTCGCTATATCGAGGGTATGCTATATTGAGGATACATTATATCGTAACCTATACCTAGGGTACCGGTATGCTTCGTTGGCATGAGTCCCCTCGTTCAGCCTATCTTAACTTAAACCAAAAACTCAAACAAACACGCATAACTGGAGATCGGAAAAGCCATGCGACAAGTAACTGTAACATTTTGTTTCAATTTTAGGTTTTTAGATCATTAACATGTAATGCAAATGTCACTTTGTTTAGCTTTTGTAGACGCCATGATTCTTCGCCTTAGTGCGCTAACTGAACATTAAGACGCTATTTTGAACTTGTGTATTTGTTTTCAACGAATAATAAATATTTTACAAATTAAATGAGGGCCGAATATTGAGGACATTTTTTCACTATGTACCCAAATCTTGGCTCATGAATAAAGTGACGTCAAAAACATCGAAAAGTGACTTCAACAACATTGCTTGCGTATGAACCAGAAAGAACGATCAGGAAGAAAGATTTTGTGTGCGGTGACTGTGAAAATATAACACAATAATTGGGTTCCGTTGTGTTCGTAATTAAATTGAGAAATATCTGTACTTTAAGTAATTTATTTATAGTTTTGTGAAAACTTGGCTCCGAAAATATTATTTGAAAGTAAGATTGATGAACAAACAGTGAACAGCAGAAATATTGATAAAATGAGAGAATAAGTGATGCTAGGGTCAACCTATCATTTCTAGTGCTATCAATTCACTATTTATGGTCAACATTGTCAAAGCGGCTTGCATATTAGGCCAAGGTATGGTACATACCCTTATATTATCAATAAATCGGATAAAAAAAAAATTAAAAGTCGGAAGCACTTCTGACAGCTGATCAGAAAAGCAGTCAAAAAAACCTCTGTCTGAAAAGTGTTTCATATGTAACTGTGCTACCGAAAATTGGCAATCACTACCCTAATTCTTAAATTCTGATTATACTAACATAGATAAAAGTTGTTTTCATAATATTTTAGTTCAAAATCCACACCCACACTATGAAAATATATATATTTAGATATCAAAAGTATAAAGAAAGAGACAAATCAATAGAAAGTTATAAAACAACAAATACGGAATGACACAAATACAAAATAAACCCGGACAATTCTTGTAAGGATGAAAAGTTTGTATTTAAATAGCAAATGAATGAACAACGCCTTAAATGAGCAAACATTTTCAAGTACACTTTGTGCCAATACTAACGAATAAAACATTTGAACAGTCATTTGAACAGTCAGTGGTTATTCATGTATAGCTTGATTTATGCAGGGCGTCTAGATTTATATTGGCGGGGCGCCACGAATCTGGAAAAAATAAACGAACGTCGAGAATAATCATGATTAATAATTGTTGCTTTTTTGCTACTTCCGCGTACGACCACCGAGAGCATAAGCATGTTTATACGGCACAGGAAGTTGGAGCTGCCTCTCGTGCCTTTTCTTACAGAAATATGCGGACGGCCTCAGCAGAAATTACAGTTTTTTGATCTACCGTACAAGTTTCTCCTTTTTTGGAAGACGCCGTGCTGGGCAACTTTATACCTACTCCGTTCGTTCGGAAGAATATCTCTCCTGAAAGACAAGTTTACTGCTGCTGCGGCGGTGATGCGAGAGCTTATGCGCGCGTTCGCCCGAGAAAGAGGGTTCAACAAACGTTTATGAACTTCAAATTTCGCGCGATCGCTAATCTACTCGCACGGGAACTATCGCCAAACCCACCTAAATAACGTTGTCACACCGAAATTGCTTGTTGTGAGAAGTTGAAAATTAATAAGTTTGGTCATCTGGGCTGAAATAGACGATAATTTATGCTTGTTTATGTTTGCTCTATATGGCACTCGATAATGACCTTGGCTGGCCAGCATCTCGCCGTTTACCCAACTACAATCGTAGCGCTTAGAGCAGTCATTCCCAATCTGTGCATTGTTTATCCATTTGAGCTTCTACAAATTTAGTGAAATAATGTTTGTCAAGATTTTTATTGATTTATGGTGTCGTAGAGAATACGATCCAAAACGTTCATCACAAAATCAATAGAAGCTTTTAAGTTTTCAAATTAACGCGTTATTACTTATATAGGGTATATGTACCATTCCTTGGCCTAATTTGCAAGCAGCCTTAACAATTTTGACTATAACTCATGAATTAATAGCACTAGAAATAATATTGACCCTATTACACACTCTAGGCAATGCATGTTTCACCAATTGGAAGTAAACTAACGTAAATATGCAAGAATTTACTTAATTAAGTTGAAAAGATTCGATGTGATGGTATGCAAAGTTGGTCTATGGTACAAAAATTGGCCTTTTAGTGGATACAACGTTGGTCTATTGCTTTCCATGCATTAGAACCACTTATTATCTCATTTTTTCAATATTTCTGCTGTAGTATTATCTCTGTTTGTTCACCAATCTTACTTTTAACCCTCGAGCGATCGCGCTGTTGTATTTTGTACAACCCGTTGAAAAAATCTCGCTTTTTGTACTCAGCATTAGCGTGGTGCTGACGAAGGTAGTCAACCGCGCGAGTTACGGAAGGATAAATTGCATTTTCGGAGCCAAATTTTCAAAAAACTATAAATAAATCACTTAAACTAAAGTTCTTTCTTTATTTAGTAACGAAAACAACGCAACCCTATTATTGTGTTATATTTTTACAGTCACAGCACACAAAATCATGCCATTTATGATCATGTGTATAGACTACCCACTAAGCCGAAGAATCATGGCGTCTACAAAAGCTAAACAAAGTGACATTTTCATTCAATTTTAATGCTCCAAAGTGGTAAATTGAAACGAAATGTAACAGTTGTATAGAGCATAGCTTTTCCGATATCCAGTTATGCATGTTTGTTTGAGTTTTTGGTTTAAGTTGAGATAGGCCGAACGAGGGGACTATGCCAACGAAGCATCCCGATACCCTAATTTATGCATCATTACAGGGTGCGGCAGGAAAAAAATGCGAAAAGTTCAAGGCACTATTACACGCTGAATATGGGATATGTATGACTTTTTTTTCATGACAGTGTATCAGTCAATGTCTATATTCTAGCACTGCAAAATAAAAATTAACATATTTGATATTTAACATGTGATAATGTAAGCCTAATAAGTGGGTATCATTAAACTGCGCGCCCAATGGTCGTTAAACAAATTGACTATAACAGTTAAACAAATTAGCTTAAATTCGATGAACAACCAGACCACTCTGATCCAGAGCCATGTAGTTTCACATACTAGATGAAATAAGTACATATAAAATAATTTTTGTTTTATCAGATACGAAATTTAGCGACCTGTGCACTTTTCTGCGGTTTAAAAATTCTGATTGTCTTCAACTTCAGGCGCCGCTCTGTGAAGGTTTGTGAACAAAATGGGAAAATTTTCAATTAACTTTTCAGAAAACTAGTGTTCGGATAGAAATGCAAACGGTCCTCAGAGCAGTCTTGCTGTTGACAGCTTGAAGCTAAAAAAGGGTTTTATTTTTCAGTAAGTTGTTTGGATTTAAGAATCTTAATAAACTTACAACAAGTTTTTCTTCCACCTTTCCTCAGAGAGCCAAATGATACTTCTTCAAACCGGGAGTAAACGGTTCAGACCCTAGTAGGGTCATATAGTAGAATTTAGCTAATACATTATTAATCTTATCAAACTATACAGCATGTGAAACTTACTTTGCCCTTTTTGGATTAAGTTTAGATTTAAGATTCAATTGTAGCAGTTGTGAAAAGAATTCATAGGAATTTAGGTTATCAAATTGTAGATTTTACCTAGGGTAACAAATTTATCGTTAATTGCATGGAATTTAATATATGTTGCACAAAACTCTCATTACTGGAATATGCACTACTTTTATCGAGAAAAATACCTCAAATTCACTCCGTATCAATAGAATTATTTCATAAATTTCATCAGTTCAGTAACTATCATAACAAACGTGACTTTTCAGTTTTCAGGTTTCTTCTCCTTTTCCTACAGTTTTCGGCCTACGGCCTACCTACATGTATAGAGATGAGTGACATTTCAACACACGAACACTAGCGCAAATTTTTCCTCACACAAAAGTGCACGCCGATTGAAAGGCTATTCAGATTGCATATGCAAATATTACCCAATCGAATTGGGTAAAACGGGTAAATAATGATAAAACTAACGTCCGGAGTAAGAGTGCAAATATTTTCCTCGCAGTTTCACAACTACATCTACAAAAAAGGCACGCATACATTTGAACGTGATTACCACTATAGGTAGCTCTCATTACGATCTTTTGACGCACGCCGATTCTATCCCCGTTGATCGCAGCTTGTCACATCTTCAACAGGGGCATCGGTATGCTCGGCGGTACAGGGTTGTCCCGATATTCCGAACAACTAGCATATAAGAGATCATGGAACGTTGAAACATTGATTGGTTAACTTCAAATGGAGGAAAATGAGGTTTGAAGTTGAAAAACACTTTCGCATTTTTTCCTGCCGCATACTGTATATGTAACCCTTTTTCCAAACAGACGGGCTTGGTGGTCTAGTGGCTACCGATTCTGATTCATATGCAGAATGTCCTGGCCCATCACTTTTCTCCTACTTTGTATCTTTCTATATACTTTCTCTCTCCTCTCTACATATACACCTCATATAGGGTATCGCGCCACTTGGGCGATTGCTTCTATATTCGTCTGTTTTCCACTATAACTCAGTCAATTTTGAACCAATTGACTTGAAATGTTTTGCACGGGTAGATACTATACCTATCTCACCGCATTCCAAAAATTGTGTCAATTGGATCAAATTTGACTGAGTTATAGCGGAAAACAGACGAAAATAAAAGCCACCGCCCAAGTGGCGCGATTCCCTACACACTAAAACCTGAGATTCCACCTCGGTAATAATTTTTGCTGAGTGGAAACTGTAAAAATAAATTTATGCTGAGGAATCAGTAAAGTTTTATGAAATTATCCGACTTCAGTAATTAGTTTTACCGATTTCTGTGCATGATAAAATATTTTACAAATATCAGTTATAAAAAATACTGATTAACTCTGCACATTGCATTTCTCGGTACTTCTTGTGAGCTTAGCACGGAGCTCAGTAATTGAAGTTACCGTACAATCAGTAAAAAAGTGCTGAATACTCTTCAAAACTTTTACCGAGCACTCAGTTCCCGCAGGACATGTGTGACGCCATTTGTTTTTTTATCAGAGTTGGTTGGTCGGAGCTGATGTGTGATACAGAATATTGTCCAGAAAACACTTTTTTGTTCCGCGAAGTTCGTGAAATTGTACAGAAATGATTGGTAAGTTTGCATTATCATCAAAATAACTTAAAATACTTACAGCAAATTATTCATTTTCCTTCTTCAGGATTAGCTGATGGTACTTGAAAACAAGTCAGCACTCCGAGAAACAGCACCATTTATAACCATTTTAGACTTGAGCATTCGAGGTTATTCAGAGCCAGTAAATCTACTGTAAGCGTTAAGAGAATTGTTATATTCTATGGCATCGTTTTACTAAACGATGCATGCAAATGTTTAAAAGTTTATTACAATAAAAACAATAAATAGTGATGAAAAGTTATTTTTTATTATTTATAGAAGGTAAAAAATTACGGGAACCCGTAAAAAATACTGAGCCACTCGGTAAACTACAAAACCTTTGAAATAAAATGTTACTGAATACTCGGTATTATTTTTACAAAGTATTCAGCAATCATTTGACGAGTAGCTCAGTATTTTTTGACATTTTGTTAGATCAATCGTTATACGAGTACTCGGTAGTCGAACTCAATTACCGAGGTGATTAACCGAGAGCTCAGCTGTTGAAAACTCGGTAATTGGATAACCGAGCCCAGTAATAAAATTTAAGTGTGTATATTCATATATTCATAGCTATCGCATGCTGAATTAATTCGTTATAATGATGCCTGTTAAATAAGAGATTGTTAGTTGGGTTCCCCCCATCGATTACCTTTTGAAGGACAGACTTGTTAGAATCCCAAAATGACCGACTTTGCCACCTACTCACGATTTCGAGTGCACAAATATCTTCATTAACAACACCACCTCAACTGATCTTCGCATTTTATGCTTATTACAAGTGAGCATGAACAGGGTGTTTTTATTTGACTTGTCACGTTTTCTTCGCGCAAATGTTACGATTCCGCTGTTGTTTTTTATGTACTACGCCACCGGGAAAGTTTTGGCACGTCTGAACGCGTTGATTTTGCTTAGATTAGAATCGAAGACGGCTAATAACTATTTAATTTGATAATTAATAACTAAAAAGCAAGCATGTATCAAGTTCGTGCTGTCAGTCATGCTGTCAGTGCATTTCGATGCACTTTAGTGTCAAAGTGACGTTGCAATTAGCGAATAGCATTCGCTCATTGCAAAGTAAACATTTTGCAACGAGCCAACGGCCGCTGTATTGCGATATGTCAGAGGAACCTTGGACTATGGATTGAAGTTTGAAGCTGATAATACGGCACCTGTGTTTGCTGCGTTCTGCGATGCAGACTGGGCGAACAATGTAGTAGATCGATGCTCAGTTACAGGATACGTCTTCAAGGTATTTGGATGTACAACTGCTTGCGGTACGAGGACGCAACAGTCGGTATCATTGTCATCGACTGAGGCTGAACTTGTCACATGGTCTACAGCCGTTTGTGAAGGAATGTGGTTCAAGAGGTTGATGGAAGAACTGGGTTACACCATGCAAGGAACTGTTCCATATTATGAGGATAACCAAAGTACGATCAAAGTTGTCTGTGAACCGAAGGCTAGAACCAGGCTTAAACATATCGATGTCAGACATCAGTTCGTTGGTGATTTGGTTCAGCATGGGCAGATTGAATTGCAGTACGTGTAGACGGAGCAACAGGAAGCGGATATAATGACCAAAGGTCCAGCTGCAGGGCAGTTTCGACAGCTTAGAGAAAAATTAAATATTTTTGACAAAAATTGAGCAAGGGTATTGAGAGTGCAGTTTGCGTTCAGTGTATGAATTTTTATATAGTAGAAAAGCCTCAGTGTGCAGACACGACTTTGATAACAGTGACACGACTTGATAAGTGTGGAATGTCGCTGGGAAATGATGATTCAGTGGATTTTCAAATCACATTAGTCTAAACATTGATGGGAAACCCAATATTCATCTTGTAACCTTATAAATGCTAATTCCATTGTAATTACCATATTACAAAAAAATCTACAGAAACATCGTATCAAATATAACCATACAACAATAAACATAAAGTTTGTAATTTATTTTAGTTCATGTTTGAGAACCACTGTAGTACCTCTCCGAAAATGGAATTGTTTACCATGCTAATAATCAGGCACCTTCTTCTCGAACACGGAATAGTTATCGTTCACGGTGATTAGATCATCGAACGAACATCCACCGAAGCGATCCTATTTGATGAAATACGAAGTACCTCGCGGTAAAGCTTGCGGTTCTTGCTTGCTTCTCTCCGTACGAATCTCATAGGCTCTCTCGGCACTGTAATGTAGATATAATAAGGCCAAACATGTCTAAAGGTCCAATCTGCAGAAGAGAGGCTCTCTTTGGTTTCTCTCTCTTTCGTTAATATCTCAGCTGTTTATTTATATTTTGATTGCCTCCTTGCATTGAACGATGGTCAAAACAATCGTCTTTTGATTCGTACTGCAAAAATAGTTGAAAAGTGTACCATTACATTGCAATAATTGAAAGAGAAAGTAAGTAAAGAGAGCCTCTCAAATGCAGATAGGACCTATTGAAATGTTTGGCCTGATATATGTAGATACCATAAACATGTCGTGCTAAGACTGCGACGAGAGGTCGTTCGTACGTAGCCCTTACAGCACATGATGAAGATTTTATATCCGCTTTACAACCCGCATAGTAAAATACAGTTTGACTCACAGTCCAAACCGTAAACAACTTTTATCTGCTGAGGTTAACTTATCACAGATTGTTGATTTAATGTTGAACATTAAGCAACTTAAGATTTGGTATTATATAAAACGGCTTGTGCAATCTATACCAAGCTGTAACAATATATTGTACTGTTCGAGTAATGCTAAATTATATGTGAGTGAAAACTTGACGTAAATGGTTGAAACGAAGCATTACTGTCTGCTAAACGGTTTCTTTGCGAATTTGCACTTCTTACTTACACACCTTCATTCAACTATAAATTACCTTAAATGACTACGCTTTAACAGTTTGGCATATGCTTGCATGCATTTGTATTTGTCGTGGCAAGTGAAACAAAAAAAAATGAGTTGCAATTTGAGTTTGCGTTTTTTTTCTGTTGTTTTGTTGTGCGAAGCAGAAGAGCTCTCTAAAAAGTGTCCGAAATTGAGCTGGCGCTGCTCAAAATTGTGTTTTTTAATCAGAGCTGTTTGATATCGTGTGTTATTGTATGGTACGGTGGCCACCAGCCAGCGCCAAGGTCAACACGCAACATAGCCAGCAGCAGCATTTCTACGGTGCCGATTGTTCCCCGCAAAAAGCTGCAGGGCGAAGTCGTCAATCGATTGCGAGGTGCAGTTTCTTCTTCGGTAGGATGGAAGCACAATCAGGTAAATCAATAATAACATTACCAACACAGTCCTTGTAGCTCTAACCGTATGCCGATTCAAATTTGATAATATTCTATACACTTTTTCTTTCTCCAGCAACATCTTTGATACGCGGAATAGTATTTTGCGGTGTTGGCAAGTTTTGGCTGTTCCATGTGCCGACAGGCTCGTTCAACATCAAGAAGCCCTGGAAATGGCCTCCAGAAAGAAGCCCGGGAAGACGATGAAAAATCAGCAATCAGTCCTGCCGGTGGACGCTGGAGAAGACAAAAGTGGACAAGGAGCAAGTGGAGTTTGCGCTGCATTGAGGGTTATTTGCAGCAGGGATTACGTTGAGCTTTAAAAGTATGTTTGCCGGTATGAAAAAAAACGAATTATTGGATTCCTGTAGTCCTTGACGCGAATATAATAAATTTACATGAATGGTACTCCTTAACTTGCTCCTTAAATTGTTTTTTTATTATTTCAAAGTGGATGATAGCTGCGTTTCTAAGTGAAAAAACCCAAATTTCCGGGTTTTGAATCAGTACAATCATCAAAAGCTTATACAAAATTAGTATAAGAAACCAAAAACTTGTGACGATTATACTGGTGTAGCCTTGTTGGATTTTTTCAACTTGGAAACGTAGCCATCATCCCTTTTGGTTTTATGAATTTGTTTATTTTTAAACGGTTCATATACAATTGAACCATATATGATACGTTTAAAATACTATGAAAAACCATAAATCAATAATAACCCATACATTGCTCGATTTTCTTCGAGATTTATTGTTAAACTGTTCTCTCACCGTTTTCTATACAGTAAATTGCCTAAAAAACTGGATAATAAATTCACCATATTCTTTACTGTATTGCGAAAAATTTGTTCGAGAAAATGAACGATTTTTTATGGTAACCTATCTTAACCGCCTATTCCACATACTGTAATTTGGCGGATTACCATTTGTCATACTGGCAAATCTGTACATGGTATGGTTGTCTTACTGTTATCTCGGACAGTCTGACAAATGATTAAATAACAATTGCTAATAGTAATCTACAGTATGGGAAACGTTGCGTTTACAGTTAGTGATTATGCGGGAAATCAACTGTCCGTTGATTTGTATTGTTATTGTCATTGGAAGTCCTTCCCTAACTGCATTTAAGGCAATAAGTGGTATTTCATAATTGATTAACACAGCATGAATAAGCAGCGTAAATAAATATCACTTCCTCCGCTCAGTTGGGCTAGATTTGGCCTAAGATTCGGCAGTAGCGTGGTGAAATTGATCATGAACGGACTAAATTATAATTCCATATTAGCAACTTCTACACGTCGTTATGTTCATGAAATTCTAACTTCATCTAGTTCATAGATGTCTAGAGATGAGTGCGGACTTTTCAGTTTCTAGAAACATTTAGTCTTATGTTACAATATGAGGATTTTTCAATGTTTTTCTACAAGGCCGAATCCGTTGGTACTAAACAATCGACTGTCCTGTAAACTTTCAGTTTTCACATTTTTGTAGAACCTTGATTGCGATACTATAGCTATTGTCGTGCAGTGCCGAATCCGTTGGTACTAAACAATCGACTGTCCTGTAAACTTTCAGTTTTCACATTTTTGTAGAACCTTGATTGCGATACTATAGCTATTGTCGTGCAGTTGAAAATCGGAATTTTTCACACGCGAAAATCGATTTTTCTCCTAAACCATGCATCGGACGTACGTCGGGCAAAGTGCGCTGGATAGAGGGCCAGATCCGCTGCCCAGCGCACTACGTCCGACCTTAGGTTTCACGTATGGATTTGGAGGAAAATCGATTGTGTGGGGAAACTTCGGGTTTCAACTGCGACGATAATATTCTAGACATGAATCAGTTTCAAAAGTTTAATTTTGACTACTATAAACTAAACTACTATCAACTCTGACTATACATGTCAATGATTGCTCCTCCGTGATTGATCTGAACTGGTACCAATTGAACTGAGATCCAACTAAATAATGGACTGGGACACTCAACTTATTCTGAAAGTGTAATTTAAGCAGCTCATACATTTTTGATCAATAACGGGCTCCGGCTAAGTCCTTATAGTCAGTTGGGAACGGAAATGAATGTTAGAGTGTGAATGAGAGATCTGAGAGTCACCGATGGGTCGGTGATGCGATTTATGGATGGGGGGTTATTTATAGTATAGTGGTTTCGCAGCGCGGCGTCACGAACACTTATGCAAATCTACTGGTTGAAAATATGCCCATTTGATTTTGCCGGGAACAGCTGATTTTTGTTTACTATTTTCAACCAGTAACTCATGTAGTGTTCGTGTAATGCAACGTGTACGTACACGCAACACCACTAAAAGCAGAAACCACTATTCGTAAGGTGATAGATTGTGTGGTGGTGGTGAATGAAGATCAAGCGTCACAGCTCGCTTTGGTTGCATAACTTGTAGGCGTTAATATATACACTGTGCTGTAGATGTTGGAAAGATGAGAAACGATTTTTTTTTTCAATTCATTTTTGGGTCTAGCGATGGATACTACACAGGCTCAGCCTGTCCAGGGATAGTAGTATTCATCTAAGCTACTATTACCTAGCCGTTCAACACGAGAGCATAAGGCAAAAACATCCTCGTTGTGATTGTGTTGTTCAACAATGGCCCTCTGTTTATGTGCAATTTCTCTTACCGCTCGCTTGCGTATTCTTTCATTACTTTCCTTACTCTCTTTTGCTTCGAGTAGTAGTCATATCTTAGCTTAGCTTAGCTTAGACTGACTGCACATATCTATGGTTGCTACTCCGTGATTGCCCGAATCAATGACAGTTGCACTTACTTCGAGTAGTATTCATATCACCAAAAGACTTGACGCCCAAAAATGATGCGTGTAGAGCCCAGTGTACACAAATATTCTCAGCTTATGCCGGCTGTTCGAGTCCGTATGAAGTTGATCATCAATATTAACTTCTTTTCTCGATCAGCCTAGACAGCTGTGTAGTGTCGATAGCGATTGTCTCAATTGGCTAAGAATAACACTACGGACCGCCTGTTCCGGTGGTAAGAATCCACCAACAGGTGATCCCTAATTCATGGTGTGATGCGCCTTTATGCTTACCGTGCCTAGGATTGAATGGCTAAGGGGGTCTAATAAAAACCTAACCGCTAACTGAGCCTGTATATGTAGCCCTTACTGCGCTAACCGGAGCAATGGTGCAGTGGACCTTGTGTTTCTCCGAGACAATCAGCTGCCCTTCTTTAGTCTCACTTGAGGCTAAATAAGGGCGGGATTATGAAGATGTTGTTAATTAGTTAAAATTTTCACCTATATGGTTTCGCATTATGCGATTTACACAGTGCATTCTGTGTATCCTCGCCTTTGGCGTTTTCCAATCGATACCGATTTGGTTTTATTGTTGCTGTTCTTTGTTGTGCTGTTGTTGCGAAGAGTTTAATCTTACCTAGTTTGGGTAGTGGCTACGGTTAGGATAGCTCAGATCAATCTTCAGCATAAAAGAACAGCAACGATCAATCTTTGCAGACTTATGCAAAATGGTACAGCCCATGTGGCCTTGGTACAAGAACCTTACTTTCGTAAGGGAAATTTCTATCTAGGAAACCTTGTGAACCCGGTGTTTGCCACTTTCAGTAAACATGAAATGACAAACTCGCGTGTCATGCCTCGAGCCTGTGTGCTTGTCAACAACGCAGTAGTTGCTACACTCATCTCTGAACTAACCACCAGAGATGTATGTGCTATCACAATTGATGTATCCGTTGGAAACCTCAACAGGAAATACGTCTTTAGGCCTTTTCATTTGACGTCTAAAATCAGCTGATTTTTCGGGCCTTTGACAGTTCTCCTATAAGAATGACAGTTTAGCGTTTGCGCCTTTGTTCGGCGGTTGTAAACAGTGGCATACACGAACCTGTCAGCTGAAAAGGTCTATTGTTCGGTGTATTTACCGCATGATGAACCATCCCCTACGGATGCTTTCAAACAAGTCATCGCATACTGCACTTCAAAAGACCTTCCGCTAATTGTTGGCAGTGATGCTAATGCTCACCATATCATCTGGGGCAGCTCAGACATTAACTTGAGAGGCTCCAGTTTGATGGAGTACTTAAGTAGTACAGATCTTGCATTACTTAACATAGGCAACCGCCCAACCTTCATGGTATCTGCTAGAGAGGATGTGTTAGATATAACGCTTTGCTCTAGCAGAATTAGTCACGAGCTTACCAATTGGCATGTGTCAGATGAAGAATCTTTATCTGACCATCGCTATATCTTTTTTGAACATTTGCGTGACTCTTTTACACAAGGTTGTTTACGATATCGAGAAAGCATTCGCTCAAAAGCAGTCTTGTCTGGGTGTTTTCTTAGATATCGAGGGTGCCTTTGACAACGTACCTTTCGATGCTATATTGGAAGCCGCACGGAGTCATGGTATATCTCCAATGATTTCCAATTGGATTCACCAAATGCTCAAAAACCGATATCTCTTCTCGACATTGCGTCTAGCAGGGATTAGGAAATTGAGTGTTTGTGGATGCCCCCAAGGGGGAGCCTTATCACCGCTTTTGTGGAATCTCGTAGCAGATACGCTATTGAGGCAACTCAATAATAGCGGTTTTCCTACTTATGGTTTTGCCGATAACTACCTAACATTGTTAGTTGGTATGTGCATCAGCACCCTTTTCGACCTGATGCAAAACGCCCTTCAGGTAGTTGAGGGTTGGTGTCGCCAATATGGCCTTTCGGTTAATCCGAGTAAAACATCTATTGTTCTTTTCACGGAAAGGCGAAACCGTAATGGCGTTCGACCTTTGCGTCTCTTTGATTCTGAAATCGATGTGACTGAACAGGTAAAGAACGTTGGAGTCATTCTTGATTCCAAGCTTTCCTGGACACCTCACATTGAGTTCAGAATCAAGAAAGCTTGTATGGCCTTCGGGCAATGCCGGCGTACTTTTGGTACAACTTGGGGTCTAAAACCCAAGTATATCAAATGGATTTACACAACTGTGGTTCGGCCAATATTGGCTTATGGATGTCTTGTGTGGTGGCAAAAGGGTGAAGTGAGAACGGTCCAATCAAAATTAGGCCATCTCCAAAGGATGTGCTTAATGGCGATGTCTGGAGCGTTCTCTTTAACTCCTACGGCAGCGCTATAAGTTCTCTTTGACGTTGCCCCACTACACATTCATCTCAAACAAGAAGCACTTTCTTGCACTTACCAATTACGGGTACTCGGTCTACTAGAGGAAACTTCTGTGAACCGCACATCAACACACACACCTCGTTGTTTCCACTTTTGGTGAATTGGGACAAAATTGTCCTTGCTCCAAGTGATCTTACAATTGCTTGTAATTTTCCATATAGGACATTTTCCACGATATTCCCTTCCCGGGAAGAGTGGACATCTGGTTATCTGGAAAGAAGTATTTCAGAAGGCATCGTATGTTACACTGTTGGCTCCCTTCTCGAAGGTCGAGCAGGTGCTGGTGTTTATTCTCGTGAGCTAAGGCTGTATCAGTCTTACTCACTTGGTAGACACTGCACCGTTTTTCAGGCCGAAATCTTTGCTCTTATGTGCGGAGTGCATTCCGCACTTCAGCAGCACGTAATGGGAAAAGTAATATACTTCTGTTCAGATAGCCAGGCTGCTATTAAAGCACTTGCTTCGGCCAACTCCAGGTCGAAGATAGTTATCGCTTGTCGAACTCAAATCGAGGAGCTGAATTCAGCAAACGTTGTTCACCTTGTATGGGTACCTGGTCATTCTTCCATCGCTGGAAATGAATTGGCTGATGAGTTAGCTCGCTCTGGAGCATCACATGACTTCATTGGCACTGAGCCAAATATTCCGATATTGAAGTGTTGGATTAAGCTTCAGATTCACACCTGGGCTGTCACTCAACACAGACAATATTGGAATAGTTTGGAGTCATGTAGTCAAACCAAATTGTATAGTGCTGAGCCATCACTACGGGTGGCGAGGTATCTAACTAATCTGTCTAAGCAGACTGCCCGGATAAAAACTAACCATAGGGTGTTTGGTGAAAACCATTCCTGCACCATACAGTGTACCAGCTACAATAATGTATATTGTAATAAAATGGTTCGCATTAACATTAGATTTTTATGTAACAATTTACTATACTGTTTTTCTTACGTTTGAACCATTCACTTTTCCGAAATATTATTTTCCCGTACATTTTTAATTATTTTTTCAGTTTTAGATTTTTTCCGTGCTTTGTTTTGTTGATGTTTGTGACTTTTTTGATGCAAAGGAAAAGAAAGAAAAAAAGTGAATAAGTTGAAACATCAATTTAAAGTCAATAAAATGTTTAAATAAGTAGTAAACCAGAACTGCAGATCCAAGGGATATGGTGGGCTAGGTATGTAGAGTGCGATGAGAGGAATAAGCCATTTTACGAGACGTTTCAGAACAGCTGATCGCAGCAGCGGCGTCAACTGACAGAATTTCACGCACGTTTGTTTTGCTGGAATATCGTATAATTTTTGAAAAGGTACTGGTTCGACAAAATGGAGATATGAGAAATTTGAGCCAAAATAGGCTCAAAAGCTGTCGGAGAAGCAATACAAAACTCAATAATTAATCAGGTATTTTTTTTCGTTGCGATTCACTCGTTAACTTGCAAAAAAAAATAAATAAAAAATTCTAATTATGGTTTTAGCCAGTTTCAAAAACTACGCTTGACTTGCGCGCAGTCATTAATCATCATCAACCGGATGATGATTGAAAACGTAAACATCAGAGCGCGTAGTTCTGTCGTTTGACTAGCCTCATAAAATAGACTATACGATTGACGAACTTTATCTTTGACGTAGAGCCATCTTTAACATATGGTCTGGACTGAATACTGAAAGAAATTCTAATATAGGTTCGTTTGTGGGTTCGCTTTTTAACCTAACTTATACTTAAATCGAACTTGACAGTTTTCTCATGAGTTGTTATATATTTCCCCGTGTATTTGAAACTTTGGTCAAACTGGAGCCTCAATATTGCAATAACGGTTAAGCACGCTGTAATGATACTTATGTATCTCGTCACCCACTTCATGCAACTACATTAGTGGTCTAATAATACTTAGCGCGCTCGGCATAGTTCCATCATGTCGCTCAAAGTGTTGCCACAAATAATGCTTAGTTTGCGAAACCCGGTTATCTGGCTGGTGGGGCATGGGAGCCTAAGCTTCAACTGTTAATGCAATCAGAGACTACTCAGACCTCGACTCAGACTTAGACGTGGGCAATCCAATATATGAAGGGTTATCCAAAACGCTCTGGAGAATTCCCAAAGCGCATTCTCATAATGCTAGTAGGAGGAAAACGACAAGATAATATAACGTTATATGATTTATATGATGTAAAACAATACAACATAACAAAAGAGAACCATTCAAAAACCATTTAATTAAATGTATAATAGGCCGTCCCTTATTTTGCAAAAATTGAAAATGTTAAAAGTTCGTTAGTGGAAAATGACCGTTTTAGCTAAAAAATTATCGTGTCAAAATTTGAAGTTCGTATCTCAAGGCTAAGTGGTTCCTCAAGGGGCCTAAAGTTGTCAAAAATTGTATGGGACCAAAAAAATGAAATTTTTTTCGACGAAAAAAATACGCTATTCTACTAAAACCTGTGATTTTAGGACCCTGTAGGGCCAAAAAAGTGCTTAGATTTGCGATATCTCTACTCGTTTTTGAGTTATTGAACAAAATAGGGTAAGTTTCCTTCGGAATCTAAAAAAATGGTCAAAAATGTTGATTTTTCATTGGTTTTTTGTCAATATCTTGGAAACGAGTAGAGATATCGCAAATCTAAGCACATTTTTGGCCATTTAGGGTCCTAAAATCACCGGTTTTAGTGGAATAGCGTATTTGTTTTGTCGAAAAAAATTCATGTTTTTTTGGTCCCATACAATTTTTGACAACTTTAGGCCCCTTGAGGGACCACTTAGCCTTGAGATACGGACTTCAAATTTTGACACGATCATTTTTTAGCTAAAACGATCATTTTCCACTAACGAACTTATAACATTTCTAAATTTTGCAAAATAAGAGACGGCCTAATGTATAACCAGAAGTGAAATTACAATTAAAAACGATATATTAACATTACATTTTATTGTTTGAAACCATAGTGTACCATACAATGTACGGTTTATTAAAACCCACGTATCAGAATTTATAACAATTCATTTACAATATAATGTATGGTTTTGCAAAAAAATATATATGTAAAAAAAATATTTTTTTATATTGTTACGATACTTGACAACCCGTATAGTATATTGTAAAAATCTTATTTACAATTTACTGTATGGTGTCTACATTACATTTTATTGTTTTTGTATTTTTATTTTTACAGTGGCGTCTATTGTAAAAATATGGTTTTAAATAGTACTGTTACAATACAACGTTCGGTTTTTCTACTGTATTTTTTATTCGGGTGGCCACTGCCGACTCAGCTATCACATGGCGAATATTCAGCAAGCTGATTCATTTGCCTGTGATAGCTGTGAATCCGATTATGGAACTTCGTATCATTTGATATGGTACTGTCCAGTTTTCGCGCAACTGCGTTTCCAAGTATTCGGAAAACACTTATTAAGTGAAACTGACTTCAGAATTCTGAATCTTCAGGATATTGTGTTGTTCTTAACCCGCTGTGGTAAAGAGCTATAGGCTCTCTTTCGATTTATGCGTTATTACAGTGCCCTTTTCAGGGCGCTGTTTGAACCCATTGTAGTACGCTTGTGCGTTAGTACCCTCTTCCAGGGTATTTTTCCTATTTCCCTACCTGTCCCTGTCCCCATCCAAATCCTTTTTCCTTCCTACCTACCCTCAGGTAGATGATGAAATAGGCTGTTATTTTGGCGATGGCACAAATGTCCCAAATGGAGGACGTGCCTCTGGAGCCGGCCTTCTGATACCTGATACCTGAATCTTAGCTTAGCTTAGCTTAGACTGACTGCACATATCTATGATTGCTACTCCGTGATTGACAGTTGCACTTACTTCGAGTAGTATTCGAATCATATCACCAAAAGACTCGACGCCCAAGAATGATGCGTGTAGAGCCCAGTGTACACAACTATTCTCAGCCCAGTTTAGTAACACTAAAAATACTATATTTAATGACTGAGATGAAACAAAGAAATTGAAAATATTAAAAATGAGGAGTAACTTTGTTCTATTATTCACACTAAATCCCAGTGGAGTAAAGCCTCCTTTTAAGGGATTCATTGTACACAGTAGTTTTGACAACAGGTGAGATGAGAGAGTGCTTGAGTGACCCGCTGCATTAGTTCTGCCATCAGAGCAGCAGCGCTCAGCTCCAAGCGTGGCAGCGAGACTTGCCACTTGATTGGTGCCACTCTTGTCTTGGCAGCCACGAGGTTCACGAAAATGTTGTCAGCGTCGTCCCTTGCACGACTGTAGATCATCGCACCGTAGGCCATTTCGGATGCGTCTGAAAACCCGTGTAATTGCACCTTTCCACCGAAACTCACCATGTAGCGTGGTATGCGAATCTGTTCCAAGAGGTAGAGGCCTTCCTTGATGTCCTTCAATGGTACCTCGACTGAAGCAGGCAAATGATTATCCCAGGAAACGTCACTCAGCCACAGTTGTTGAAACAAGATCTTGATCTTCAACATAACCGGAGACAACCACCCATACGGATCAAAAAGCCTCGATGAATCCGAGAGCAGTTGTCGTTTAGTGTTGACGCTGTCTACTGATAGGCTCACCTTGAAAGAAAACACGTCGTCCTTAGGTAGCCACTGGATGCCAAGCGCTTTTACTCCGGTTGTTCCGCAAGCTTCATATCAACTGGCACCTGCTCCGTGTACTCGTTGTCGCTTAGAAGTTCAGGCCGATTAGTCGTCCACTTTCGTAGGTTGAATCCCGCAGAGCGCAGGATCTTGCACACTTGGAGTTTCATCCACAGTGAAACAGACGTAAAGTAGAATAGTGGCCGGGCCGCCACTAGATGGCGGTAGTAAGCAAACGTCAAACAGAAGCAAAAACGATACCAACGCCGCGAGTGGCCAAACGACCTACTACTGTGTTTCATCCGTCTCGCCTCGTCGATATTCTTCGCCCCGGACATGAAGTCGTCGACGTACATATCCAGAACTATTCGTTGGGCAGCTTTAGGGTACATCGTATCGTAGTTTCTCGCTGCCTCTCGTATGGCCTCGATAGCCAGATACGGTGCCGGCTTCATTCCGTAAGTAACGCTACATAGACGGAAGTGCTTGATGGGTTCGCCAGGGTCGCTACGCCATACAACCCGTTGGAAGTCTCTGTCCTGTGGATGGACCCACACTTGGCGGAACAAAGCGATTTCGTTCGAGCGGAACCGCAGATGGACGTTGAATAGATCCTGATTTATGTTCGGCCCCGCCAAAAGTCGATCGTTGAGAGAGATGCCTGATCCTGATGAGCTCGAGGCGTCAAAAACCACGCGTAGTTTGGTGGTTGTCCGCCTTCATTACCGCATGGTGGGGTAAGTAGAAGCATTTGTCAGCTTCCATGCTCAGGTCATTCGCAGGTACCTCCTCCATGTTTCACAGAGCGAGATACTCTTCGAAGAAATCACAGTACTGCCGATGGAAAACAGGATCGCGTTCGAAGCGTTTCTCCATGGCCCTCTCTCTCTCTCTCTCTCTCTTCTTGGCTTAACGTCCTCACTGGGACAAAGCCTGCTTCTCAGCTTAGTGTTCTATGAGCACTTCCACAGTTATTAACTGAGAGCTTCCTGTGCCAATGACCATTTTGCATGTGTATATCGTGTGGCAGGCACGAAGATACTCTATGCCCAAGGAAATCAAGGAAATTTCCTTTACGAAAAGATCCTGGATCGACCGGGAATCGAACCCGTCACCCTCAGCATGGTCATGCTGAATACCCGTGCGTTTACCGCCTCGGCTATATGGGCCCACTCCATGGCCCTCAAGCGTTTAATGGCTGGCGTGAGGGATTCGCCCAGCGCTGGCTTCGATTCGTCAAAAGGCAACCGAACGATGAAGCGTCCTGAATCGTCACGTGTGGTTCACGCTATGTCCAAAAGGAAGTATTATGAAAAATGAATGTACCTTAAATGTTATTCCCTAGGATCATAGGTTTGGACCTCTAGTTTCAGAATCTGTGCGGGTTAAAATATTTCATCTTGGGTTTTTAGATATTTTTGATTTTTTTCCTATTTTCCCATACAAATGTCGAAAAAAGTCATTTTAAGGTCAAATTCATCTCATACAAAAATGTATGGAACAAAAACCTAAGATAGATGATTTTAAATCGCACATATTCTGAATGTAGAGGTCCAAAAATACGGTTCTAGCGAAAAAAAATTGAGGTACATTCACTTTTCATAATACTTCCCTTTGGACATAGCGTGTGGTTGTGGACCGGAAACATGCCACGGCGGCCTGTTCCTCTGGTGCGAGCTGCTGCGATTTCGGCACTTCTTCTTGTTCCCAGAACTGGCGCAAAATATGGTTGACATCCACCTCGGTGTGTAAGTTGATGATGGAAACATTGCACATTGGGCAAAATCAAGCCCAAAGGTGGAAAAAAATTATAACTTTCTTAATACAAGACCCTATGTGACCATCAATGGCTTATTCGAAAGCAAATTTTCTCAAGAATTGGTTGGTGGATGATTCATGTACGGGCAACTACTCTGGAGCGAGTTATAGAGCCCGTTTTATCCCAGTTCCCCCTAAAATTTGAGAATTTCTGCTCTTTTACGGCATTTGTTATGATTTTAATGATTATTTCGCTGGGATACCATCGCCCCAATCCCATTGAGTAACGTTACATACAAAAAGTAATTAAAATGTTGGAATTTTAGAGTATTGTGGGGTCAATTAGGCAATGGTATATTTTCAAGGTAGAAATTCATTTTTTATCTTAATTTAAGTTTTTTACGTGACAATAACTAAATAAACGATCGAATACACATGGTTTATTTCTAAAGAAACCATTTTTGGCGAGTTTGATCTCAAATTATTGGTAATATTTGAGTTTTCCCGCATACAAATATGAGTAGCTCCCATCCTTATACCACCGATTCCAAACATTTACAAACGATGAGCCATTGCTTACATACTCCAAAAATATCCTAAATGTTGTTTGCGCGTAGCCTCATAGACGGGAGGTGACGGCAGCATATAGTTTTAGAGCATAGTTTACCCAGACTCCCCTATAAACTTTTTTTTATTCTTTTTAAATTAAAACAACTTTAACTTGAAACTTCTACGCATGATATGAGTTAATATTGGTAACGAGCTAACCAGTAATATTTCTGCATCCTATGAAATTAGGAAATTTAGGGTACAATGGGGTTAAATGAGAAAAAAAACATTCAAAAAGCTTGAATGACCATGTAAGTTGACAAATAGCTTCTTTGGCAGATAATTTCTATATGAATGATTCTTGTACTTACGACATCGCTTCAGCGGGTTGTGAAGCCTGTTTCACCCCAATTCCCCTAAAAGTATAATCATGTTGTTCCATTGCAGTTAATATAACATGTCATTCATATTATAACATTCTGATTCCAATGAGTATACATGAAAGATGTTATAAATATGACGTACGGGGGTAATGGGGCAAAACATGCTGCTGCTTATTTATAGGAATTTTGGTATTGAAGATGAAGAAATTTATAATCAATACGTGAAATAATATTTATAATCCATGTTGCACACTTCCATTATTCACCATTCCAAGCATTTCATGATGAAGAACTGTAGCGTGAATCTGAGAATATCCAAACTGCTGCTTGCCGATAGACTTTATGGGGGTTCTAGTAACATATTGTAGTAACAAGTCTCCAAAATGCATTCGTTATATTTTTGTAAACGAAATAGCAACTTAAACGTCAAATAGGGATTTATTTTGTTTTGCTATACGCTAATAAATTGCCAGTCTTATTCAACTTAGCCAAGTACACTACCTGTCATAAGTATATACTCAAAAAAAGTATTGCAACAATATTGTATCACATTTACTCACCTTGATATCTCCAATACCTTACAAAGATGCTGTCTTCATTAGAATAACATAGAAGCCTAAAAGCAACAACTTTTCTGAAAGCGGCATTTTTGTAGGTGTTTTGGCATTAGAGATATTGTGATGAGTTAGGGTGATTATTGCAATACTTTTTGTGAGTCTCTACTTATGACGGGTAGTGTATGTCTTTTAGTGATAGATACTAGATTTCCTAAGCACATCTCTTTGCACTTCTGATTATAATCGAAGTCACCTTCATCTGGCGTTGCGTTCATTGAAGTAGAATCTTCCCGTTTGTGGTGGTAGTACAATTTCATCGTTTTTATGAAGACACACATATTTCACGAATTTTGCTCTGGGGATGATTTCCTTGCCAGATGTTCTCGAACAAACTTATGTCGTATATACAGTGTTTCGCCTGCTTGTTCGCTAACGAAGATCAGTGGTGGATATGGCCAATGCAAAAGAAAAGTTCAGTAATTAATCAAGTTCAATTGCACAAAAAAACAAAACTCTTCAGGTTAGATATAAATTCCTCAAGATGTTGGTATTGACTTGATTTTTTGTATTCGGCTAGGGGACCATTCATAAACCACATAGACTTTTTGGGGGGAGGGGGGGGGGGGATTGGCCAAAGTCTACGCCCCACACAAATTTCAAAATTTTTGTATGGACGAAAGTCTACGAGGGGGGAGGGGGGGGGTCTGAGATGGCCAAAATTTGGTCTACGTGGTTTATGAACAGCCCCTAGATACTTTACTGTACGTACTGTGCAAAATCGGACACCCTGTCCAAAAACTCTTGCACCCTACATTGCAAACACTCAATTATTTCTTTGCACGGGTTGTTAGGGTAACCAATATAATTTGGACCCCCATATATTTTGGACCCCCTGGGTCGTATTATCACAACTTACACAGGTTTAATGATGAGATGACGGAAATTTTTAGAATCATTCGCTAAATAAGTTTGCTCTTCACGGACAGCAATCATTTCCTCACTGGAAATATCCTTATTTGCCTTGAAATGAATTTTTGCAAATCTCTCATCCGTGCGAGTGTCGCATCATGTTTACAAAAAGAGAATACGGTGCTGAGGAAACTTGCAGATGTAAACAAAAACGTGTACCATTCTAGCGCAATAAATTCGCAAAGTTCGTCTAACCAGCCTTTGTCAATCAAGTAATTAGGATGTGATCCAGCATATTCAAGCGGCAAATTCTTCCAAAATAGTTTCAAACGAGTTTAAACACCGGGTGTCCAAAATATATACTGAAGGGGGTCCAAAATATATTGGGGTGTCCAAAACAGTGAAAACTGATGCTTCAAAAATCAGTTATTTTCATCAATATTTCAGCCAGAAATGACCTTGTGGGTATTTTTAACGAATAGTGGAGGCTTTTACGAACATGCCAACATCATCATTATGTGTAAATACCATCTGAATCTGTGTGATTTTGGCTTAAGTTCAAACTAATGTCCTCTAGGGGTCCAAAATTCAACCGTTACCCTATTTGACCTATCTCAATCAATTTTTAATCAACTCACATTAAAATCGACGGTTGGTACTATTCGTATACGAAAAATCAAGTCAATATGTTGATACACACATCAATTCTAAGGAAATGCTGTCGTTCATTTACCATTATGTCAAGCGAATTTCAATTCTGCAAAATTCCCGGACCGACAAAAAATCGAACCCAACACCCTCAGCATGGTTTTGCTGAATACTCGCGCGTTTAGCACTTCGACTATATGTGTTCTACCTGTGCATCAATCAGTCATTAATGAACTCGTATGAATATTATCTTTCAAACAAGTTATTTGTCAACTTATATGGCCATTCAAGCTTTTTAATCGTTTTTTTTTTCATTTAATCCCATTGTACCCTAAATTTCCAAATTTCATAGGATGCAGAGATATTACTGGTTAGCTCTTCATCAATATTAACTCATATCATGCATAGAAGTTTCAAGTTAAAGTTGTTTTAATTTAAAAACAATAAAAAAAAAGTTTATAGGGGAGTTTGGGTAAACTATGCTCTAAAACTAAATGCTGCCGTCACCTCCCGTCTATGAGGCTATGCGCAAACAACATTTAGGATATTTTTGGAGTATATAAGCAATGTCTCATCGTTTGGAAATGTTTGGAATCGGTGGTATAAGGATGGGAACTACTCATATTTGTATGCGGAAAAACTCAAATATTACCAATAATTTGAGATCAAACTCGCCAAAAATAGTTTCTTTAGGAATAAACCATGTGTATTCGATCATTTATTTAGGTATTGTCACGTAAAAAAACATAAATAAAAAGAAAAAATGAATTTCTACCTTGAAAATATACCATTGCATAATTGACCCCACAACACCCTAAAATTCCAACATTTTATTATCTTTTTGTATGTAACGTTACTCAATGGAATTGGGGCGATGATATCCCAGTGAAATAATCATTAAAATCATAACAAAAGCCGGAGAATAACAGAAATTCACAAATTTTAGGGGGAACTGAGGTAAAACGGGCTCTATAACTCGCTTCAGAGCAGTAACCCGTACATGAATCATCCACCAACCAATTCTTGAGAAAATTTGCTTTCGAATAAGCCATTGATGGTCACATAGTGTCTTGTATTAAGAAAGTTATCAATTTTTTCCACCTTTGGGCTTGATTTTGTCCAATGTGCATTGCTGGGAACCCCGCTGTGTTGCCACATACGATCCAGCCGAAAATCGTGTTCTGGGAGACTGGGTTCTCGAATTCGTCCTTGACTTGCCCCGGTTGGAGAATGGCAAGAAAGACATCCGCACCTAAAATGACATCAACAGGTGCCGGCAGGTTGTAGGCCGGATCCGCCATGGCATCCTGGATCTCCTTTTGTAGTAGCTTCGAATTGGGCTTCACCAACTGCGCAGGAAGTGTCGACGTTAGTTTGCCCATCACGAACGCGCTGATTCGCTGTATCACGGCCTCATTACACCGATTTGCAATCATTAGCTTCACGATTCCACGGGTTGTCCCGACAGACTGTTGCGCCAGTCCGGAGACCACTACCTTCCCCCACCTTGTTCACGCAAGCCTCAGTGATGAGCAAAGCGCCAGAGCCAGAATCGATCTACGCACGACACTTCAGAAACCCTCCGTCCACAGTCTTCACGTTGATGAGCGCCGCCGGCAGCACGAACGATTCATTCAGTGGTTTCGGAACCTGAACCACCAGCGAGCTAACAACATCAACGGGATCTCGCGACGGTTGCGTTGGCTGTTTCGGGTCATCACTACGTTCTTCCTTCCGATCACTTGAGTTTTCAATCTTCGGGCACAGCAGCGTGTGGTGGCGCTGCTTACAGCCGCCGACGCGACACACCGACTTCGAGGCACAATTCTTCACCGAATGCGAAGGCCGACGACAATTGTAGCACAACTTCGCCTTTTGTACGAGTTCACGTTTGCACTGTAAGTCCATTTTCTTAAAGTCTTCGCACATATGAATCGGATGCTCGCTGGAGCATTTCGCGCACTTTTGTATCACTGTAGTCGCATGCAGCGACTGCATCTTCTTCTCAGCTTGCATCTTCTTCCCGGCATCCTTCCGTTGATTATCCGTTCTCACCTTCCTGCTGAACGCCGTGCAGGTTTCAAGAGCGTCGCACCGATTGTCCAAGAACTTGAGGAACTCTTCGTAGGATGGGTTCACCACGTAGATAATCCTTTGGGCCCACAAGGACCGGGTGTCCTTATCTAGCTTCTCCAGCAGGAGGTGGATCAACCAGGGGTCGCGTGTGTTGTACTCCTCTCCCAGAGCTTTCAGTTGTCGAACTACCTCGTCCGAATTAGTGACTAGTTTGCGCAAATTGTCGGCAGCAGCATTGGTGATCACAGGCTGCTCGACAAATTCCCGGACTAGAGAGAAAACCGTGTATCTTCTTGTCATAGAAACCGAGAGAAACCGTGTATCTTCTTGTCATAGAAGTTCGACAATGCCGCCCACGCCTCCTTGTAGTTGGCATCCGAAATCGGGAAAGAATTTATCAGCCGTTTCGCATCACCGCTCAAATACGAAACCAGGTACTGCATTTTTAACGAAACACGCAAATCGCATCTTGCGTGAATCGTTTGGACGAAAATATCCTTGAAGGATCTCCAATTCTTCCGATCGCCATCGAAAGTTGGCACATTTATTGCAGGAAGCCGGACGTTGGCAAAGGGTGCATGATTCGGCATCTGTTCTTCTCCTGCGGGATCGACGTTGTTTTTTTTTTATTCTTAATCACTTAACCTTATTTACAGCTCTATTGTCCACTAGGGCACTACGTGAGCGATTTCAATTGACAGCTGCATCTACAGTATTGTACAGCGCCTAGATGCGTTCTATTATACTTCATCGAACTGGTTGCCTTGCTGCTGCTTTCACTTTTCTACTCTATACATAGTAGAATGATGAGCACAAGGATGATGAATGGGCGTTGTTCTTTTCTAGTCCGATTGGGGGTCCATTATGAGTAGCAGCAGTTCGCCGATATCCAGCTATCCGGGTCCGTTTGAGCCATGGGGCTCAGAAGAGGGTCAGTGTCAGTCGCTCTCGGTGCAGAACAACTGACGAAAAATTGCATGTGCCGGGGCTGGGAATCAAACCCATGACCATCCGCATATGAAGCGAATGTGTGACCAACTACGCCACGGGCCCCGACTAACGACGTTGTTTACGTTTGTTCCGCCACCCGACGACTGCAGCATCATCGTTCGCTGGGCCTCCAACAGCATCTGCATGGCCTCCCGAAGATCTCTGCTGGAACCGGCCACCGAGCGGTAGCTACCTGAGGAGCCCCTGATGGAACTGTTGTCCCCGTCGTCATCGTTGTCGTTGTGGGAAATGTACCGCACGAGTGCATCTTACGCACGATAGAAGTGCGTGTTGAATTCCTCCCGAAAGTTGTGCACTGAGGCGATTGCTTCCGGGTCGGGTTGATTCTCCTCTATCCGAGCCTCTATCTCGCTTTGAGTGTCTCGGAACTTTCTGGCCAGATCCTGCAGCTGTTCGAGCCGATCCAAAACCTCCCCGTGCGAGACGTTTCGCTCGTGGAGTTTTTCGGCTGCTGCCAGCTGTCACTTCACTTGCACTATTGTCGCGCTTATCTTTTATTAGAGTCCTGCGGCGGTCGTACGCTCGCAAGGCATACCGCCTCATGATAGTCGCAAGGCAAAACAAAAGAAAAAGTGATCCCGCCAAAAACAAAAGCACGTGGGTTTCGCGAAGTGATAGATGTTTTTGAATGTATTTGTGACGAACGGCAAGAGTAGCTCAGTGGAATGAGTGTTCTTGCTGTCAAACCTCATATAGTGGAATTATATACTTTTAAATCTGGTGACGCTGTTATGATTAGTGACTGTCGCGCTGATATAAGAAGCCAGAGGCAGATAATCGCCATATTCTGATTTTTCTTGAGAGGCATAATACCCAACTAAAAATTGCAAGTCACAATCAAGCAAGCTCGCTGAATTGTTGCTTAATAATGGTAATGATAGCTGAACTAAAATTATGCTCTACACATTACTGTTTAAATGATTTTTCAATTGAGAAAGTAGTCAATGTTCGACTTTTCTCATCGGTATCAACAATGATAAATCAAAATACTTTTCAAAAGTTTAACAAGAAATTTATTCGACAAGCATTGATTCCTTAACAACAGAATTTAACAAAACATTTAACTGCATCTTATTAAGCTGATGTATCGATAAGCATATGCTCATGCACAATGTGCTTTTCACTTGTCAAATAAACACCTTCAGCCCGTCATAGTTTGACTCGGAACTTTGTTCGGATTATGGTATAAATCATGGCTTAAACTGTTTAGAAAACCAAGTTATTAACGAACCAATATTTTAAACGAATCACATAAAATAAAACAGAATAGAATTATGTCGTTTAACATTGAGTGCCAAGAGACGTAATCAATGTAAAAATGAGGCATTTATTTATTATTATTAGTACAGTCAGTTTTTTTTACGCGGGGAATACGTACCGTCAAGGCACCATTCACCGTGGATCTAAGAGGATTCGGGGCAAATAAGGGCTGTCATTTGACACCAGTCCCATAAACATTGTTGGTGCCGCTTTTAATTGCCTTCATTATAGGTTAAAATTAAAGCAATATCCACAGAAGTAGAAAATTATTCACAAAATTTGGTAATATAGTACAATTAGTAAAGGGTAGTAGGGTCGCCTAATTCCGTGGTAGGTCACCATTCACCGTGGTAGTAGGGACCCATTCACCGTGTATGAGAAAATGTATTCTACTTTGTTTAAAAATTATCAAAACAACCCAGCCAAGGAAATTTTCTTTGTTTAAATTCATTTCAAGTTATAACTTGCAAGATTTTATTAGAAAAACGAATGTTCAAATTTTCGATTTTTTCTAGATATATGGGACAATATGGGGCACGGTGAATGGAGACCATTGATTTTTAGGGTACCCATTTACCGTGCCTTTTTGTTTCAATTAAAAGTACGATTAATCGTACTTTCTTGTTAAACTTATTTACTTCGGTAATGCAAAATTCATACCTGATATGTGAATTTAATTGATTCTTGGTGGAATAAAAACGTTACTACTTTTAGTTTATCGCTTAAATCGCCTTAGCGCAGTTTTCGTTTTTTCACAATGAATGCAGTGAACGAGCAGAAATCCGCTTCATGTAAACCCACTTTAGTGTCAAGTATTGTTGAACTTTTTGGTCATAAATCGCTAGGTTGCGATGCAATCTATAGCGTCTATTTGCATCTTGTCACTTTAATTTGCAGAATAGAGAGTCGATGAAGAGAACTCTCATATTACTTTCGGCCTTATTTAAACTCAATCTAGAACTGATCAAAATGACAAAGTGACGAGAAATACGTCACGAAACACTCACATACATGCACAAACGTTCTGTATATAGGAGCTGCGATGCGACGGCGGTCAGACGTCAAACTCGTTTTGACATCGATTTTTACATTGACAGTGCTTTTTAGTTGGGGTTTGCCCCGACCAGCGAACATTCAAGATTCAACCATCAAGACAGCCCATCTAACGAGCCGCCAACGAACGAATCGGGTTGGTAGAGGCGAATGACCGTTTCTAACGGTTAAAGTCTCTAAAATCAACGAAAGGAAAGGAACGAATCGGGACTGTAGATATTTGCATGGACATTTTTATTCGGGTAGTCCTTAATCTGAACAACCCTCTTTTGATGGGTAGATTTGTGCTTGCATGTGCATAGATTTTTTAATTATTTATTTATAAGCGTGTAAGCGTCAAAGATTAAATCAAATTTTGACAGTTTCTTGTTTGTTGTTGCTGTTCGTGTTTTGGTTTCGCCATAGTGGAGCCCATCAGTTTTTGCCTCGTCGTTTTGCGATATTTAAATATTTGTGCTCGAATTACTGTGTCTACTATAATAATTAGGGCAGTTCAAGAATTAGTATATAAACTGTGACAAAATGGGAACATTATTCGATCATTTAAAAAGTCTTTTCGATTACGAACTTTACTCCAACGCTAAGACACTTGTAAGTACCTATTTTTTTATCGTGAGAATAACTTTCACCTGATCTTAATTTTATTACATCTGCTATATTTCCAGTCTAACTTGATTCTGGCCGTTTTTGAGAGAAACAGGGCCATTTTGACACCGCAGCAGCATTTTAGCACCTTGGTTTATTATGCAGAATCTTTGTTCCACGAGCATCAATACCGGGAGGCAGAGGGAATCTACCGTCAAGCCCTGCAGGCCAAACGAATCCTTCCGAAGGCCAAATCCCCCAGTGGCAAGGGATGTGAGGGTCCACCGGATATTTTCTCGGAAGTGGAAATCAAGTACAAAACGGCTCGCTGTTTGATTGAGATAAAACGGTTTCGGGATGCAATTGTGGTGTTGCAGTCGCTTTCAATAAAACAGCGCACACCGAAGGTGAATATGCTGTTGAGTCGTTTGTGCCACAATCATGGGCATGAGAGGAGCGCCATTGGTACTTATAAGGAGGTGCTGAAGGATTGTCCTCTGGCATTCGAGGCAATAGAAGGATTACTATCGCTTGGAACCAACGGTATAGAAGTTAACACGTTGGTTCTAAATGCAACTTTGGCTCCCCAGTGTAACGATTGGCTGAGCAATTGGATTAAAGCCCATGCCCACATGCAGGGTAGGAAGTATTCGGAAGCAATTCAAACATTCCGTTCCATTGAATCGAACACATCCCTGTCCCATTACCACCAGCTCTTGGTTCTGATTGGCGAATGTTATTATCATAACGGAGAGTATGAGAATGCTTACACCTATCTGAAGCGAGCCCATAGCCTCTATCCTTACATGAAGAATGGTATTCAAATTCTGGCCATCCTCATGGCCAAGAAAAAGAAAATGTCGGAACTCGAAAAGATGATTGCACCCACTTCCACCTTCCCAATGGAATATTCGTCCGAAATGTGGTTTGTAATGGCTCAGTATCTCTTCTCTACAGCCAAGTACGACAAAGCGGTCTATTTCGTGCAGAAGGCCTGCTTCCTGAACCCCAAGAATGCCGAAGCACTCATACTGAAGGCGGAAATCTTGCTCCAATTGAAGAAATACCAGGAAGCGATTGCCCATCTGCGCTTCGCCCAGCAATTTGCTCCGTACCGATACGAGGTGCACAAGGTGCTGGTCGATACCTATCTGAACATGAACCGACTGCGGGAAGCGCAGGCGCAAGCTCTGAAGGCTCTCAAAACAATCGGAGAAACTCCCCGGCTTCTCGTGGTGAGTAGGATATAAATTGCTGCCAAATTCTACAAATTAAAATGTTTTAGCTGTAAATTAATAGTTTTTGCTAATTAGAACAATTAGATTAGGTTGCATTTGGGTAGCACAACTTCAGTGATATACAAACTGTATTAGAAAGATTAGCCAGTATTAGGGTCTTGTACCATTTGAGCAGGTGTACCTGTTTTGGGCACTTGCCGCTATAACTACGTCATTTTTAAACCGATTGATTTGAATTTTTGTATGGAGTGAGGCACGTACAGTGTATCTATGTAACTCTGTACAAAAATTCAAATCAATCGGTTTGAAATTGACTTAGTTATAGCGGCAAGTGCTCAAAATAGGTACACCTGCCCAAATGGTACAAGACCCCCTGATACCGATGTTGTTAGTGGGATAGTGTCAGGCCCTGCGAGCCAGCCGTAAAACCACAAGCAGTGGAAAGACACAAGTGAAAAATTGAACTGATACTAATGGCTATGACCCCAGTGATTTTTTTTTTCAGAATATTCAATGTAATATGGATATTAGCGTGTTCCGGAACAAATTCTATTAAAAATTATGTTTTGGGTTTGTCAAATTACAAATGTGGTTATGGCATAGGTCTGTTGTTTCCTTTAATTTTAGTGGCATACGTTGTTCGGAGAACTTGTAGCAAACAAGTATATCTTTCTGTTTTAATTTATTTATTTTGATTGATTTTCGAAAAGTTTTATTATAGTTATGATAAGTTCTAAAATAGCTGAAAAACACAACATATATTTGATGCACCTCTTACTTAATTTCAATGGGTTTGGCTGAAATTTTGACCAGTTACCTTGGGGTGCCCTAGTTTCGCGCGGGTCCAAATTTCGCTAAGAGACGAATGCCGAGAACGGTAAAGTCTCTCTAACAAAAAAAAATCGCTCACTAATAACATTTAAAGATCATGCAATTACCCAAATTTCACTTTAACTATACTATTTAAACCTAAAATGAAATTTGGACAATTCAACAATTACTTCTATGATTATGATCTCTAAATATTATCAGTGAGCGAAATTTGGACCCGCGCGAAATTAGGGCACCCCACGGTACTTCTTTTTGGGTGCCAATTAAAATATGAGGGTTGACTTGGAAATCAGAGAACATTTTTGAACAAGTGGACAGGCCTAGTCTATAGTCTAGAGTTGAGAAACTTGAGCATGTTGTACTTTATTCATAAATAAATAATACCTAAAAGCCGTTTTTATTAATCATTTTTCTCAGCTATTGGGTCGTACTTATCTGAAAGACGATAGCACTAGGGCTAAAGCCAAGACACTGTTCATGAAGGCCCTCGAAATGAACGAAAACTATTTGCCGGCAGTTTACCTGCTAGCCGACATGTACCGCCAGGATAACGACGCTTCCAATTGTATAAAACTGCTGAAGAAACATGCTTCGTTAACGCAAAACTGCAAACTGCACGCCATGCTTGGAGATTTGCTGAGCCATGATAAGGATCACACTGGAGCATTGGAACATTACACCATGGCCTTGAAGTTAGTGTCAACATTTCTTATTGGGTATTCGTGGGATTTATTCTACTTTTTTTTAACAGTCTGGATCCTACAAACCGTTGCGCAATGGCGGGCCTGTTGGCTATGGGGCAAAGTGCCGGCGGAACCAGCGGTGTCGGTGCATCTTCATACCTGGAATCATCGATGGCAGAAGAAGGCAGCGATGTGCAGGATAACCCTTTGGAAATGATTGAAATCCCACAGAGCGCTCAGAACGATCTAGAGTCGGAAAGCGACATCATGTGGTCAGATGTGGAGATCGAGATCAATCAATAAACCTATTCTGTGGAGACGTGTTCTCCAATTTTTATTGTATCCTCTATTTAACTAAGTAATGTAGCATTCTCAAAGATACATACACGTAAGAAAAGATATATTATTCATTTCTTTAGTGGAATTTCAATTTTGCATATGTTTTAGAATACTAATTTACATGTTTGTCTTAAGTTTGACCGTTCAGTTATTTAACTTTGATGACACATTCGCCCATAAATAAGAAAAAAAGCTTGTTTGTCGGTAGGAACGTGACGTAAGAAAAGGAAAGAGAAAAATCGGATTGAACGTTCTTACAAGGAATTTATCATGCCCCACTCTCAAAACAGTTCCATATGACTAGGACGCCAAGTGAAGATGGGGCTGAAGCGAGTGGTACCTACTGCATTAGATTATACATATTCCTTGTTATAGAACATTTCCAACTCAGCACGCGACCTTATTCAATTCAAATGAAATTTTGCTTATGTATGAGCTACATACAAAAATACAAGTATTTGCATCCCTTATATAAAACATGTGATACAACGTGCTTAACAACTCTTTCGGTCTATTATCTTGATCATACACTCAATGATACAATCATTCACCCAATCAGCAGTTTACGATACTTTTTTACTAGGAATCGCGGATCTATGATAAACCTTACCCTACGATTTTTTTTAAAATTATTTTTCCCGTAGAAACCTATCTTCCAGTCTCAAAACTTGCCAAGTAGCCCAGGATGGTCAAATGCTTCTAACTATTTTTTCTCAAACTTTTATTTTCCATCGATTTTTAAATCGGGTAAACAATTATTGGGATTTTTTATGAATAAATAAATTCTACGTTTATATTTTCCAGGAAGCATTGATTTTCGGCATATGACCATTGTGCTTGCAATGTTGGTGAGGCTGGCTCATCGAAACTTCCGGTCCGCTTTAGTGCTTTATGCACCATTGTGGCCTGTGTTGTTCTAGTTTTCTCAGCTGTATTGTAAAGCATGAGCGGTGATCCTTGGCATCCTTGTGAAATTAGGGGACTCGGAATGTTGATCGACCACCGATTACCATGTAAGCACCAAATTTTGCGCAGTTAAGAAAAATCAAATTTCTAGTCGCTATAAAAAATACAAGCAAACAAAATATATCATGAACAACATGCTCATACGATAGACTAATGATCCTTCTTTGAGTCTGCAATATAAAAAAATCATAATATTAACCAAAAAATACTTAAAATAGAAAAACTATTTCATTGCCTTGTTCCTAACTTTGCGCACAAAATCTTCGATTGTTCGTAACTTTGCGCATGCTATGAATTACTAAAAAAAAAGTAATCACAAATACTATTATTTAATGTTTCCTATTAAAATAAAGTTGTTCAGATCAGGTAGTGTGCCCTTAATTGATCTTTGTTGAAATACTTTGTCCTACGAGGGAGGGGGAACGGAGGCCTCCGGAGTTCTTGAATCCGTATGCTGTTCGTACTAGGTATCTAACACAATCCAAACTTCATGAGGAGTTTTCCAGTGGCTAAAGACCAAAGGTAAAAGCTTCCTGATAAATGAAGTGACCGTTACGGATAGGAACAATAAGGAGTCATTTAAATATGACGTCCATCTTTGGAGGGAAGGGGTTGGGGTTGTCTGAAAAAGTGTGACATGCCATGTATTAGATGTACTATGAAGCGTGACGCGTCCCGCGGGGTGGCCCGGGGAAACAGGGGGTACTAAAATTAAAAAAAAAAAAATGGTGGATGTCATATTTGAATCGTCCCAAACATTTGACCACCAAAAAAGCCAAATAAAGGACTGTTCACAAATAACTGTCACATATTGTAGAAAGACGGAGAGTGTCTGCCGTAGTGCTACGGTTCATACAATTTTCTACTAATTTCTATACAAAATCTGCTACATGGTGAAGAGGCAGGCCTGAAATTGTCAGTGCAGTGTGAGTGATCAGTTATGGTGTTGTAATACTATAAATGATCTCATTCTCTGTGAATTCTAACCTTGACTATCTAGTAAGTAAATAGAAAAAAAATATTACCAAAGGTAAGATAGTTTAAGGGTGATATTACACTCTTTGCCCAGACGCCAAATATTTGACCACTTTTGACAGATAAATTTTGGCAGGTTGTTTGGCTCTGTTTGTCCCTATTCGTTTTTCGAGAGTGACAAATTTTTTTGTTTGCCAAGTACACCTTGGTCAAAATTTAACTGTCAAAAATGGTCAAATATTTGGCATTGGTCAAAGCGTGTCATACTAGCTTAAGAGCCAAACCTTAAAGCATACATTTTCTAAATATGACAAGGTTTTGAAGACAAACATGAGATGAGTATCAGATTTCAATCTTAATGAGTCATTAGCATAATCGTATGTGTCATGTCGAGCAATTGATTCAGTACTACAAATCCACGCGGACAATTTCATTACAAACTATTGGTTTTTGTCAATCTTACGACGGAAAGGCTCAGCTATGCTGCAAATCCATATACAGTAGAGCGGGTCAACGTTGTATGGAGAAACTTTAAATTTTATCGTATCAACCCGGAACAAAGCTTTTTCAATCTATATTAGCGTCCAAAACAACTGTGCAAAATTTGGGAGCGATTGGTTGCTTCCCCGTATTCCGCATTGCGATTGAAATTTGTATGGAATTCAGTATGGGAAAACTTGCTTTTTGCATTTTTCTTATAAATTGAAATTTTTCGTCTAAAACAATCCAACCAATGACGCTAAGGTATAGCCTAGGATATGCCAAAAAACTTTGCCGAAGACCGCAAAGTGATCCGACGCTTGTGAAAAAAGTTATTCGTCTTCTAAGTTAGGCCAAAAATTGAGATTTTATTATTGATGTTATTCCTTTACATGTTAAATGTTAAGCGCCTCCGGGCAATCTGTACGTTATAACTTTTTTTACAAGTGTCGGATCACTTTGCGGTCTTCGGCAAAGTTTTTCGGCACATCCTAGGCTATACTTTACCGTCATTGGTTGGATTGTTTTAGACGAAAAATTTCAATTTATGTGAAAAATGCAAAAAAGCAAGTTTTCCCACTAAATTCCATACAAATTTCAATCGCAATGCGGAATACGGGGAAGCAACCAATCGCTCTCAAATTTTGCACAGTTGTTTTGGACGCGAAAATGAATCTAAAAAGCTTTGTTCCGAAAAATCGACTTTGTTGACCCAGTCTAATATACAGCTTCCGCTCGATAACTGGGCTTTGACGACAGTCCAGTTAGCGAGCGCCGCTCGATAACTGGACTGAGCTTCCGGAGCCAGAGGCTATTGTTATATTTTGTTTTGTTTACTGATTTGCTAAATGTGAGGTTAAACCCAAGTAACCACAAGCATTATATCATAACATTAATTCAATCGTATTATAGTTAAGCTAATGCAAAATAACTTTTATTTTACATCTGTCAAGTAATGAAGCGTTTAATCTACATTATGAAAGCATTGAAGCATTACGAGATTTTGACAGTTCTGTATAGTTCTATAGAGCCGTTGTTAAATGCTTCATTGCATTACCATGTTAAAAGCTTTATAGCAATCAATAATGCAAGCATTTATTACTTTATATATACCTTTACTAAAGCTTCCATCGTTGTAAACAGAAAAATATCGCTCAGTTCGAAAAAAGAACTGTAAAACACATTTAGAAACAGAACCATTCAAAACAAAAGAAAAACCATAATTTTCATGGATTGCTGCGGAGCACTTAGATTATCATGATCAGATGTTGCTGTGTGAAAATGTATATTATGTATGTTTTTTTGTGTTTCTGGTTGGGACATGAAAACAATCAGATGCTGAGGGAACAAAAATTATGTGGGGTATCGGTTTCCTTATTTAACATAACGCTCCGATTTCATAAAAGGAAGAATTGAAGCGCTGTTTGTATTGTTTCTTATTTATTGTATTTTAGGCAGAAGTGAGCACGTATTAAAAAACAGAATCAACACAGACGAATTTATATTCGAGAGTAACATAACTGATGGCATTCAGACCCCGGCACATTTTTTAGAGTTGCTGGAAACACAACTCAATAAGGCACGAGCTAAGTATACGTTACCTTATGTTGCACATTTTTCCAGGTGCAAAATACATGGTATCGTAGCACACAGCGTTAGCGCGTCCGAGTTTCATCGTGGTCAGTTTCAGCAGTCTAGGTTCAATTCCCGAAATACAATAAAAAACATCAAAGTGAGAGTATCGGAAGATAAAAATAGATAGAAAAATGAAAAACATACTTTTTTTCTTTTTGACATGATGCATTAAGTATGCATTCCATACGATTTGATTGCATTAGCTATAAGGTACAAGCGTTTTATATGCTTTAGCAATCACCACAGTAATGCTTGCTTTAAATCAACAATAGCAGCGCCACTTTCGATTTTAAACCTACTTTAATGGTGCCTATATGACAAAACAACTTTATATCGCATGTCATATAATACACTATAAAGCGAAAATAATGCTCTATATAAAGCGTCATGGTTACTTGGGAAGTTCGTTTATTTTTGACAGACAACTGCTTTTTAACTGGATTTTGGCCTAGTTATCGAGCGCCCAGTTAAAAAACAGTCCAGATAAACAGCAGTCAGCCTTCTTTTACAGCCGCAAGAGATCATCCACGATCTAACTAGTTCCTTTAACTCCTCCCTCAATTGCTAAATAGTAATATTGATAATTGCGAGAATTCGAATATCTTGTCCGTTCCATAGTTTCACCTAACTGATTAGTGGATGACCTCTTGTCGAACCGCATCTGCTGTTTCTAATCTGGCAATTAGTAACTACGTTATACTTCACTTTTAAATTCGTTTATGACATCTACAAGTGAGCGTGTTAGCAGAATTAGATGATAACTACTAGAAAACTAAACTAAAAGCTTACAAAAACTTTAAACTTGTAAAACGAGCTTAGTTCTATTAGTTAGAATACTACAATTTGTGACTTTTCAGTGCCGGCTGCTCGGTTGTAATAATTAGGTTATCAGAACAAGTTATGATAAGTAGGTTCTCGATTAATTATAACATTGCAGAACGCCACGGATCTAGAAACAACAGAGCGTAATTGATCAATCGTTTTATCAACGGAGTACACAGCGCCCTTCCCTAAAGATCGGACATATAGGCCGAAGCTGTAGGTTCTAGAAGGCTAGACCAACGGTGTTAGAAACTCACTTTTCATTAAGTCCAGAGTTTGTAACATCGTCGTACCTACTCCTTCAGGTAGACGTATTACTCAGCGGAGGAAAAACGCAGATAGCCAACGGGGCCAGAGGATGCATTGAGATTACAGAATTACAGAAATAAATTCTACGTACAAGTTCCAATGCAAAAAACTATCATTTTTTCGTACATGCAGCAAATTCAAAAAATAAAAAATTAGAAAAAAAATAAACCATATTAAATGTCATGTTCTACAAAACAAATTGAAAAACTAATTCCAACATTCCATACCATCTCCTAGAACGAAATGGTATCTTTGAACTGGAGATTGAGGGAAAGCACAGGTAATTTCCTATTTTATATTTATATCTTCTGTCAATAAACATTTAATTTGTTTCCAGGGACATATTGAGAAAAGTCGATAATGACTAGGCGGCTGCAATCGTTACCAAACGAAACTTACACAAAACCGCAAAACCAACGCTTCAGGAATAATGTTTCAGGTATTAAAACTTAGAAATGATTGGACTTCAAGGATAACAATTTATTCAATGAACTTACGTAAACTTATCAACGTAATGCAGAATCTCAAATCCCACCTCAACCATGATCAGAATAATGATCATCCATTCCAGTCTAACGTGATGTTTGTCATTTAAGTTCGAACTGATTAGGTCTGCCAACTCCACACAGTGGTTCAACTTTTCGTTCATGACCCGTGTCCGTCGGTTAATGCTAAAATATGAACACGTCTGCTGGTAAAGAGTCTCCAACTGCTCGCGGTCCCAGTAGAAATCCGGAACGTCCAGAAGATCAGAGCTCAGATTGATTAGGTGTCGCAAGGCGAAAAGTTCGCCAGTTTTCCGGAGCATCTCTGGTCGGGATATCGTTATTTTGTTCCCCTTCTTCAAATCATCCGTGACGTAGGCCATCGATTCGATGTATCGTTCGAGAGAGGCTTCCCATATACCAAGCTTTACCGAAAGTGACATGGCATTGGAAAAGGTGTATTTCTCCAAATCGGTATCATCATTGGTGGAAATGTAGAAACTGTTGTTCTTCAACCGGGCAGGGCCGTCGATCGCGTTGTACAACATGGCTTCGCTTTCCTCCAGAACGGTGGACTCATCGTAGGAATCCTGAAATAAGTCGTTTTTTTCGTTAGTTTTTCGGATGACTGCAATCCACAAGCGCAGAGTCGAATACAGCCAAGTTTTCTACTGTATGAATTTGATCTTGGCGGATTCCTATAGCACTGATATCGATAAGTGGCAATGTACGTACCATGACATCATCATCATTTCAATCCCACTTTTTCTGTTCCTAATTCCGTTCACACAATGCAAATCAAATGGCGTGAACGAAATTAGGAACATAAAAACAAGAACCTAATTGGAATCTATTGGAATTAGGTGATGTCACGGTATACATAGCAAGCATTAATTGAAAGAACTCCTTATTGGGCTGGATTACTACATGTTACTCTACTAGTACCGCCATATTAGCCACATCCATACATATTACAAGGAATGGTGTGGTGTAAGTGATGAAGATCTTCTATTTCTAGGCGAAAATGATGCCTGCTAAGCCAAGGAAAACAATTAGATAGGAATATACAAAATTGGAAAAAATGGTTGGGCCATGGATTAACCACAGACGCACAGACTGTGTCTGTGGATTAACCTAAGATATTCTGCATATGCATCAAATTGACTATGTTATGTGTACTCTTAATTAGCCGCGCTATAGGAATCTTGATTGCATTTACTCATAGGAAATGTATGCCACCAGTAATCTCACGCTCCCATATTCATCCTTTTCGAAAACAAGCGATTACGGCACCGATTGATTCCGTTCTTTTTGTTTTAATGCAAGCTCACTTCTTACAAAAAATAAGGGAACCAATACCCAAAGTCTAAAACATCTAGTCTGGCAAACTAAGTATAATAGCGATTTGAATTATAGAAACGTGACTTTTCCTTACCTGTTCAAATTGCTTCAAAAACCTCAGGATATTGTTGTTCTCCAAATCGGTACAATTCCACAGCACAACCGTACCTTCACGGAAAAAGTAAACGTCCCGTGATTCGTCCCCGACCTTGTACTTGGCCGTGACATGCAGCACATCCGGATCGATATCGTTATCCTCGCTGGAAAGAAACTGCTTCGGTTCGTACAGGTTCTGGTCCTTCAGGGCGCCAAGCAGCCGTTCCAGGTCGTACTCCTCGGCGGTCGCGAAGGCCGTCACCGTTAAGTAGCCCTTGGCAAGCTTGCTGATTTCTTCCTCCCGGCGTCGTCGGGGTCGCTTCTTCAATTGGATGTTATCGTGCAGATTGATAACGGATGATGAAATGGCTTGCAACCTTTTCCCCACATCGGCAACTGCGGGTGCTTTATGTAGCAACGGCTTGGATGCAACATTCCGAGAACTGCTTGCGTAACGCACGACCGGAAATGCCTGGTTCACTGATAATACTGATACTCTGCCGGTGATAAGAACCGGCTGATTTATCACCGATCGCACTGTCCTGGTTACCCAACTCATGTTTGTTTCAGTACTGACGAACGTGACGTTAATCGAAACCAGTTTCCGATGATCCTACTGTAATGTTTTCGTTTATTTTCAGCGATTCAGCGTTTTGTTTTGGTTTGACGTTTTAAAAAGGGAGAATGGTGCAAAATGCAGGGCTGTTACAATTTTTTTTTAATAAATATTGTCGCGGTTTTCCTTGACTTCCTTGGGCATAGAGTATCTTCGTGCCTGCCACACGGATATACACATGCAAAATGGTCATTGGCAGAGGAAGCTCTCAGTTAATAACTGTGGAAGTGCTCATAGAACACTAAGCTGAGAAGCAGGCTATGCCCCAGTGAGGACGTTACGCCAAGAAGAAAATTGTCGCGGTTGAAACCCGAAGTTTCCTCACACCCGACAATCGAATTTTCTCAAAATATGTGAAACCTAACGTCGGACGTAGTGCGGTGAATAGCGGACCTGGCCCTCTATCCAGCGCACTGTGCCCGACGTACGTCCGACACTCGGTTTAGGCGAAACATCGATTTTCGCGTGTCAAAAATTACGATTTTCAACTGCACGAACAATATCATCCGCGAAATTCGCGACTTCTGAAAAAAAAAAAATCCGAATGAGCCATTTTACGAGACGTTTCGGATCAGCTGATCGCTCATTTCATGAATGAAAATTTGACAGGAGGTTGCGCCCAAGCCCGTGAATGTTAATATCAATATCAACACTGTTGTCGTTTCGTAAAATAGACTATGGAGCTAATAAACTATAGAGGAAGAATGTCGCTGGCGTCGCCACCGCAACATCTCTTGCTGGCGGAGATAGGCAGGGCTATAAGTGTCAAAGCGAAAAAGTATGCAGTTTGACAGGTAGATACCCGGCATGTTTCCGAGCGAGAACAAAGGGAACACCAGCGACATTCGTCCTCTATAGTTTATTAACTCTATTAAAATCCGCGACTCGGAAAACAAATCCGCGACATGAACATAAATATTAAAATTTCAAATAAAAAATAAAACCAGATATATCTGACATGTTTTTAAGAATAGTTTCGTTGACCTTCTGCATCTCTCAAAGACAGCAATGTAAAGTGGGAAAGTCTATATTACCACATTTCAAACTATGTACTGAAAATGATGATCTCAACAACGATTTTTCATTTTCATTGATTTCAGGTATTAAGACCTAATTTTTTGTCAATCTCTGTTTGTTATATCTATTACAGAGATTGTATTGAGAATTCCAAAGATTAAGGAACAACAATCTCCCTCGTTTTTCGGGTAAAATTCAGTGCGTCTAGATTTTATGATTATTGTCATACACTCAGCGAAAAAAACTAGCGAAATTCATCGAAATACCTTATGAAAATTTTCTATAACTAATTCTTATGGGTGCCATAAGAATACCTTATGAAAATTGATCATGCCTGCTATGACAAATTTCATAAGATAGACTTATGAGAAGAACAAAAAAATCTTAAAATGATGCAGACTGGATTCGATCCATGAACGTCGGGATCACCGAGCCCGTGTTTTATCCACGCGGCTACCGACGCTTGAGTATAACATGCTGCTAAACATGAATAAAAGCCAAGCTCTGAGACGATTTTACGTCATAGAGTGACCTTATGAAATTCATCCGAATCATTATGAATTATTTAAAGGCCGTTTCATAAGTTGGGCCTTATGGAAATCTTAAGGTTATTTGGCTGAGTGTAGGCGCCAACTTGTGACGTAGTTGGGGGGCGAAGCTCTCCAAAATTGGACAAAATTCAACTTTTTTCAGCTCAATGCACTAGTTTTCACGTAAATATTGTGGATTTACCGGCTACTTGTATTCTACCGGTTACTTAAGTAGCCGTTACAAAGTAGCCGTTTTCATATCAAAATCAACTTGATTGTCAAAAAATGAATGTCGCTGAGTAGCTAGTGTCAACGAGGAATAGCGCATACAATAAAAATGTTTAAAATCATTTTTAAGTTACTCTTTTTATAAAACGGCTACTTTGGAGGCCATACTGAAGCGACCGGTAGAATACAAGTAGCCGGTAAATCCACAATATACCTAAACTAGGTGAACTGCGTCGGAATTTTCCAAATTTGATTGATTTTGAGAGGCCTCGCACCCCCCCCAACTACGTCACAAGTTGGCGCGTATGATTATTGTGATATACTCTTTTGCTGTGAAGTATGTTTATCACTGAAATAACTGATCTCCAAGACCAACTATTATTGATGAATAGAAATCCTGAGTGTGTGTGATTCTCCCATTTTAGTGGAACTAACTTTATAAAATCAACAACGTTCTTGGGAGATAAGAACCATATGTCAGCAGGCCCAAGATGGGTTTGCCGAGAGTTTTGAACGATGGTTAAGTGAACTGTAATAGCAGAGGATGTGTTCTGATGTTTATTTTTCCTCGTCCCAGAAGCTATAATGTCAGGTTTGGATTGCTCCGCGGATCGCGATCTTTTGTAGATGGGTCAGTAATGACCAGTTATTAGACTGGTGTAGATATTGAGATTCTTTTTGTGAGACCTTATAGTTGTTAGATTTTCTTGGGGTTTATCGCGACGAGCCTTTTGGTTTGGCTTCTATGGAGAAGTGCATTCTAGACTTCTGACTTGATTTGACTGACCATATATTTGTTCGTTGCCATTTGTAAAAGTCTAAATATTGTCAGATTTCTTGAAACGTAAACACCGCGCGGTCCTTGAAATGTTTCAAAAAGGGGCTTTGCACCAAAGTTCACGCGGTCTATCGTTTTCGAAAGGAACAGCCGCACCGTAGGAAACGCCGCAATGTTATTTCCCATAAAGATGGAGTAAACAGGGAGTGAAAACCGCGGCCGTACCTTTCGGAAGCGATAGGCCGCGTGCACTTTTGTGCAAATCTCTCAATAATAAAGATGGAAAAATAAAGTATAGGTCGTCTCTATTTTTACGAAATCTTTGAAGTTCAATAAAATCGCACGAGTTCTACTTTGCAAAATGATTTGATTGAAATGTCTTAGAGCTATGTTTTTAAAATAGTTTGGGCCTAAATGCCGGATATTACACTATATCCTAGAAATGAGCCTATGGATACAGAACAAAAAATCTACAACTGACACTCTGTGATATCTCAGTAGAAAATGTCATCCATTTTTTCGAGTTTATTAAGAAAATGATTTCTGGAAAATATTGCGACATCATTCAGTCATGCATTCATTTAGACTCGACACGAATTTATTATTATCATAGTCGAATTTCACACGCGACTTTGGCTAGCGTACACAAATTCGGTTGAGTTCATGACAGAGGCGTCGGATGCATGACAGGTAAACACAATAAGTTTGATTAGTGTGAAATATCGCTGGGAAATGATGATGAATTCTTAAATTATCACAGTAGTCTAAACATTAATAAGAAACCCAATATCTACCATCTGGTCGGCGTTAAATCAGAGGGGACCAACTAACAAAATTAATGAAAATGAGATTTTTAGGGCATTTAATTGAGAATTACATTATCTACATGACACTTCTGCCCGATTTGCTTAATGTTTCAATTAACGAGAGTTATAGTAAAATTTAATTTTGATTGATCTGCAAAAATCGATTATAGTGTGCAGTCAGAGTGGACCAAATGCATAATATCATAAGAATTGAAAAAGTAAGTTTTGGCTGGAATCCAAAAATCAAAATAATTCATCATCAAAACGAAATATGTTTCCGAATCGGATGACTCCTCAACGCATTTTCTAATGATTATCGAACAAAATAACACATTTTAACTATTATATATTACATCACCGGGTTGAAGCATGTATCAATATTTTACGTGCAGACAGAGTGGACCATGTGTCTCTTAGAAAAACATTTCGAAATTAACTATTCTGCGTAATCCCATCTATATCAAAATATGTTTGTTTATAAGCCGTTGGGCATCTTATTGGAATGTACCATTGCCGGTTTCATGGAGAAGTTTATTTTACCACCCGCATAGAAATATACAGTATGTCATACATTGCAAACAATAAATTTCTTCTACCTGGTAGGGTTAGTTCGTCACATATAGTTGCTTTTATGTTGAACAATATGAAGCCTTACGCTTTTAATTGTAAATTACTGTTTGAGCCATTTATACCAAGCAGTTACAATATGTCATAATGTCCACATTTTGTTGGATTGTATAGGGGTGAGAACTCGCGAGAAATAGTTGCAATATACATTGACTGTTTGCCAAGCGGTTTAGACTCATTTTTGCGCAACACACTAACACATGTGTATGTCACAGTATATTACATTAGTTCGACAATTTGACAAACAGTTCAACGTAACAGTGTTTGTGTGCGATTTTTTTAACGTTGTCGGTCAAAACACAAAAACAAACATTGCCAAATTGAGTTTAGTTTTCATCACTTTTGGTTTAGAATCTATTTAATGTACGGCATGTTCTTTTAATTGTTGTCACACCTGTAACCGGTAGCGATTAGGTATTCCCTACAGTAGAGTGTCCACCGAGATGACCGGCGTTAGTGCCGTCCGGTAGCTTACAAGCGAACCAGCTAAGTTCGATGCCGCTACTGCCTCCATCCACCAGCCAGAACGATCGGTAAGCGTATTATTTAATGTTTTGGCTATTTATCTATTGAGTAACATACAAATTATTTGTAGAACACATCTCCATCAAGCAGTATCCGCAGTTCCTGTTAAGAATCGAAGCGTCATTCGACCCCTTTTCTTCACCCATGGACCCATGCAATCATTCTCAGTTGAACGCGAATCTTTTCCGACACCCAGAAATGGAATGGATCGAATCAACGACGACGACAACCACGGGGATGCTATGGTGATCTGATTTTGTTGCCGCTTATCATGCGCAACCAGTGCTCACTAATACCACCATTCACTCAATACAGCAGCGGGAGAACATAAGGAAAAAGGCACTTTGGCGAACATAGTTTGCGAAAAGACGTGTTGTGTGTCTTTTCACAAGCAATTCCTATTCTCTGTAGGAACTTATCTAACATCGACGCTCTGAAATTGAAAATTATCAATTAATGCCGTTTTTTCATGACCAACACTTTAATGAGATCTAATGTGATGTAAGCGTTTTGCACCGATATCCCTCGTAAAAAGGTAAACATTTGAATTTCACGACTGTGTTGGTGAATATTTTGGCTGGAGCATAAATTTATGCTCCACGTAAGGAGGCACAATCCAACCTGTCAAACTCCATAGTGAAAAAATAGGTTGTCGTCCCCTTGACGACAACGGTGTGATCCGAGAGCTATAGGAGATGATGCTGTGGCCCCCGCTGAAAAATTTGCAAATCACTTTAAATAGTTTGAGCCCACCACCCCAGCTAGAGGAACGTAACGATGTTTTTGCGAGTTGGTGGAGAAAATTGCAGGACTCAAATTGGACCAAGGGACACGAGGATACACATGCATATGTAGCAGTCGATGCAGTTCAACGTACGGTAAAAGCAAAAACTTTGATATATCTCTTTATTGTTGATATTTCTCGGTGAACGAATAAAACAAACTTGTTTACGCAAAAAACAAGTTTGTTTTATTCGTTCACCGAGAAATATCAACAATAAAGAGATATACTCGTTAACGGTGATTAAACCCATCAAGCAAAAACTTTGAGTTGATTTCCAGGCACGGTTTGAAGTGAGTGATAAATTATGTAAATAGTCGAGGAAATAGTGTTAATTTGTTTAGGCAGGGCGGGGTAGGCGGTGAAATAGTTGGTCGAGAAAGTAATTAAAAAAAAATTAAATGTGAATGTAGAGGAACCCTTAATATATGTTGTTGTTGATAATAAAATAATAAATAGAATTAAACAATGATTGTTTTATTTTTTAATAATAGTACAAACGTAAAAGAACTGTGCTACGTACTGTTAGATAACTAGTACAATTATATGAGAACTATATATTAAAAGACTGTGGCACCATAATGCACTGTAAAGATGTCATTATACACACATTGCATGTTTCAACGATTTTATAGGTCAACTGTTTTAGAACGGTCTGCTGAACAGTAAACTGAGCAAAAAATGGACAGTATATTGACCTTTTGACAAACTGTAATTGAAAAATTTGGTTCGAGAAAACGCGCATTTTTTTATTGTAACATAACTTAACCGCCTATTCCCCATACTGTAATTTGCTCGATAACCATCTATCACACTGTTGAAACCGTTTATCACACTGTAGGTTTATTGTTATTTTGGGTGCTATGCTATACTGTTGAGATACTGTAATAAACAGTTGTGAACAGTATGGTGAACAGTACTAGTATGGTTCATGGTTATGCGGGCAGTTATTTAAGAATTGTACTTAGCTCACTCTGACTGAATGAATATTCGAAAAACGCCAGTCATTTGAACAAATTATTATGAACTGTGTAACAACAATATTTTAGAAACTTATCGAACTATGAAAATACGTCAAAATTTGATAACCGTAACATGCTCTAGTCAAGAGTTCTTGAATAGGTAATTTGATGACAATCATTCATGAGTTATTGAACTGTTGTAATTGGTGCACTCTGACTGAACATAAAAATTGAAAAATGCAATCCTCAGCGTAAGAACAAAACAAAAATCAAAATTTTAAACTTTCGGTTCACACACATATACAACACTCCTGTTAATTGCCGCCCATCCTGTGCAATAGTTTTTCATCAAATATGAAAGAACTTGAATGTGTGATGTAGTTGGGTTTAAGTTTGTCAAAAATCGTTCAGTCAGAGTGAACCAAGTTCAACCAATTACTTAACATTTGCTCGGTTTTAAGCTTGATTTGATTGATTGATTTGTCTTTATTAAAGAGACTTTCAGCCCTTGGCTGGTTCGTCTCTAATGTTTTAAGCTTATTTTTTAAGTTTTTTCGCGATCAGTACAGATTTATTGTTTGAAAAATCTTACGAGCCATACAAAAATTTTTGGGCTCTCATACAAAAAATCTTACAAGGCCACCCCCCCGGTGTCGAAAAATCGTAAAAAAATTCCTTACGTAATTAATGGACAGCCCCTTATGAAGCTATTCTGAATATGAATAAGTTAAAAAAAGTTTTTTTTTACGAAAACGTCATTTACTGTAACAGAAATCACTTATTTCAAAGGGAATTGCCTACCATAAGGCGTTAAAGTGATCATTTGGACCCCGGATTACGGTACTTCATGTAAATAGCCTGATCTTTCCCAGATATGGACCATTGATAGACAACAACTAGTTGAAATTTGATATGCACTTTTCGAAAAATTACACCTACACGCAAAACAAGAAAAGCTACCAAAAATTGCGATATGCCTTTTCTACCAATTTATGTATTGAAAACGTACAGAAAATGTGATAAATCATAATCCATTCGTTGTATTAAGATGCGCTACACGGTTCCATAGCTTCCATACCACTACACACAAACACCTCCATTCAAACCCGAGAAGTTGAACCGGGTTGCGTCTAAAAATAACTTTCGCTTCGCTGCTGAGCTTCGCGTCCTATTGTCTATATGGAATTTTCCACTTGCAAACAGCAACCTGCTGGATGCGGGCTTTTCAGTGCACAATGGGTCTAGAGTCGTATTTACGAAGACAAAAATGTTTCTGCCAAGTTCTGTCATTTCTTTTTTTTTTCATTATTGTGAAATGATTACGGTCAATCAAGTGTGGCTTATCCAAAAATCTGCTGATTAATTATTCTCTATACAATATCAGAATGTTTTACAAAGTCATAGCAAATTTACAAAAATAAAACATTCGATTGATTCGATTGATTTGTCTTTATTCAAGAGACTTTCATCCCTTGGATAAAACATTCGAATCATTAGAACTTTTCGAAAAGTTTTCAATAAATTGCAACTTTTTTGCCTTTGGTCATATTTTAGTCGAGTCCAACGATACATGAAGACCAATAAATTAGTCACAAACTTTCAAAATTCAATTTAATTCGGTTCGCTTAGTCCTAAGGTACAGTAATTTGATAAACGGAAGTCAAAAACTAGATATAGATAGAAGGGCTCTAATTTCGTGTAAAGTTGAATAATCAATCAAGCCCAAATTTGCACCAATTAAATCAAACTCGTTGAGGAACAAGTAATCAAAATTTGAATAGTTTTGGTGGACTTTATAATAGGATACAACTTGCTAAAAATGTTTTAGGCAATTTTTAAAACTTAGAATGCTTTTGTATATACCACTAGGCGGTGCTAGAGGTCAAGCAAATTTTAAATTTAATATATCTCAGAATTCTGGTCACTTACAAAGTTGGTGTCTTTGACAATGTTGTTTGGTAGGTCAAGGGCTTACAGTTAATGGTCCACTTGTTTCGAAATTTTGCCACAAGGAAGCGCAAGTTACACATTTGCAAAATTATGGAAATGAATGTTTTTTTTTTCGTAAAGCAATCAAAAAACTGTAATTTAGTTTTCTTTGAACATATTTAAGTCAAGTCAAAGGTTTTTCAAAGAGCTATATATTAGTCATAAATGTGCAAAATTTTATTTAATTTGGTTCACTTAATCCAGAGATATAGCAGTTTAACGAAAAACACTCAAATATGAAACATTTTACTAGAGTCGCTCCAACTTCATGTAAAATTATCCAATCGAGCTCAAATTTGTACCATTTATAGCTAATTAGTTGTGCAACTAGCAGATAAAATTTGAGAATATTCTCTACACATTATAGAAAGTTACAGGTTGCTGAATATATTCGAGATAATAAGTAAAAGATACAAGCTTCTACTAATTTGCAACTAGCGCCGTCTACTGGCAGAATCCTGAACCAATCAGCTAATCAACTGAAACGCCTTAATAAACCAAACAACATTGCCGAAGAAACCAACTTTCTAAGTAATCAGAGTTCTGAGATATATGGAATATAATAATTAATTTATCGTCAGCGCTACCTAGTGGTGGAATTTTAAATCAAACGGCCCATCACCAGTAAAACCTTGGCTGGCCTAACAACTTTGCCAAGTATACCGAATATTTAAGTAACCATGGTGCTAAGATGTACGGTATGGAAATTTCGCCAGTGCTACGTCTTGCTATCTGTGATATCTGTCATACCAGAGACAAACAGACGTAACACTGATGAAATGTTTATACCAAATATCTAATCATCCTGATTACTTAGAGAGTTGGTGTCTTCGGCAATATTATTTGGCTGGTCAAGAACTAACAAATGATGAGCCGTTTGATTCAAAATTCCACCACAAGGCAGCGCTAGTGAGCAAACAAATATTATATTCCATATATCTCAGGACTCAGATCACTTAGAAAGTTGATGTCTTCGGCGATGTTGTTAGGTTGGTTACGGCCGCTCAGTTGATTGGCTGATTGGTTCAAGGTTCTGTCAGTAGGCGGCGCTAGTTACGAATTAATTGAAGCATGCAACTTTAATTTATTATTTCAAATATATTCAGTAAGCTGTAACTTTTTCAATAATGCACCAAATATTCTCAAATTTTTCCTGCCAGTTGCACAACTAGTAAGTTATAAACGGTACAAATTTGAGCTCGATTGGATAACTTTACATAAAATTGGAGCAACTCTAATAAAGTAGTTCATATTTGAGTGTTCTTCGTTTAATTGCTATATCTCTGGATCAAGTGAACCGAATGAAATGCGACATTGCACAATTATGACTAATACATAGCTCTTTGAAAAACCTTTGACTTGACTTAGACACGTTCAAAGAAAACAAACTTACAGCTTGTTGATTACTTCACGAAAAAATATCAATCATTTGAATGATTTTGCAAATGTGTAACTAGCGCCGCCTAGTGGACCATTAACTGTAAGCACTTGACTCACTTAACAACGTTGTCGAAGACACCAACTTTCTAAGTGGTGAGAGTCCTGAGATATATGAAATTTAAAATTTGCCGTTTATTGGTGGAATTTGTAATTAAACGATCCATCACCATCCATCACGGCATCGCAAATAAAATTATTAGAAAGCAGATTTTTGAATCAATTTAACCAGACGAACCACCCTAACATAACAATAATAGGGAATAGGGTGAACAATTGAAAATAAACATTCTTAAACACAATATGTGTCTAAAAACTTAAAGCTGAAGCTTAAACAGTTTTGTCTTCGCAAATACGGCTCTGGATCCATTGTGCAGTGTGGCGGCTGTATCACTTCCACCACCAAGCCACGTTTGTGTTGATCATGATGGCTTTCAGCCTCTTTTCTATTCATGTGCAGTTATAGCCGTGCTGGTTAGAGCGCAGGATACCGTGTATCACCATGATCGTGTCTCGGTTCGATTCCCGCCGCCGCCCGTATTTCTTTTTAAACATGTATTGGTATTTGATGCCGCCGCCGCCATGATCAGTCTAAAAATAGAACAAACAATGAGAAACCAGTGCGACAGAGCACACGCACACATGCGAAATTTTCCTTTTCCAGGTTCTAGGAAGCCAATACAATTTTTGGTATACTGCCACCTACCAATTTTTGTATTTGCAAGGCCCTAATACAATATTTGTATATGTTTCATACCCAAATGTATTAGAATCTGCCAATCTCAGGTAGTTGACCATTTTTTGAAAAGTGAAATTTTTGCCTTTCCCGATCATTTTGTCTATCCCCCCCCCTGTACTGCCCCACGCGCATAACAGTCCCATATGAATAGGGATCCCAGCAAAGATGGGACTGTTATGCGAGTGGGGGCAGGGTAGACCAAGAAACTTTTTGCGATCTGCGTACTGTCCATTAGAGATGGTCGGGTTTTAGATTTTACAGACCCGAACCCGACCCGTACCCGAAAAAAAATTAATTTCAAAACCCGTACCCGACCCGAACCCGAGAAAATTTTTTTCGTCAAACCCGGACCCGACCCGAACCCGAAAAATTTTCGGCGGTCAAACCCGAACCCGACCCGAACCCGAGAAAAATATTTCTCAAGAAACCCGACCAAAACCCGAGATCAAAAATAATTATTAAATGTAACGTGCATGACAAATAAAGCATTTTTTAGTACCAAATTATCTACACTGGTACCCAAACCCGACTTGAACCCGACATTATCCAAACCCGACCCGACCCGTACCCGAAAGTTTTGGAATTTTTGAAACCCGGACCCGACCCGAACCCAATTTTTTTTTTAATTTTCAAACCCGAACCCGACCCGTACCCGTCGGGTTCGGGTTCGGGTCGGGTTTCGGGTTTGGAAACCCGAAACCCGACCATCTCTACTGTCCATAAGGAACGTGAAGAAATTTAAAATTAGTACCTCACTTATTTATGGGTCCACGTTACTCATCTGGCAAAATACTTGAAACATTTTAAAAATATATGGTACGGTAAAAACGGTACTGACCCATCTTGCCTCTACATCATACAATTTGAGATGTTGAGTAAATGTTGAGATCTGAGAGTTGAGGTCAAACCTACCACCCTAAACAAAGAATCCGAACACCTGCTACCAATATCTGAAGAGTCCAACTCATACTCATAAGTCTCTCAGAGTAAACCAGTGTGTTTCTAAAACACGCGTTACGAATAGAGTAATAAACTGAGAGAATCACGTTCGCCGCCAGTAACAATCTCAATCCGCACACAGTAAATAACTAGTGGTCTTCGGGGGTGCAACGGCTTATGGCTAACGTGCGCGGGTTCTAATAGGTAGAGCAACTAATACCCTGTTGTTCGTTGTCTGGTACTTTTTCCTTGTAATAATTACTTGTGGAACCAACCAACAGTTGTCTGGAAGAGATAGGTAGATCTTCAAGTGATTGATAATTATATTGTGGTGCCCGGTAGTGATCACGACGCGCCCAATTTTGTTCCTTTTTGATCGAGATGATATCACGTAAAGATTAGTGACGAGCGTCAACTATAATAAAAGCACTCCAACCTGGCCTCTGGTAGGGTACTCGAGAAGCGTTTGGTTCAGTTTATTTCTATAGCGACATCGTGGCAGTTGTATTATTTGTTTGTATCGTGTGCCATTCAACTCCGCATCGAGAGCAATAATCACTCGCTGTTAACGTTGGAGAACCATGGGCTGTGCTTCATCGAAATCAAAATCCCCCAAAGCTTCCAATGGGGATATTACGGGTAAGTTCCTAAAAGCAAGCAAAAAACATGTTTGCTAAAATGTGCAATCTGTGGTTCAATGCTAGAGGCATAGCACAGAAAAAAAGTGATCAACTAACCGTAACGAAGTCTGCGCCAGGTGGTGGCTATAGTGTCTAGTCTAAGCTACACCGAGAATTAATGTTTGTAAGCGTGAATCCTTGGCGCGAGTTCGTATGTTTCTGCATTGCTGATTCGGACGGGAGACCTTGAAAAGATCAACCTTCGCGAACTCTGGTGGTTGTTATAGTGATGTTAAATCATACAGACCTCAATCAGCATGACTGGCGCATGTTGTATATGTATGTTGAATTAGGTGCGACGATCTTTGCGAAACTGAAAGTGAAACCGGCTAACTGTGACTTCCTTACAGAGGACGGGCTACGAAATGCAGGTCATTAACAAGAGCACGTTTATAAGCAGTACTTTTACCAAGTGCAAAGGTTTGATATGTATAACTTGAACAGATTTACCAGCTTCATGCTTATTAATTTTTGCAGTATGATTTTGAAGACATTAAACGTCATTAGAAAAAAAAAGCTCGTTTAATTAGCGACTCATTGAGTTCGATTAAAAATAACTTTACGGGAGCTCCTAAACGTGTGATAAGTAATGCACCGTCAGTCAGGATGACATTATTGGACCAAATGATGTCCCGTTCAAAAAACTAAAATAAACTAAAAATTAGATAATTACTATCGAAGATCAGCTCAAGTTTTTTTTAAGAAAAAAATATGTACCCGAGCAGAGGAGAATATCAAAATAATAACAATGGAATCACAAAACCTGCTTTTATGGCTTCGTTTGTTATAAATACATTACTGAGGCATTTTTTGTTGGACAATCTTTTTTGTTATTATTGTGCTACATATTGGTATTTTTTTCATTAAATAACATTTCAATAATATGTTTTGTTGTAGAACAAGACCAGTTATGATGGTATTATTGAGATGGTACAAACCTGGCATTAGATTTGAATGGGTCGTAAGTTTGCTGTGAAGTATCTGCTATGCAGATTTGACGCCAGAAATAATGAGTTTTGCAATCAGAACTACACCATTTGAGATTTACGTTGTTTGCAGAATTCCGTGAGCATTACATAATAACTAAGACAGAGCCAATTTATCAGCTTTATTATTAATAAAAAAAAAACTTGGGATAAAAACCGATATACTTAGCAAAGTGCTTATAATTGCTATGTAGGGTCTTGTACCACTTGGGCAGGTGTGCCTATTTTGGGCACTTGCTGCTATGACTAAGTCAATTTCAAACCGATTGATTTGAATTTATGTATGAAGTTAGGCATGTACAGTATCCAACTCTATACAAAAATTCAAATCAATCGGTTTGAAATTGACTTAGTTATAGCGGCAAGTGCCCAGCGGCAAGGGTCTCCAGTTAGCCTAGTGGTTAAGGCTATGGATCGCCAATCCGGAGACGGTGGGTTCGATTCCCGGTCCGGTCGGGAAAATTTTCTCGACTCCCTGGGCATATCATTGTACTTGCCTCACAATATACAAATTCATGCAATGGCAGGCAAAGAAAGCCCTTCAATTAATAACTGTGGAAGTGCTCAAAGAACTAAGTTGAAGCGAGGCAGGCTGAGTCCCAGCGGGGACGTAGAGCTATAAAGAAGAAGAAGAAGAAATCCAAAATAGGTACACCTGCCCAAATGGTACAAGACCCTATATCTGTTTTTATCCCAGTTTTTTATTCAGTTAGGTACGAATAAAGAAAGTACAGTAGCTAGAGGGTTAGCCATTTTACTAAACGTTTTAAATCAGCTTATGAAGTTCCAAGCAGTGTTGGTAAACTCACACTCAAAGCTTGCTCATGAACCGCTCCTGCGTGAGCAAACTCGCACGCGATTCTGAATCGTTTTCTCACGCGCGAGAATTTCATGCAAAATCTCGCTCTCACGAGTCAAGCGTCGAAATCTCGTTTGCTTGTAAAACGAATTCAAATCAATTTAAACGGCATTCAATGTTGTTGTACGCTAGATTTGCTTTTGTTCTATCATACAATCGTAAAAACTTTGATGTAAATATCAAGAACACCAAGAAATAAAGCAATGAGTGAAATCATGAGGCAACTCATGCATGATTTTTTCGGCGGTGAGTTTGGCGAGTCAAGAATCGTGCGTGAAACAACTCAATCATGAGATTTGAGAATTTGAGTTTTTACCAACACTGGTTCCAAGACAAACTTCACATTTCAACAAAAAACCTTTAAACATTATAATAAATATCCAAAAATGAAGCCATTTAGGAGAAGAACTCAATTGATTATTTTTAAAAAAATTATTGGCACTACTTTCATTGTATCGAAGCCATCTAGATGAAAAGAAAGTTGATGTTTCAAATTTTATATGCCCGCATAGAACATTACAAACAATGAATTTATTGCCTTTTCCGGCTATACCAGTCGGCCAGTATGTCTAAAATAGACATAAACATTTGAAGTATGTGCGTTCAATTGACAAATTGAAAGATAAATTTGTGAAAAAAAATCCACTTGTTTTGGTGGGGTTCGAATGGTTTTAATTCTCTATAACAAAAGAAATAAAAAAACCTCACGAAAATATCCAGGCCAATACGTAGAGTCAAAACTAGTTGAGACAACCTTGATCTTGGTTCTCTCGATTTGGTGAAAGGTATCTGTTTTACCTGGCCATGTTAGATTAACTAAGTAAGGTCAGTCACGCTGTTTCTACGTTCCTTCACTTAACATCACATCCTTTTTGAACGTCCTTACTGGGTCATTGATCTTTTAAATCATTAAAATGGCAGAAAGCTGGTTAAGGCCATTCGTCAGTTTGTTTGGGCGTTAGGAAGGAATTAAAATTATAAGCCAACTATTCCGATAATTATCTTGAACCGTGGGCACTAGGCCGTCCCTTATTTTGCAAAATTTAGAAATGTTATAAGTTCGTTGGTGGAAAATGATCGTTTTAGCTAAAAAATGATCGTGTCAAAATTTGAAGTCCGTATCTCAAGGCTAAGTGGTCCCTCAAGGGGCCTAAAGTTGTCAAAAATTGTATGGGACCAAAAAAACATGAAATTTTTTTCGACGAAAAAATACGCTTTTCTACTAAAACCGGTGATTTTAGGACCCTAAAGGGCCAAAAATGTGCTTAGATTTGCGATATCTCTACTCGTTTTTGAGATATTGAACAAAATAGGGTAAGTTTCCTTTGGAATCTAGAAAAATGGTCAAAAATGCTGATTTTTCAGTTGTTTTTTTGTCAATATCTTGGAAACGAGTAGAGATATCGCAAATCTAAGCACATTTTTGGCCCTTTAGGGTCCTAAAATCACCGGTTTTAGTGGGATAGCGTATTTGTTTCGTCGAAAAAAATTTCATGTTTTTTTGGTCCCATACATTTTTTGACAACTTTAGGCCCCTTGAGGGATCACTTAGCCTTGAGATACGGACTTCAAATTTTGACCCGATCATTTTTTAGCTAAAACGATCATTTTCCACTAACGAACTTATAACATTTCTAAATTTTGCAAAATAAGGGACGGCCTAGTGGGCACTCTAAAGAATTCTTTTGGGAGCGTCCATAAATTGTACGGTGTATTTAAAAAAAATGTGACCGACCATCTAAAACAAAATTGATCAATGCACAAACATACTAAACATCGAGGTATCGTTCCATTGTTGCGTAACGTAATTCGTGGCAATTCCCTGGCATGATCAACAGCTTCTTTTTGCGATGCTGATTTCATGCAACCTACCTACCTTGAGTTTGTACCTAACAGAAAAGTATTGTGATTTAAAAAAACCCGATTTAATCCACCTATGGTGAACAGAACCCTTCTTACACTTATTAAAAATATTGTTGTATTATGCGTATTAAGCAAATTTATTTTGTGCGATTGGCCAAAAGTTCTAGAAAATATTGTGGATTTGACATCTAGTGAAATGGTTCCCAAAATAGCATAGACCATGGACTTACCAGTAATGCCAGATACCTCCAAGAATCTTATATGGAATGTTAAAAAAATAGCTTTCATATTCTGGAATATTGTATCTTTTGTTAACTGCCAAATAATCTTGAATCGATTAACAAATGGATAAAAAAAAACAGCAAGATGCACTTTGTCTAATATCTCTTAATCAGTCGAATAAATTAACTCCGAAGTACTTGGTATTCATGGTTATGGTGTTGAAAGGACAAAAATGATACATCTACTAAGTTAATCAGTTTTGGCATTAACTAGTTATTTTGGCTGTACAGTTCTTGCATTTTTCCCACAATATATAAATTTAAAGCTTTCATTTAACATATTGTTAGTTTTCATAAAATTCCTGTGTATTTGTAATTTGTTAATTATAATTTTGTTGAAAACAATAACCTGCTAGAATACACTTTGTATGAGATCAGCATTATTTATTGAAAAATAATTTCCCATAGACTGGTCAAAAACAAATGCAAGATAACAAGTGAATATAATAAAAAAAATAATTTATTGAAATACTCTACGTAAGATATCTCAGTAATCAAATGTCGAATCGAAATAAAATTTCAGGGCCTTATACAAGCATATTGTAGCTTTCATTTGGTGCTTAGAGAACCCAAATCGGTTGACAGACGGCTGAGATATTTATTATGGTACCCTTGGTCAAAAATCTCAAAAAGTTAACCTGTATTACTCCCAAGTACTCTTTGAAAGATATCTCGGTAACCAAATGTCCAATCCTAATGAAAATGTATAGGGTTCTACTAGAATGTTGTAGCTTTTATTTGGTGCCAGGATAACCGAAATCGGTTGACAGACGGCTAAGATATTTATTATGATACTTTTGGTCAAAAATCTCAAAAGGTTTAGTTGTATAAATTCGAAGTACTCTTCGAAAGATATCTCTGTAACCAAATGTCCAATCGAAATAAAATTTCTGGGCGATCTACTAGGATGCTGTAGCTTTCATTTGGTGCCAAGAGAACCCAAATCGATTGACAAACGGTCGAAATATTTATTATGATACACTTGGTCAAAAATCTTAAAAAGTTTAGAAGTATGACTTATAAGTACTCTTCGAGAGATATCTCGGTAACCAAACGTCCAATCGAAAAAAAAATCAATAGCGTTCTACTAGGATGTAGTAGCTTTCATTTGCTTCCAAGAGAACTCAAATCGGTTGATAGACGGCTGAGAAACGTGCGTGACTTTTTTTTGTAACGCACATACACACACACACACACATACACACATACACACATACACACATACACACACACACACACACACATACAGACATTTGCTCAGTTCGTCGAGCTGAGTTCATTGGTATATGAGACTCGGCCCTCCGGGCCTCGGATCGAAAGTCGGTTTTTCGAGCGATATTTATACCCTTCTTATGGGTGTAAGAAGGGTAAAAATGGAGCACAAATCTTCTTTGAGTTTTTGCGATTTGAATCTTGGGATTTCTTTTAAATTTTGTTGTTAGTAAATTTTACATACAAAAATGTACATAAAGCAATACAGAATTTTCAGCTCAACGCGCGAATCGCGTAGGCGCCATTTTTTTTTCAATAGGAGGCAATCAGTGAAGTACTAGATTGAAAGTAGTGAGCTGGATTTTTGTATGGTGAGATGATCAATTCTCCATTTCTGCAATGAAATGGTGCAAACAGCGTGGGTTATATTATTTATTGACTAATTTAATGCTGTTTGAGCAAAAGTTTGGATAACTGTGTTGTTGAAGTTGCAGGAAAAGATAATACAACAACACACTTATTCAGACTTTTGCTCAAACAGCATCAAATTAGCCAATAAATCATATAACCTACGCTGTTTGCACCATTTCATTGCAGAAATGGAGAATTGATCATCTCACCATACAAAAATCCAGCTCACTACTTTCAATCTAGTACTTTACTGATTGCCTCCTATTCAAATGAAATTTTGCTCATGAATGAGCTTCTATCTGAAAATGTTTTTCATGTTATTTGTTTTGCATCAAATTTTCGAAAAGAGCGTAAGAGGAAAGCTCATTTTCTTCGTGGACTGACTTTTCGAACCCTGTAAGAGAATGAATGAAATCAGTTTGTACCTTTTATACGCCCTATTTTGATTATTTCTTCCACTCGGATAACTGCCTGACACTCCACTCGGATAACAGTTATCCACTCCACAGTGGATAGCTGACACTGAGGAAGATCACAAGTGGTAGTCGAAATACTCGTATATATAAAAGGATAAGCAAAATAGGGCGGAATAAAAGGTACAAACTGATTACACTCATTCTTATTTTCTTCTTCGAAAAATGATGACTCGAAAACGGTGCGTTAGTTTGAAATGATGTCTTCGAAGATGTTTGAGGATATTTTCGCGCTTATCTTTTATTAGAGTCCTGCGGCGGTCGTACGCTCGCAAGGCATACCGCCGCATGACAGTCGCAAGGCAAAACAAAAGAAAAAGTGTTCCCGCCAAAAACAAAAGCACGTGGGTTTCGCGAAGTGACAGATGTTTTTGAATGTATTTGTGACGAACGGCAAGAGTAGCTCAGTGGAATGAGTGTTCTTGCTGTCAAACCCCATATAATGGAATTAGATACTTTTAAATCTGGTGACGCTGTTATGATTAGTGACTGTCGCGCTGATATCAGAAGCCAGAGGCAAATAATCGCCATATTCTGATTTTTCTTGAGAGGCATAATATTGAAAAAAACTTTTAGAGAAACAACGCTAAGAGTCATATTCATCGCGGATACATGTTACATGTCATATAATTTGAATTTTCGAAAAGCTTACTCTTCCATTTTTTAAAATAATTTTATGCAATTCAGTATGTATTATAATTTATATTTTATCTAACTCATTTTGGTATCATATTGGTATTTTTTCCGAATTGGTTCATTATGCAACTGAAATGAGTTGCATAATGAAAAATAATTGTATAATGTTCATAATGCAACTCATTTGAGTTGCATTATGAACATTATGCAAGTCAAATGAGTTGCATTGTGAAAAAAAATCATTGCATAACTATTTCTGTACAAAGCTGACTTCCGACCTTGGCTTTTAACTATTTTTTCTCGAATTTGTATATTTCATTAATTTTTAAACAAGTAAAAAAAAGACTTATTGTTACAGATATTAATTAATATGCATTGAATAAAAATAACAAAATGGTTTTTTGTAAAGAAAATTATTGTATTCTCGCTAAGTGTCATTGAGATGTATTATAAGGCTGTTCAACCGGAACGACCTGAACTGTTTATGGTACGATGTGTATGAGGTTTTGTTTGAAATGAACGTGTAAGGGTACGGTCAGAGTGGACGCGTCGCACGACGCGACGCGGATTTCCCATACGATTTGACAGCTTCTTATTATTGATTGTAATATTCCTTTGCGCGCCGTCACTCTGGCCAGTATCTCAGACTAGGGATACAATAGTTTCTGATATAATAGGCTCATAGAATTATTACGCAGATGCGAAGAAATGATAATTCAAATGACAGCCTCTACAGAAAGTTTCTGACAGGAATCGTTCAAGAACTTTTTTGTGCGATTTCTTTTGTACACCAAATTGTGCTTGGGATCAAAATGCCATCCTACCTAGCGCATATTTTACCAATCAAACTATTGCACGTTTCGCCGTAGATTATCGCGCAAAAATGTACAAAATCGGTCATAGATGGTCACCAGTACATCATATCATGTTCGTGTCTTCTACAATGGGTGCACAAATTAGCTAAGGATTGACCGCGCAGAAGATACCGAAACGATTAAAGGCGATCGCGCATATCTATTAATGTTTTCGTATAACTTTTCGCGATAATTATTCTTGCAACGAATAATATGTAAAAAAAATCGTAATCAAGAAAAGGGTTAAATAGTTTTTTCACCCTACTAGCTGATTCAATGTGCGAAATTTTGCTCTGAATTTTATTCACTTCCCTCCACCAGCATATCCACCATTCCATCAGCTGTGAATGGTTGTCGCTCGCGTCGCAAGGACACAGAGCCAGCACAAAACAGAACGAATAAATACCCATTCCCATTGCTCTAGACTGGTATGTACATACCGAAGCGTACTAAATATGTCTAACTCTAGAAACCGGTCTTCTTTGGGTTTTGTCGCGGTTGTGCTTAGTCGTCCGGTTTCCATGGTACCGGCAAGTCATTCCGATTCCGTACACTATCTGGGGATTCCGCATGCTACGCGCTGTGCAAACCTTCAATCGATTAGTAATACCCGCTCGAGCTCGCGGTAACGACGTCGTCGGCGCTAGGAAAATGATGTCACTTTTGTGTAATAAATAAGAGTTTGATTTTGATTTCGTTTCGAACTTCACGTTGCTTATCAAGTGCTTATCATGTTACGTGCGATTTCTCTTTCATTGCAGCCAAAGTCACTGGAGGTAGCTCGGCGGATGATGGCTACGTCGAGGACTTCATTTGCAACGAGAATGACGTCGGCGAAAATGAGATGAAGGCCTTCGAGTTGGACGGCGGCAAGGTGCTATTGGTCAAACAAAAAGGCAAGTTGTCGGCCATCGGAAACAAGTGCTCCCACTATGGGGCGCTGCTGTCGACGGGTGCACTGGGCGAGGGCCGTGTGCGTTGTCCGTGGCACGGAGCATGCTTCAACCTCGAGACGGGAGACATCGAAGACTTTCCGGGTCAGGATTCCCTGCCATGCTTTAAGGTCACCGTGGAGCAAGGACGGGTAAGATTTTGAGTAACTCAAAACTGTTCATTAGTATGGGACAAACATCAAATTCTCGCTCCAGTTGACTTTTTCGATCCCATTTAGGTCCCATATGAACAGTACAAAATTTCAGCGCAATCGGTGAAACTATAATTTAGCGCAAGCGGTTCAAAGTTTGCATAGGATTTACTATGGGAAAAGTTACACTTTCAAACAAAAAATCCCAGAGGTCGCCCCTTGTCTCCTTAATTCAAATCGATCAACGCTTCTTGTATAAAAATCATGTACACTCATTGCACAATTATGGGTCACACACAATTATTAGTCACTTTCCACTTTAATAGATAAATACTAATTAATTACAAGCTTTTGTTAGGCATTATCATTTTTCGTTGATGAGTTGATTTGTTTTGTGTCACTATACGTATCGCACCCGGGCTTATACGTCGAAACATACATATTTTCAGTAATTTTTTGTTCGGCATAAAACCATCTGTCAAAGTAACGCTTCGATTGTGAACATCAGAAAGTGCGTGCGCTGATTTCGTAAGCTCTGTGAAGGCGAGCTTTGGCGATTTTCAAATGCGAAATGGTATCGTCACCAGAACAAAAGTATAATTTACGTTCTAAATGTAAAAATTCATGTGACTGCAGCTAATTAAAGCATATTTCAGGCAAAATTTAAATGACTCATTATTGTGACAAGCAACACCGAAAATCACACAATTATGGGTCACTTTTTGTGCAGCATAATATTGACAGTTCTGCGTACATGAGTATTGCATACTTTTAGGCGTTAACAGTGGTTGTGTTGGAGATTTTGTCCCAATTTTGAAAAATTGATTCCAAATCGTGAAAACACGCTTCGATAAGAGGTTTGAGACCAGTTTTAGATTCTACTATAGTTGATCTATCTAGAATAAGTGACCATTCATTGAAAAAATAGACGAAACATTATTGTTCAGCCGATTCCTCTTGAGTGACCCATAATAGGCAACAAATTGACCCATAATTGTTACACAGCCAATTTTGACCCATAATTGTGGTTTTCATTATTCACCAACATTTCAGTAATTTTCAGCGCCTTAAGTGAATTTTACAAGCAGATTTTTATATAAAACAATAAAAAAGAGTTTCAATGAAGAGAATATAAAATAAAAATAATGAAAGTGTTATTTTTGTATGAAAAACGATTCATATTATGAAATGATTGTTCCTTGAGTGACCCATAATTGTGCAATGAGTGTATGAAACTTTTCTTCGGAGACCGCAAAACAATTGGATGCTTGTGGAAAAAGTTATTGATTTATTACCGATTAGTGATCCAACGAACGGCTTTTTGTTTTGTTTTATCAGCAACACTGTAGCTGCTGCCTTGACTGCTGTTGTTTCTGGGGGTGGTGATGCCACCCGCCACCCCATGCAGCAACGGCAGCAGCAGTGCTGCTGATAAAACAAAACAAAAAGCCGTTCGTTGGATCACTAATCGGTAATAAATCAATATATTATAGTTATAACTTTTTCCACAAGCATCCAATTGTTTTGCGGTCTTCAAAGAAAAGTTTCATAAATGATTTTTATACAAGAAGCGTTGATCGATTTGAATTAAGGAGACAAGGGGCGACCTCTGGGATTTTTTGTTTGAAAGTGTAACTTTTCCCATAGTAAATCCTATGTAAACTTTGAACCGCTTGCGCTAAATTATAGTTTCACCGATTGCGCTGAAATTTTGTACTGTTCATATGGGACCTAAATGGGATCTAAAAAGTCGCCTGGAGCGAGGATCTTTTTTTTCCGTACAAGCGTGTCCCATACTACTGCTCATGGTTTTAACTTAGATAACACAATATTGATTGATTCGACAACAAGCACAAGATAGATATAATGGTGTGACTCATATGATACATGACTAGACACTAGTATGGGACAAACATCAAATTCTCGCTCCAGTCGACTTTTTTGATTCCATTTAGATCCCATATGAACTGTGCAAAATTCCAGCGTAATCGGTGAAATTATAATTTAGCGCAAGCGGTTCAAAGTTGTCATAGGATTTACTATGGGAAATGTTGCACTTTCAAACAAAAAATCCCAGAGGTCGCCCCTTAACTCCTTAATTCAAATCGATCAATGCTTCTTGTAGACAAATCATTTATGAAACTTTAGTTCGAAGACCGCAAAACAATTGGATGCTTGTGGAAAAAGTTATTGATTTATTATCGATTAGTGATCCAACGACCGGCTTTTTGTTTTGTTTTATTAGCAGCACTGTAGCTGCTGCCTTGGTTGCTGCTGTTTCTGGGGGTGGTGATGCCTCCCGCCACCCCATGCGACAACGGCAACAGCAGTGCTGCCGTTCGTTGGATCACTAATCGGTAATAAATCAATAACTTTTTCCACAAGCATCCAATTGTTTTGCGGTCTTCGAAAGAAAGTTTCAAAAATTATGTTTCTACAAGAAGCATTGATCGGTTTGAATTAAGGAGACAAGGGGTGACCTCTGGGATTTTTTGTTTGAAAGTGTACCTTTTCCCATAGTAAATCCTATGTAAACTTTGAACCGCTTGCGCTAAACTATAGTTTCACCGATTGCGCTGAAATTTTGCACAGTTCATATGAGACCTAAATGGAATCGAAAAAGTCAATTGGAGCGAGAATTTGATGTTTGACCCATACTACTATCCACTGAATAGTTGGAAAAAGACAGACGATCATTACGATGATGGCTGATACAAATTTAATTTAGACTTTTTGTGTGTCCCCCCCCCCCCCCCCTTCAAAAATGTTTGGCTGGATTTTGCATTTTGAGGGGGCAGATAAAAAAAATATTTATCAAAATATCGGGTCTTGCCAAAAATTCTTTAACAAATCCGTTGAGTTTTTAATATTTTTCAGATTAAATGCTTTATTATTTTTACCCCCCCCCCCCCCTCGACCAGCCAAAGAGTGGTGGGACAAAAAGTGAAATATTTGCAACGGCCTAACGAGATTTTTAGCCCTAGGCTAGTTCATCTCAGGACCCACGCTTTACTTCCCTTCCAAAGGAAGAACTCACATTTTGAGAGTTTGTCGGGAGTGGGATTCGATCCCAGGTGCTCGGCGTGGTAGTCAAGTGTTCTAACCATCACACCAGGTCCGTTCCATGTTTACGATGCTTATTTTGTATATATTTTTGCATAAAGTAATAGTTCAGTACAGTACATTGTACAAAAGATTTACAATCTTTTGAAGATGAAAACAAAGGGTATGTACTCAAAACTTATCAAAGATATAATATTTCAACTAAACAGGGGCAAAAAGTCAATTTTGTGGTTTTTATTGATATTATGAAAAATCCAGGGATTCCGGAACTAGCTTAGTATGGACACTCTCGTAGGATGAAAATGAGAGCATAAAATAATGCTGAAAGAAACAAATTGGTTTTTGTTGCTACAGAGCTATACATTTAGCAGTGTGGCCCCTCAACCTAAGAATAGGAATTCCCAGGAAATATACAATTCTCCGCTATTCTAACAATTTTATTTTGCATCTCGATCCGTTAGATACAGTGTATCAAACAATTGTCCGTACAGCAATTTTTTGGTCAAAATAATATTTCATTCAAATGATCATAACATTTTTGTACATCAATCAAATACGCTGAAATTTTAATCAATCGTGAACTATATATCCAAGCTCCATTGGTAAAATTTTGAGCGAGATCGAAAAAGTTTTCTAAAAGTTATAGAACTTTTAGTAAAACTTATAAGATTTTTGAACACATTTTTAAAACATTATATCTCAATATGTACTCGATGAAACTTTTTAAATTTTTTGTGTGATACAGCTTATACCTAAGGTTTTCATATGCAGCTTCGTTTGAGGTTTCATATTCACTACAAAAAATATGAAAAATCTGTATGTGTTCAGAGTGTCATTTGGAAATTTATCATATTTTGAACAATAAAAGTGCCAAGTGTTTTCAACGTTTTTAAACTCTCTTAATGTAATTTTTTTATACAGGACCTACTGAATTACATATGAATAGTAGGTCCTATGTATTTTTCATTCGATTAATGCACATTTATTGGTGGAAAACGTTTGGCAGATTATATATGCAAAATGTGGTAAATTTTTAAACCCCTGGCCAAGATCACAGGGTTCGACGGTATTAAAGTGAAGGATGTTAATTGTAATTCTTGTAATGAAAATATCACCTTTAACACTTTAATGCGCCTCCAACGGTTCATTGCGAACCGGCTGCTACAGATGGAGTATGGCTGATTTATCAGAAATGCTCGATAAACAGGAGGGACCTGCTGGGGCCTAGTAGTTTCTATACCCAGAAAACAGTTCCGGTCGATTGAGTCTGGGAAGGTTTCGAGAGTCGTTGTGAATCATAATGCAAATTTTTGTGTTTTGTGACGAGTCTCGGAATCTTTTTTGAGTCAGCAGACTTTGAACTGTTTCCTGGGCTTCCCACTATTCGGTAAATTTTAACAAAAACACTATACAAATACAAATTGAATTCAAATATGAAATAATTAGTAGTATCTCGCGTATTCAATTTGCTAATACATAGTTCTCAACACTAGATGTGCTTTCGTGATTCAATTTTCTCTATAATTTTCAATATCGATTTAAAATAACTAAGAAACTAATAGTGGGAAGTGCAGCATTTAACAGTGCTTGCTTATAGATTCGAAGCTAACGTGTGATCAAGACGAAATCGACAAAAACTGATTACTTCGACTTTGACTAACGTAGACTATTAATGACAAATTAGATATTTTTACATTTTTCGACTGAAAGATTTTCTTTAATATGGACTTATTCGGACCGATGCTGTTGATAGTGCTAGGGATGTGGACGAAAGACAACTTTCAAAGATAATAAAAACTTTAGTATTGTTTGAGGATCAACGAAAATGGACATAACATACACATCGACAATCTAACAGATCATAGGCACACCAACGATTACTGAATAATAGGGCACAGCATAAATATGAGCAATAACATTCTTTAAACCTTGACATGACAAAAAAAAAACAAATACAAAATCGACCATATGACAAAACCGAAACTTTCACACCTTCTACCGTAACCTTCTGAGTCAGTACGCAACAGTGTCTTACTGGACGACATGTTCCGTGCACGGCTGGTGAACTGCTTCTGAAGGATTACGTTCTCTATCCTATCCAAAGGCCTAGTGAACTGTCGTTGCCCGCGCAAACGCGAGACGCTTGTGCGCACAGTGATGGGAGAGGTTTCTACGTCCGTCGGCGTGCCGCTAGGAACCTTTCAAAAAAAAAATGTGGTAAATTTTTAAACATCGTCAACTACATAAGCACATTATTCGTATTTTTTGTAGTGAATATAAAACCTCTAAAGTAGCTGCATATGAAAGCCTTAGGTATCAGCTGTAACAAAAAAAAATTGAAAAAGTTTCATCGAGTACATGCTGAGATATAACGTTTTGAAAATGTGTTCAAAAATCTTATAAGTTTTTCTAAAAGCTCTATAACTTTCAGAAAACTTATTCGATCTTGCTCAAAATTTTACCAATGAAGCTTTAATATATGATTCATGATTGGATTTCAGCGTTTTTGATTGACGTATAAAAAGTTATGACCATTGGAATGAAAATTATTTTGACCAAAAAATTGCTGTACGGACAAATGTTTGATACACTGTTTGTACATATAAAACTTATTCTGCAAAATTAACCCTACCATTTTGTATCTTGTTGCATAAAAAACCATTTCGTCCCAGCGCTAATCTTTCTTCCATTCCTGCATTTTTTTCTATAAAACGATGAAGATTAGTCAAACTGCGAAAAACCTACAATTAAATCTATCTTCTACATTCCAGGTGAAAATTCGCGCCAAACGCTCGGAGCTTCAATCGGGCAAACGTACTAAAGCGATGGTCAAGATGTCCAAGGAAGACGAACGGACGTTCGTGGTAATCGGTGGAGGTCCGTCGGGTGCCATCTGTGCCGAAGCCTTGCGCCAAGAAGGCTTCACCGGACGTGTTATCATGATCAACAAGGAACCGTGCCTGCCGTACGATCGCATTCTGGTGAGCAAAACGATGGACTTTGATCTGGAGAAAAAACTACTACGAGACGAAAAGTTCTACGCTGAAAACGAGATCGAGACCATGATAGGGACGGCGGTTACCTCGCTGGATAGCGCTGGGCGCGAGTTGACGCTGAGCAATGGGTACAAAATCAAGTTCGATAAGGTGTACATTGCAACGGGATCCAAGGCGAGGAAAGCTCCGATTGAAGGTGCCGATCTGCCCAATGTGTGTGTTCTGCGGTCAAACGCTCATTCCAAGCACGTGAACGGCCAGTTGAGTCCGGACAAACACGTGGTGGTTCTGGGAGTTAGTTTTATTGGGCTCGAAGCAGCGGCGTATTGTGTTAACAAGGTAGCTAAAGTAACAGTTATAGGGCGAGGAGCTGTTCCGCTGGTGGAATCCTTCGGTGAACAAGTGGGGTCGAAGGTGATGGCATGGTTCAAGGAAAAGGGCATCCACTTCATAATGAACTCTGGAATCAAGCGTTGCATTGGAGATGACGACCGGAAGCTGACCTCGGTTGAATTGAACGATGGATCCATTTTGAAGGCAGATCTCTGCATCATGGGTATAGGATCAACTTTGTATACGACCTTCTTGGAGGGATCAGGTGTTAATGTTAACAAAGATGGATCTATTAACACAAACCATTTCTTGGAAACGAATATCCCTGGCATCTACGCAGGAGGAGACATTGCGAATGCACCAGTGTTCTGCAATGACAACCAACTTGCCACCATTGGTCACTATCCCTTGGCTCAGTATCACGGCAAAGTGGCTGCTTTGAACATGGTCGGAAAGGCCACCGAGGTAAGATCAGTTCCCTACTTCTGGACCATGCTTTTTGGCAAAGGCTTCCGATATGCCGGATACGGAAGACCTCACGAGACCATCATCGAAGGAGACCTGGACCAATTGAAATTCGTTGCCTTCTACCTGAACGCCAACGGAAAAGTGATCGGAATGGCATCATGCGGGCGGGATCCAGTGGTGTCCCAGTTTGCTGAGTACTTATCCCAAGGAAAAACACTCCACAAAGATCAACTTAGTCCGGATCCATTCTTTTGGACCAAGTGAACTTCATTATTTTTAAAGTGCTTCAAAAGCGCGTTAGCAGTATTAAATTTAGGACCATGTTCTTTCGTTCCATCTCGAAGCAGATGCGGCCACTGTTACGTTGAATTTGTATTTATTTGTTATGTACATACGAAATCCCTAGTAAATGTTTTTCACCTGGATGTGCAATAAACAGAAACATGGAAACTAACCTGTGAGTATACACTAGTGAGAAAGAACCGTCCTAATCCCAAACGTTCTTTACATTCAGATGCTCCAACCGCTCGGAAATCGTCACGTGGGGTTTCATCTTGAGCTGCTGTTCTCGCCACTTATTGATCGTTTGTTCCTTCTTATTCAGTTCCTTGGCGTGGCCTGATGATTGTTCCTGAAAGGACAAGCAAAGGCAAAGTTTTGCTTATTTTTTATATTTTTCGTGTATTATATAGGGTGCTTGTACCAGTTATGGCACTGCACAAGGAAAACAATATCTACAAAAATAAGAAGAAGACGCATGTCTTCGATATGTCAAATGATTGATTAGTTTTCATAAATCACATGAAAAATACAGAAACAGGGCCAAAACTACTTTTAGTATTTATTACGACGTCTGCCTATAATAGAAACCCTATACCAGTTAACCATTTTTTTAAATTTCCATTTCTGGTTCCATTTCACACTACAGTAGACGTTCAATAACTGCAACACGTAACGCTTTTTTTGTATGAAAACACTAAAATTTTTGTATGGACCGTAACGCTCGGCGGCTCGACCGTACTCCCCCATCCCCCTAGAGCGTTACGTAATTTGTGGACGCCGCCTTAGATCGGAACACATTGTTGACAAAAAAAATGTTGTAAAAATTCACGGGACACCCTCTAAAATCGTGCCATTTGATACATCATTCAGCACGCTGGTTTGAAAGTTTTATTTGGATAGGAATTTAAAAATAGCAGTTGATACTATGAAGAACACATTGTAGAAGCCAGCCATATCATGATTAAACATAATACAGTTGCGATTGCTAACGAATGCAGGATGAGGACATGGAGGGCATCTGTCCTCGTTTACTCTCGGTTGTTATACATGCAGCACGTGTTTGCCATTCGGAATTAGCGCGGTACATAATGGTACACTGCACGAATGTTCACTGGCCTGCTTACTTTCACAGGAAATTCGACGTTTGAGCGGTGCCGAGACCTCTCAAACTTCTGCACGAATTTATGCTGGCCTGCTTACTTTTATTAAAAAATACTAGCTGAACCAACAAACGTTGTATTGCCCATTTGAAAAGTGATGATGTTTTTTTTTCTACACAGTTTGTATTTTAATTGCCTGAATACATTTTATCTTTGCTTAACCCTCGAGCGATCGCGCTGTTGTAGGTATTTTGTACAATACATTGAAAAAATCTCGCTTTTCGTCAACAGTAGGTGCACCCAAGCAACATTTCAAAAACTTAATACATAGTGTTGTTTAAGTTTTGAGAACCGTTTTGAAACTGAAATGATGGGTTTATGACGAGTCTAAATATCTCTTTCCTAAATCTGTTTGAAATCTGTTATAAAGAGAAGCACATTAAAGATACATGATTTGTTTTGTTGATGAATATTTTTTATTCTTGAAGCAATGCTGTCCACGTGGACAATTCACAGACCCCCACCCCCCTCTCCGTGGACAGGCGTGGACTTTTCTCCAACCCCCTCCCCACCTAAATTTGTCCACGTGGTATATGGACGGCCCCTAATGGCATTCCCTACAACTTTGCTGAAGACATAAACACGTTCTTCACTTATAAAAAAACTGAATTTGACTAACACTTCTGGTATGTCCGTGTAGCTGCCGGCTTAGAATAGCACTACGGACCCCCTGTTCCGGGGGTAAAAGTCCACCAAACAGGGAACCCCAATCCAAGGTGTCAGGCGACCCATGCTAATGAATGATTGAGGGGGTTTCAAAGATGCTCGATCGTTAACGGAGCCCGTAACGTGGGTAGATCACCTTTTCGTGTTGCGTTACGGAGTAAAATCTACCGAAACCTAGTGTCGTCCTACTTTTCCAATTTTGGAATATGCGTTCTGGCAATTCAAGGAATCAGTATGTGGACCAGCAGCGTAACTCGTCACTAGTAAAATCCCTATAATAATCAGGGGAACCCAGGATACATATTGTGGAAGAATTGATTTAATACCCAGAATAATTTCACGAGAAATTCATATGAAAATTATTGCAAAATCCTTTGAGAACTCTGTGACAAAAATCAGCCTTAAAATGTTACGTTATTTATGAATGATCCTCAAAGAAAATTTTCATTGCGGTGCCTGGGTCTATCGGAAATCGATCCGATCCGTCAGCATGATCTTGTTGAAGAAAATCTTGATCTCACAGGCTTAATGTTGAAGAAAATCTTGTATACCCAGGCAATATACTTAAATTGATCGATAACTTACCAACGTAAGATACGGCTTCATCAGCAGGGCCATGTTACGCTCGGTTTGCTCGTACTCGCGCCGTAAGGTTTCCACCGAGCGCGGAGTTACACGTTTGACCAGTCGGTACTTTCCGCGAAAGATGTGACCGTTTACGCTCTTCTTGAAGAAATTTATCACGGTTAATCGCATTTTTACTATAGAATTTTGCACAAATTGAGCACACGAAATTGATTACACCACCAGTCTGGCAAGAACGTGATAATGTTTTTGTTTTGCTTTTGTCACTGTCAAATGGGACGATTTTTGTTTGCACGGGGCGTAAACCCAGCAGCGCATCGCACAACTTTTCAGAAGGATCTATGAAACTAACATGAATTTGATTTATTTTTGTTTTTATTTTGGTTCCAAAAGCAAAATTCTATGAATTTTAGTTATTCCAAATGAAAAACACTTTAGGACATTTTAGTGGTGAATCATTCGCATCGAAAAACTAGAAAATAAGGAAATTTTCCGTAAAGGTTAACAATTATGGCTATAACCTTATGGAAAATTATTCGAGGATAAGTGCTCTAGCTTTTAAATATAGATGGCTCTGTGGTCATCAAAAAGCCAACATTATGATGAGATGATGATGAATGATGATTCTTCAGTCATCAGTAGTCATTCTTTTGTTTTGATTTACCGGCGCGCATGTTGCGTGCTCACAGTTTAAAAAAAATAGTGATAAAAAGTCCCTAAAATCACCGTAAATATTACTAAAAATGTCCAGTTCTGAATCGGAAGATGAGAACATCAAACGGTTCTTGGAGGCAGCCGATACGACTCTCATCAGCGATGCTATGTTCCAGGGAATTTCCGCTAAAACGCAGAGCGAGCCTAAACAAGGTAAACAGTGTGAGCACAGTGGTTCGAAGGGTGCAGTTTGTTGCTTATTAGTACGATTTTGGCAATGAGTTTAGCTCCAAGAAATCATACAAAAACATTTGTAAACATAAATATCAGTGCCCTATCTAACTGCTCTCCAAATTTTCAGATAACATTGTACAAATCGCGAGTGAATGCCCCAAATCCAACCGTTACTTGGTGGACGAAGAAAACGTCTTTCAAAGCGATGTCAACGTAACGGAGTCGATGAAAAAGTTTGTCGGCAAAAAATTATCGTCAATAATTGAGAAAAACATTGATTTCGTTGATATAAAGGGTGGTAAGTTGCACAAACATAGAAACAAGTCGGCTGATTCCTCCGGAGTCAAACTTCTACGAGATTGTGATTCATATTTGAAAACCGTGGATGCCGTGGAAGATGTCCCTCCGCCACAGGGCAACAAACATAGGAAGTCAATAAAGAAACGTATGGTGGAACCGGATGTTTCTAGCGAGAAAGAAAAGCTTAGCCAGGTTGTTATCGAGCCAGGTTCCATTGCAGCTTTGAGCAAATGTTGGACCAACAGACCGAAGACCGTCGTCTATGAGTACAAAACTGTAGGTTCGATAAAGTTGTTGCAAGAACCTAGCAATGAGTTTACCAAAGCGAAGCGTAAAAACCAGTGGGATGAGTCAAAATAGCGAAATATGGGAAGAAACTTAAAGAGCGGTAGGTTGAGCCCCATTGCATTAAGCTCATAAAACCAACGAAAATACGACGGGGCACTAGACTAAGACGATGGTGATCAATTTCATGACAAGCCTTAGCCCTACCAGGAGTGTGAAGAATTGAAAGTAAGTTATGTTATAGAATTCAATGCTTCATTTATGTAGACCGTATGTACGCATCATAATAAAAAATAATTTGTTATTTTTTATCTCATTTCGGGACGTTGATTTCATTTCAGAGAAACTTTCAGCTCAGTGAGCCCAATGTAACTTACACTACCCGTCAGACTCACAAAAAGTTTTGCAACAATATTGCATCATCCTGACTCACCTCAATATCTCCAAAACCTGAAGACTTACAAAGATGCTGTTTTCAGCAAAGTTATTTAGAAGCCCAAAAGCAACAACTTTTCTGAAGGCGGCATTTTTGTCTAGGTGTTTCGGTTTCAGAGATATCGAGGTGAGTCAGAGGATTCTATATCATTCCCCAGAAAACCATTTCCCAGAATGTATAATTCCCCAGAAAAGCTTTATATACTCTTCTAAATAGTAAAATGCAATACATAAACAGTACAATGTTGATCATAATGGCAAAGATTTTAACATTATAGTGTTTTTACGCGCGAAGTTTCATTTCTTATACGGTATATGTAACAAATTGAAGTAATTTATTGATGAACACATATCCATAAAAATATTCCACAATGGTTCGAACGTTTGATTATCATCGTAATTGAACCTATTTTGAAAGCTCACAAACTGTCATTATTCCATAAATCCCATTTTATTATTATAAAATGTTTCGTTCTTGACAGATTTGACCAGCAGTTTGAACGTGATACATTTTAGAACGCAGTGAATAACGTTTTAAATGTGATGTGCAAAATTTACAGAGAAAACGCATTTTCTACTGATGTTTTATTCAGTGTATAAGATGTTTGTGGACCAGTTCATTTGTGGCCGGTTATATTCAAAAGATTATTCTGCCGAAAACTTTGGATTACTCGGAAAGTCTCAACTGACCACGTTTTTATACGTAAACTAGCTGTACCCGGCAAACTTTGTCTTGCCTACTGCGTTTTTTGACGTTTCAAGTTTCTAGCCAAGACCAAGTCCCCGGTCAAAAAGGTATGAGAAACCGATTTTCGAAAACTCTCAATTCTTCCATGTTTTAGGCCTCATAAACCTTCCTTGGGTGAAAACTAACAGAACAAAACTTAGACGACCAAAATTGGACCTTCCGTTCGCAAGTTATGCGCGGTCCCACGTATGCCACTGCATTTTTATACTGCATTTTTTATAGATGGTTGGAGGGAACCATCCCAATGGCTGCTCTTAAATATTCGCATCAAAGACGGTACGAGAAGGAACTTTTATCATTATTCCAATACTATGGAATAACTATAATTATACTAACAGCCTAAATTGTAAAGGCAAATCATGTTTTCCTAAGTTTTTCTTGTGAAACGCGAATTTTTGGCAAGATGTTTTTATTTATTTATTTATTTATTTATTTCGTCAACCGACGTAGACTAGTACATTTACATATACATATTTTTTGTTTCTTAATGCTATAGTTTAGTCTAAGAAATACATAAACAATATTAAAAAATTAAATTAGGATAGGTAGTGTATTTATAATGTTTTTAGGTGTTGGGACTTCGAAGACTGTAAAAGTATTTTCTAAGGTTATGCCGAGACATTGTAAAGTCAATGGTTTCGCAGTGTTGATTATAAATGTCCATCATTCGATTAAGAGGCCCAAATTTGGCGTAGTTTGTTCTACGGTGGTTTGTTATGAATATGTTTCGATTTCGTAGTTGCCGAGAAGGTATGTAAAAATTTAATGAGGATAAGATTTTTGTTGAATCAATACGTTGTGAAACGATATCGTTAACAAAAGAAACCATTGCAATTTCACGCCGCTCTTTCAATGTTTGTATGTCGATAAGCTTGCAGCGTGCTTCATATGATGGAAGTGGAAATGAAGTCCAACCTAATTTACGAAGAGCATATAATAGAAATTGCTTTTGTACTGATTCTAATCTTTCTTCGTGAGTGATTGAAAAAGGAGACCATACAATGCTGCAATATTCCAGTATTGATCTTACATATGCAATATACAGAGTTTTGATTGTGTATGGGTCATTAAAGTTGTAGCAGAAACGCTTAATAAACCCTAGCATGTTATTAGCCCTGTGAATTATTGTGTTGTAGTGGTCTACGAAAGTAAGCTTAGAGTCTAAGATTACTCCTAAGTCTCTTACTCTTTCACATTTTTCCACATTTTGATTTCCTAATGCAACTGAAATGTTTGGTGTTGTTCTTTTTCTGCTAAATGATATTAAGTTGCATTTTTTTACATTTAATTCTAAAAGGCTTTTTTTGCACCATACGTAGAATATGTGAATTTCATTGTGGAATACATTGATGTCTTCTTCATTTCGTATCTCCAGAAAGAGCTTCATGTCATCGGCATAAATTAGAACTTTTAGTTTGTTTAAAATGAAGGAAATGTCGTTTACATACATAATAAAGAGAAGAGGTCCTAAATGAGAGCCTTGGGGGACACCTGAAGTGACTTGAATTGGGTTTGACTTGTTTCCATTGAATTTAATTATTTGTTGACGGTCAGTTAGATATGATTCAAGCCATTTCAGGAGAATTGGCTCAATTCCGATTTTTTGTAGTTTGAAAAGTAGCATTGGTATGTCAATGCGATCAAATGCCTTACTAAAGTCCGTGTAGAGAGCTTCCACGTGGTTTCCATTATCCATTGCGTTTAATGAATAGTCTATGAATTGCAGTAAATTTGTTGAGGTCGACCGACCTTTGAAGAAGCCGTGTTGCATATCAGTAATTCTGTTTTTGGTTTGGAGAAATAGCTTTTCGTTGACAATTGCCTCGAAAAGTTTCGGAATGCAAGAGATAATGGCTATACCACGATAATTACGTACGTCTGATTTTCGGCCAGATTTGAAAATAGGTACTAGAAAAGAGCTTTTCCATAGTTTTGGGAAATTACCAGATTCCAGCGACATATTAAAAAGCCAAAACAAAGGAGCAGTCAGTTCCTGTGCTAAAGTTTTCATGAATACTGGGGGGATCCCGTCAGGACCAGGACCTTTTGAGGCGTCTAGATTCTTAAGAGCATGTAAAATATCCTGCACTTGGAGTTGGTTTACGCCAATGTCCCTAGGGAATTCTGGGTAAAATGCAAAATAATCGCGGTCACGATCTTCTTCAGAAAATGTTGTATAGATTTCTTGGAAGAAATTTGCAAAAAGATTGCAAATTTTTTCAGAGTTATCACCAACAGATTCGTCAAGATGCATAACGGATGGAAAATTGTCAGATTTTAATTTGGATTTTACGTAGTTGAAGAAGTTCTTTGGACAGGACTTTATTTCGCTTTCAGTTTTTGAATTATATTCTTCAAATGCATTACTGATGGCTAAGTTCAGTTGCTCGCATATATCCAAATAATTTGCTAGATTTTCATTGGTATTGTGTGTCTTGTAATTTTTATGGGCTTTTTGTTTGCGGTTCTTCAAATTTTTTATCTGTCTATTATACCAGATTGGGTTTTTTAAATTTCTGCTACGACGTTTTTTCCTTGAAGGAATTTCTTGGATAATTATTTCCGATAAAATTTTGTAAAATACGTCTACAGCAGTATCGACATTTCCTTCGTTTCTTAAAACTACTTGCCAATTCACACTACTTAACCTACGTTTAATATTTTTATAGTTCGCCAATTGGTATTCAAAGATTTCCTCGTATTCACAGTCGTTGGGTCTTTGGTTTTTATGTATGAATAAAGAATATTCGATTGCTGTATGGAAAGCCTCATTTTTCCACAATGGAGTTAATGATTCGGTCACACAGAAATCTTCGTTAATATTTGTTAATAAAAAGTCCAGATAGCAGTTCTGTTGGTTTTTAATGTGATTAATTTGGTTCAGTCCTAAAATTGCGGATTTTTCAAAAATAAACTGCAATGTTTCATTATCCCCAACGACTGGGAGTAAGATGCTTTCATTTTCTGAGTCCAGAATGAAGTCTGCATGGCGTTGATTAAAGTCTCCATAGATGTGAATTTTAACCTCAGGAGGAAGCTGTGATAAAATTTGTTCAGCACATTGGAAAAAACTTTCGTATGTACTTTTATGAGCATGGTCTGGAGGAAAATACACTGAGGCAAACACGTGCGTTTCACCTGCTATGTGTGATTTCACCCAGATATGCTCAAACGTTTTGAATTTTGAAGTGCTTATTAATTCAGAATTATAATTTGCCGAAATAGCAATTAAAACTCCACACCGCCAGACTTTTTCTGAGACTCCAGAAAATTACGGTCGTCTCTAAATACATTATAGCTGCTTCCGAAAACTTCCTCGCTTTTTACACTTTCATCCCAGCTCGTTTCAGTTCCCAGAATAGCCGAGAAGGATGAGCTTAGTATGTTTTTATAAATTTCCTTCATTTTGGCTGGGCTTTTCATGCGATTGAAATTTTGACAATATATCAAAACTTCGATCACATTCTGTTTAAAATGCGAACAAGTTTCCGGAAGTTCGTCGGTTGATGATATGCTACTTATTTCTTCGGGAGAAGAAAGCGTCGTTACTTGCGAAAAGGCGAAGGAGAGCTGAACTTGTTTGCACTCTCGCGCAGTTGCTGCAGTCGATGGGTACGCTCGCTTGATAGGTACTGCCGGTATGACTGCAGATCCGCCATGGCTGCCGTAGGGTCCAATCCATACTCCTGATGCACATCACTAAAGATGCGAAGAAGATGTTCAGGATCCGTCGGTAGACCTTCAGATGCCAGCAACATTCGAATGCTAGTCGGGGTCAATCCTTCCACACAGACTGTCGCAGGCTGATCCTTCATATAAGCTAGGAACAGCCGAACGATGCCCATTATTTTAGGGTCGCGTAAACGTGCTTTCAAGAATCGACCGTCACCCTCCGTAGATTGCTCAGTGAGTCGCACGATGGGAGGTCGCATTGGGTCCAAATCGAACCGGGTTTCACTGCTGCATAAGGCTTGGTTTTGAGGTTGTTGCTGTTGTTGGTTTTGCTGATTCGGTCCTTGAAGTGATAATGAAGGTGTAGCATTTCCCGTTGGTAGTGATGCGATGTTGTTGGTAGGATGCATCTGCTTCTCTGCTCGGTATGGGTTTATGATTTCACCCTTTCTGAAGCTGATGGGTTTTGGCACCGAGAGGCCTGCAATCGGGTGATCGATTGAAGAAGGTGGAACGGAAAATTGAGTTTTTGCGGTGGCCAGTAGTTCCTTGTCCGTTCCCATGTGTGGCTTATTGTTGTTGGTTTTTTTCGCGAGCTGTTGACTGTTTATGCGGGCGCGTTGTTGTTTTCTGCGTTTCCTACTATGTCTAGCCTTATCAGCAGTTTTTTCTTGCAATTGTCGAGCGCTGCGCTTGATATCATACCCAGACCAGTCTTGCTTCCAGCACCGTTTATTTCCTATCATTCGCCAACCAGAAGAAGAATGTTCATTTTTCGGTGGAGCTTCAGCGCTTTGCTTGGACATTTTGGCTCGACGTTCAGCAAACAGCTCAGCAATGGCGTTACTGGCAGGCTTATTACTAGCCGGGAGTGGTTCTGGCTGTTGTTGTTCAATTGTTTGCTGCGGCGGCGTCTGTTGCTGATGCCGTGGTATATTTTCTGCCAATTCTTCCTCCAGGGTCATCGATGCTTCGTTAATTTGAGTAATTTCCTCCTCTAAGGTTTTGTTGGGTAGCAGGTCATTTGTATTACTAAATTTTAGTCCAGATAAATTCGCCGATACGAATTTCACTTCCTCAAGAATTTCTCTAAGTTGTGAATCATGCGTGGATTGATGGCTGGCTTGATTAATTGATGTAGTTAATGACTCGGTATTTCTTGTTAAAAGAGCCATGTCATTCCGTAGGCACGTGAGTCGGTCTTCAAATAGGTTATTTATTTTCTGCGACAATGTGCAATTTGACAAATTTATGTCGGTTACTACGGTAGCCACACGTGAGTCACACGATTCCATGTGCTGGCTGATGGCGCTGCGAATGCTTTCGTTATTTTTGTTGACCATTGCCAGCGTTTCATTTACTTCATTGAGCAAGCGCTCAATGCTTTCGAACAGCGCTGACACTAAACTAAACTTGCGTAGGTCAGCTGCAATTCTCAGATTTGTATCGTTTTGTGAATGCATTGCCTTTAGAAGCTTATCTTGTTGGTAAAGTAGCTTTCGCACATCAGCTTCCTTCTTCAGAATGTCTTGACATTCTGCGCACATAGGAACCATGAAAGCGGTGATGATATGCTCGCGATGCCGTTGCACTCCAATGCAAGCGGCATGGTATTTCTTGTCGCAATATGTGCACCTCCATAGAAGGTGGTCGTCGTTGACGGTGCATGTTTTCACACCACACGGCATGGTTAAAGTTGAAAATTAAACACACACGGCGGCGACGTCGACGGGTAAAACGATTCGCGTTGGGGCGAAAAGTAGAGAAAAAAAAATACTAACGCAGGTTCGCGCGCGAACGGACCCGGGGTCAAAAATAAAATAAAAAGTTGTGTTTTAAAAATATTTACAAGCGCGTTGTTACGCGCGTCCGAACTCAAAGGTGGTTCGACTAAGACTGACTTTTCTTCCTGTTATGTTTTTAATGTGGCCCAGCTACAATGGAGATGGTTGCGCAGCGGCGCTAGCGCGACATTTGCGACAAAGTACTAAAATGGACTGACTTTGCCGCATACCGCTTTCTAGGCTATAATGCGAAGCGGCATTGACAGATTTCTTTGAAATGATTACGCAATCTCCACGAAATATTATTGAAAAAAAAAATCGAAGATGGTTTTCTGAAAAATATCTACTTCATGTGGAGCGGATCTGGTGTGATGGTTAGAACACTTGACTATCACGCTGAGGACCTGGGATCGAATCCCACTCCCGACAAACTCGCAAAATTGTGAGTTCTTCCTTCGGAAGGGAAGTAAAGCGTGGGTCCCGAGATGAACTAGCCTAGGGCTAAAAATCTCGTTAATACAGATAAAAAAAAAATCTACTTCATAAAAAAATCAAAATTCTAAAAGCGATAGAGAAAACTTCTGGAGCAATTCTTTTCAAGGATGGGATCATTCATTTGCAATCAGTTACATTCACTTGCTGTTTACTCGCTTCAGAAACATCGTAGCAAAAGTCAATGTATGGAACACATTTTCATTTTTGTTTTACCTAAAACTTTGTAGTACAATGTACTAGCGTAGCATCAATAATTAGGTCAACAGCCATCAAGCGCAATTCTCCACGGCGTGAATGTAGTTTACATTCACAGCGTGGAGAGTTGCCTTCACAGCACGCTCATGACTTTGGTATGCGTGTGTGACCCTAATGTCATTCGGCAAACTTTTAGATAAAACCTGAGAGATAAAACTACAAGGTTAAATTCATCCATTTCTACATTGTTTTTTGATAGCTTGCTTCTGAACTGAAATAGTAGCAAGTGAATGTAATTTTTTGCAAATCCCATCCCTGATTCTTGGTGAATGTAGTAACCTGCCCCTTTTCGTATAACAGCCCCATATTTGCTGGGTTTCCTATTCACATGGGACTATTGTGCGAATGATAGCCGCAAACGAATATTTTTAGAAAAATCACTACATACTGTACCAGTACCTAGATATAATTTACAAACTTCACGTTCTGTTGCCAAAGTTTATGATAACAATGGGTTCTAGGGAGGGTTTAACGCGCCCGCCACCCCGAATCTCTATCGACGGTGATGAAATCGAGGCAGTTGGTGTAATTCGGCTCACTGGTGATCGTCAACGACACCAGCACTGCCGTGAATCGCAAGTCAGTCCCATATGTAAAAAGTAGGCATTGAGAAAATGGACTCTGAAGTTTTCAAATTCGATTTCTATGTGAAACTTCAAAAAATTGCCATGCAGGAAATCGAGCTTACTTTGGGCTCCGCAGAGCTCTACGATCGAACAAAGTTCGTCGTCGCACGGAATATAATTTTCGAACGGAAGGTGTTGCCGCACTTGCGTGCGCAGCCTTATCTTTTTTCTCGCTCGTTCATTTTGTTGAACGCAAGAAAGAGCGAGATAAAAGAGGGGGCAAAGTGCCCCCTCTATAGAGCAATGCATGTTACTTTTCTAGCCTGCTTACTCTCACCGAAAATTTGACGTTTGAGCGGAGCGACACCGCTCAAACGTCAAAATTTTCTGTGAGAGTAAGCAGGCCAGAAAAGTAACATGCAATGCTCTATTATCTGTTTCTTTCGCGTGTTTGTTTACGAGAGTGAGTGAGAAAAAAGAAAAAGCTGCGCACGCTAGAGGTGTTGCGTACCATCTACGGTAGAGTGCAAATGGAAGATGGAGCGTGGAGAAAGCAAATGAGCCACGAGCTGAATCAGCTGCTGAGAGAACCAACGATCGTTCACACCGCGAAAATCGGGAGGCTACGGAGGGGCAAGACACATCACGAGGATGTCGGATAACAACCCCTCGAAGGCAATCCGACCGGTATAAGACGACGTGAATCGCGGGAGCGACATAGATCAATCAATTTGAGAACGATCTGCGGACCCTTCGCAGAATGCATGACGCACAGCCATGGACCGAGTCGAATGGGAATGACTCTCACGTACAGCACTGGGTACTCCGACGTTAGTCTGACCGGTAATGTAAGTACATAATATTTAAACAAAACCAGTAATTAGAATTAGGTTGTTCTGGATCAAATTTACGCTCACAAACTTTTATTGTACTCTTGCCATCTTACTACGAAGCAATCAACATTTGTCAGTAAATTTTTGGATTCATAATAGCGTCGTCCAATAATTTGTTGAACGTTTCCTTGATCTCATCGACCAGCTTCTCCGCGTACTGGGATCGCTTGCTGTGGGAGCGCACTTTCGCCTCCGGGCCCAGATACAGGTTCGGCAGTGAAACGGATCGTCCCAGGGCCGATTGCGACTCAGCGATACGTCCAAGCTGCATCAAAAACATAATGCACTCGTCCAGCAAAGGCGGGAAGGCTTCCGAAAAGCGGACAATACACGGCAGCACGGCACGGAACATTTCGACACGGGTGTCACTGGAAAGAACTGGAAAAGATATGTTTCATTAAAGTTTGGTTTACATCTAGAATAGTTCACAAAGCCAACTCACCTCCCAAAAGTGTGGTAAGCGTATTGAGACAAAGCTTTGCAATACTCAGCGATTTCGGAAGAGCATACTGGAGCGACAAGTGCGATGTGAGATCAATCGCAAAGATCTGCTTATCCATTTCAACCATGCTCAACAGTTCCGGTATGAAGTCCAAGCAGATATGCATCGACGGAATGCCACGGACGGTCATCGGAAGCAGCTCACGATGATAGCCTTGGAAATGCACTAGCTTAGCAAGCGACGGCTCAGCAATAAATACCTGATGGATGTAGGAACAGATCACTCCTCGAATCTCTCGAAGGGCCCATTGGCGACCCGGTTTTATGCGATCATCTTCCGTTTCCAGGCATGCTTCGAGTAGAATTTGGACTGCTACACTTTCTTGTGATGCTACCAAGGCTAGTTTGAGCTCTTCTCGGTCTGTGTCCGATTTGACCTGATTTCCAACGTCAATCAACGGTTTGTCCAACATATGACGCGTAAGCTGACTTTTGGATGCTGCTAAACTTGCCTGTAAAATGCGCAAAACTATTGCCAGTGCACTGGCACAGCGGAACACTCGTTCATCGCATCGCAGCACTTGCAAAGGATCGATCAGTATGTTCTCTTGCGTTAGTGTAAAGTTCCTCGTCACGGCGTCCTCTGGCATTAGGGCGTTTATGGACATCACCCAGAGCCGACGAGGAAAAACTGTATTCAAGCGTATCCATACGTTTTTGTATAATTCCTGTATCTGCCGAGGAACAGTACTGCTCAGGATCGCTTTGAAATACCGAATGAAGGTTTCGGCCAAAGGCCATAGATCCGTTGGTGACTTTCTCATCATGATCTTCAACAGTTTTATCGTCTTTCCGGGACTGAGCTCAATTTCTTCAAAAGCTTCCACGATGTTGAGCTCACTTACCGGTACATTCGAAGTATGCTCAAGTGAAATGCACTCTTCATCTATCCAATCGTCAACGAGCGAGAGATGCGGGAAATGCGTGACGAGCAAGCGCAGAAGAGGACTGAACAATACGCTGTACTCTTGCTGGTTTCGTTGTGCTTGCTGGAGCAGATACTTGATCGGAAGCTCAGACATGAACTCGTTTGAATAGCTTTTCACCTGTCGGCCACTGGTGATGATGTTGACCATGTTGCTCAGACGAACATCCTCGTACAGTAGCAGGTAATACAGCAGAAGAAGCTGAGGTGTCAAATTTGCGTTGCTCGCTGTTGCTGCGTCATCGAGTTGGTTGGTTTCCATTGGTTCATGATCGTTGTTTCCTGTAGTTTGTTGTCTCATGGATTCCTGCAAAGAGAGCAGTTCGTATGTAAGATATTTTTTTGTGGTAGATGACAATAGATGTCTATTGACTGGCACAACCTGTCCAGGTAAAGATATGGCAGATTTTGTAAAATTTTGATTAACACGAAATAAATGTTCGTATTTTCATTTTAATTTTGCAGCAGTTGATGGGGCAATAGGAGCGCAAGTCAATCCAAAGCCGAAGATCAAGGAGGGGTAATGGCCGTAATAGTTCGTACGGACCACATGAACACCATCGGAAGGGTAATCGTATAGGTTGGGGAGAGGAATTAGACTAGACTTGAGACACAATATATAATACAAATAATACCGCGAATTTTAATGAAACATTGGTTTAACCCTTTATAAGGCCGAGAAAACTAGAAGAGTTGTCAAAGCGTACTATTATGGAAATGATTATATACATGATAACATGTACGAAACAATTTTTGTTCGAAAGAAACTCTCAAAAATCTAGGTGGCAATATAGTTGCCACTGCCCGTTAAGCCCAAAAACGCTGGTGGCAATATAGTTGCCACTGCCCGTTTACTCCAAAAACGAGCTTTTGAGGTGGCAATATAGTTGCCACTGCCCGTTTAGGCCACCAGCGCTGGTGGCAATATTCTTGCCACTGCCCGTTTAGGGTACTTTTCATCTTTGGTCTTCGACAACAAGCCAGAAAAGAGATTTTAAAGTGGATTAGGACTTAACCCATAATATAAACTGTGTAGTTCAGCTAATGCCAACCCGTTATTTGATTATTTCTTAAAATATTTACCAAATCTATAATTTTACTATAAGTTTGAGCTAATTTTCTTCACGCGGTCAAATTTAGCCATTTTTGAGACTACAAATGGCTCCCAAATTGTTGTTAAAGCTTTGTTTAGTATCAAAAAAATACCAGGCGTTGTTAGTAATCCCAATTTTGCGTGAACCAAATAAAAAGTTTGAAATAAATCGTTATAAAACAGAAAAAAATACAAACAGTAGGTGGCAATATAGTTGCCACTGCCTTATAAAGGGTTAACAATTAAACTCAAGCGTGCACAGTGAGAATATTGACCACTCCCAGTCAATTATTCAGTTGATTCATTGTGCAACTGTCATTGATTCGGGTCAATCACGGAATAGCAACCATAGATGTGTGCAGTCAGTCTAAGCTAAGCTAAGCTAAGCTAACATTGGTTTAACAATTAAACTCATTATAATTGAATCCAAACATGAAGTACCAGTAAAGAATAAAATATGCAATATTGATTTTATAATATGTGCCATAAAAGTATAAGACGAACTATTCTTTTGAATTCAAAAATTTGGAGAAACAAAAGTATGTGTTAAAGATCCAATAAAAATAATAAGATTTTCTAACACGATTTAGTTGATTTAGTCCCCAAATAATCCAAAACTCTCTTTACTCGTTTTTTTAGGCTAAAAAATAACAAGAAAAAAATTATTTTAATACTGTTGTAAAGTTCATAATTTTCTATTGGCAGTTAACTCGTATAAGATCTAGGGGGACCCGGGGCAAAAAGGTCCCCTTAAGCATTTTGAACTAATACCTACTGCAAGACTATTTTTTATCCTATCATATCATCTATTGTCTACTAGATTTCTAACGCTAATGATGAGTGTGAGTGTAAAGCAGGGACCTCTCACACAGAGAACAGACGTTTAAGCTCGAACAAAAATACGTCGAAATCGTGTGTAAAGGATTTAAGTGCACCTCAACGCCACCAACGGAGACTGCCCCACATATAAAGTCCATTTGACCCCACGATGGCAGTGTTCATCGTTAAAATACACTAGCCTACAAAGCGACACGAGCGCCAAACGGCCAAAAACGGCGAGCACTGGAAACAAATATGACAACACAACAATGTAAGTGATGGGACGCTAGCGCCGCGCAACGGGAGCATAACCACATACTCTGAAATGACCGTTACAAAGTTTTACACAAGGCAGAAAGCGAAGATAGACGTCTGTTCTCTGTGCCTCTCATACCCACTCTTGCGTTACATTTTTACGTCTATGTGAGCTGAACTATGAACTGACTTAGAAAATGATGATATGCTCACAGCGGATACTCCTTTGATTCCCAATAGCACTTACGGCCTATCTCTTCACCTATGCGCAACTCCAGATTTACCGCTAGCTCAATGTCCAAGTGGAGGTGAAGAAACTGGCACTTAAGTGCTACATACTGATTTTCTGACAACACTGCCGTGTTTGTTTATTGCGAATTACCGCCGCTGTTTTGATATTGCTTTTTTCACTGAAAATTTTCCTTGCTTCGCTGAACAACATGACGTTTTCCTCCAGCGAAGGCTTACGCGATACAGAAAATCGCTGAATTTCACACTAACACTGCAGAAAATCTGTCAACAATAACTCAATACACATGTATTTTCAGCGAAAAGATCTATTTGCGTGACAACAATCCACTCCCATGACTACCGGGCGGCCGCCGTCAAATATCAGGATTGCCAACTGTCCGGCGACTGTTGTCAGTTTTCTTTGTCGCCGAATCTGGCGCTGGGTCCTCGGCGCGGAACCCCAAAGGTGGGAATAAAATTTTGGGGTTTGCGCGCAATAACGTTTTTTGCTGTGTTACACCCATCGTAAATCAATCGAAACATTGGACATTAAATTTTAACGTGTATATTCGTGAGTCCTAGTGATTTTAAATAGTTACCTACGTGATAAGTTGGTGGTATTAACAGCTCCGTTGCCGAATACCAGCTCGCCCTTAGCGACGGGCGCTACGATGCTTACGCCTTCACTGAGACCTGGCTGAAGGATTGTACAACGTCTAACCAATTGTTCGATGACTCGTTCTCCGTTTACCGACAAGATCGATCGTCCATCAATAGCAACAAGAGTACAGGGGGTGGCGTTTTATTAGCAGTGCGCTCCAGGTTCAAATCCCGCTTAGTCAACCCTCCAAATTCATCGATCGAACAGCTGTGGGTGGCCATTTCTATCGAAGATGCGACGATTTATGTTTGCGTCATTTATATTCCTCCGGATAGAATCAATGATTCAAGCGTGATTGAGACACACGTGGATTCACTTAACTGGGTAATGTCGCAAATGGGGCCTAGAGACAATTTTGCCATTCTTGGTGATTTCAATTTGAGCTCGATTGCTTGGCAGTGCAGTTCTTTTGGGTTCTACTTTCCGTGCATTTCTCGATCCTCAATGAGCCAACCTTCACGCGACCTGCTTGATGCTTACAGTACCGCTGGACTCAGACAGATGGTTGGAGTTGAAAACGAGAATAACCGTTCACTTGATCTATGCTTTGTGAGTGAAGAGCTAGGAGTGAATTGTTCGGTAATGCAAGCTCCAGCACCGCTCGTCAAACAAGTTAGACATCACCCGCCTCTACTATTGAATCTCAAAATGAACCCCTGTCGAAGCTTCAGAAAGTGTCTCGTATGACTTCAGTCGAGCCAATTTCGCTGAAATGAATGATTTCCTGTCACAGTTGGACTGGAGTGAGATTCTTAGCGATTCCGATCCAAACCTCGCCGCGTCGACTCTGTCTGGAGTACTACTCTATGCAATCGACCAGTTTGTTCCAGCTATGCCTTATCGCAAACCAGCTAAACCGGTTTGGTCGAATGCTACTCTCAAAAACCTCAAAAGGGAGAAGCAGGCAGCTTTGAGGCGTCACAGTAAATACCGTACGGACTCAACGAAAGCCAGTTATTTGGAAGTGAACTCTGCATACAAGCATCTGAACAATTGCCTCTACAACGCACATTTAAGCCGACTCCAGAGCCGCCTTAAGACTAACCCTAAGAGCTTTTGGCGTCACGTCAACGACCAACGAAAGGAATCAGGGCTGCCGTCTACGATGAACGATGGATTGCGAGAAGCTGATACTACCACCGATATTGCCGACATATTCCGTTCTCAATTCAGCAGCGTCTTCGTTAATGAGCAACTTGACCCTCAGGATGTTACCAACGCAACACAGAATGTTCCTAGTTTTCCAGCATCCGGGCTGCAGATCGCCGTCACCAACGATGCTATAATTGACGCTGTCGAGTCGCTCCGGATTACATGCAGTTTCGGATGCCGCAGAAATTCCACATACCTCACTCAAGCTACGAACAGCGATTTATTAGTCCCTCCGCTTTCCGATGTGGTTACACTTTTACTATTATTGTTTATTTTGAGCTTCTCAAATCCATAGACAAGTAGACGACCAAAGCTTGAACCAAAGCGTCACAGACAATGGACATACAAATGACAAATATAATACAAATCTAATTATGTACCGCAGGGTACATCAATAGTGTTTATATACTCTACATTCCTCGCCTGGTCCGAGGATTGAAATATGCATAAAAACAAAGAATTTTATAGATACCGACATAGTGTTGAAAAATAAAATTCACCCAATCATTCGCTATAACGCGCAGCCATTTTTGCAATTCTTCTGGAGCGTTTGGGTGGTGGCGTTTCCTTAGAAATCGGGCTTCGAGTCATCTCATTCTCGCTAGCTGTTTTTGTATCTGCCTGTCACAGCGGGATCTTTCGTAGCTGGATCTGTAGGATCTGGATCGGTCGTTGCATCATGCGGAATGGACCTCAAGTGCGCTACAGGCCGACGATATCCAACTCCACTGCCAACAAGAACAACAACGTCACTTCCGCCTCTCTGAATCACCGAACACCGAAAGCTGGGCTCCAATTCGCCCGTCTCATAACCCTTGATCATGACGGCGTCTCCAATTGCTACATCTGCCCCTTTGGCGTGCTGTCGCTTATCGGCGCACAGCCTCCCCTGTAGTGAAGTGCTAACGAAGGCAGCAGGTCCCTTACAGGTCCTCCAGTAAGCAGCTTCATCGGAGACCCCCCGGCAACAGAATGCGGGACGGTGCTGCAACCCGAGCAGGAATGAATAACTGACTCATAACTGGAGCATACCAAAGCCAGGTATCATACCAAGACAAGGTATTGGTCGGTTATCCAGGTATTTCAAATAACTTATTTTGGTATTTTGTAGGTATTGATAAAATACCTCAACGAGTTATTGGTTTGGTGTTGAGGACTGCTTGAGGTATTATTCAATTATGGGAAAAATGCTATTTGTATGGAAAAATCGCCGATTATTATTTAGGTATTGCCATACCTGATGTTATTATTCACTCGTTATGCACAGAATACACATCAGTTATTATTTGAGGTATTTTACCTCTTATGCAGGGCTTCTTAATACCTGATTCAGGTTGTAGGTATTGGGTTTTCCATACCTGAGTTAGGTATTTTGCAGCTATTTTCTCCTGCTCGGGAAGAATACACACAATCCTCAAGCGCCCTCCTCCAGTCCTCCCACAGTGACCTCGCAACTCGCAACGCTTGGAGCATCCCCTGGTTCCGTCGTTCGACCAACTCACTCATTTGGGGCCAGTCGGGGAAGACACCAAGGATGGCACGGATTAGTCGGATGGCAAATGGAGGTCCATTATCCGTTCGAACTGCTTCAGGACAAATGTGCTCCGCGAACACTCGCCCCAGTTCCTCGACACTCTTGTGCGCACATGCTGTCCTCATCTCAAACACAGTTAAACATCGGCTGCAGCAATCAACTATAACCAAAAGTATCACGTCACACACTCCTTTGCAGAAAAAAATCCAATGCCAAATCCCGCCACGCACGATCAGGCATTTCTTTACGTAGCATCGGCTCAGGATTTCCTTATTGGCTTACTGATGCACACTCTGCACGCTCTTGCACGCGATTTTCCACGGAACGGTCCACATACGGCCATATTCTCACTAAAAAAACTCCAGGATGGCCCCTATGTGCGATATCCAACGCACCCTACTGAAGCCCCGATGGAAGAATGACTCCGCCTTTTCTCACCATTAGACCATCTTTAACCCCAAGTTTATTCGGGAAACCTGATATGAAAACATCTGTGATGGCCACACTTGAGATTCAATAGCCCTCGCAACCTCTGTGAGTACGTCATCATTACTGGCTTTCTTTCTAATCTCATCCAACGTGACGGTCGACAAACATAGTGCTCCGAAGTCTCATCGAATGGTGGATCTGTCCGCTGACACAGCCTCGAAAAGATGTCTGAGATATTGTCGGCTCCAGGAACATACACAACTGCGTCAACACAGCACCAAGACCCACTGCTGACGCATCCACATACAGTTTGGTTGGGTCTTTAGGGTCAAAAAATCCCAGACGATAAACAGTGCCGGCTAGCTCGCTGCGCAGGTCGTCAAATGCTGTCCTCTGCTCAGTACCAAACAAATCCACCTCACCCCTAACGAAACGACGCAAAGCTTCGAACCTCTCTCCTTGTCTCCAGCACCCTAAACCTTCTGATTGCTGCCACGTTGTCGTCGGCAGGACCTATACCATGGCCGCTGATCTTGAAACCAAGTATCTGCAGCTCCTCCACCTCAAACAAGCATCCATCCTTGTTCAGCAAAGCGTGATTCCTCTCAAGGACAGCCAACACCTGTTGTAACAATTTTGCAACCATTCATTATGCTCGGTCAGTCACTCCCCAGACAATAACACCATCGATACAAACTATCACCCCATCAATGCCCGCCAACATCTCGCCCGTTATTCGTTGAAAAATCTGTGGTGCGCAATTTATGCCAAACATTAGGCGCCTGAAACGCATCAGAGCCCCGCTCGTCATGAAGGTTGTTCCCTCTCGCGATTCAGGGTGTAGTTCCACGTGGTAGTAGGCAGAGGAAACATCAAGCTTTGGGAAAACAACCGCTCCTTTGAGCTTATTAAGCAAAGTATCGAAAATTGGAAGTGGATAGTGCTCACGTTGTATCACTTGATTGGGATATCGCACATCAATACATAGCCGCATATCATCAGTCCCCTTGGGGACCACTACCATTGGAGAAATTCAGTCAGATGGCCTAATAACTGGTTCAATCATATTGGCATCGAGAACTTCCTGAAGCCCCTGTTTGACCCTAGCGTCCATTGCCACAGGGACTCTGAGGTAAGCCAACTTCCTTGGAGGCATGGTGTAATCAATCGACTGCTCCACCTGGACGTTCCGAAATTTTTGAAACACAACCTTCTTTTGGACAACACTGTATTTAAACTTCTAACCCTACTTCAAACACCTTGAGATCCTCAGTCGTCTCTTTGCTAAGCAGACATCGTTGTGCCCCTTCAATCATAAAAAAATCCGCATAATTCTTGGGCTTTGTATCATGCTTCAAAGCTTCAAAAATGGCCAAAACCCGCAAGGGTTCCTGAGAAGCATACGCTGTAAACTGTCAATCGCATTGAAACCCTCTATTCTTGGCGCTACGGTCTTCAACCGGTCTCGCATCTTTTTAATTTCGTTACACTTTCGGTGTGCGCTACGGTCTTCAGCCGGACTCGCATCTTTTCATTTCTTCTTCAGTTTGCGCTACGGTCGCCAACCGGACTCGCATCTTTTTTTTTCACTTCATCCTCGGTGTGCGCTTCGGTCATCAGCCGGACTCGTATCTTTTCTTTCTTCTTTTCTTCACTGCGATTTCACTTTTAAGCTTCCAACTTCTAGAGAACCGATTTTCATTTTAGAACATGCGACATCCTTCACGATGCCATGGAATTTTTCAAATCGTCCCGCAATCAATAATCTACATCGTACACAATCCTCTCAAGCATACACACAATGATCACTGACCGAACATGTAGCATCAAAGAACTCAAAACATCCATTTATTATCGTTCACCTCTCTCAAAACCGGAACCGCAGTTTAAAGGAAACTTACCGTAGCAAACAAATCGTACCGGCTGCGCCAAATTGTCGAGTCGCTCCGGATTACATGCAGTTTCGGATGCCGCAGAAATTCCACATACCTCACTCAAGCTACGAACAGCGATTTATTAGTCCCTCCGCTTTCCGATGTGGTTACACTTTTACCACAGAGAACAGACGTTTAAGCTCGAACAAAAATACGTCGAAATCGTGTGTAAAGGATTTAAGTGCACCTCAACGCCACCAACGGAGACTGCCCCACATATAAAGTCCATTTGACCCCACGATGGCAGTGTTCATCGTTAAAATACACTAGCCTACAAAGCGACACGAGCGCCAAACGGCCAAAAACGGCGAGCACTGGAAACAAATATGACAACACAACAATGTAAGTGATGGGACGCTAGCGCCGCGCAACGGGAGCATAACCACATACTCTGAAATGACCGTTACAAAGTTTTACACAAGGCAGAAAGCGAAGATAGACGTCTGTTCTCTGTGCTTTTACTATTATTGTTTATTTTGAGCTTCTCAAATCCATAGACAAGTAGACGACCAAAGCTTGAACCAAAGCGTCACAGACAATGGACATACAAATGACAAATATAATACAAATCTAATTATGTACCGCAGGGTACATCAATAGTGTTTATATACTCTACAGACGCATGTAAAGATTTGAAGTCCTCCACTGGATGTGGTCCGGACGGTATCCCTTCGCTTGTGCTTAAACGTTGTGTGACCTCTCTGGCTGCACCGCTGTGCACCGTGTTCAACCTCTCTCTGCAAACTTGCATTTTTCCTGATTGCTGGAAGCAGTCACATGTTTTTCCCGTTTTTAAGAAAGGCTGCAAACATAGAGTCTCAAACTACAGGGGTATTGCTTCCTTGTGCGCTATATCAAAGCTGTTGGAGCTGATCGTTCTGCACAAGTTAGTTCAAAGCTACGCACATTATATATCCCAGGATCAACACGGATTTGTTCCAAAACGATCGACCACCACCAACCTGATGTGTTTTACATCGTACCTGATACGTCAGTTCCAAAGCGGTCTTCAAGTTGATGCCATATATACCGATCTTTCCGCCGCCTTCGATAAAATGAATCACCAAATCGCACTGGCCAAATTCGACAAATTGGGCATGAACAACGACTTCCTCATCTGGCTTCGATCGTATCTGACTGGTCGCAGTATGTCGGTGAAAATTGGTGACTACGTCTCTTCGCCGTTTACAGTCTGGTCCGGTGTTCCTCAAGGTAGTCACCTTGGACCGTTCCTGTTCCTGCTGTATATGAACGATGTCAACTGTACTTTGAAATGCCTGAAACTATCATATGCTGATGACCTAAAGCTGTACTTCCAGATAAAGCAACGTCAGGATGCAGTGTTTTTGCAACAACAGCTGGAAGCCTTTGCGGTTTGGTGTATGTAGTTTAAACCGTATGTCCCTAAATGTATCGAAGTGCTCTGTTATATCGTTCAGTCGTAAGAAAAGCATGTTTCACTTCGACTATACTTTGGGTGGTGTCAAGTTGAAACGTGAATCAACTGTTAAGGATCTGGGAGTATTGCTGGACTCTAAATTGACATTTAAGGACCATGTTGCCTATATTGTGGCTAAAGCTTCATCTCAACTCGGTTTCCTTTTCCGATTTGCCAAGTCGTTTAAGGACATCTATTGCTTGAAGTCGTTGTATTGCTCTATTGTGCGTCCCATTCTGGAATATTCAGCAGTCGTCTGGGCCCCGTACTACGCCAACGAGATTCAGCGCATAGAAAGTGTACAGCGGAAGTTTGTTCGTTTTGCGCTACGCCACCTTAGATGGAGAAACCCTATTGTCTTGCCTAGCTACGTGAGCCGCTGTCAGCTCATCAACTTGGAGCCTCTGAGTGCGAGACGCAATGTAGCCAAAGCTTGTTTTGTAGGAGATTTACTGCAAGCCAACATCGATTGCCCCGATCTGCTTGGTATGCTACAAATCAACACACGCCGCCGTAGTCTTCGATCACATCCGTTTCTCAACCTACCGCCAGCGAGGACCAACTACAGCCAACATGAGCCGATTCGTGATATGTCCCGTTTGTTGAACACATGCTATTTTGTATTTGATTTTAATGTGTCCCGTGATGTAAATAAGCGTAGTTTTAAGCGTGTATTTTGTTAGCTTTTATGTAATGTCATAGGTGTTGTATTCGGGTGTCATTGGGGTAAATATTTTACCTGTTGACTTAATATGTAAATAAATAAATAAATAAATAAATAAATAAATAAATAAATACTGGGTTAAGACCTCCCGTCGCGGCAAGATCGAATATCCATGGGGAGCGAAATAAATGTTCATATTTTGTTCACCTCAATAATATATTCCAGTGCTTCCCAAACTGGGCGCCGCGGCGCCCTGGTGCGCCGCGAACGTTTCGCAGGTGCGCCGCAGGCTTCGCAGTCAAAACAAAAAAAAACTATAATGTAATATCAAAACGTCTCCTTTTTTTGTTTAATGGAACATGGAAGTATTGCTTCACGGCATTTTTCCAAAATTTATCCCATCCTTCGAAATTTTACTGAATTTCTGGTATCCTCTTATAACACTTTAATTTGCACCATTTTTTTATATTCGGAGACCAATTTTTGATGACATTCTTTAATTCCTTTTGCATTTGTTACATCAGTAGAGTCATCGATTCTACCAACACTTTGTAATTACGAGTAAATATTTCAAAAGCCTTATCAAAGTTCTTCTAGAACAACTTCCGTCAGTCTTCTGGTCTTTATGCTGTCTCCTGCTTTTCGGGACGACATTTTTTTTACTGACGTCACTATCACAGAATACTTCTGCAAATTGTCGGTTTTCTGCATGTAGGTCACATTTCAATATTTATTATTTTTGAGATCTTGATGGAAAATGATCAAAAACTATAAAACTATTCATCTTATTAAGTTCCGTTCCGAAGTTCTTTGAAAAACGCGAGATTATTGCATTTTGTATAAATTTTGTGCACCAGAGGGCCTTGTACTTGATATACTTGATTTAACATCTTTGAAAGTTTTGTAATTCTTGCATAAATCTAAGCTTTTCATAAAATTCTGTGGAATTATTTCAGAATTGAGTGATTCTACACACTTAATTCTGAAATGATTTCACAGAATTTTATGAAAATCTTAGCATTAGTTAAAATTCACAAATTAAAAATCGAAAATATTAAAGTATTGCACCAGAAACACTGCTTTTGGTTGAATTATTAGAAATCAGCAGCTTACTTTAGATGTAGAAGTTACTGTCATATTTATTTGGATAGTTTGTGCGATAAATAAATATGACATTTGATATCTAGCAAATATTTATGAAACCCTCAAGTAATTGATTTTAGAAAGACATGTTAAGAAACTGAATTTCATTTGGATTATGAGAAAACAAGATACAAAAAAGTGTCACAATTTTATATTTAAATTTGACCTGAAGATTGTGCTAAGATAGTAAAAAAATCTGTGCAAAAATATTGGTGCGCCGCGAAATTTTCAAAAAAATCAAAAGGCGAATATGGCGCTGTCCATAAACTACGTAGACTCAATTTTGGCAATCGCAGACCCCCCCTCCCCCCTCGTAGACTTTCGTCCATACAAAATTTTCGAAATTTGTAAGGACAGTAGACTTTGACCAGACCCCCCCCCCCCGCCCCTCCTCCGAGTCTACGAAGTTTATGGACAGGCCCTATGTAATGTATTTACTTTCGTAGATAGCTTGCTTTGGACACTTTTTGTACGATAAACGTTCGATTTAGTGGTGTTTTTAGCAAGTAAAAGTTCAAAATACTTAAGGTGACCCGTGACCTTCTTGTTCTGGGCCCCCATACATAATCGCTGATAGATAACGTGATCCAAATGTGTACTGATTTTTTTTAGAAAAAAAAAAACAAAATAATACTCACCTGTTTCGAAGCAAACATCGTGTTCTGAAACACTTGCTGAATTTCCTGCTCAGACAGCGCCTTATGCGTATGTTCGATGGGACCCTTCTGGTTGGGCATTATGATGGAGTTCACGTACACTTCAATCAAGGCCGGCAGAACCGGGTGCAGTGGAGTCACCGAAGTACAAATCTGCTTGTAGATCCAGTTTTTGATCGGTACTTTGTGCTTGGAGAAGGCTCGCGATTTGAGCAGCTGATGGATGCAATGGACCGGAAGGTAACCGGGAATGTTTGCGTTCAGATTCATCGTTACCGGAACCTTGATGGCATGTGCGGCCACTACTTGCTCCGTGAAGATTTCCTGGGTGAATATGTACTTCATGCGGGTGATCGTATTCGGGCGGAGGGGAAACTTCATGCCAAGCGTGGAGCAAGCCAACTCGCATATGTGATTCAGTTGGTTGCTGTGGAAGTGAATGGCCATCAGCAGTAACATCTCCCCGAAAGAGGCCGATACTTCGCTCACGCTTTCGAAATATGCCTCCTCTTTGATCAACCATTGGATCCATTCGATAATTTTTGCTTCGATTCCTTGATGGGCGATTATTGAAGGACAAGCTATCAGCATGCAAAGTCCAAGGGATACGAAACGGATTCCCGCCGGTGTTGGAGGAGGTTTGGAAGTAATCAACTGCATCAGATGCATTATCTCTTCATCGGTGAATTTGATTCCGGAAATTCCCCGTAGAGCGCAGTACAATCTCAGCATGGCAGCCGATTGTACCACATACTCCTCCGGAAGCTGGGAGTTGTGCGAAAATACTACAATGTTCTGCAGCTGCTTCAGCAGTTCGTCTCTTAGTAAATGCAATGCGTCCCCTTTTCGTTTCTGGCTGGTTCGAACGTACAATGCGAAAAACTGACGAATGTTCTGATCGTTCCCCAAAAGCAATCCGGAAACAAAGGCAACCTGTAGAAAAAATGCTTATTATTTTATAAATTCTATGTAATTGTAAGGAAAACATTTTTGCTAGATTAAATTATGCCATAAGTTGGTTTTTCTTTAAATTTCAGAAGAAACAAACTGATAGAATTATTTGATATGATGGAGATGATAGTGGCCGGTAACGACATGTGAGGCGATAAATACACATAACTCAAAGCCCAAGCGAAACTGGCGCTGAAGTGCTTATGGGTTAAGCCCTCTAACCGCGACAAGAGCGTATATCCAGAGGGAGGGTATAAGGGAAGTTTTGAAAAGTGTAAATTTTGGGATCGATTGTACAGCAATAGGACAGATCGGTGAAGTACTAGATTTGTAGTAATGAGCTGAATTTTAGTATGGTGAGAAGGTCAATTCTCCGTTTCTGCAATGATATGGTGCAAAAAGCGTGGGTATTATGATTCCTAGCCTAATTTGATGCTGTTTGTGCAAAACTTTGGGCAACAGTGCTGTTGTTTTCTCCATTTCTTGCAAAAAAAAAAAACAACATAGTTATCCAAAGTTTTGCTCAAACAGCATCAAATGCCTAATCATAATACCCACGCTTTTTGCGCCATTTCATTGCAGAAATGGAGAATTGACCTTCTCACCATACCGTGCGGTACCCATATTCTGAACGGTTCAGGGACTCTCACAACGAACACTAAAATAAATAGAAGTTCTTGTTGCTAGAGATAATGCTTCACATTACCATCAAGTGTGTTTGTTGTCTAGCTAAATGTATAAAATAAATTAAATCTCATAATAACTTCCAGTCTCTGATTTAGACATATATTTGTTTGTGGACGACGTGTTCCTAATTATGGACACCATAAGAAGCCGTGGTCCTAATTCTGAACACATAGTGTGACTTACTATATACAATCACATTCTCCACGTTCGCAGTTCAGTCAAAAACGATATGTTTTGTAACGATTGGATAATAGAGGGGCCTAATAAAATTAACACTTGAACTCTCGATTCAATATATGCTTCATAAAAGGAAAATCTATTTTGCGTTAGCCGACTGTTCAGAATATGGAGCTGTCTATAATATGGTGCTCGCACGGTACTAAAATTCAGCTCATTACTACAAATCTAGTACTACACCGAACGTGCCCCATTATCATTTAACAAATTAACACTACGTACAATACTCACCAAGTTCTGTGGATCTTTCAAACTGAGCTTGAGCATCAACGAGGGCATCTTCGTCTGTTCCACGCAAATAGTCCGGGTGGTCAGTGCCTGGCTTGGGTTCATTTCGCACAACTCGTACAGGGCAGCAAGCCGCAGCTTGCCCTCCGGTGTATCCTCATCCCCATTGGTTATCAATGTTGTAACCACCTCGCGAAAGCAGTCGGGCATGTTGGCCACCACCCAGCATACAATCCGGCTTCCATTGTTAACATACAGAAGAGTATCGACCACATCCAGCAGGTTCAAAAGTGAAGGAAGTTCAGCCAATGCAATACAAATAATATCAGCAATCTCCTCCAGATAAATGTCGTTATCGAACAGTTCCGACTTTTTGATGACCACTTCGTTCGAGGACTTTTGCATGGCTGCTTGGGCTGTCTGCTCCATAATCTGCGCCTGGATGTAGAACAGTTCCGACAGAACTACTCGCACTTTGCTAACAATGTCGGCTCTCTCGAAGCCCATCACAACACCATTTGGCAAACTGTGGAACTGAGCGGAATCCTGAGCTGTGTATCCTATTTTTTGTCTGGAGTTTCAAAGAATCATTGTATTGAAAAATAAAGGAAAACAGAAAATATATAACAAATAGGTATAAAAATGCTTCTGCATTGTTACACATTTCTACTCGGGATATCATAATGCAATTCGCGCATACCTCAGCTGTTGCTCCTTCTTGACGTCCACCTCCAGCTCGTGAAAGCTGACCTGCAGCAGGGAAACGATGTTGTTCACCACCTCTATGCCGGCCAATATCGATAGTAGCTGTTTCCGGTTGTCCATCCAACTTTTGGTCCCATCCAGCGGGGGAAGTAAGCTCATCCGCACCAAACACGGCAGCAGAGGGCGGATTTCACTGGCGCTGCACTGTGCCAGCTCGGCAATGTTGAGGTTTTGAATGGCCGCGAAGGCCCGCGGCGTTACCGGTGCGAAATTCATCGCGGCAACCGGCCGAACGATGATTCGCTCAGTAAGGTACGCAAAATGCAAAGAAATTAACTAAATTTCACGATTTTATTCCAAAGTTTTGGAAAACACAGCATCCCAAACTCGCGTTTTGATTTATTTTGATGATGACGTTTATCACTGTTTGTCAAAGTTTGCCTCAAAATGATGATGATGACGGTTTTGGTGCACTGTAAAAACAAATGTTACAAAGTTTGGCCCTCTGTATGTCATTGGGTGAAACAGTCCATTTTACAACCTGATTTTGCGTTGGGTTCGTTCGCATATTACGCAACGTTACACAAAGAATAATTCGCATCTATTTTGTAAATGCCGCGCACATAGATTTTTGCAATCAAGCGTCAAACGTCAAACGCATAGAAAAACGATGCGCGCGGCTCTGGTTTTTTTTTTTTTTTTTTTTTTTAATTTATTTATGACATTTTACACTTAGAGTGCATTCGTGTCAGTTAATAATGAATCAAAAATAAAAGAAACAGTTTAGCTGGATATTGGTTCTGATGGGTTCCTGCTATGTATCCTCTGCTGTATCGTTGGGTTCGCTGCATCGGGTTCTGGTTTTCTTTTTTTTTATTTAGCACTATCTTTGCATTGTTCTATCTTCTCGCATTCTTCTTTTCAAATTTCACTATCTTCAATTTTTTTTTTTTACCCATATTGTCGTTTTTCTTTTCTTATCACTTTTTTCATTTTGGCTACAGTCTTTCTTTTCACCACTTCGTTCTTTTGTTCATTTTGTTGTTATGCCATTCACTTTTTCATATTTCCTCACACTTGTAATCTTCCTTTCGCTCTGCAATTGTTGTTTTCCTCTTCTCTTCGATTCTTCTCTTATTCACAGTTTCCGATACATATCGATTTCTTTCAGGTACTTCAATAGCCGCTTCTCACTGTCATCATCATTTTGTAAGGCGGCCCATAGACTAGTCGGATCTTAAATAGAAAATGATGATGATAAGCTCTCAACAGTTATATATTTCAAAACAATTTGTTCAGACATAGCTAAAATTACCTTCTGAAACCACGGCACAAAGAACAGACGTTTAAGCTCGAACAAAAATACGTCGAAATCGTGTGTAAAGGATTTAAGTGCACCTCAACGCCACCAACGGAGACTGCCCCACATATAAAGTCCATTTGACCCCACGATGACAGTGTTCATCGTTAAAATACACTAGCCCACAAAGCGACACGAGCGCCAAACGGCCAAAAACGGCGAGCACTGGAAACAAATATGACAACACAACAATGTAAGTGATGGGACGCTAGCGCCGCGCAACGGGAGCATAACCACATACTCTGAAATGACCGTTACAAAGTTTTACACAAGGCAGAAAGCGAAGAGAGACGTCTGTTCTCTGTGTTTTTACTGTATTGATGTTGAAATGCTAGATTAGCAAAGAAAATAATTCGAAAACATCAAAAATTCGTATGCACAATATCAACCGCATCACTCACGAATTGCATTCGCTGCGATGCGAATCTGGACGAATGAGTAATTTCCAAGTGTGACTTCCCACCGTTCGCCGGAGTTCGCTGTCGTCGCTGACAAGCATACACACGAGCTAAAGCGACAACCGTTCGCTGCTGACTGTCTTCGAATGTGGAAGAAGATGAAAAGTGGAAATCAGGAACCCTGGTTTCAGACCCATGTAGTTTCACATACACTGAAATAAATTTTGTTGTGGAAACTACCGATTCCATAGTAAAGTTACTAACCGTACCCACCCGTACCTATGATTCTCAACCGACAACAATTTCCAGTTAATTCCACTAAAACACTGTCAACTTAACTAGCAGTGCAGTTAACATTACCAAAAATATTCTTAATTTAACAAATGAGCATTGTATTTTTAACCATACTGTGTTGTAAAATGCGTGCCCGGGAAAAATTTACAATGTTTTGTTGTTGAGATGACTACGCTTTTAGTTGAATTCACTAAAATGCATTGTAATTTCAAGCATATTTCAGTTACCTTAACAGATTTTGTTGTCGGTTGAGAATCATAGGTACGGTTAGTAATTTTACTATGGAATCGGTAGTTTCCACAACAAAATTTATTTCAGTGTACTAGATGAAATAAGCACATATTTTGTATGATATTGTAGAGAAAATTAAATTTGTTGTTTCATCTCATATGAAATTTACACAGGTCGCGTAAATACATTTTAGTGGTTTGAAAATTCTGATTGTCTTCAGCTTCAGACGCCGTCTTGTAAAGGTTAATGACCAAAATGTTTTTTTTTAAACTTTTCAGAAAATTAGCCTGTTAAAGATCATGGCACGTTGAAACATAAATTGGTTAACGTCAAATGGACGAAAATGAGGCTTGAAGTCGAAAAACACTTTCGCATTTTTTACTGCCGCATACTGTAGGTGGTGTCTGTGGAAAATGTTGGTTTTCCACTGGAGTTTTCCGAAAAATTAGGCGACCCTGATTTTTCTTTCAATTTTGTTTTTGTTCCTATATATATGAACCCAACATGTGAAAAAAATTTCATTGAATTCTGAGAAACTTGGTGCTGGATGGCTACCAACCATATATTTTTTTTAATTGAAAAAAAAAAGTAAAACGAATTGGAGACGAACCAGCCTCGGGCTGAAAGTCTCGATAATAAAGACAAAAAAAAACGAATTAAACTAAAAAAAGAAATGGAAGAGAAACAAAACCACACCCGCAAAATTACGAAACTCTGCTCGAAGTAAAACGACAGGAACAACGTGGTCTACTTGCCAATAAATGGTTATGATAATCCTGACCCTTAAAAAAAAGAAGAATGTTTTGCCGTCTTGATTGCAGGGCTACTTGCTTGTACATCTTAACCCTCTTCGTGCATTGGGGTCATTATGACCCCTAAAGGTGCACTAGGTCAGCGAGGTGCGCGCAAGTCAATGCACGAAGAAGGTTAAATAGAAAATGGTGATGATAAGCTCTCAACAGTTATATATTTCAAAACAATTTGTTCAGACATAGCTAAAATTACCTTCTGAAACAAATTATGCTTTAGCAGTATAAAACAAAATACAAAAAAAAAATGATCTTGGAATTTTTCTGCATTTAAATTAACCAAACTGGAAAATTACAAGATCAAAATTTGTTATGGTAGATTTTACCACAAAGAACAGACACCCAGGTTAGAACAAATATCATTTAGAAAATTGTGTAAGGATTTTAATCTTCATTTGAGCTCTTGAGTAAGGTTGCAAACCAATACGCAATGACAACACTAACGCCGCCATACACCATATTGCCACAGTCAGTGGTGAATTGAAAAAATTCAAGTGGTGAATTAAATTAGTATGGGGAGTTAACCGATTGCAGCGCCACGCTATTGCCACTTGTGTTGCCGATGAAATATTCTTTACACAAAATTCCAATTGGACTTGGATGTCTGTTCTCTGTGATTTTACGCCGTAACGCACCATTATAAGGTGATCTACCCACGTTACGGCACAGAGAACAGACATCAAAGTCCAGTTCCGAAACTGTGTAAGGAATTTAACGGCCATTTGAAATCGGCAACACAAGTGGCAATAGCGTGGCGCTGCAATCAGTTAATTCCCCATACTAATTTAATTTACCACTTGAAATGTTTCAATTCACCACTGACTGAGGCAATATGGTGTTTGATGGCGTTAGTGTTGTCTTAGTGTATTGGTTTGCAACCTTACTCAAGTAAAGATCCAAATCCTTCCACAGCTTTCCGAATGAGATTTGGTCTAGCCTGAATGTCTGTTCTCTGTACAATTTGATAATGTTGACTTTGATGCAGAAAAATTATGTTGCCAACATGCTGTACCTGGAGGCGTCTTCCCTCGTGGACGCAATCGGCCGGCCGTGGACTAACCACCTTGGACGGCCGAGAGGGGTGAGCTCCTTTACGGTTAGGGCCTTCGGCCCGAGCTATTCGTCCTCCTATGAGGACTCACGATCATTTGCGGTTAGGCGCGGGAATCGTTCCCGGTTCCGCGGGCAGAGCCGTGTGCTGGACGGGGACCTAAGGGTCCAACAAAAGAGGTCCTAAAGGACGATTCAATTTAAAAATTAGGTCCTTCTGTATATGCAGGGTACACAAATTACCTGAACAGGTTTCTTCCCAGACATCCACTTGACCAACGTCAAGGGGGAGGGGGGGGGGGATTTTGCTTCTCAAACCGAATTTAACCACTGCACTACAAAAACACGTCTTTAGCACACGGACGCCTGAGTTTTTTAAAGAGGCCAAATTTAGGCAATGGCCGCTAAAATCCTAATTACCCACATTCCGTCATTCTCTTCATATTCTGTCCATTAATTAGTTCAGCCATGCTCAAGTTTTTGGTAGCCGCAACACAATTACAGCGGTACGGGACCCTATCACTACTGTGGTACTCTACTGTTATTACACAAGAAACGTGGACCCTTCACGTTCACCGACACTTACAACATTTTACAAAACAAAAATCAACAATTTGTAACCAAACGGTTACAAGATCTATCTCTTTTAGGGTTCGGATCCTATTTTTGTCTAAAACATTGATCATCCGTATGTCTGGAAATAATGTGCAACAAAGATATTATTTACGGCAACAACGCTTTTACTTCATCCACTGATTAATAGTGATTTGGCTAAAGCCTGCGCACTTTAGAATCGGTACACTTCCAGCCATATGCAGATCAAAAACGGTTTCACTTGGAAAAAAAGTGTTGTTAGAAGCAATTGATGCCTATCTATTGTAGTTTGTAGGAAAAATATAAAATTTGCTGTTTTTATTTTTTTAGATAAACTATTGATCTGAATTGAACAAAAAACAATCATTGTCTAATTCAAGATTTGGGTATGAATTTAAAATTGCCAAATCCACCAATCACGCAGTATAGAATCGTTTAAGGTCTTATGATCAGTGTACGCAGAATATGGCACCGCAAGCGAAAAATAGGCAACAAAGAAGGCACGGCAACAACGCTTTGTTTTTTCGTTAGCAGATAATGACAAAATCGCTCCCGAGTTTGTTCACAACAAAAACGGTAGGAATATTTGTCTCGTTCTATTCACATCGCGATTTTCGCATTGTTTTACAACTGAAACTCGACTCTGAGGATGGCAAGAGTCTTAATTAGTCCAAATGCTCATGAATTCGAAGATGTGGGTCGAAAATTTCAGCAGAAAATCCGAAATATCGGCACACGCACGGCAAGCGATGTATGTTTTATTGCTCTCATCGCTTGACATGCGTTTGTTGCGGAGCGCCTTTGTTACCGACATGCACCGCTTAGGACAAAGCGTTTGTTTTTCGGCGTGATCCGTTTTTCGTACCCTGCTTATGATTGTTAATTTAGGGAGGAAAAAAAAAACCATGGGTGTTATAAAACTACCAATATAGCAATGGTAAACCCACAGACAAACAGACGTAACACTTGCGATATTTCCATCGACCACGCATTTAACAATCATTTTAAATTTTCATAGTTGTGGCTTTCACAACCAGTGGCGCGCGCATCGCTTTTCTATGCGTTTGACGTTTCACACTAGCGCCTTCTGTTGACGATATTGCACAACACAGTGATTCGTGCAACTTTTCCACCAGGTGATGGTAGTGTGAATTGGGCGATGGATTTCCATGAAAATCGTTCAAGGTGTTACGTCTGTTTGTCTGTGGTAAACCTTTGAAGGGTTTTATGGAAAATCAAAGGCTTTCACACATACTTAAGGTCAAAAAAGTTGCTTTCGCATTAACTTTAGTTCAGCAAATACGCATACGGGAAGGATACTATACGAATAGTATTGGTATACAAGAAACCAATGATTTGACGCAGAACAATATGAATAATCGTGGCTTGAAAGCTATATGGACGTTTGCTGGTGAAATTCGTTGGATGAACTGAATCTACTCTGATATTTTTTAATTTGTGATCATACATATATGTTTCATAATAAAGCCTGCGCACTTTAGAATCGGTACACTATCAACCGGCTGCAGATCAAAAACGGTTTGACCTAGAAAAAAAAAATGTTGTAAGAAGCAAATGAAGCTTATTGATTGTATTTTGTAGGATAAATATGAAAAATGGAGTTTTTATTTCTTAAAGATAAAATTTTGATGTGATTGTGAAATTCATGCCATTTTGTTCTGCACAAACCAATGATCGTCGACACAATTCCACAGCTTACGGGATGGTATTTCCACAAGAAACAAAATGATATTCATCAAAGATATGCTCAAAACAAGCTACGACATTAATATCTTGACAAATATAAGATCATAATATACTTATAGCGCTATATTCAAAATATAATTTTATTCGAAGTACTTTTTTCGTGAGAAAATAGTTTCTGGCATCTTTTTTTTTATCTACAATTCCCTAATTCAAGTGGCGCAACATAATTCATACCGAAACCTGGCTTATTTTTGGAATTATTGGCAGTTTGCCCGCACAGAAGTCGAAAATTAACAGTCATAAGGCGAACTCCTCCTTATACACCTAAAATTAGATAGTTTTCATGGATGAAATACTGAAAACCTTATAGATTATGAAACTATAGATGTTATTTTATGATCACAAATAAAAAAACTTCTGAGTAGATTCAGTTTCATTAAAAAAATCGTTAAATATTTCACGCCATTAAAACACATCAACTGAATTTCGTCAGAAATCGTCCTTACAGCTTTCGAGCCACGAATATTCATATTGTTCTACGTCAAAACATTGGTTTCTTGTATACCAATACTATTCGTATAGTATCCTTCCCATATGCGTATTTGTCGAACTAAAGTTTATGCGGAAACATTTTTTTTACCTTAAATTTCTATGAACCCTTCAAAGGCTTAGAAAAGCTATATTGGCAATTTTAAAACACTCATGGAATATTTGACTTCCCTTAATCAACCATCATTACACCTAGGTATAACGATTCTATAAGGCTATCTGACGTTTGATCACCTTTCTCTGTTTCGCTCCTGAGGAGGGAAGTTTTGTTTTCATACGGAAACGTTTCCCTATGAAAATATTAAACAAAAAATTGCTATCCTCTGTGACTGCTTGAGAGAGAAGGGTGATGCCCGCAAGATTGCCTTATACTGCGTAATTGGTGGGTTTGGCAGTTTTATACACCTACACAAATCTTGAATCTGAAGATGATTGTTTTTTGCTCAATTTGTGCAGAAAATAAACTGGTCTTCTTCTTCTTCTTGGCGTAACGTCCTCACTGGGACAAAGCCTGCTTCTCAGCTAGTGTTCTATGAGCACTTCCACAGTTATTAACTGAGAGCTTCCTCTGCCAATGACCATTTTGCATGTGTATATCGTGTGGCAGGCACGAAGATACTCTATGCCCAAGGAAGTCAAGGAAATTTCCTTTACGAAAAGATCCTGGACCGGTCGGGAATCGAACCCGTCACCCTCAGCATGGTCATGCTGAATACCCGTGCGTTTACCGCCTCGGCTATATGGGCCCGTATTGGTACTATTTACGAATTCAGATCAATAGTTCATCTAAAAAAACAGCAAGTTTTATATTTTTTCTTCAAATTACAATAGGTAAGCTTCAATTGCTTCTAACAAAACTTTTTTCCAAGTGAAATCGTTTTTGAACTGCAACCGATTGAAAGTGTACCGATTCTAAAGTGCGTAGGCTTTACATACAGGGGATACTCAAAATAACTGGGACCAGTGTCTTAATTTGTCAAATTACAGTCATTCTCTCCGACGCCTAGTAACTCCTGCTTCGTAGATTTGTTTTTGTTTTGATTATCGTCTCGATAACCCGTGTGCCACTCTCTGAAGTTCAAGCGATGAAAAATTCATTGTCTCGCTGTCTGCTGAATTTCAATCACCCACTGATATTCAAAGTCAGCATATTCATCTTCAATTGATTTTTTTGGTTTAAGCACGATTTAAAAGCAAAAACTGCTGCTGGTGGATACCATTCACCTAAAGCAAGCATGATAAATATAATTACGGCAACATATCGACATTTGCGCGCCTTAAATAGCCTAAAACCACAAAAATTCATTTCCAAATTAAAAATTTCATATTCACATTCACTGAGCTCGGACTGAAGATCAAAACAGAACTTCAGCTACAGTTGATTACACTACGAGGCGTCGCTCTCATTGTCTTGCTTTCTCTTTGTCATGTTCATTCTCGGCGTCATGTTGGTGGGAGACTGCATTCGTTCATTTGTGTTCGTTTTCGCACTGATTGAACATCATTGGGTTGATTTTTTTAGGCACTGACTGGGACAGGTAAAATTTTCACTTTTCAAAAAATGTTCAACTCGCTGTAATTTTTCGAAACCGGCATCAAATATTTTCAAATTTTTACTGTAAGTTCATCAACTAGCTGTGTATCAGTGGTCGAAATTTGGAAAAGATCGGGCTATTCTTTACGAAGTTATAAAGGTTCTAGAAAAAGGTATAATTATTCGATAGCCAAGCTGTTATATTTCCGGATTCAATGAACCAAATGCAATGAAATTTTGTTCATTTATGACTTATATAATGAGCTTTTAAAAACATTTGACTAAACTTAAAATTCTTTTCACGGAAGAAAATTATAACGATTAGATAATTTTTCTAATATAACATCAATTTATCCAAAACTTCGTCATCGTTTCAAAATTCGAGATAGTAATTACAGTACATTTAAATTATCTCTAATTGACTTTAATATATTTATGTTTCAAAGGAAAGCAACCAAATAGCCGGCATTTAATTGAAAAAGTAATGGGATGCATATGAAAAATAGATAAATTTACTAAAAAACATAGAAAAAATAAAATCGCTATAACTTGTTTTCTTAATAATAATTTCAAATTAAGTCAACTGTTTTTCAAAGCTCATTATATTAGTCATAAATGAACAAAATTTCATTACATTCTCATTGAATCCGGAGATATAACAGCTCAAAATTGGCTACCGGATAATTATACCTTTTTCTAGAATCTTTATAACTTCGTGAAGAATGGCCCGATAATTTCCAAATTTGAACCACTGATACTCAACTAGTTGATGAACTTACAATAAAAATTTGAGAATATTTTATGCCCTTTTCGAAAAGTTACAGCGAGTTGAACATTTTTTGAAAAGTGAAAATTTTACCTGTCCCAGTTATTTTGAGTATCCCCTGTATGGTTTTCAATGTTTCTCTCATGCAAACTGTATAATTTTAGGTTTATAAGGAGGAGTTCGCCTTATGACTGCTAATTTCCAAATGCTGTGTGGGAAACCTGTTAATATTTCCAAAAATAATCCAAGTTTCGGTATGAATTATGTTAGGCCACTTGCTTCTCACAACATTTTTTACTAGGTCAAACCGTTTTTGATCTGCAGCCAATTGTAAGTGTACGAGTGTACCGATTCTAAAGTGCGCACTTGCGCAGGCTTTAATGAAAAATTTGACGCACAGGCAATCAGTGCGCAAATTGTGCGCTGGTGTATGGATTCGAGTCAATCTTCGCAAAGTGCCCAACACACATTATACCCTGGCGCGCAACGTAGAGGCCGAAGAGAAACTCGTCGAAATGCTAAAAATTCTCGAGGAGCTCAATATAACATCTTCAGCAGTTGAAGCACAGGGATCCTTTAGTGATCTACTTTACCCCGCTGATCAATATCCTCCCAGATGACGGTAGGTATGCTACTTTATAGCTGAACCACATATGCTGAACTCTTGAATGAACAAAGCAGGGCTTCAATTAAACAAATGTTGATGATTATTTCAGCGCGGTACGATGTTGTTAAGTATATACTACGGGCGACTTACATTGTAATAATTAACAAGTTGGCTTTCGTATAGGTAGCCATCAACCATGCCAGAGAACTTTGGCTACATCGTTGATGTAATGTGGACTATGTACTACACAACTTTGATCTCGATATCAATACACAGTTTGGGCCAACAAACAGTTTATCAGCGATTCAGCCAATCAATGACGTATAATTACCACCCGCTTAATAGACGTTTCTGCACGACACTAAGGCGCACGAAGAGTCACGTACAAGGTGCTCACGTTCAGGGCGGCCGGAATACATAGTGCGACTTTGCCCGTGGCACGAAGTTTTGAAGATGCTTCATACTGTGCCTACAAATGCGCACTCGATTGGTCGATAGGGGTGCAGGAATCGAACGCATGCCACGACAAACTGCCCAGCTTTTTGGTAGTTCAATTTCAGCAGAGTGGGGTACAGCTGACAAACCGAGCTTGGGCGTATGTAGATTGAAATTGTGATTTGTCTACAGTCAAGTTCAGTCTGATTTGTAAGCCTGAAGTGTGCGCTTTCGCTTTTTTGACATCCGTTGGATATGTTTTGAATACCAGCTATCGGAAGTAACGCGTTTGTTTTGGACATGCTGAATTGATAGGAATTTTATTCAAGTTTGAAGTGCCATTTGAAGCGTGATCAACGTGGTGAAGATGAAGGCAACGAACTTTATACTTTTGTTATGTTTGGTTAGTATGACTGAAAGCAATCAAGATACTAAGTTTATTTAATATTTATGATTACACAGCGCAACATTTGTTTGTCTCAAGAGCAAACTTATGTGTCTCCGAAGGATTTTGGGCCGCTGAATCCGAGTCCGGGCTCAGATTTGCTCCAACACGTCACAATTTTGAGCTATACCTCAATTTATAGGGAAAAATATGCAATTTTGGGCTTTTTTGACTGCAAGCCATTAAGCGTGGAAATATTTTCTTTAAGAAATCAAAAGGTTAATTGGTCAATTAACATCTAAATTAACGACTCATGCAAAATATTTCGTTTTACCTAAACAAATTTGATAGATTTAAGCATTTTATATTAGTATGAAAACTCGCATGCAACTTTTGGAGGGTGACTTGTATGGGAAATATCGTACCTAACATAAATCGCTTAAAACTATCAAATTCGATTTGATTAAACGAAATATTTTGCATGAGTCGTTAATTTAGATGTTAATTGACCATTTAACCTTTTGGTTTCTCAAAAAAAAATGTTTCCATGCTTAATAACTTGCAGCCAAATAAGCCCAAAATCGCATATTTTGCCCTATAAATTGAGGTATAGCTTAAAATTGTGACGTGTTGTAGCAAATCTGAGCCCGAATTCGGAATCAGCGGCCCAAAATCCTTCGGAGACACATAAGTTTGCTCTTGAGACAGACCAAAAGCTTATTTTTGTTACGCTGTGTTACCAAACTCCCGAAAAATGTGTGCTTCCAACCATTCAGCTTATGTTTGTAGGGTTACACTGAAAAATCAGTTCCATTTATTATAAAACGACGGAGGGTGACTCGGTGATATTGGAAAAATAATATACATTTCTTAAATTGTAATGCAAATCATTCTACAGAACGCACCGCTTCTTCGTGCATAGTTTCCTGTGTTTTAGTTAAAGTTGATCAACCATGCGTCTCCATGTGTTTATCTGAAGTTATGTCGGTGTTTCATTTGCTAAACACTGATTCGTTTTTGATATACTATTTTTTTTTTCGAGGGCCCATATATCCACAGCTATAAAGGCGTGGGTATCCAACATGACGGGTTTGATTCCCGGTCGGTCCAGGAATTTTTCAAAATGCATATTTTCTTAACTTCCTTGGAATAGAGCATCTTCGTGCCACACGATACACATGCAAAATGGTCATTGACAGAGGAAGCTCTCAATTTATAACTGAGGAAGTGCTCATAGAACATTAAGTTGGAGAAGCAGGATTTGTCTCAGTTGGGAAATATGCCTAGGAGAGAAAGAAAGAGAATATATGATTGGAAATATTGAAGAATATAAGTGACAAGTGAAATAGAGCTCTGCAATTAATACACAACATGGCCAGTTGCTTTGTGAATTGAAAACAAGCTTATATGGTACTAATGGCCGTCTTGGTATGACCTAGAGTCTAGAGTGTCTTTGTGTACACGCAGAAGACAGGTGACAGAATTACCGGAAGTGTCGCGAGCCAAAACTGCGCAGGAATAAGCAAGGAAGCACGTTGATGAACAAAAGCGAGGTGATCTAAAAGAAGAAGTGGCACTTCGAGGAACACAACTATGTATAATCCAGTAACAAATGTGTTCATGGGATGTTATCAGGGCAGTTTCGTCGACGGCCTACCGAACCTTATTTTTACCGTTCGGCAAATCCTAAATATTTCTCAATATTATTTGGGATTTTTTGGGCTGGGACTATAACCCTTTCGTGACGACCCAGCGCAATTGTGCTGTTGAACAATAATAGTTTTCCAATTTTATTCATCTCAGTCTTTGTTTTTTATAATGTTAACTGTTTTAATAATTGACCCATTATGCATACTTGTATGTGGGTAAACAAACTTTTGTTTACATTGCATTTGAGATTTACTTCAACAAGTTAAACAAAAAGTGGACAAAATACGTAAAACATGAAAAAGTGTTATCTGTCGCATTTTTTTCCGAGTTATCAAGGTAGTCAAAGCTAGAAATCGAAAGTTGAAGAGTAGTTCTTCTAAATGAAGAACAACAATTGTTGTTTTGTTGGGATATATAAAAGTTCTGGAGAGCCAAAGTTGAGCCATTTGTATAGAGATTTCACTTTTTTGCGCTCCGTCCCAAAAGGGATAAATACAGTGTAAATAAATCAAGCATGACTCTGTATGTACAATTGAAATTGAAGTAAAGTGGACAATGGCCCCAATAAAGCCAAATTGATTTTTTTGGGGCTTTTTCCCACTTTAAGGCTCAAATAACCATAATTTAAGCATCAACTATTAAAAGCAGTTCTTTCTCAATTTCAAAAAGCCACAAATGGAAATTATTTCAGTGTTATCTAGATGCTAAATAGAGTGCAGTAATAGATTTTTATTACCATTGGTTGAAAACTGATCGAAAAAACTGGCTTTGAGTTTCTTAATACGTATGATGGTTTGTTTCCTCTTAATTTAGCTTCAATGGGGCACGTTTGGTGTAGTACAGTCCGGATTCGCTGGTTGGGTCACGACTGCGCCCCGATTAGCGAATCGTGTTCATTCGTTTGAGCAACTGACAACTGATCAAAATGCTCTAGACACACGCAAGTGACGAGAAATACGTCACGGAACACTCACATACTTGCGCAAACGTTCTGTATACAGGAGCTGTGATGCGACGGCGGTCAGACGTCAAACTCGTTTTGACATCTATTTTGACATTGACAGTGCTTTTTAGTTGGGTTTTGCCCCAACCAGTGAACATTCAACCATCGAGACAGCCCATCTAACGAGCTCTCAACGAACGAATCGTCACTGTACTAGTTTTGTAGTTATGAGCTGAATTTTAGTATGGTGAGGTATTATGATTCCTTGCCTAATTTGATGCTGCTTGAGCAAAACTTTTGCTTTTTTACACCGTATTCATAAACCACGTACACCAAAATCATCTCAGACCCCAACATCCCTCCCCCTTGTAGACTTTTGTCCATATGTAAATTTTAAAATTTTTACGAAGCATAGTCTTTGGCCAGACCCCCCTCCCACACCTCAAAAAAAATCTACGTGGTTTATGTACGGCCCCATGTATGCATGCATGCATTACCAAGTGCATTACGGCTTGAGCGACGTGGTTACTTGGGTTGGCAACCAATGACTACATTTTCAATAGGAGAATTGCTTTTAAACATTTTTTTCAATAATGAATATATGTAATGTGAATGTGGACATAGTCTCTCTGAGAGGTCTCGGATATAGAAGAAAAATGATGTTTGTATCAGCCTAAATTAGAGAATTCACATTGAAAAAATATCGAAAAAGCAATACAAAATTTAGGAATAAAAAATGCTTATTTGCTGCATTTTTTTATTAATTATTAATTAATGTGAAACAACGAGCAATAAATTTGATAATAATTTTAGTAAAAAATTCGTTCAAGCCATGCGGCGAAGCCACATAGTTAGATTGAGGAACTAAGGCGGCAGAAGGCTGTAGTTTTCTTTTCTAGATTTTCACGATGACTTTGTCAGAGAAACGTATGTAGAAAATCTCTGGAGATAGCTAGCCAAACTAGAGAAAGGGAACTCTGGGAAGAAAAGGAAGAGTTCAATTGTAGGGAATCCTAGTCGAAATTATTAAATAATTGCCCAATTTTATAAACATTGGTGAAATTCTCAAATTGATTGCAGGCGTAATTTCTGTTTAATATTTTCGTCCGGCATAATAAAATGAAAATTCTTTGTTATATTTTTGTCAACTTTTGTTTTCGAATGTTGTAGGAGTCGTATTTTCTCCTATATTATTCGTAATGGGGATTTTACGGGTGGCTTATTGGGCCTACGTCGACACTCCTGTCTCGCCGCAGGGCCATCGTGCCAGTTCTGTTTAGCGTCCCAACCAACACTAGGTTGTTCGAGACGCACCTTCTTGGTGAACAGACGATAGGGTCGTACCTCCTCAATCTAGCTGAAGTCAGAAGGATAACAGTATCCAGGTGTCTGTGTATTTTATCGAAAAAAAAATCAGTATTCAGTAAGTCACTCACCAAATGAAAGCTAAGGGTCTCCTCTTTCATTTGGTGCTAAGAGGGAAATGTTCTATCGGGGGGTCTAGGACAATGTTTATTTTTTTCGTGATTTCTAGAACAAATGTCCGAGAAATACCCATTTGTATTTGAAATTAACTTCCAATTCATTTCGCGCTTGGAACCAAATGAAAGAATAGACCCTTTTAAGCTATAGCTTTCATTTGCAGGGTGACTTATGGCCGATTTCTTCACCCTGGCTTAAGCGTTAAGCCAGGCTTAACTATATGGGTAAGCCTGGCTTACCGGTTAAGCCGAGGTGAAGAAATCGACCCTTAGCGATACTGATTTTTTTGCTAATAACCCTCGAGCAGTCGCGTCTTCGACTACCTGCAACGGCACTACGTTCACGCTGTGTATCACAAGCGTGCATTTTTCATGGTGCGTGTACTCAGTACACGACGCGACCGCTTCCGGGATAATATTATTCTACCGTAGACACCGTGTACCAGCTAAACACACAACTCTTGCTGTTAGTAAACAGGGTTAAATATTTGTCTTCTTTTTGGACCAATGCTCAAACATCTTGTTTGACTCGATCGAATTTTCAAACTGATGTTGTTTCTTGAGTTCTTTCCTTGTTAAATATTTTTTGACCCTGTGTACTACTAGCCTTAGCTGGCGGTCTTTGTCTTTGTCATCGCTTTGACTCGTAGAAGCGTGAGGTAGGAGCTATGTTGGACGATCTCCTTTTCGACTCACCGTTTTTCAGCCCGAATGTCGGGTCAAAGTCGGGTCTAATTTTAGCGAATGTTGTACCCACATCGCACAACTGTTGGGTCTGTGTTGAGTTTGGTGGTCAAAATAAAAACAGGTCAATGATAGGTTTACATACGTCGGGTTATGCGTCATTAATCACGAACAAAGCTTGAACCGTGCAACAATTAGCGATAAACGTGCAACTTTAGGATGAGGTAGCTTAAGGAAGCGTTCCACTTTTGAGACCCAAACTTCTCTTAGAAAATGGAATTTAAAGTTATTAAAATCCAACGGAACGTACATAGAAGAAATGAGTACATATAGACGTTCACTGGACGTTCACTTATTCAAAACTACATTTTTTTCAGTACTACGTTCAACAATTGGCAAATTACCTGGGCCGGATCACAACGTCCGAGGCTATACTGTCTCAGTCGTTAGGTCAGTTTTTTTTGCGAAAGAACGTACAAACATTTGGATGCGTCATAATATCCTTTGTGGTGTATCTGCATGATCGGATGTCATGTCTCGGATGTTATGATACTGCGCTGGGTAATACGGCATTTTTTTAAATTTTGTCGATTAAAAAACTTTAAGTTTGTTTGTACTATTTGAGGATTATTTTTATGTTGATGAAAAGAAATACATGAAAAGGGAGAATACATAATTGGTTGTGAAACTGTGCATGAAGTGAAAAATATAGAGCTTCATTTACACAACAGCGGGGTTTTATCAGTGACATCCTTTTGTTTCAAGCTCTTTCAATAAAAAAAAATACATGTCAAGTGGGTCTCCAAATAGCCTACGGCTATGGACCGCCAATCCAGAGACGGCGGGTTCGGTTCCCTTTCGGGTCTAGAAAATTTTCTCGACTCCCTGGGCATAGTGTATCATTGTGCTTGCCTCACAATATACAAAAACTTATGCAATGGCAGGCAAAGAAATCCCTTCAATTGATAACTGTGGAAGTGCTCAGAGAACACTCAAAGAACAAAGAACACTAAGTACTTTAACTGGCAGGCCAAGTCCCAGTGGGGAATTAGAGCCATAGAGAAGAAAAAGAATGTCAAGTGTAAAAAATGCATTTCAATTTTAACCCACGAGCGATAGCGCTGTTGTATTTTGTGAAACACGTTAAAAAATTCTCGCTTTTTGTACTCAGCATTGGCGTGGTGCTGGCGGTTGTGGACAACCGCGCGAGTTACGGAAGCTTAAGGGGCGAAACGTTCGCTAGTATTTTTCGCTTCAGCTAGTAATAAAACACCAGGGGACTCCATTTTAACTATTCCCAACAAATGTAAATTCATAGGTATATAAGAAGCTCCCCCCCACAAATTCGGCAAATTTCAATGTATCGAGGAACGGTTGACAGCGTAAGAATGTTATCTGTGTTATATGTTGTGCGATTAGCCTTTTGAAATGTTCTATATTTGTAGTATCCCCTTGAAAAAGGCCCAATAAAAGAGCCGAAACGTCGGGCAAAGCAAAACGAGCCGTTTTGAAAAGTCCAAGACTGAGAAAGCCAGTTTTTTCGGAATAACAATATTACCAGTCGTACTAATCCAGCATAATTCACAACAGCTATAGAAGGTGCCATATGATCAGTGCTCAATATCTCAAATTCCATGCGCTCCAAATTCCGAGATATCGTTTCACTCCAGATTACCCTACACTTTCTTCAATCGCTCGATGTTACAATGTATTGATGGATGAACTTTTGGCGTAATTGTTACAAGGATCATTAAATCATATTTCAAATGGACATTTTTGTCGTGAAAAATATTTTATTTTTAAGCCACCGAGGGGCAGTCCATTTATTACGTAAGGGAATTTTCACAATTTTTCGACACCCCACCCTCATTTAAGATTTTTTGTATGAGAACCAAAATACTTTTGTATGGCGCGTAACATTTCTCAACACTCCCTCCCCCATAAATCCCAACGTAATTTATGGACGGCCTCCTACCCCCCTTTCCTACCATATATTTGAATGGGACGTCACAATGTGACGTAATTCATTAGAATACTTTACTAATACGCAATTTTTAGGTGGACGTTTTTAACCTTTTGGAGCCGATTTTTTTCGCCGCTGTCGACGCAACCTCGCTGGTGTTGAACACGTTTGTTATGCTCGGTTTTATCGCCGGGGTCATATATGACCCCTCCGGCTCCAAAGGGTTAAAGGTCTACTGATTTATATAGGGTATCGGCTCCGTAAAGCGTTATACGCGATTGAGCCCCAAATAAATGAACTAGATAAAAAAAAAAAAGATTTATATAGGGTATTGGTTCCCTTCTTAAGCATGTGGCTCCCATTTTCATCTTACGAAAAACAAAGGATTGAAGCGCTGTTTGTTTTTTTTTTCTTATTTTTGTATTTTTCATTAGAAGTGATCACCCATGGAAACAAAAAGAACGGAATCAATCGGTGCCGTAATTGCTTGTTTTTGAATAAGATGTATATGGGAGCGTGAGATCACTGATGGCACACATATCTTATTGATCCATTCTGTAAGTTTACACCCAAGAAGGCAAATTGAGTTTTTGGGGGCGAAAAATAAATCACAAGTCAATGAGGAACATTTTTAATCTATTAAATCTTCATTTAAAAATATGTTTTAGCTCCATTACCATTGATTGAAGGATCATTAGTGGGAATCACTATAGAAAAATACTTACACTCAGTAGCAAAAAAAAAGCCGAGCAGAATTTTCTTGCTAAAATCCGTCACGTTCAATTTTCTATAACTTTGGCAATTGTCAATAAGGGTACTCACTAAACAGATTAAATTGCTGCGTAAGCCATAATTTTCTGCTTTTTTGAAATGTTCCATGATTTTGCGAATGAAATAATCAAAGATTGCCTTGGTGAGCGCGAAGTTTAATCAGTTTAATCAGTTTACGCTGTTAAATGAATCCCCCAAATATTTTTGGCTGAAAATTTCACCACTTCATCATCAGTATATTGGTAATTTATGGCCAAAATTTCAAATTAATAGAAATTTCAAATTTTGAGTCATGATAACTTATATAAAAAATGTCACTTTTGAATATATTATTTCCAAAAATCCGCATTTTAGTGAAAAATTGAAGTAGCTTTATGAAAATTTGAAAATTTCACTGCAGCTTCAGAAAATATAGGAAATGATGAGGTCAATTTTGAATCAGTTCCATCCAGTGGTTTGTGCCACAGCCATCGTCAAAGTTGAAAAACTTAAGGGTGTCTACAGTTTTCACCTTGTATTGATCATACTAAAACACCGGTGCAGAAGAAAAGCCGAGGTCGATTCGTTCCATTTATATTTAGTGCTGAGTTTTTAACAAGCAATCAATATTGTACGACAAATTATCTCAAATTTTCGGGTGTTATGCTATTTATTTATGATATCTTACACGTAACACATAGTGTGTTACGCGTTACGCGTAATGCGTTACATACATATGTCAATCAATAACTAAGTTTTGTAGAATTCAAAATGTTGGCTACTGGTAGAACCAATCCTTACACAACTTTCTGGATGAAATTTGTTCTAGCCTGGATGTCTGTTCTCTGTGGTAAAACCTTATTATTAACAAATAAGTTGGCGGGAATTACTTGGTAACGCATAGTAACATATAGTAACACATGTAACATCACAATAAGGTTTTTAGAGTTGCCAACATTTGTAAAACAAAACTTGTCTGTTGATTGACATAAGTATGTAACACATTACGCGTAACGTGTAACACACTATGTATTACGTGTGGGATATCATAAATAAGTAGCATAACACTCGAAAATTTAAGTACTTAAGTGTTTAAGTAAATGTGTTGTACAATATTAATTGTTTATTAAAAGTTTAGAATTAAACATACATGGAATGACCTGACCTCGGCTTTTTTCGGTTTCAGTACAACCTCTAGACACCCATATTAGTTCTTCAACTTTGACGATGACTATGGCCCAAACCATTGAATGCAGATGGTTCAAATTTTGATCACATCATTTCCTATTCTGACACTGCAGTGGAATTTTCGTAAAGCTACTTCAATTTTTCACGAAAATACGGATTTTTGAAAATGACATGTTCAAAAGTGACATGTTTTATATAAGTTATCATAACTCAAAATTTACTCATGATGAAGTGGTGAAACTTTCAGCCAAAAATATTAATAATTGCCAAAGTTATAAAATATTGAACATGACGGAGCAAAATTCGGCTCGGCTTTTTTATTTCTACTGAACTGAGTGTATTATTAGTGTATGCTGAAATACAATAATTCAGACAACAGAATGTTTTAGGGGGCGAAATCTACTACATTTACCCTACATATTAATGAAGGGAAAATTTTCTGTCTCCAGATTAACCTTCCGTAACTCGCGCGGTTGGCCACCACCGTCAACACCACGCTAATGCTGAGTACAAAAAGCGAGATTTTTTCAACGTGTTGTACAAAATACAACAGCGCGATCGCTCGAGAGTTATAAAAAAACCTAATAACGTATGCGTAGACTTTTTTCAAAGTGACCTAGAAAAATATCATAGCTACTAAATATTAATATGTGTTTTTTTTTGTTCACAAATATGTGTTGTTTATACAAGTAAAAATAATGTAGGCCTTTGAAGGCAGTTTTATTGAACTTAGTGTGGACTTTAGTCACAGTATTCGAGAAAAAAAATGTTCACATATTTGTCAATACTTTTTACTATTTTTAACATTTTATCAATGAAATATAATACATTTTTAGTAGTGTGGAATCTTATTTTTACGTTTTCTTGCAAATAAGCATTTCGAAATCATTGAGAATATCATGAATGTTAAGAAAAACCAACATATTTCATCTTATTTCGTCTTATAGTTTTATCATGCTAATCCGCATTGCAGATTCGTGTCAAAACAGGAAATCATCCTTACCATGACATTTACGAATGAACTTAGTTGATGACATCCGAATGAAGCAAAAGTCATCAACATTTTTAACCTTCATCCAGCCAACGTACATTTTCCACCTTCGGAAAAGCACAAAAATGATCATACCTTTTTTTGTTTTCCGATGGATTTTGATGAAATTTTCACAACTTCCCGAAAAACTCTTCTAGTTTATTATGCCGGAGACATGGGTGACTGGTCCACATGGTTCCGGAGTTATTCCGGATTGTCTTGGGGTACCAAAATTGGCCACATACTTTGCGCTACATATATCTCAAGATCCCGATGAGATAGAAGTATAGTGTCTTCGGCGAATTTGTTCAGCAGGTTAAGAACTAACTGACAACGGCGACTTTGGTTCGCGATTCGGCCGCTAGGTGGCGCCAGTGGCAAAAATGTTCAAACCCTCATATCTCAGAAACCTGATAGAATAGAATGATGCTGTCTTCGGCAACATTTTTCAGCAAGCTCCGAACTATCTGATAGTAAAGTATTTGGTTTGGGATTTATCCGCTAGGTGGCGCATTGTGCTGAAAAATTCAAACACGTTTATCTCGATACCCTAATGAGGTGCAAGCATGTCGTTTTCAGCAAAGTTGTTCAGCAGGCGAATCTATCTGACAATGGCGTCTTTGGTTCGAGAATCGTCCGCTAGGTGGCACCAGGGTAAAAAATCTTCAAACTTCTATATCTCAGAATCCTGATAAGATAGAATGATGCCGTCTTCAACAAAGTTCTTCAGCAAACTAAAAACTGTCTGATAGTTGAGTCTTTGATTCTTGATTTATTCGCTAGGTTATTCGCTACAGCGTCTTTGACACCCTGCAGACAAATTTTGTCACCCCACAATGTTGCTCCGTTTTTTCTTCCGGGAATGTCTCCGGGAATGTCTCCGGGAATTTCTACAGGAACTCTTCCGGAAGTTTTTCCAGGAATTTCTTCTGGAATTTCTCTAGAAACTCCTCTGGAAATGTCTCCGGGAATTCCTTCGGATTTTTTTCCAGGACTTCCTCTAGGACCCACATCAGGACCTCCTGCGGATATTCGTTCAGGAATTACTTCGGTAATTTTCCCAGGAATTCTTCTGGGAATTTCTCCAGGAATTCTTCTGGGAATTTCTCCAGGAATTCTTTCAAGAATTTCTCCAGGCTGGATTTATCCGAGAACTTTTTCTAGGAGTTCCTCCAGGCAAATCTCCGGGAATGTCTCCGGGAATTTCCTCGGGAATTTCTTCAGCAATCCCGCCAGGAATTGCTTTGGAAATTTCTTCAAGAAATTGTCCGGGAAATCCTCCAGAAATTCTTCCAGGATTTCCTCCGGGAATTCCTCCGGAAATTTGTTCAGGAAAATTTCCGGTTTTTTTTTTCAAAAAAGTCCACTGGGAATTTCTCCAGGAAGTCTTCCGTGACTTTTTTTTCAGAAAACTCTCTGGGAATTTCTCCAGGAATTCCTTTGGGAATTTCTCTAAGTATTCCTCCTTTGTTTTCTTCAGGAATTCCGCCGGGAATGTCTCTGGAAATTCTCCCTGGAATTTCTCCAGAAATTTCACTAAAAATTTCTTCAGGAAATCCTTCCAATTTTTTTCCTGGAATTCCACTAGGAATTTCTTTACGATTCCCTCCAGGAAATTCTCCTGGAATTCTTCTAAGACTCCCACCAGCAGTTCCTCCGGTGATTCCATCAGTAATTTCTCCAGGACTTTTTCCGGGATTATCTCCAGGAATTCTCCCGGGGATTCCTTCTGGAATTCCCTCAGGGGATGCCTCCAGCGATTCTTCCAGGAATTTTCTTCGGGGAATCCCCCAGGAAGGAGGATTCCCTGAAGAATTTACCAGAGGAATTGCTGGAGAAATCACCGGAGGGATTCCTACAGACATTTCCTGAGGAATTCCTGAAGGAAGTCCTCGAGGGATTCGCAGAGGAATACATGATGAAATTCCCAGAGGATTTCCTGAGCAAATCCTGAAGATTTCCTTTAAAAATTTCCGGAGGAATTTCAGAAGAGTTCCCGGAGAAATTCCTAAAAGAATTCTTGGAGGATTTTTTGGAAGATTTCCAGAAGAAATTCCCAAAACAACTCCTGGAGGATTTCCTGGAGAAATTTCCGGAGACATTTTCGGAGGAATTCTTGGAGAAATTCCCGGAGGAATTACAGGATAAATTCCCGGAGGTATTCGTAAAGGAAGTCCTAGATGAATAGGACAGACCGATGAAGTACTACATTTATAGTAATGAGCTGAATTATAGTATGGTGAGAAGGACAATTCTCCGTTTCTGCAGTGAAATGGTGCAAAAAGCGTGGGTATTATGATTCCTTGCCTAATTTGATGCTGTTTGAGCAAAACTTTGGGCAACAGTGTTGTTGTTTACTCCATTTCTTGCAACATAAACAACATTCCAAAGTTTTGCTCAAACAGCATCAAATTAGACAAGGAATCATAATGCCCACGCTTTTTGTACCATTTAATTGCAGAAACAGAGAACTGACCTTCTCTCCATACTAAAATTCAGCTCATTACTACAAATCTAGTACTACACCGAACGTGCCACATTCCGGGATAAATTCTCGAAGGTTTTGTAAGAAAAAAAAAATCACGGAAACCTTCCTGAAGAGATTCATGGAGAAATTACCAGAGGATTTTTTTGAAAAAAAAAACGACAGTTTTCCTTAGAAAATTCCCGGATATGTTCCTGGAGAAACTCCTGGAAAAATTCCCGGAGAGGAATTCTTGGAGGAATTCTTATCCACTTATCCGCGATCAGTAATGGCGGCGGCGGGCATATCCAACCGGTTCAGAATTTGACGTTTCTTGGGGGAAAGTCAAAACAGTTTCATTCTCCTCCTCACCCCTTCACCCACCGATCGGTGGCGCCAACCGATTGCGATCCCCACGAAACGTCAAAATTCGAATCGGTAGGTTGTGCCCGTCGCCGCCATTACCGCTCGCGGATAAGTGGATAGAACATCCTAGAAGAATTCCTGAAGAAATTTCCGGAGGAATTCCCGGAGGCACTCATGGACGAATTCCTGGGAAAATTTCCAGTGAAATTCCAGAAGAAAATCTTAGAAAAAAAGTCCGGAGGAATTTCTGGAAAAATTCCCAGAAGAATTTCCGCAGAAATTGCCGAAGGAATTCTTGAGGGGAGTCCTAGAGGAAATCCTGTGGAAATTTCCTGAGAAATCCCCGGAGGAATTCCTGGAGGATTTCTTAGAGGATTTCCCGGAGGAACTTCTGAAGGATTCCCGGCAGATTTCCTAAAGAAATTCCTGAAGGAAGTTCTTGAGGATTTCTCAGTGGAATTCTTGGATAAATTCCCGATGGAATGCCTGAAGAAATTCCTGGAAAAATTTCCGGAAGAGTTCCTGTAGAAATTCCCGGAGACATACCTGGAAGAAGAAACGGAGTAAAAGAAGCAATATTGTAAAGGGTGTCCACGATGAAATTCGCACACAGAAAATATTATAAAACTTTTGATTGCGTTCGCCAATATTGCTAATTTTTTGACCATGAATAGTATTTCTTCGTGGACACCCTTTAGGGCGACAAAATTTGTCTGCAGGGTGTCAAAGACGTTGCTAAAGTATTGCCTCTTGTACCACCGTACTCGTCAGTCTACTATCCTGCCAAATGGCTCTTAGCTTGTTGAACAACTATGCTGAAAATGGAATACTTTTTGGTAATAAGGGTGTTCATACAAATATTTTCTTAATACTAGACGGAACCTATCGAATAATATCAGAACCAAGGACACCAGATACGAGGGCCCATATAGCCGAGGCGGAAAACGCACGGGTATTCAGCATGACCATGCTGAGGGTGACGGGCTCGATTCCCGGTCGGTCCAGGATCTTTTCGTAAAGGAAATTTCCTTGACTTCCTTGGGCATAGAGTATCTTCGTGCCTGCCACACGATATACACATGCAAAATGGTCATTGGCAGAGGAAGCTCTCAGTTAAAAACTGTGGAAGTGCTCATAGAACACTAAGCTGAGAAGCAGGCTTTGTCCCAGTGAGGACGTTACGCCAAGAAGAAGAAGAAGAAGACACCAGATACGTCTTACTTCCTTTTAACTTTCAGAAAAGTTTGCTGGATGTTTTCCGATTTTTGAGATAAAGAGTTTTTAGCTTGCTGAAGAACTTTGTTGAAAAGACGGCATCATTCTGTCTTATCAGGATTCTGAGATATAGAAGTTTGAAGATTTTTGACCCTGGCGCCACCTATGCGGACGATTCTCGAACCAAAAACGCCATTGCCAGATAGTTCTTAGCCTGCTGAACAACTTTGCTGAAAACGGCATGCTTGCACCTCATTAGGGTATCGAGATATATGTTATTGAATTTTTCAGACACAATGTGCCACCTAGCGGATAAATCCCAAACCAAATATTTTACTATCAGATAGTTCGGAGCTTGCTGAAGAATTTTGCCGAAAACAGCACCATTCTATTCTATCAGGTTTCTGAGATATGATGATTTAAACATTTTTGCCACTGGCGCCGCCTAGCGGCCGAATCGCGAACCAAAGTCACCGTTGTCAGTTAGTTCTTAACCTGCTGAACAAATTCGCCGAAGATACTATACTTCTATCTCATCGGGATCTTGAGATATATGTAGCGCACAGTATGTGACCAATTTTGGTACCCCAAGACAATCCGGAATAACTCCGGAACCATGTGGACCAGCAGTGCTTGAAATTGAGTGAATATGAATTGTACGATCAGTCATCAGCGCCAACCATCACTACGAACGAACACGCACAGTGAACAAAGAAAAACCGAACCAACCGCGACCACTATTCCTCATCGGTCGGTTGGCTGGTGAAGCATATTGACTGGTAACGATTGTTTCTCACTTGCTGCGGTGAGGCTGAAGACACGTAAATGATTCAGTGGATTTATTTTTTGCTCAAAACTTGTAAAAACAATCAATTTGTTCATGAGAGAATGATGGACGTGACTATTATAATCGATTTAATTTGAGTTTATGTCATTCGCACTGTAATAACGAGATAAAATCAAGTATATTCATTTCCGTATACACCGGCGAAGAGAGAGATTCAGAGAGCCGCACGGCGCTGAATCGTCGTTCCTCACTCTCACTCATATTTTTTATTGCTCCCGCTCCCACTTGCTTCTGAAGCATGTTTGCCAATGAAGGCATATTGCTACCGCTTTGGGTTGAAAAGCGCCGGTCAAAGTAGAGCAAATTTTGATTCGTCTGAGGTAAAACGCTTCAATTTTCAAGCGCTGTGGACCAGTCACCCATGTCCCCGGCATAATAAACTAGAAGAGTTTTTCGGGAAGTTGTGAAAATTTCATCAAAATCCATCGAAAAACAAAAAAGTTATGACCATATTTGTGCTTTTCCGAAGGTGGAAAATGTACGTTGGCTGGATGAAGGTTAAAGTCATATTAATTATCCAAACACTTGGATATCAATAAAATCACCAGAAAACTTAAAATGCAAGCAACATAAAACAGAAGTTCCTATTTTTCATTGGGAAAGCATAAGATTTTCCGTGGGTTTGTCTGCCTGGCTTCTAGAAAGATGTTTCATGCAAACATATCTTGACACCATTAACACCTATCCGGAGAAGTGGCCAGTGTATCCGAAACCTCTAGAAACATGGTCCAATACTCTTGTTTTGCAAAATCATAAAGTTTGATATGTCGCAAGCTAGATTTCAGAACCGGTCAGTAAGTGGCCACTTTCCTGAGGGCACCTGGGTCCGGAACATCCGGAGAAGTGGCCAGTGTATCTGAAATCTTTAGAAACATGGTCTAATACTCTTGTTTTGCAAAATCATGAAGTTTGATATGCCGCAAGCTAGTTTACGAAAGCAAATTATTGGTTGCACCTCTATCTGATAAGGAGGTTACCCCAGTACCCCCGGTCATAAATCCAGAACAACGGAAAAATCCGGAACCATGAACCCGGTTACACAAACTAGAAGGATTTTGTGATCGACTGTCAAAATTTCATTAACTTACGTTGAGAAATGGCTGAGAATCAGATTTTTGAAGTTTTGAAATTGGGTGCAAAATGAGGCTCAGGCACATAGGTGTTAACTTATAGTAATGGTCAAATCACATTCAGGAATGATTCTATGAGTTAGGCCATTTTACCCGACCTTGGCACCTTGTTCACCTAATAAACTACACTAGTTTACAGCATTTTTGAACTTGGTAAGCTGATGATCATTTTTGGTGTAGAATCATGCTCTGAGTTCAAAAACGTGAAGGAAAAAAAATTAAAGTAGAGCGGATCTTTTTTCGACTTTCCATACAAAGATGATGATTTGAAATCGATTTTTGTTCTGTTTTTAAGCAAAGTCGCTAACTTCACATATCTCATTCTCCGTAATAAATGCTCCGATTGAGCTGATTTTTTTTTACTGTAACTCGCCTACATATGAAATGTCAAATAAACGTTGAGAAAGAATTTTAAGATTGTTTTTTTCTTATTAAATAAAAAAATACATTTCTTCAAATATTTAAAAAAAAATGCTAAAATTTAAGGAGATTATCCCAAAAACTCGCCAATATCTTGAATTTCATCAATCTAACGCAAAACCTGCATTCAGATGATCGAATGGTATTGTATTGAGCTTTTAATTTACGGAAAAAGATTTGAAATTGGTTGAACAAAACGCAAGATATTTGAATTTTAGTAAATTCCATATTTAAAAAAAATGTAAAACTCGATATTGAGCTAAAACTGGAAAACTGCTCTACTTAAAATTTTTTGAAGCGCGGTTTCGAAATCAGCCCTAAATTGTGCTTCAAAAATTGTGGTCGATGACAGAAGTTCACGACTTTCGTTTTATTTTGTAAACTAGTGCTATTGAGGAAAAATGTCGCTGGCGTCACCGCCGTAACATGTCACAGCGAAAAAGTATGAAGTTTGACAGTTAGAAGGGAACTCCAGTGACATTCGTCCTGTGTTTCAAACTATCGACATTGTGGACCCAATCTAGCGTACAAGGACCTCAAGCGTGTCAACATAAGAAGTTGAAATATTCGGCTTAAAATAATGCTAATTTGGTAACGAGGTGGCACTACATGAAGATTATTCTCATTGTCCTCCCACATGCTAAAAATACTATATTATTATTTTTATATGTTATAATATTTCTATACTCAACAGGTTCACCTGACAACAGCGAAGCCATTTCTCGAAAACTTACTGATTCAAGTTGCTCATTCCCTGTCGTCGTCAACTCCTGACGATCCCAATTCGCACGTGAGTGACTTTCGCGCCCAGCCTAGGGCGGACTCGCGTTCCGAAAATTATGAAGTCGAACCCATGGATGATGATGACAAAAATAGCACAGTCACTGAACAACAGGACGAATCGTTGTCACCCACTCCAGCTCCGGGAATCCTTTCCAATGTGAAAGGATTTCGGTTGTTTCCGTGGCAGAGAAGCGATAACAATAGCACCGAGTTGTATTCTGATATAATTGGCAACATAATTGGATCAGCACGTGAACGGATCACGGCTGCCTTTCAGCGTCTTATTTCTCCTTTGCAACGACATCGACAACTGTATCACCGCCAACAAGAACAAATGCAGCCGCACCAAAGCGATGCCCCAAGCGAAAACTTAATGAATTCACTTATTAAGAATGAAACGAGCAAAACCGACAGCAGTTCAACAACTGTAGCGACCGTTGTCGAAGATGAGTTCAAATTGTCTTCCAATGCAAGCGAGCTTCCATCGCAAGAAAAAATGAATCACGACGAATCAGCTACAAAAGACAAAGAAATCTCATCAGATGCAGTTGATCAGATGGCGGAAAACAAAAACAATGACCAAGTTGAAACTAGTTCGGAATTTGTTGGATTAGCATTGCCTATTGAGGAATCTAACCACCAGCCAAAAGTATCATTTCATCTCGACAGCGATTATGCTTTCGAAGCAAATGAGTCTGGAATTATTGGTCCTATTCAGGCAGAAAAAGGGTTTCTAGCGAAAAGATTAGAACACATTTCCAAAAGGCTAAATGAGACTCGCAATCAATTTCGAGCTAGAACAATACAAGCCGTCTCTTCGTTGGTCCCCCTCGTACAACTAGTCGCCGAGCGCAGGAGGAGAGGCCGCAAAATCGTCAATTCATTGGAAACAGAAACGACAAGTGGAGGCTCGGTGGGAAATTATGGCACAGCAAAAAATAATGAAGAAAATAATTTTCCTTTACCGCCGCATTTATCTCGTCTGTCGAGTAATTTATTGGCCCTGCATCCCAGGAGCAAGGAACGACGAGCTGCCCTAGTGTTTCAGAACGCATTCAACAACTATGCTCAACTAGTAATTAATGGTCGAAACGCATCTACAGGCGATGGAAATTCAATCTCGAACACGATTGAACAAAAAGACGGAAATGGCAATTATTCTGCTGGCGGGGATGCAGCAGGTGACGGTGTCAACATCGGCGGTGTTGGTGAGGAAGGCAGCGCCAACCACGTTGACGGCGACAACGCAGACAACGACGACAACGACGACGACGACGATGACGATGCCAACGATGACGACGATGAGTATGGAAACAAGGACGACATTGGAATCGCCGGTACCGTCTCCGCTGCCGCCGGTGAGGAAGTCATTGATAACAACGTCTCTAGCCGTGCGAGCCGTATTTCAGCCACCGAACGAATGAACATGCAAAGCATGGCAACGGTTGGAATATTAATTCTTGAAGTGTTCGGTTCAATAGCAGGCTTAACCTGGGGTGCATTCAACCAACTACAATTGCTTTTTCCGTAGTTCAGAGTTCCAGTGCCATTGTGATTCGTGTCCTCGAAGGGAGATTTAATCGCAGTAATGCCTCCGTCGTTATTGTTGCTGGGTTGGGTTGTGCTTTGGGACGGCTCCACACCAACCCCCACCGACCCCACGATAACGATCAAACTTGGAATATTTTGCTAATAGTGAAAGTGTGATAATGCATAATAGATAAACTATCATGTTGTAAATATACTAATTGTTATATATGGAATAAGATGACAAAATATAAGGTTATCGTTTTTTATTCACAGTTATATCATAGCCCAAAATATAAATAATAGGAATTTCGCGAATAAGCTTCTGAGGACTTGGCCGCTTTAGTTATCTCCTACACACTTTATTTTAGGTGATTCTCGCCAAAAAGTATAGAAGACGTATTTGGTTGTTCAAATTGATGGATTCACAACCATTATTTCTTTGTCATTTACCCATTTAAGAAGGAGTCTACAATGCATTACAATGAGAGGGTTGGCAAAAATGTATAACAAATATGCGACCTGTTTGCTGATTTTTCTTTTCAAGAAATTTACAAGACCTAACTCGAATTCTGATCGTTACTGCGATTATTTTGAAGCCCAACCAGAGTTTCCTAGTGATATAGGTATCAGCCATGTCATTGTGCATGACATTATGGCTGCTCTCAAAAGCCTGGATGAATCAAAAGGTTTCGGACCTGATGAAGTTCTTACTGTGATTATGGAGAATCTCGCCACTGAATTAACTGTTCCTCTGTTTCGGTTGTTCAATATGTCACTGAACTTCGGACTATTTTCAAAAATAAGGAAACGTTCATTGCTCGCGCCTATTTTCAAGTCTGGTAAGAAATCTAACGTTGCAAATTATCGCGGTATTGCTCTAGCTTCTTGCATTCCAACATTTTTGATGCAATTATTGATGGTGATGATGATTTTGTTCTACCATCTATTGTAGCAAGGCATCTTCCTATAGCACTGGAATAATCTGATAAGCGATTTTATCAAGATTGTGCTGTTGCTAGTGATCAGTCATTCTCCTGTATGAAGCGCCAAAATAGGATGTGTGGACCCGCAAGCAGAGACACTTGCGCGAAACCCGCGTCAGGGGAAAAGAATCTCCTTCCAAAAGAAAGTTCTCACGAACAACTGCAAAATCAAGCCCTCGATTGACAGAATACTCCCAATAGATGGGGTCGAAGAGCCCGCCCTCAATCCACGAAATGTTAACAACAATCGGGTGCCCTGATGGTCCCTCCCTTTCCCAATATATGATATGATATGTGTATATATGTATGATTGTTTATTGTATGGTAGAACATTCTGACCTTTTTGTTATCTGAAAACTAAAAGGTTATGATTATATTTGGTCAGCATTTATTCATACATTAAATTTACCTGAATCCTCCTGAAATAAAATGTTTTGTTTTATTTCACATGGAATAACTCCATGCCCGGCTTCAAAACTAAAAATTCTCTCTCACTCTCCGGTTTTCTGAGGCCGATGCAAATATTTAATTTGTTTTATGTCACCCCCCTTCAAAAATCCCAAAATATTGAAGGGGCGAAAAAAAAACATGGCGTCCCATGACTCCATTTTCAATAGAAAAAATGTTTACAAGCAATTATTTTTCAATAGTTGAAAATTTTTTTTCATTAGTTGGTAAAATTTGTAATTTTTCAATAGTTTTTTTTTCGTTTGTTCCTTATTTATTTTTGTCCCCCCCCCCCCCCTCGTACCCGATGAGAGGTCTCGAACATAAAAGAAAAATAATATTTGCATCGGCCAATTAGCAGTAAAAATTCAAATATAATACATACATAAAAAGTACACCAATCTTGAAAGGTACAATTATGTCGATTACTTTGGACAGGAAAATATGTAGCTAGATCTAAATTTGGTGTGGCCCCTCTTACACCGCAACGCACCATTGTAAAGTGATCTACTCACGATACGGGACCATTCCATTTTAGTCGGCTGTTCGAGTCCGTATGAAGTTGATCATCAATATTAACTTCTTTTCTCGATCAGCCTAGATAGCTGTGTAGTGTCGGTAGCGATTGTCTCAATTGGCTAAGAATAACACTACGGACCGCCTGTTCCGGTGGTAAGAATCCACCAACAGGTGACCCCTAATTCATGGTGTGATGCGGCTTTATGCTTACCGTGCCTAGGAATGAATGGCTAGGGGGGGTCTAATAAAAACCTAACCGCTAACGGAGCCTGTGGAGTACCAGGGCGCCCTCCACAGTATGTAGCCCTTACTGCGCTAACCGGAGCAATAGTGCAGTGGACCTTGTGTTTCTCCGAGACAATCAGCTGCCCTTCTTTAGTCTCACTTGAGGCTAAATAAGGGCGGGATTATGAAGATGTTGTTAATTAGTTTAAATTTTCACCTATATGGTTTCGCATTATGCGATTTACACAGTGTATTCTGTGTATCCTCGCCTTTGGCGTTTTCCAATCGATACCGATTTGGTTTTATTGTTGCTGTTCTTTGTTGTGCTGTTGTTGCGAAGAGTTTAATCTTACCTAGTTTGGGTAGTGGCTACGGTTAAGATAGCTCAGATCAATCTTCAGCATAAAAGAACAGCAACGATCAATCTTTGCAGACTTATGCAAAATGGTACAGCCCAAGTGGCCTTGGTACAAGAACCTTACTTTCGTAAGGGAAATTTCTATCTAGGAAACCTTGTGAACCCGGTGTTTGCCACTTTCAGTAAACATGAAATGGCAAACTCGCGTGTCATGCCTCGAGCCTGTGTGCTTGTCAACAACGCAATAGTTGCTACACTCATCTCTGAACTAACCACCAGAGATGTATGTGCTATCACAATTGATGTATCTGTTGAAAGCCTCAACAGGAAATACGTCTATTGTTCTGTGTATTTACCGCATGAAGAACCATCCCCTACGGATGCTTTCAAACAAGTCATCGCATACTGCACTTCAAAAGGCCTTCCGCTAATTGTTGGCAGTGATGCTAATGCTCACCATATCATCTGGGGCAGCTCAGACATTAACTTGAGAGGCTCCAGTTTGATGGAGTACTTAAGTAGTACAGATCTTGCATTACTTAACATAGGCAACCGCCCAACCTTCATGGTATCTGCTAGAGAGGAAGTGTTAGATATAACGCTTTGCTCTAGCAGAATTAGTCATGAGCTGACCAACTGGCATGTGTCAGATGAAGAATCTTTATCTGACCATCGCTACATCTTTTTTGAACATTTAAATGTTACTTCGCAAACATTGCGTTTCAGGAATCCTCGGTCAACAAACTGGGATCTTTATACTGATTTGGTTGCAGCCAAATTTCATGGATATTCACCATCCATTGACACTCCAAGTGATTTAGATGATGCCGTTGATACTACAATATATTGAAGAAGCATGCCCTCTACGGTCTGTGAAGATCACAAGAGGAACCCCTTGGTGGAACTCTGATCTGGCGAAACTCAGGAAACAATGTAGAAAGAGTTGGAACAGACGACGTTCGGCTGGTTCGGAGGCTTTCAGGTCGGCTCGCAAGGCCTACAGGAAAGCTCTCCGGTCTGCTGAACGATCCGGCTGGAAAAACCTTTGTACAAATGTTTCCAGCTTGAGTGAAGTCAGTCGGTTAAACAAAATCCTTGCGAAATCTAAGGATTTCCGGGTGAACGAACTTCGTTTGCCAAATGGCGAACTGACTTCCTCTGATGAGGAAGTTCTGGAATGCTTATTCAGCACACACTTCCCTGGATGTGTAGATATTACATCTTCGGATGATCCTGATGTCTTTTCTTGTAGTTATGATTCTTTAGCTTCGGCTCGGAGTATTGTAACTATAGAATCGATTGAGTGGGCTCTTAATAGCTTTGCTCCTTTCAAATCTCCTGGGGCAGATGGGATTTATCCTATTTTGCTTCAGAAGGGATTTCATTATTTCAAACATGTTTTGAAAAAACTACTTGTTTGCAGTTTTGCTACAGGGTATATTCCCAAATCCTGGAGGGATATTACTGTAAAGTTTATTCCGAAAGTGGGTCGTGCGTCGTATGAAGAAGCAAAGAGTTTCAGACCTATCAGTTTGACCTCTTTTCTTCTGAAATGCTTAGAACGCATTGTGGATCATCACATCCGTGATGTTCATCTGGCCAACGTGCCTCTTCATGTGAACCAACATGCCTACCAATCTGGTAAGTCCACTGTGACTCTTTTACACAAGGTTGTTTACGATATCGAGAAAGCATTCGCTCAAAAGCAATCTTGTTTGGGTGTTTTCTTAGATATCGAGGGTGCCTTTGACAACGTGCCTTTCGATGCCATATTGGAAGCCGCACGGAGTCATGGTATATCTCCAATGATTTCCAATTGGATTCACCAAATGCTCAAAAACCGATATCTCTTCTCGACATTGCGTCTAGCAGGGATTAGGAAATTGAGTGTTTGTGGATGCCCCCAAGGGGGAGTCTTATCACCGCTTTTGTGGAATCTCGTAGCAGATACGCTATTGAGGCAACTCAATAATAGCGGTTTTCCTACTTATGGTTTTGCCGACGACTACGTAACATTGTTAGTCGGTATGTGCATTAGCACCCTTTTCGACCTGATGCAAAACGCCCTTCAGGTAGTTGAGGGTTGGTGTCGCCAATATGGCCTTTCGGTTAATCCGAGTAAAACATCTATTGTTCTTTTCACGGAAAGGCGAAACCGTAATGGCGTTCGACCTTTGCGTCTCTTTGATTCTGAAATCGATGTGACTGAACAGGTAAAGTACGTTGGAGTCATTCTTGATTCCAAGCTTTCCTGGACACCTCACATTGAGTTCAGAATCAAGAAAGCTTGTATGGCCTTCGGGCAATGCCGGCGTACTTTTGGTACAACTTGGGGTCTAAAACCCAAATATATCAAATGGATCTTCACAACTGTGGTTCGGCCAATATTGGCTTATGGATGTCTTGTGTGGTGGCAAAAGGGTGAAGTGAGAACGGTCCAATCAAAATTAGGCCATCTCCAAAGGATGTGCTTATTGGCGATGTCTGGAGCGTTCTCTTCAACTCCTACGGCAGCGCTCGAAGTTCTCTTTGACGTTGCCCCACTACACATTCATCTCAAACAAGAAGCCCTTTCTTGCACTTACCGGTTACGGGTACTCGATCTACTAGAGGAAACTCCTGTGAACCGCACATCAACACACACCTCGTTGTTTCCACTTTTGGTGAATTGGGACAAAATTGTCCTTGCTCCAAATGATCTTACAATTGCTTGTAATTTTCCATATAGGACATTTTCCACGAAATTCCCTTCCCGGGAAGAGTGGACATCTGGTTATCTGGAAAGAAGTATTTCAGACGGCATCGTATGTTACACTGATGGCTCCCTTCTCGAAGGTCGAGCAGGTGCTGGTGTTTATTCTCGTGAGCTAAGGCTGTATCAGTCTTATTCACTTGGTAGACACTGCACCGTTTTTCAGGCCGAAATCTTTGCTCTTATGTGTGGAGTGCAATCAGCACTTCAGCAGCACGTAATGGGCAAAGTAATATACTTCTGTTCAGATAGCCAGGCTGCTATTAAAGCACTTGCTTCGGCCAACTCCAGGTCGAAGATAGTTATCGCTTGTCGAACTCAAATCGAGGAGCTGAATTCAGCAAACGCTGTTTACCTTGTATGGGTACCTGGCCATTCTTCCATCGCTGGAAATGAATTGGCTGATGAGTTAGCTCGCACTGGAGCATCACATGACTTCATTGGCCCTGAGCCAGCTATTCCGGTATCCAAGTGTTGGGTAAAGCTTCAGATTGACATCTGGGCTGCCACTCAGCACAAACAATACTGGAATAGTTTGGAGTCATGTCGTCAAACCAAATTGTATAGTGCTGAGCCATCTCTACGGGTGGCGAAGTATCTAACTAATCTGTCTAAGCAGAATTGCAGCATGCTGGTCAAAGCATTGACTGGCCACTGCCGACTCAGCTATCACATGGCGAATATTCAGCAAGCTGATTCATTTGCCTGTGATAGCTGTGAATCCGATTATGGAACTTCGTATCATTTGATATGTAACTGTCCAGTTTTCACGCAACTGCGTTTCCGAGTATTCGGTAAACACTTATTAAGTGAAACTGACTTCAGAAACCTGAATCTTCAGGATATTCTGTTGTTCTTAACCCGCTGTGGTAAAGAGCTATAGGCTCTCTTTCGCTTTATGCGTTATTACAGTGCCCTTTTCAGGGCGCTGTTTGAACCCATTGTGGTACGCTTGTGCGTTAGTACCCTCTTCCAGGGTATTTTTCCTATTTCCCTACCTGTCCCTATCCCCATCCAAATCCTTTTTCCTTCCTTTTCCCTCAGGTAGATGATGAAATAGGCTGTTATTTTGGCGATGGCACAAATGTCCCAAATGGAGGATAACGTGCCTCTGGAGCCGGCCTTCTGATACCTGATACCCCCCCCCCCCCTCGTACCCGATGAGAGGTCTCGAACATAAAAGAAAAATAATATTTGCATCGGCCAATTAGCAGTAAAAATTCAAATATAATACATACATAAAAAGTACACCAATCTTGAAAGGTACAATTATGTCGATTACTTTAGACAGGAAAATATGTAGCTAGATCTAAATTTGGTGTGGCCCCTCTTACACCGCAACGCACCATTGTAAGGTGATCTACTCACGATACGGGACCATTCCAACGTTTTCGAAGCAATTATTAACGAAAAAATCTTTACTCATGCCAAAGTAACCGTGGAGTACTGTCAGTCAAGTAGTGTAGTGTCCTCCTTTGTAGTCCAGACAATTTGTAAAAACTATATGTATGATAATTGCAGAAAACAAGAAGCCCATACCCCCTATGACGGCATTAAAACATAAGACAAAAAACGGTTGACTGATGTTTGCCTTGATAGCCAAATAAAAACGGTCGAAACATCGGGCAACCCAAAAAAAGCCGTTTAAATGACTCTAGACCGAGAAAGCCAACATCTGTACACTAGTAGTATTTCGGTCAAAAATCAAATCACCTAAAAGTTAAAAATAGAATTACAAGAAAATAAGCTAACTCGGCTAAGTTCTCTCCCAAAATCCGTTCTGTTTAATCTGCTCTAGTATATATTATCAATCAGTACATTGATAATCTACCCAAGTAACCACAAGCACTATATCATTGCACGAATTAGACTGAAATCAACCTTTGCAATGCGAAATGCAGTAACTCCACACTTGTCATGCAATAATCCTTTAGATTGGCATTATCAATGTAATGATGCGTTGCATTTTTCTTAACGTTAGGGTTCATTAAAAGGTGATATAAGATAATTCAATAATTCAACACTGCAAAAACTGAATAACTGCAATGTACAAACTAGCAAAGTTTGCTCTAACAATACAATTATAAAAGCTTAACTCTAATGGTAAACAAATGAAATCATGAAGATTGAACAACTTTACGGTCAACTCTAGCGGTCTTCAACATTTCTGGTTCGACTTCCGACCCGTTTGAGCCACCGATCGACGACAGCAAAACCTTTTTAGAGATGACCTTTTCTCTTTCCTGTAGGCTGCTATCACATACCAATAATGATGGAAGCTACAATTAGCATATGAGCAGTGTGCGAAAGGTGTTTTAATCGAGGTTTTAATTTTCTTATATTGATTAAATATCTTCTAAAATACATTATGTATTTATCAGAATGTGATGAATTACTGTATTCTATTAGATATGACATAGTCGTTTTGCCTTCGACTGCAATGATTGAGACAGATGAATAATTTCCTTTTAGTTAACGAAATGGCTGTTGTTATCACTTCAGCAGAAACGGTCCAAGGCGCCAGCGCATTTGGAACTCATCTAGCGGTCTTCAACACTCCTGGTTCGACTCCCGACCCGGCGACAAAAAAAATAATGGTTAAAACATACGGTGCTAAAAATAGATTTTTGTTTTGGATTTTCGTGTTGCACGTATCAAGCATGTGCAAATGCAAATGTACAGCACATGCACTTACAGGGGATAGACAAAATGATCGGGACAAGCCAAATTTTCACTTTTCAAAAAATGTTCAACTAGCTGTAACTTTTCGAAAAGTGAATCAAATATTCTCAAATTTTAACTGTGAGTGCATCAACTAGTTGTGCATCAGTGGTTCAAATTTGAAAAAGATCGGGCCATTCTCCACGAAGTTATAAAGATTCTTAAAAAAGGTAAAATTATCCGATAGCCAACGTTGAGCTGTTATATCTCCGGATTCTTTGAACCGATTGAAATGAAATTTTGACCATTCATGACTTATATTATGAACTCTGAAAAACATTTGACATAACTTGAATTTTTTAACAAGAGACAAAATTATAGCGATTTTAATTTTTTCACGATTTTTTAGTAAATTGATCCATTTTTAATATGCATTCTATATCTTTTTCAATTTATTGGTGGCTATGTTGTTACTTTCCTTCAAAACACATTTATATATAAGTCAATTAGAGGGAAATTTAATGAAATATAATTTGCATCTTAAATTTTGAAATGATGTTGATATTTTGGAAAATTTGGTGTTTTATTAGAAAAATAATCTAATCGTTATAATTTTCTTCCGTGTTAAAAATACTAAGTTAAGTTAATGGTTTTTCATAGCTTCTTCTTCTTCTTCTTTATGGCTCGACGTCCCCATTGGGACTAAGCCTGCCTCACTTCAACTTAGTGTTCTTTGAGCTCTTCCATAGTTATTAATTGAAGGGCTTTCTTTGCCTGCCATTGCATGATTTTGTATATTGTGAGGCAAGTACAATGATACACTATGCCCAGGGAGTCGAGAAAATTTTTCCGACTGGAACGGGAATCGAACCCGCCGTCTCCGGATTGGCGATCTATAGCCTTAACCACTAGGCTAACTGGAGACCCCATCATAGCTAATTTGAGTAATTTGAGAATATTTGATGCACTTTTCGAAAAGTTACAGCCAATTGAACACTTTTTCAGATGTGAAAATTTTGCCTGTCCCAATCATTTTGTCTATCCCCTGTATGTTACTTTAGCAATGGCTGTCAGCGTGCTGCAATATGTGGCACTAATATGATTTTAGTGGGGCCCTTTTCGACTTTAATATTGCTTCAATGAGGTGTTTAAAGTACTGTAGCATTATATTCACAATTTTAATTATCAATATATGGCAAAATTGATGCACTTATATACGGCTTCGTGGTTACTTGGGTCAGGTCTGTAGAAGCAATCCCTCATTGTTCATTACCAATACTTCTACCGGGGGATGATTATCCATTTTCCTCAAGGTTGTTCGTATCCCGATCGACCGGTCATGAGGATATGGAGATGGAATTGCTGGGTAAGTGGCTAATAACCTCAAGTTTGTCTTTTTCCTTTGCTACGCGAAGTACCAATGGTTATATAACTGGCTTTGTGTATTACCGGCAGGTTTGTTCTCTTCGTCATAGGGGGTTTTTGTAGGCCAAATTGCTTGAAACTTGGTTGGGAAAGATTTGACGCCATTTTTGAGTGCAACTGGTTTCAAAAAAAAAAAACCCGTGACAAAGAGAACAAGACTGCCGAAAATACGTAAATTCTCCTACTTCCAAAAATATTTTGTCTTTCAGTTGTCGTACCTTTTGATGTGGGCTCAACAAATCAATTAACGTTAGAAACACATGTGATACTTGAAATTCGTAATCGGCTTAGTCTCATAGCCTCATAGCTAAGATTGATGCAGGCTTGGCATTGGTCACCGTTAATACTCACTTTCAAATCGGCCTGAGCATGTATTCGTTTTCACTGCCACACAATCGCAATAGGCTCATGAAATCGCCGTACAGCGTAGTCAAGATGAAAAAACAAATTGTTTGTTGATTGCGTTGTTACCTCGGGGACTTCAACAATCACGATTATGTTTTGAGTGACGTTCGGAGTTCTCGGCCTATTGAATCGATGGTCATGACGGTCGCGACAGTGCTGCAGTAGTATGTGGTGCTTTTTGGATTTGGTACCTAGAATTTGGAAATGCATTCTAAACTCGATAAAGAAATATATAAGTAAAAAGAAGGCTTTCCCAAAGCTACACATTTTTGTAGTGATGAGTCCGGCTAATTTGCGTGAATGGCTTATGACGCAGTATCATAACTATCGAGGCCATAACGTTCCAGGTCTTATGGCGATTTTTTTCGTGACATAACGTCCAAACAAGCAGATGCGTCACAAAGTCCTAGGAAAAAAGGAACATAGGATTCTATGACGCATCCCAACTTTTGGACATTTTTTCGCATATAAAGGCGTCATGAAGATCGGGAGATTTTAGCCCCGGATGATCCGCCGGGGGCCTAAGTTGCATTACGCTTCGAGGGGGGGGGGGGGGGGGGGTGTATAGAGGATTTATTCCCGATTGTTTAATATATTGGCTATATAAACATTTTCGACAGACGTTAAGATTCCCAATTTAGCATCCCGTACTAAAAAATGGCCCAACTATTTAAAGTTCCCCATTAGAAACCCTACATTGATTGAATATGTTGCTTGTCTCTACATTTTTATTGAATTTATAAGATCTCACAAGTTCCGACAGTACACGTTTATTTTAGGTTTGATTTACTGAAAGACACACACGAAGTTGAAATAAATCAATCACACCGTACGCCGAGTGCCCGGCCTTTGTGAAAACACGCTGGTTGTGCACAGTACAAACGGTGTTACATCCTAAAAGACGTGGCACTTGTTGGCGCAGTTTCTCTAAGCTCCACCACTAGATCAAAAGCTTGAGTTAACATCTACAATTCACGGCAACTCTGGTTTATATTCCTTCCTTGGCGTTCCCGAACCTGTGATTCGATTCTAGTAGTTTCCAAAGCAAGTATCAATCTGCAATATTTAAACGTTTATGTAAAAATAATACTAATTATAAATCATACCAACTCTACAGACGGCATCAAATGAAACCTAGAATTTCAAGAAGGACAGCATCCTTCATTGACGGTCAAACGAGCGATGGTCAAGACGGGTGATGGTTGAATAACGAAAAAAGTCGTTATGGTTACCTATGGTACCTGGGTCGTGTCGATGTGCTTTGGGTAGGTGAAGCATGGTTGCTACCATCGCATTCGTTGGCGACGCACCACATGGGCAAAACCCTAGCATGCTTGTGAACCTCATGACTAATGCCAAGCCTGGTTGGTGCACATGAAAGGAATTACTTGTGTTTGTTTCGTAATTTATTTTCCTGTTTACGATCATTAGTCGAGATACATACATGTCATATTAATTTCTAAGTTGAAAGCTGGTTGCTATTTAGTCTGTCTTCCACAAGAGATAGATGGATATTGCTTACAGATGACACTACGGCAAAGGCTTTTCGGATGAGGATTCTGCTGTTATAATTAATAGCAAATTGTGTTATGGGTTAAGAACGAATGTAAACACTAAATGTCAAGATTGCATCATGAGTATGTCATTCCCTCTCTCTGGTGAACGTTGCTAATTTTAGATGGGCTTTAAATCTGACCATCATATCGTTGTCGTAGGTGTTGTACTTTTAGCATGTATTGTGCAGCTCCAAGAAGGACACACGTTTCGGAAATAGTCAAGTGCGGCAGGATTTGAAACACGTTGCAGATGGTACACGACGGGCACAAGATTTAGTTTGTCGAACAGATATGTGTTTTGTTTACACAGAACCGAGTTGGGTCCTTACCAAGACCAAGAGAAGCCGGCCTACAGGCAAGTACACCAACATCCAAATTTAACAAAGAAATATACCGACTGCATTGTACACAATGCTTAATTTGCATCTTAATTATTAATATCCGTATCCGTTTGTGTGCATTTCCTCATGCTGCAAACACTAGTGGTGGAACGTAGATGAGTGCCTTGGTTATCGCACTGTTGGGGTTTTCCAGCTCTGAAACGACATCCAAGAAGGGTAGTTATTAAAATTATATCAGTTCAACTGACTGGAGTGCGTTTCTATGATGGTACTCCAGCATATCTCCATACAAATGTTTACGTAATGAGCATGGTACGCCGAACGATTCAACGCTATTTGTTATCGCAGATGAATGTCGCTTATTAATGAGAAGAAGATGTTCCACGAGCTGTTCAACATTGCCTCTGTTAGGTGATGTAAGTACGGAAACCTAATTTAAGATACAACGATGCCAGAAATATCCATACATTATATCTTTTCAGCGTACTCAAATAGTTAACAAAAAATGTTTTACTGGTTGTTCTCTACACCGCTTTTGTTGGTGATTCCTTCTAAATTTTGCAGAATTAATGATTAGTTGCATCAATTTATCATGCCCAACTGTTACCACAATCCTGTGGTATTCTCTTCGATGGTTGTTCAATTTTATTGATTTGCGATTAATCGAAATTGAATTGCAGTGCGCCGAACCGTTTTAAATTTTAAAACATCTGCTTCGACGATTGGTTCCTGCCCCATTATCTGCTCTAATAAAAGTTTAAATCGGACACCCGTGATGGCAGACGGTTATCCTCCTGAAACCCGCTTTTCAATTATTCACATGTTTCGGTGATCGGCAATGTAGTGTTAGAAAAATCGTTTCAATTTTCACACTACTTTGGGCGGGAACTGCTTTGATAAAGGCGAATATAACATAAAATGAAACGATCTTTAACTGGTGTTTGCTAGCGTAAAGTTGCTTTCAGATACAGGGCCGGTATTGGTTTTTGGCAGGCAGAGATATGGTAGAAGTTCGAGAAAAGATGGTACAGAAAATTAAAAGAAGATGAAGTTGTGCGGTAAGTATTAGGTAAAATTTAAAAGAAACAAGAATATAAAAAATATAAATATAAATTAAAAAAAAAACAGAAGATAGAAGCTAGAAGCTAGAAGACAGAAGCTAGAAGCTAGAAGCTAGAAGCTAGAAGCTAGAAGCTAGAAGCTAGAAGCTAGAAGACAGAAGCTAGAAGCTAGAAGCTAGAAGCTAGAAGCTAGAAGCTATGTAGAAACTAGAAGCTAGAAACTAGAAGCTAGAAGGTAGAAGAACGTTCAATGTTTCTACAGTCAAAATGATTGTTGAGTAGAGGAATGATAGAAGATACAAGAATACATCTAGGCATAAATGTAAAAGAGTTGAATGTTTTACGTTCGACCACGGGCCAGCCCTGTCCCACTCGTTGTCAGAGTATGGTTATGTTGGCGTGGAAGTGGAATTTTCCCTACAAAATGATGGCATTGCATGCACTCAATTCACTGCTGGTACCTGTTATCATTGCTTTTGTTCGTGACACGACGTCCGCCTTATCGATGTTTTTTTCCTCCAGCATCCGAGAGAGAACAAATAGTAATTGCTGTTGGCTATTATCTGCTTTGAACTGCGAGAGCTCCGTCAGTGTCTCGGGACTGAAACCCTGAAAGGAAAAGAACGAGAAAATCCTGGAATTATTTCTTTCCGGGTCGTAAGTTGCTATGCGTTATTTCCTCAGCGAACAGTTTTTCTACTTGAATGAATAGATTATCTTAACTGAATGAAAAGCCATCAGCGTGGCTTGTGATGAAAATGAATACAAGTGGATTCGTCTGAATTTGGAGAACGGAGAAGTGAATTTTATTGTTGGTAAATTGGATTATGTCTTTTATTCTATCAAGATTTGAGAATCTTATACAATTAGAAACAGTCACAATAGGTTTAGTTTTTGAGAAAATTAGTTATCATGTTTTTTTATGAGTTTCATGTCTACCAACTATTTACCATACAACGAGTAATGCTTGATCATCGATCATTCAACTGGAAAACCATGCGTCTCCATCGACATCCGACATTTATACAGTTTTTTTTAACAGTAAAACCTTGAAGCTGTGGCTGCATTCAAATGCCTGAAGAGAGTCTTTTCGGGCTGAACATTTTCTCAATCACTTAGCACCTTCCTGCAAGCCACACACGTTATTGATAGGCACAAGTGTAGAAAGGGCAAATAAACTAGAACAATTTGTTACGCTTAACCTTCCTAGTACATCACGTTGGTAACAGCACGCTCGCGTAGTGTACGGTTTGGGTAAAACAAAACCCTAATGCAGAGAAGGTTTAACTGACTAAACTTTTCTATGGCGGTTATTTACTTCATGATTGTGCCTGTCAATTAATTAATTCATATGCTAACTGGGTGACCGCAAAATCATTCTCATTATTTACAAATATTGCAACTTTCAATAGTCAGTTGGGAATACACACCTGAGCCAATTTGATGTCTGTTAAATTTGTAATTTCGTACAATATAGAGTGAGCTGTGACAAGAGTTATAGTCGATGCGGTAAGCGTATGGGATCATGCTGAGGATTACTGGTTCGGTCGGCCCAGGAACTTTCCGTAAAGGAAATTTTCATGATTTTCTTGGGCACAGAGTATCTTCGTGTCTGCCATGCGCATGCAAAATTGTCATTGGCAGAGGAAGCTCTCATTATTAACTGTGGAAGTGCTTATGAAACACTGAGCTGAGAAGCAGGCTTTGTCTCAGTTGGAACGTTACGCCAAGAAGAAGACGAAGAAGTGACAAGAGTTTGACCTTATTTAGTTGAAGATTCTATTATTTAAAAAAATAAAGCAGACGGAAACAAACTTTACTGAATAGTGTTACCATTTTGTTTATGTAAGTGTACACTCAATTTTGTTTTTGTTTTTTCAATTTTTGTTTAGACGGGCCCACGCAAAAAAAGTTCATGTGAAAAAAAGTTCGCGTAACTTCGAGAAATCGCGCAAAATAAACCAAAGTAAATTTTTTTACACGATTTGTATAGTCAGTTAGGCCCTAATGAAAAACCTTTGTGAAATTGTAGCATTTATCATCAAATTGTTCAACCTTTGTGACCCACTAAAAAACATCCCGCGAAGTTTGAGAACGCTGGTCTAGAACATTATTGGAATTTGTTCTTTGACTTCTCGATTTGCTGTCTATTTTTTTTACCGTTACAATAGAGCTTTTGAATTTCTTACAATTCTAATAATTTGATATGCTATATTGTATTTGGCTGCTAAATGAGTGTTTCAAGGGTGCTAGTGGCACATTCCGAAATGTTTGAAGAAGAGTTTATATGTCAAAGAAGCGTTTTCAACGTGAGTCAGTATGATAGAGTTTTGTTGATTCTACAATCGATATTCTTTGAATCAAGACATAGAAAACCGTTAACTCGAAATTACATTTTTCACCCTGAAAATGCTGATGGTTATCTCTTTATTTAGATCACGCAGGTGCTTCCTCCGTAATCCTATAATTATACAACATCTCTGTTATGCTGTCAGTCAGATTAATATTCAGTGATTTGTTTCAGGTGTATGATGGTTCACGATCATTATCCACACACTCATATGCTCATTCTCACACGTCGCTCAATTCTGCACACGATTTGCGGCAAATCATTCAGTCACTGCTCATACTACACCTGACAAATTATCCTAAATGAGATTTTGGCATCCGATAAATTGTTATCGTGGGAACTGAGTTATTTGACCAAACAAGTAAACCGGCTTCTGCTAGAGATTTATCACTGAATTAGTGTTGACCTACGTGCACTGCTTACCTCGTACAAGTTGAACATAAATTTTTTCGCTTCCCTTTTTAGCAGGTCATAAAGCATCAGCATATGGATGTATGGCTTGGTGGGTGGTACTCGTTTCCTCCCACTTCCTTTAGCACCTTCTCCCGCACTCTTATTAGGACTACTGATACTGCCGGCTGTGATACTTGTCCAACTATCGTGTCGATTATCAATCAGGTGCGGCTTGTTGCCACCCACGTTGCTCATCTGCTGCGAATCTGTCTCACTTTCACGATATTTGTCATCGTAGATTTTCCGAAATTCATTAACGTTGTCCTTATCCAATAATGCTGGCAATTCATAACGCTCGCCTTCGATGTCTTGCAGCAGCCGAAGTGGCAACGGATCCAGCAGCTGGAGGTTGTAGTCTGAAACCAGAAACACTTATAATAATAATACACACACAGCAGCCAGTTTGCCGGTTGGTCTTTTGTTCGCTCAACATGGTGCCGGAACCACCGGCTACAAGAGAGCACTTCGGTAGGCATTATTGGCAACCGACAAATTGTGATTGATTTGGATCATGAAAGTTGAAACCGGAGCATTATAAAGAAAGTGGTCAATATTATGTCAATAAATTTTTGCGAGCGGCAGACGTTCTGAATAAGGGTTGAACACGGATGGGGCAAGGTACGCGTACCAATTTTTTTTTCTTATTTAGGAAGATACACATTTGATTAGGTATATTGGAGATAAGTATCGTTAGGGATCGGAAAGCTAAGTGTACTTCATAGAACTTTTCTTCTTGATTTGCATATTTAATGATTATCAGAAGACCGATTCCTTCAATAATTTTGAATATTATGTTTAATTCTCAGGCTACGGTGTTTTCTACAAAATTTGAAACCGCTGCCAAAGACACAAACATCAATATTTTTCAATGAAATTTTGAAGTTCACTTCATCATTAGTTGTAGTTTCAATTATGCTGGGAGCCTAAAAAATTGGAGTCACGAGGATTATTTTATTCCGGTGCACGTCTGGGTCTGGAGGGGTGAAAATTGAATAACCTTCCTTTTAGGAAGGCCCCATTAGTTGGAATTCAAATGACTTCATCTGAAAAGTGATAAGTTCTATGTATTATTGTATATTACCCCAGGCCAGGGGCTTAGAAAGTACATAAGTGGTGTAGAACTTTTTCAAGGCCTTCAAAACATTTTCAAGTTTGAGTCTAATTTCTATGCGCTTGTCAAAGATTTTAAGGAATGCAAGGAGTAGATTTTTTGTCCTCTGCTAGGTTTTAAGCATATCGAATTTAACTATAAGTAAAACTACGGTAATGCCACAAAAGATCTAAGTACTGGTCGCAGTGGCTCACCCGAACAGAAAAAAAACATAAGTAAAACTTGATGGTAACATACTGTTTTTGTATGGATTGCTATTATGTATGGAGCTCGTTGCAAACTTAACGTATTTCTATAGAATCAATTACATGGTTTTAGAAAAAAAAGTGCCCCTCCCGAGAAAAATGCAAAAAACGATGTTTTCCCATATAAACTCCAGTGCAAACTTCAAACGAGTTCAGCACCGCCCAATCGAACTTTTTGACATGTGGTTTTTACCTTACAAGCTAGAGTCACCCTAGTCTACCTATCATATGTGCAATTACAAAGCGTATCAAAAATTTACTTATGGGTTCTCAAAAAATTCAACAAGCTGTAACTTTTTATAGTGTGCATCAAAAATTCTCAAATTTTGGCTGTTTGTCAACCTATCATATGTGGATCATTGGTACAAATTTGAGTTCGACTGGTTAATATTCCGCGAAGCTAGAACCGTTCTCGTAAAACACTATTTTTTAGAGAACTTATTTTTGAACTGCTATATCTCAGAAACCAGCGAACCGAATTAAATTAATTTTTTAACGTTTATCAACAATATACAAGTGCTTGAAAAGTCTCTAAAACATAGGTACTTTTCAAAAGTTGAAAAAAGTTGTGATGGATTGACACTTTTTGGATCTTTCTCGAAACATCGTATTTTTTACATTAATGTGATTAATTTTTAGTTTCGATATCCAAAGATTTTCTACTTCTGTTCTCAAAATATGTATAATAAGTTATATTAGAGCCAATTTGGATTAAAGGAAGAACACATTTAGTAATTTTTGTGTGATATTTTAAAATTTGAGGTATTTTCCTCTATATGAGTGAAAATATCAAACAACTATAACTTTATTCGTCGCCAGAAAATATTAAATTTTATAACATCGACATAATTTGTACCAATGATGCACATATAATAGGTTGATAAGCAGTCAAAATTTGAGAATTTTCGATGCACTTTATGAAAAGTTACAGCATGTTGAACTTTTTTGTGAGAGAAAAAAAGTTACTTTTCCCAAACATTTTGGCCACCCTCTGTATGTGTCTCTGACAGATTTAAGGCCGCTGAATCCGGATCCGGGCTTAGATTTGCTCCAGCACGTCACAATTTTGAGCTATACCTCAATTTATAGGGCAAACTATGCGATTTTGGGTTTTTTTGCAAGCCGTTAAGCATCGAAACATTCTTTTCTATCCAATCATAAATTGGTTAAATTGGTCAAATAACATCTTAATTAACGACTCATGCAACATTTGTCATTTTACCAAATCGAATTTGATAGCTTTAAGCGATTTATGTTAGGTACGATATTTTCCATACAAGTCACCCTCCAAAAGTCGCATGCATGATTACATACTGACATAAAATGCTTAAATCTATTAAATTGGCTTTGGTAAAACGAAATATACCTTCTGCTCAAATATGAACGAGACTCGTTAAATAAAAAACAAACGGTTAATTATTCTTCAATATTTGTTTTATGTCTTGCAAATTAATCTTATTCGGAGGCGATACACATATGCCGACTTCTTTTTTTATTCCTTATAGCACTTTTCATACGCCTCTTTTGGTATCACATTGCGCTCTCTCTTCGAATTTTCTTTCATGACTTCAATCGTCTGAACAAATTACCACGAAGTGGAAATTTGAGTTTTGGAAAGAGGAAAAAGTCACATGGTGCCATATCAGGTGAATATTGTGCTTGAGGAGCAATGTAAACGTTGTTTTTGGTCAAATAATCGCGAAATAACTTGATGTGCGAGCTGGTTCATTATCGTGATGCAAAAACCATGACTTGTTGTCCCACAATTATTTCATTTAGAGGCAAATATTCTAACGCAAACGCTTCAAAACGCCCAGATTACATTCAGCATTGACAGATTGACCATCCGGCAGAAATTCCGAGTACACTACACCTTGGCATTTTCGATGATTTCTTCGTTTATTGATGTTTCTGGACGAACATCATGAGGCAGACTTTCAACTGATATACGACCCTCTTTGCACGACTTTTTCCAACCAAACAAACGTGCACGGGATAGAGCAGATTCTCAATCTGCATTCTACCACATTTTAAATTAACCCGAAACACTAATTCTGTTGAAATAACAAACAAAGCCTTTGCTGAACTTTGATTCCATAGAAAAAATCGAAAAACACACTGGAGATTAACTTGATTAAAGTGCCATTAAAAAAAAACTTTACGACAAATCGTGCTCTAATTTGACATGTAAACGTATAACAGTCCTATAAATCTAAGAAAAAAAATGTTGACGATATGTCATCCGCGGAACATGTAAGTCATAAAGTCTCGTTCATATTTGAGCAGAAGGTATTGCATGAGTCATTAATCTAGATGGTAATTGAGCAATTTATCCTTTGATTGCTTAAAAAATATATTTCCATGCTTAATGGCTTGTAGTCAAAAAGCCCAAAATTCGCATATTTTCCCCTATAAATTAAGGTGTAGCTCAAAATTGTAACGTGCTGGAGCAAATCTGAGCCCGGATCTTGATTCAGCGGCCCAAAATCTGTCAGAGACACATAAGTTTGTTCTTGAGACAAAAAATGTTGCGCTGTGTTATTGGTACAAATTTAGCTCGATTGGTTATTCTTTTGCGAAGCTAGCACCGTTATCGTAAAACACTATTTTTAGACTAAAAAATGTGGAACTATCACATCTAGGAAACCAGTGAACCAAATTGATTGAAATTTTTAACATTTATCAACATAATACTGATATGTACTTGTAAATGTAATATTTTCTAATGACGATTGAAGTTTAAAGTTTTACCGGTTTAACGTTTTCATCCATGTAGAGGAAAATAAGTCAAATTTAAAACTCCACGCAAGTGTTAATTAAATTTGTTCTTCTTTCAATCAAAATAGACTCCAATATAGCTTATTAAATATGTTTTGAGAACAGAGAGCGTAAGAGAAAAAAAAGTTGCCTATCCCAAACATTTTGGGCAATCCCCTGTATGTTATACTCAGCTATTATTTCTGTTTTAAAGTTATCTAAATATGTTTGCCATTGCGTTGTGAAAACGTCAACATTTCACTGAGTTAAACATGATAAAACGGCCTCTCTTCATAAAAAACAGTACTATTTTTCGACACTTGACAACATTTCACTGAGTTACACATGATAAAACGGCCTCTCTTCATAAAAAACAGTACTATTTTTCGGCACTTGTGCTGAAACGTAGCACTTTTGGGCACTTTTGGCAACATACATTTTTGATTCCTATTCGTGTGTGTAAACAATGGTAAGATGAACTGTTTGTTAAATGATGATGATTAGCTATGATACATATTCGTACCTCATTCTGCAGAAGCATGTGAACATATACAAACCGCATTTTTCGCAATTGCAAAACATTTTGCATGCAACGCTTAGCTTAGTTTAGACTGACTTCTTTATCTGCGACTGGAACAGGGTTTTTGCAGCACTTGTCATTTATCCAACTCGGTAAACCTCGTTGGATAAATGTACGACTCATAATTTTACAACTTGTTGACTAATTTAACTATAATAACTATAATGCAAAAGGCAGTTTAAGACATGAACTGCTTATTTTTCATCGTTTTCTTGTTATTGTTAGCGTTTTCATAACCTTCGAGAGATTAGAAAATAATCTAATAGACATCAGATGTTCTAGATTAGATTGGAATTATCAAAAACAATTGAGACATCTTAAAAATCAGATGACTGGATCTTGAAAATGTAAAGGAATAATTTATTAATTTAGCAGAATTTACAAAGTTTCCGTGAACCGAAGATTCCAAAATGTCGAAAAGCGATAGTTCATATTTGTTCAGAATGTATGCCGCAGGCTCGCTGGTCTGCTATTGAAAAGGGTGCAACAGTTGGTCGTTACCAAACCACATTTAAGATAAGGAACCTACCATTATCTAATTTAATTTGCTTGTATTTACTTTGCAGGAACCATTCGAAAAACTGTTTATCATTCCAGAGTAAAGTTTCTGCGGTTTCCGTGCTTGGTTTCGTCGTCGTCGTTTGCTGCGAGGCACTCGTGCTCGGAATGGTTCCTCCGCTGGAAGAGGATGATGGTGGCAACGGAGGCGGCTTTGCTGGCCCGAAATATCCCGGCTTGTGGGGCACCGTCGGTCGGTGCTGCGGTGCCGGAGCTGTGGAATAGATGAAACATTTGGCCAGTTTCTGTAGTTGCAGGGTCTACCAATTATTTTTTTGGGTTGTAAAATATCACTTAGGATAAAATGCAGCGATTCATGTAATGAAATATTATTAGTTATATGATGCTCTAAATACAGTAGCCTCTCCACTCCATGCAGGGTTTGGTTTACAATTGCTTTAACGTAAGCGTAAGCGATATTTTTCAAAAGGAGTATTTAAGGGCGTTTAGGAGGTCTAAACTGGGATTTTATAGACCCCAAAGAATGTTCCAGGGCGTGCTAAGTGGTTTCAGAAGAATCTATAAAGAGGTTTCAGGATATTACGTGAAGTTTTAGGAACATTTCAGTGCATTTTAATGAGCATTTCAATGGGTCTCATGAAGTAATTAAGGATGTTTCTAGATGAATTTCGAAAAATCTAAAGGTGTTTCATTCATCTCAGGGGTCTGAGAGGGTTTTAGGGGCGTTTCAAGAGGTCATATACAGAGATACAGGACGTTTCCAGGTGCGACCCTGAAGACTTTCTGAAACGGCTCTGAGTGGGCTTTAACCACCTAAAACAAATCTGAAATTGCTCTGAAATCCTTGGAAGCCCTTGAAACCCACGGGAATGCGCCGGAATAAAACGAACACTTCCTGAAACCATTTAAAGAAATCAAATCTCTCAGACCTCGCTTTTTAAACATATCTTAATCATCCTGTAACCTTCTCCTTTTTGGCTCCTTCAAACGCCACGAAAGGGTGAGTCAGGTCAGGATACAGATAAAAGTGATGCGTTAATACAAAATCATTTTAGTTGCATATTGAAACAGTGTGGTCATTTTAACACTGGAGTACCGTAAAATGGGGTGTTAAGGGACCCAAGTAACCACGGTGCTAAAGCCTTATTGCATGCAGATATACGGTGTACTTAGAGCAATCATTACTTTACATGCAAACTTAAAGTTGATTTAAAGTGGAAATGGGCAATTATGCGACTGCTTCAAGATTATACCAGTATAATCCTAATTTGATTCTATAATTGCCCACTTCCACTTTAAATCAACCTTAAGTTTGCATGTAAAGTAATGACTGCACTAAATACACCGTATATCTGCATGCAATAAGGCTTCAGCACTGTGGTTACTTGGGGATTAACATTTTTTTGCACTCCATTCATTTATGTGTTCTATTCCTTAAAATTTTCAGGAAGATCAGCTCAGCCATTGTCTTGCTGCCTACTATACATAAAGATTATAAAATTTGAAGTTTTTGTGGAAAAATTGAAGAAAATGTGTATTTTTTCAAAAATATGAAAAATGGAGTGGTAAGGAATTTTAAGGGAATAAGGTAAAGGTTACCACATTTTACATAAAGATAAGAAATTATTTATTGATAACAATAGTTGTAATATTTGTTCAACATAGTCGAAAAAGATTATCAGAGCAGGAAATGTTTCATCGTCACCTGACTTTATATAAGAATTTTAACGATAAATCAGTTTCAACATCAGTAAAACCTGACCGTGAATTGTAGCTAGGTTCAACAAATACATTATTCATGATTTCTATTTTACGGTAACTTTTATAAAATAAGAAACCATGATTTTTTTTTTTAGTTTTTATTTTTGTGTATTTTAACTTAGATGCTAATTCTACACTCAGAAACCATGATGCTAAAATACATAAAATACATTTTGGTGTACACTGACTTTCTATTAATGCAATTTTACATCCAATTTGTTTTGAGGAGACTCAGACTGACTTTCTGAGAGTCATCATTCAATATGATTGGATATAGTTTGGTTCTCCGTGTGATAGATCTAAAGAAGGTGAGAAATGTACAAATTAACAATGAACATATTTTGAATTTCTCAACAAACTGGTTATATAATCAAAAACTTTTGTTAAAGATTAGGCTGGTTTTCAAATTCATGCTATTTTTTGAATCACTTGGTAAAATGAATAAATAGGTAAATATAAGCATATGTGTTTGGCGCAGCTTTAAATTTTGTACGATAAGTTGGGAAACCCTGTTCCCTTTGATATGATACAATTCTCAGTAACAGACTGATACGCAAAGCACCTTGGTAATGATGCGGTGGTATTTGAGGTTGGAGTTGTTTTTTTTCGTAGAATCCACACTGTGAGAGAAAATTACGTACCTGCAGCTGTTGTGGTCGTTGGTTTGGCCGTTGTTGTCGTCGTCGTCATCATCATCGATGGCGTTACAGGTTCATATTGAATCGATTCGATGCAGTGTTGAAGCAGTTGCATCGATGCAGGAATGAAATTTGCCAGTAATTTCGGGGGTGGTGACGATCTATCTGGTTCGGGCGTACCGGGAACAGGAGCGCTCTGAAATTCAGATTGCACTGTCTGGTGGATGGACAAATTCGGTGGAAAATATCATTGGTGGTGATATGCTGCTCGTTCGCGATTAAAAGTTGCAAGGATTGCAAGTCTGCGTGTTTAACAGGTAAATAATGAAGTTGCATACGAAACATTGTACTAAAACATGGATGCACATGAATACGTTGACATTGAATACATAATCACAGAATCAATTTGACAAATAGGATTAAAATTTTAGAAGCAACTACACACTCAGGGCCGGATTTACAAATGTGGGGGCCCGGGGCCACAGTGTTGTGGGGGTCCTTTTTGGAGGATATTTTTTTGCCCACATAGTTTGGAAAAAATCTAAAAATATTAATCATTCTTACAAATATTGCATTTTTCATTAGTTGCTAGAGTTTCGAGCAAAACTTCTAAAAAAACATACTCACATGTCAATTTGCATGGCAGTTAGCAGCTGAACGAACCATGTATTCATTGCACCAACCGAGAGTAGTATGTGTTTAAATTTGTTTTCGTTAGCGGTGGCAAACCCAATCTAGGGAAAAGCGGTGTGAGCATATTTTGGTGGGACAAAAAATTTCAGGTGTGAGTCTATTACGGGGCCAACTCCGCAATATCATTATGAAATGTCGTTGTGAAAAAAAAAATGAATCTAGAACAATAAGAAGAACTAGGAAAAATTTCTAGTATTCAAAATTTGTCGCACAATCGGTGGTGATGTTTTTGCGAAATCCAAATAGAACTTCTAATGGATCAGTGATGCAATCGCTGGAGAAGCTACTGGTCGATCACTATTAAGAATTAACACTTAACGAAAACACGTTCTAACACGACTGCTAGGGGAGGTTCCACAAAACTTTACAACCAAAGAGGAAATTTTATAAAAAATGCAGAAGAAATTTCAAAAGGAATCCATGGTAAGTTCCTTTTGGATTTTCTGATTTTAATTTCAATAGAATTTTCAATTAAATTTTTCAAAAATCCTCGGCAGAAATGTCAGGTTTTTTTTTTACATTTTTAGCCGATTTCTCCACAAGTTCATTTACTTCAATCAGCAAATCTTTCAACTTAAATACGGATTGAAACTCTTCAAAGTAATCAGAAACTCATCGAAAATTAATGCTAGATTTCCTCTAAAACATGTTTCAACAGTTTTGGTGTTCTCCAATTTAAGTCAGTTGAAAGCCGTCTATGTAGAATCAAACTCAAGAGAACCCAAATAAAAAATTGAGAAAAGAAATGAAAAAACCTTTACTTAAACTCTATGAGAAATTGTTTAAGATAGGGTCTTGTACCATTTGGGCAGGTGTACCTATTTTGGGCACTTGCTGCTATAACTAATTCAATTTCAAACCGATTGATTAGAATTTTTGTATAGAGTTAGGCACGTACAGTATCTAACTCTATACAAAAAATCAAAACAATCGGTATGAAATTGACTTAGTTACAGCAGCAAGTGTCCAAAATAGATACACCTGCCCAAATGGTACAAGACCCTATTTCCAAAAACTTTAGGCAGAATAAAAGCAAACCAATGTAGTAGGAACTCTTTGGAATTCAGTCGAAGATTTTCTTCAAGATTTCCGATATTTTTTGTTATGCAATTGCATAAAAAAATAAATGATGATAAGTTTTTGAGGCAAAAATCATTATTTCATAAAGATCTGGACAAATAGTTGCAGTCTTTCTCAAAAGAATTGCATACATCTTGCCAGTAATAAATAATGACGGCAATTCGAAGTTCGAATCAAATCAAGAGAAGTTTCTTGCACTATTATTTTTTCATGCTTCACATTTTTTTTTTCGTGAAGTGGAATTTTGTGGGGGCCCCTAAAATGTGGGGGCCCCTAAAATGTGGGGGCCCGGTGTCAGTCCATCGCCCTACCGAGAAAACCGACTGACCAACGAATATTGTAGCGCGATTCTGATCCCGGATTTTTCACTCGCACTTCCATCGCCCTACCGTGGAAACCGACTGACCAACGAATATTGTAGCGCGATTCTGATCCCGGATTTTTCACTCGCACTTCCATCGCCCTATCGAGAAAACCGACTGACCAACGAATAACGGCTGTTCGAGTCCGTATGAAGTTGATCATCAATATTAACTTCTTTTCTCGATCAGCCTAGATAGCTGTGTAGTGTCGGTAGCGATTGTCTCAATTGGCTAAGAATAACACTACGGACCGCCTGTTCCGGTGGTAAGAATCCACCAACAGGTGACCCCTAATTCATGGTGTGATGCGGCTTTATGCTTACCGTGCCTAGGAATGAATGGCTAGGGGGGTCTAATAAAAACCTAACCGCTAACGGAGCCTGTGGAGTACCAGGGCGCCCTCCACAGTAAGTAGCCCTTACTGCGCTAACCGGAGCAATAGTGCAGTGGACCTTGTGTTTCTCCGAGACAATCAGCTGCCCTTCTTTAGTCTCACTTGAGGCTAAATAAGGGCGGGATTATGAAGATGTTGTTAATTAGTTTAAATTTTCACCTATATGGTTTCGCATTATGCGATTTACACAGTGTATTCTGTGTATCCTCGCCTTTGGCGTTTTCCAATCGATACCGATTTGGTTTTATTGTTGCTGTTCCTTGTTGTGCTGCTGTTGCGAAGAGTTTAATCTTACCTAGTTTGGGTAGTGGCTACGGTTAGGATAGCTCAGATCAATCTTCAGCATAAAAGAACAGCAACGATCAATCTTTGCAGACTTATGCAAAATGGTACAGCCCAAGTGGCCTTTATACAAGAACCTTACTTTCGTAAGGGAAATTTCTATCTAGGAAACCTTGTGAACCCGGTGTTTGCCACTTTCAGTAAACATGAAATGGCAAACTCGCGTGTCATGCCTCGAGCCTGTGTGCTTGTCAACAACGCAATCGTTGCTACACTCATCTCTGAACTAACCACCAGAGATGTATGTGCTATCACAATTGATGTATCTGTTGGAAACCTCAACAGGAAATACGTCTATTGTTCTGTGTATTTACCACATGATGAACCATCCCCTACGGATGCTTTCAAACAAGTCATCGCATACTGCACTTCAAAAGGCCTTCCGCTAATTGTTGGCAGTGATGCTAATGCTCACCATATCATCTGGGGCAGCTCAGACATTAACTTGAGAGGCTCCAGTTTGATGGAGTACTTAAGTAGTACAGATCTTGCATTACTTAACATAGGCAACCGCCCAACCTTCATGGTATCTGCTAGAGAGGAAGTGTTAGATATAACGCTTTGCTCTAGCAGAATTAGTCACGAGCTGACCAATTGGCATGTGTCAGATGAAGAATCTTTATCTGACCATCGCTATATCTTTTTTGAACATTTAAATGTTACTTCGCAAACATTGCGTTTCAGGAATCCTCGGTCAACAAACTGGGATCTTTATACTGATTTGGTTGCAGCCAAATTTCATGGATATTCACCATCCATTGACACTCCAAGTGATTTAGATGATGCCGTTGATACTACAACGACCTTCATCATGGAAGCTTTTGAAGAAGCATGCCCTCTACGGTCTGTGAAGATCACAAGAGGAACCCCTTGGTGGAACTCTGATCTGGCGAAACTCAGGAAACAATGTAGAAAGAGTTGGAACAGACGACGTTCGGCTGGTTCGGAGGCTTTCAGGTCGGCTCGCAAGGCCTACAGGAAAGCTCTCCGGTCTGCTGAACGATCCGGCTGGAAAAACCTTTGTACAAATGTTTCCAGCTTGAGTGAAGTCAGTCGGTTAAACAAAATCCTTGCGAAATCTAAGGATTTCCGGGTGAACGAACTTCGTTTGCCAAATGGCGATCTGACTTCCTCTGATGAGGAAGTTCTGGAATGCTTATTCAGCACACACTTCCCTGGATGTGTGGATATTACATCTTCGGATGATCCTGATGTCTTTTCTTGTAGTTATGATTCTTTAGCTTCGGCTCGGAGTATTGTAACTATAGAATCGATTGAGTGGGCTCTTAATAGCTTTGCTCCTTTCAAATCTCCTGGGGCAGATGGGATTTATCCTGTTTTGCTTCAGAAGGGATTTGATTATTTCAAACATGTTTTGAAAAAACTACTTGTTTGCAGTTTTGCTACAGGGTATATTCCCAAATCCTGGAGGGATATTACTGTAAAGTTTATTCCGAAAGTGGGTCGTGCGTCGTATGAAGAAGCAAAGAGTTTCAGACCTATCAGTTTGACCTCTTTTCTTCTGAAATGCTTAGAACGCATTGTGGATCATCATATCCGTGATGTTCATCTGGCCAACGTGCCTCTTCATGTGAACCAACATGCCTACCAATCTGGTAAGTCCACTGTGACTCTTTTACACAAGGTTGTTTACGATATCGAGCAAGCATTCGCTCAAAAACAATCTTGTTTGGGTGTTTTCTTAGATATCGAGGGTGCCTTTGACAACGTGCCTTTCGATGCCATATTGGAAGCCGCACGGAGTCATGGTATATCTCCAATGATTTCCAATTGGATTCACCAAATGCTCAAAAACCGATATCTCTTCTCGACATTGCGTCTATCAGGGATTAGGAAATTGAGTGTTTGTGGATGCCCCCAAGGGGGAGTCTTATCACCGCTTTTGTGGAATCTCGTAGCAGATACGCTATTGAGGCAACTCAATAATAGCGGTTTTCCTACTTATGGTTTTGCCGACGACTACCTAACATTGTTAGTTGGTATGTGCATCAGCACCCTTTTCGACCTGATGCAAAACGCTCTTCAGGTAGTTGAGGGTTGGTGTCGCCAATATGGCCTTTCGGTTAATCCGAGTAAAACATCTATTGTTCTTTTCACGGAAAGGCGAAACCGTAATGGTGTTCGACCTTTGCGTCTCTTTGATTCTGAAATCGATGTGACTGAACAGGTAAAGTACGTTGGAGTCATTCTTGATTCCAAGCTTTCCTGGACACCTCACATTGAGTTCAGAATCAAGAAAGCTTGTATGGCCTACGGGCAATGCCGGCGTACTTTTGGTACAACTTGGGGTCTAAAACCCAAGTATATCAAATGGATTTACACAACTGTGGTTCGGCCAATATTGGCTTATGGATGTCTTGTGTGGTGGCAAAAGGGTGAAGTGAGAACGGTCCAATCAAAATTAGGCCATCTCCAAAGGATGTGCTTAATGGCGATGTCTGGAGCGTTCTCTTCAACTCCTACGGCAGCGCTAGAAGTTCTCTTTGACGTTGCCCCACTACACATTCATCTCAAACAAGAAGCCCTTTCTTGCACTTACCGGTTACGGGTACTCGGTCTACTAGAGGAAACTCCTGTGAACCGCAGTTCAACACACACCTCGTTGTTTCCACTTTTGGTGAATTGGGACAAAATTGTCCTTGCTCCAAGTGATCTTACAATTGCTTGTAATTTTCCATATAGGACATTTTCCACGAAATTCCCTTCCCGGGAAGAGTGGACATCTGGTTATCTGGAAAGAAGTATTTCAGACGGCATCGTATGTTACACTGATGGCTCCCTTCTCGAAGGTCGAGCAGGTGCTGGTGTTTATTCTCGTGAGCTAAGGCTGTATCAGTCTTATTCACTTGGTAGACACTGTACCGTTTTTCAGGCCGAAATCTTTGCTCTTATGTGCGGAGTGCAAACAGCACTTCAGCAGCACGTAATGGGCAAAGTAATATACTTCTGTTCAGATAGCCAGGCTGCTATTAAAGCACTTGCTTCGGCCAACTCCAGGTCGAAGATAGTTATCGCTTGTCGAACTCAAATCGAGGAGCTGAATTCAGCAAACGCTGTTCACCTTCTATGGGTACCTGGTCATTCTTCCATCGCTGGAAATGAATTGGCTGATGAGTTAGCTCGCTCTGGAGCATCACATGACTTCATTGGCCCTGAGCCAGCTATTCCGATATCGAAGTGTTGGATTAAGCTTCAGATTCACACCTGGGCTGTCACTCAACACAGACAATATTGGAATAGTTTGGAGTCATGTCGTCAAACCAAATTGTATAGTGCTGAGCCATCTCCACGGGTGGCGAAGTATCTAACTAATCTGTCTAAGCAGAATTGCAGCATGCTGGTCAAAGCATTGACTGGCCACTGCCGACTCAGCTATCACATGGCGAATATTCAGCAAGCTGATTCATTTGCCTGTGATATTCGTATCATTTGATATGTAACTGTCCAGTTTTCGCGCAACTGCGTTTCCGAGTATTCGGTAAACACTTATTAAGTGAAACTGACTTCAGAAACCTGAATCTTCAGGATATTCTGTTGTTCTTAACCCGCTGTGGTAAAGAGCTATAGGCTCTCTTTCGCTTTATGCGTTATTACAGTGCCCTTTTCAGGGCGCTGTTTGAACCCATTGTGGTACGCTTGTGCGTTAGTACCCTCTTCCAGGGTATTTTTCCTATTTCCCTACCTATCCCTATCCCCATCCAAATCCTTTTTCCTTCCTTTTCCCTCAGGTAGATGATGAAATAGGCTGTTATTTTGGCGATGGCACAAATGTCCCAAATGGAGGATAACGTGCCTCTGCAGCCGGCCTTCTGATACCTGATACCTGATACCGAGAAAACCGACTGACCAACGAATATTGTAGCGCGATTCTGATCCCGGATTTTTCACTCGCACTTCCATCGCCCTACCGTGGAAACCGACTGACCAACGAATATTGTAGCGCGATTCTGATCCCGGATTTTTCACTCGCACTTCCATCGCCCTATCGAGAAAACCGACTGACCAACGAATATTGTAGCGCGATTCTGAACCCGGATTTTTCACTCGCACTTCCATCGCCCTATCGAGAAAACCGACTGACCAACGAATATTGTAGCGCGATTCTGAACCCGGATTTTTCACTAGCACTTCCATCGCCCTACCGAGAAAACCGACTGACCAACGAATATTGTAGCGCGATTCTGAACCCGGATTTTTCACTCGCACTTCCATCGCCCTACCGTGGAAACCGACTGACCAACGAATATTGTAGCGCGATTCTGATCCCGGATTTTTCACTCGCACTTCCATCGCCCTATCGAGAAAACCGACTGACCAACGAATATTGTAGCGCGATTCTGAACCCGGATTTTTCACTCGCACTTCCATCGCCCTACCGAGAAAACCGACTGACCAACGAATATTGTAGCGCGATTCTGAACCCGGATTTTTCACTCGCACTTCCATCGCCCTACCGAGAAAACCGACTGACCAACGAATATTGTAGCGCGATTCTGATCCCGGATTTTTCACTCGCACTTCCATCGCCCTACCGAGAAAACCGACTGACCAACGAATATTGTAGCGCGATTCTGAACCCGGATTTTTCACTCGCACTTCCATCGCCCTATCGAGAAAACCGACTGACCAACGAATATTGTAGCGCGATTCTGAACCCGGATTTTTCACTCGCACTTCCATCGCCCTACCGAGAAAACCGACTGACCAACGAATATTGTAGCGCGATTCTAATCCCGGATTTTTCACTCGCACCCCCATCACTCTTACCTGAAAATTGTCTGCCATTCGAAAATTCTCAAGCTAATCTGATTCCGCATTCCACACTCGCGCTTGCATGGCTCTACCGAGAAAATCGACTCTTAAAATTGTCGTCAAAACTTCCCCTAACAAACTGATTTATACGGCAAAGTTCCAGGCAATTTGTCCGACAAGTTCCTTATGGCGAGATGCTCAAAGCTGACCTCGTGGTATCTACATAATTCGCTCAACGACGGCTTGATATGCACGGTAAGCTCGATGATCTTGCCGATCGCTTTTCGGCGGCAAGATTTCACAACATCAATGCCAACAGTGTGGAGCCTCGTAGCCATGCGATTAGGGTCACCAAGCTTATAATCACGGGGGTGAATCTTCGTCACGAAAAGGGCTGCTCGTTTGATACCTGAACACTAGCGAACCTGGTGGTGGAAGTCAAGCTTTACTCCACAGCAAGCATAGGGAGGCGGCGTAGCACGCTTTGATGTTTTTTTTATTTCTCCATGTAAATTCATTCCAATCTAGTTTCCCAAGGGACAATTTCACGTCTTCCACCTCGAAACTTCAAATTTGTTCAAAGGTTCATATCTGTTCTGTGTTATAATCACACCATGCTATGGGGTGAGGGTTCGATTCCCGCTTCGGGCGGTGAAACTTTTCGTGAGAATAGTTTCTTCCCCGTTTCCACTGGTGCATGCTCCGTTGTCCGTTGTCTAATGTTAAGTTTAAAACAGTCTGTACAGCCGAAAGCTGAAGACGTTGTCCGTGTCTTTTTTTTTTTAACAAGACTAAATCGTTCGATGTAAACATGGTCAATGGCCAGTGGGGAATGCTCAAAGCCCTAGCCTAAATACAGGGAGCGTTTTTTTTTCTTCCTAAATTATTTAAACATTCCCAGTTGTTCAGGAAAAAAAAACATTGATAACAGTTGTCGTATTATTTTTAAAATTAGTTTTGTTTGACCGGTATCATTTAGAGCAAAAAAAAAGCACCCTGTAGTAAAGTGTTGATGGAGGCACAAAAATTAACATCAGATGCACGGATACAGAAGGCTTGGGCTACATTTGTGAGTTTACGAAATGTATGGAAAAGCATTCAGATTAGTCGACGTTCTAGAATCCATATTTTAAACTCAAATATGTAATCTGTGCTGCTTTACACCAGTGAAACCTGATGTGTATCAATGAAGGACACTCAATGGCTGCAGATTTTGATCAGTTGATGCCTGCTGCATATACCCAAGCAGCACCTGCAATATCATCCAAAATGTGGCTTTCTATGCTTTGGTCCAAATGAGTTGCACTGAAAGAACACGCAACATCCATCTTGTCAATTGAGTTGCATTTAAACTTCAAACTTTGTATAGTTTCTGCTTGGTTTCATTGAAATCAACAAATACCTCGTGTTTGGCATCAATTCGTGGAGTGATGAAACAGTCAGCTTGCATTAAATGGGCTATGTTACAGTCATGCAACATCTTACTCTGGTTTGTTTGTTCAGATTCTGTTCCAAATGTATTGCGAAAAACTTGCGCGTCTTTTCATTTTGATAGTTCTCTAACTTGTGACAAAGAAGGTGCAACGAAGTAAAAAGTAACTTCAGTAGCTTTTATGGTGTGTTGAGCAGCAATTATCTCCTGGTGTTCATGGTTCGAGTCTGGACAAAATCTTTTTTCCATTTTTTATCATTCCCTCTCATTCAAGTTGCATAACGATTCAGAATCTGCGCTTTTTGGGTTTCAAAGAAGAAGTAATTGTGTTCTATCGTCTTAATACGGACAATTAATATATTGCACTAAGGTTGCTGTTACTGGCTTTGAAACAAGTCGTGTTGATCGGGTAATTCGTGCATGGGAGTCTCACAATTGTATCTCCATTTAAAGTTGATATCAACAGATATTCTTAAACAAAATCTGTAGGCAAGCGTTAGCCTAGATCCCAACAGGATATCACAGCAGAGGCAGGCCTAATTGCTCATGGCAGTGCCGCCTTAACAAGGAGCTAAAGAAAGTCGATAGAAATTTCACCTGCACAGTCAAGGCATGGCGTGCAATCGTCCTGTTAACATTTTTTTTTTAATTTCGGTCCTCTGTGGGTCATCATGGGTGCTCAGGACTAAAAGCAAGTAAGTAACTGATGGGCACCAAGTTTTCTATCGTCGTTCTGATATCCACTTCCTGGCCTATCTGGGCATTTAAATCTTCTATGATGATCATGACGTCGTATTTACTTCATTCTTTCGTCGATCGGCCACCAGCCGATCGCGTGCCTCTGCATATCGTCCATTATGATGAAGGCTGTTTCAAGTGTTACTGGCAGACGATATGGTTTGGTTACCTTTTAACGTTCGTGTCTTACCTGCGGTCCTTTCGTAGATTGACGAGTGTGCGTAGTTCCCGATGAAGTGAGAGTTCGGTAGCTACACGTAGGATAAAAGGGTATAATGCGCCCCACCACCGGGGCAAAACGCCCCCTTTATTCTCTAGCGCTTTTCGCATGCGTGATCGATTAGAAATCTTAAGTGTTGAAGAATAATTGCCATCAAGCTGGTCCATTAGTTGATTGGTACAGAAAAGGAATTAAAAATCTAAAAGTCTGAAATCGAGGCTTTTGGCGTAATATATTACCTCTTGTAAGCTGACTTCATTGTAAAACGAAGCTACTTCTGCTCGCCTGTGTCATTTTGCAACTTTTATGCAGTTAAACACTTGTTGAAATACCCCCTTAGGATAAGCATGTGGTGAAATTATCTCCTTTTCGAAAAACGTTTCAAAGCTTCCGTAGCCGCTTCTTCAAAGGCAAAGTTCGCATGTAACACTTCACTGACTTTAGGAACAATTTGCAGTGGACGGTAGATGGAATAAGGCGCCAGCTTCAGATACATTGCCATTTCTGCTTAAGGGGGGCATATTATATCTGTTTACCCTACCGAAAGCATTCAGTCATAAGCCTTTTTTCGCTGGGAATATTGCGATTAGCTCTGGTTCATAGGGCAGGGCCGGAAATTAACTTCCCAAAATTTCGGAGGTGGAAGTCTATACTGATTTGGCGCAAACAATAAACAGTAATCGACCAGTTTGCATTCGCTTTGTGCTATCCATCGTGGTTTCGAGTTATGTGCGGAATGAAAAGCAAATTTTTCGGGACTCACGCGCACAGGCTTTTGCTAATTCTTTCGATTTTCCCGGTTTACCCCACGTTTGACGACTGGAAACTTAGCGAGTGGGGTGAACGAGTGAACATTCGATATGGTTTAAAGAGCATTTTTAGCCTATGGGATGCTGCAACCCTGTGGTTGCAAACACAGAAACCAATTGAATTTGATTTTTCGGTGAGTTTGTTTCTAGTTGTTTCCTTTTACATTTGAACATGACATACATACTTCAGCATTTGAGATACCAATATGGACTGTTTTGGCTGCTATATGGGCTGATTTGGCTGCGCTTATGGTGGGTACACACACAACCATCATCATCATCATCATTAAAATGTGGAGGATCATAGTACGACATAGGGCATAGGACAATGATCAGCCATCCGTAACGTTTAGGCTCTTTTGGGACGCTCAGTTACCTGATGTTCTCTTAACCTTCCGTAGTTGGGCACCTCCGTCAGCAAAGTTGCTGAGTACAAAACGCGAGAGTTTTTCAACGTGTTGTACAAAATTTAACAGCGCGATCGCTCGAGGGTTGAAATAAAAAGAAACACTCAACATAATATGTAGTCTTATTTTAAAAGATTCGTTGGCTATACATACGAACAACAAACCTGATGGCATCAGGCTGATGCACACATATGTGCTAAAATATCATTATTCTGTAATTCACTCAATGAATAAATTTGACACGGTCGTTCAAATCACAAGCATCTACAAAAAAGATCCACCCTAAAGTGTGACAAATACCGCAAGCGAAAGTAGTTTTGCAAAGTATTTTAAGTTGACGATTTGCATAGCGATTACCGGTTATCGAGAAAGATGCGACGAACACGATCACAGCGTAATACGACTATAAAAAATTCACTTTCTTCTGACCTTGACTCGTTTGAAATTATGTCATGAACGCTTCGACGAGACTGTTTGGGGTACCGTTTCACCGCTGATATTACTTACCGTGATGGCCGTCGATAAAATACCAACGAAAATCAATATTGTGCATCTCGTCATAGTTTGCAAACTTTTATGCAATAAATACTTTCTTCTTTTTGGTTAGTCATAAACGGTAACCGGCGCGACTTGGAATGCTTCTTGATTGCGATTGAACTCTGACTTACTACGCACAAAGCAACGAAAAAAAATCACTTTTTATTTCCGATATCGATGCGCGAACTTGATCTGCCTACTTGCTGTCGGTCACGATGTCTCGTATATCAATGCGGCTACTTATGTTTTCCTTTGTCTCAAACGGCAATGCTGTGAGCAGCATAAACACATTTACAGCGGAGAGCTCGTTTGAGCTCTGGTGGAAGCACTGAGAGGTGACACGCGTAAATAATATCGAAAGCTTAGGAGAGTGGTGGACGGTTTCACGCTTTCGCTTATATTAAAATCCCAATTCCTAATGAGCTCTGTAATGTCACTGACATAGAGACTTGTTTCTTTTGCACCTTTTGCCTTCCCATTGGGCTTTCGGTGTTGGTGGTTGCGTTGGTGAAGATTGGCTATGTTGATCTCTCGAACAGGTTCGGAGAATTGCGAATATCTTGAGACCTTTATATCAGTCTATTTATAACCGTTATAAGATGATTTTATTTAACAGACATAGTTCAAGGTTAAAGTGGCCTGCCATTTTTAATTTTTATTTATCATAAAAATTGGTTATTGATCGCTTAGTCATATTCCATAGACGCGAAATAGTTTTAAAACACTGATTGTTATGACACAGCTATAGAAATTTGAATATTCGAAAAAGCAGTTCAAAAATATAAAAAAAAAAATCAAAAATAAAAATAAATATGCAAATTATCTGGGAATTCTGATAATTCACTAAGAGACGAACCCATGCCGACAGATCTGTTCATACTTTTTTGAATACCCATTAATTCCGCGATGAGACAAATATCACCAGTGGCTTTCTCAGGAGTGGTCTGCGGCAGTCTGTTTATTTTTACTCGATCATTTTTTTTTCTCTCCTGCTAATTCCGTGATTTTTGCACACTGTCTCAATAACCGGTCGTTGGTTGATCGTTATTGAGGGAACTGGGGGTATAACGCCCCGGGGGCAAAACGCTATTGCATTATTTGAACTTTAAGTTTTTTTAAGTAGTGAACGACTAGCATAGCTAGCATAGACTAGCATGGAAAGCGCGAAGAACAACGATTTTCCACATTTTGATAAATTATTTAATTTGGAGCACAGAGAACTCAAGCCATTGCGCACTCTTTATATGTTAACCTATTAACTACCACGCGCCTCCTTCTCCATCCATTGCTTAGGGGCTGTCCATAAACCACGTGGTCATTTTTTTGGGACTTCTCAACCATCCCCCCCCGCGTGGTCATTAGTCAATACAAAATTTTTTTTTCGTCCATACAAAATGGTAATTGGCCGAAACCCCCCCTCATGACCACGTGGTTTATGGACAGCCCCTTATGTGAAGAGTACAATGGAACCCAGTGCTACCATCCGCCTCCTTTACCTGCTATTGCTGCCGTAAGCAGTTCAATGGAGTCGCATGGTAATTCATTAGAATTCAAAGCAGAAAATGCCAGAGGCCATTTTGTCCCACCTCAAGGTGCGTTATACCCCGAACAGTTTTTCTGCACCTGAAACTTATTTTTTTTTAAATTGTTTATTTTTGGTTCAGTAAATTTGATATCACGCGGGCTATAAGTTGGCGTCTTTAAGTCAAAGTAGTAAACTATCTTTTAAAACACAAGCCACCCATAAGAAAATCTTAATCTTAGTTATTTGACCATGTTTGCTTAGGTGGGGTGCATGTTACTCCATCTTCCCCTTTTTCAGTACAAGTCAAAGCAGAAAATGTCATCAAGCCCCCAAATAATGCTTTCCCGTTTACAATTTTCCAATACCCAATTGTTAATATTGATGTTTGATTGGGAACTACCCTCCAAAGCAAGTCACCCATAAAATCTTTAGATACATGATCTTGACCTCGTTTTCTTAGGTGGAGCGTTATGCCCCTCTTTCCCTATGGCATAGGCTACCTTTGTCCTTTTAGGTGGAGCGCCGTGTGTCTCTGCAGAAGTGTGAGGAATGATGAATACGTACCGGCTGTTTTTCTTTTGAAGCTATGAGATGGAGTGTTGAACCTATACGATAGTACGCGTCGCTCTAAAGTGATTAGATGGTTAAAAACCGGGACGCTGCAGAATCGTTCACAACTCTATTCCGCGTATTTCGACTACCACTTATATGTAATCTTCCTTAGTGTCAGTTATCCACTGACATGAACTAAATGCCCGTATCTGATTTTGTTAGATATCTTTAGGGAGTTTATGCATATTTTGATCTCATTGCAATTAATGCTTCAACAAACCATCTCAAACTCCCATAAAAAGCTCCTCTAAACTTACATCACCAACATGGAGCAGACACTATTTTGGCCCGAGCTTTTATCAAACTGGAATGAGATCCGTGACTTTTGTTTTGCTTTTGGGTTCAAATAGTTTCTCCAAATCAAACATCGAAAGTTTTCAAATCAAACTTGAAATGTTGATGCAAAACCAATAATTGCAAATTCATTGGGCAATCCTACAATCATCTAACGCATTATGTTTATCAAGCACTTAAAATGTGATCTTCGTCACCTATTGATTCTAACATCAATAGCAGGAACTTTTTTTTGTGTTTTCATGGCACAATGTTGAAATCTAACTCACGTAGTACAAATATTTTCGTTACGGCACGTTCTATGTTCTTTCCCGCGATGAGAGCTTCGATTTTTTTTTCTTCGCATAACTTTCCTCATTGGCTCGCGATATTTCGTCTGGTGAATTGTACATTGTGCTTTGTGTAAAAAAATGACAAAATGTGTCTGAAACTCTATTAGGTGGCTTCACACTTTTTCTGTTCATGCATATCCCAACTAACATTTTTCTCGCTATAAGCTTCAGTAATTTGCTGTCAACGCCGAATAAAATGGAAGCTAGTCAAATATAAACTATATGCTAATACACGGCTGCAAAACAAGCACCATACAGCTACCAAACTCGGTTTTTAGATATAAAACACCTGACATTGGGACTGCCTTTACTACACTCTATTCCAACTCCGGGAGATTTCCCGGAAGATGAAAAAACTTGATCAAATCGAATAGGAGTCCCCACTAACAAAACAGTTTCTACTATATACATGGGATAGACAAAATAATCGGGACAGGCAAAATTTTCACTTTTCAATAAATGTTCAAATAGCTGTAACTTTTTGTTAAAGTGCATCGAAAAGTGATCGTACCGTATCGTGTATCGATGGTCCAATTTTGGAAAAGATCCGGCTATTCTGTACGAATCTATAAAGATTCTAGGAAAAGGTATAATTATCCGATAGCCTACTTTGAGCTGTTATATCTCCGGATGCAATAAAACGAATGCAATGAAATTTTGACCATTTATGACTTACATAATGAGCTTTGAAAAACGTTTGACTTAACTTGAAATTATTAACAAGAGACAAAGTTATAGCGATTTCATTTTTTTTATGATTCTTCAGAAATTTTGTCTATTTTTAATATGCATCCCATTACTTTTTCAATTCATTACCGGTTATGTTGTTACTTTTCACCAAAACATATTTATATACAAGTCAATTAAAGGGAATTTAATTGAACTATAATTAGAATCTCGAATATTGAAACGATGTTGAAGTTTTGGAAAATTTGGTGTTTTATTAGAAAAATAGTCTAATCGTTATAATTTTCTTCTGTGTGAACAATTTTTGGTTATGTCAAAAGTTTTTCAAAGCTCGTCATATAAGTCATAAACGCTCCAAATTTCATTGTATTTGATTCATTGAATCCGGAGATATAACAGTTCAAAGTTAGCTATCGAAAAATTTTGACTTTTTCCAGAATCTTTATAGCCCGATCTTTTCCAAAATTGGATCCATCGATACACAACTAATTGATCAACTTACAGTAAAAATTTCAGATTTTTCGATGCACTTTTCAAAAAGTTACAACTATTTGAACATTTTTTGAAAAGTGAAAATTTTGCCTGTCCCGACCATTTTGTCTATCCCCTAGTACAATTTGTTATACTGACAAATCCACAAACCAGCAGCGCTTTGAAGGCCGTCATGCGGTATCATTACAGCTAGAAGCTGTAATAAAGAAACTGCTGGTATACCGACACGACTTGTCGGATACAAACATTATATTTTTATGCTTATATGATTATATGTTTATTTGTTTACTTATTCATTCGTTTATTTATAAACAGGTGTTAGGTTCGTGAGTGCAAACTTTGTTTGCAACAATGTTTAAACAGCATACACAGAAAAAAATATGTAATTAAAATTAAGCGAGAAATCATGCACATAAAGGGAATGCTAGAGTTAGTGCATTTTTACATGAGATAAAATGTAAAATTAATTTACCATCGTGTAAATTTCCGTCAACCATCGCGTAAACCATCATGGACTCCAACTGGTTACGCGACTATTGGCGGAAATTTACACGAACGTAACGTAATTTTAAATGATATCTCATGTAAATATGCACTAACTCTAGCATTCCCTTTATGTGCATGATTTCTCGCTGAATTTTAATTACATATTCTTTTCTGTGTATGCACGGCCATTTACTAGACTCAGGAACTGAATATTTATATACTGCTTCAAATCTGCCGATTCATGTAATTCTGATTGACGCAGACTGAATGCAGACGACTGGCAATCAAAAGGTCCCGAGTTCAAGTCTTTCCACTGATATGATTTGTTCCATTAAAATGAAATAAAATGGTGATGTTGTAGATATAAGATCAAAAAGTGATATTTTAGATTAAATACAAATGCAGAAATATTTCTCTATATAGAGAGTAGAATTATTTTTGCCATTTTATTGTTACAATGATATTGAAGAAACGTTTTTGAAGCGGTTATAAAATCATATCTATTAATAGAAATGAAATCCGTATGAGATACGTCATAACACCAGCATGTTTTGATTGTATTATGGTGGAATACATTTCGAAGAAAGCTTGTTATTATTGTTGGCAGATTCCGGATGACGACAATGGAATACCCAAAAGGAATTTCAGATTGTTTGCAGGAGAAAAAACACACACGAAGTTACTTGAATAACTTGGTTTAATGAACGTAAACGTGGATCAAAAGTACAGTGTACACGCGGTAGCGGACGACGAACGAATGCTCATCAGCACAACGCCCATCGGCGCACAACGCAAGTCTGTAGGGATGCGCACGCAGACGTTAGTGATAGGGTTGCGCAAAAGATACAATGGCTGCATTTATTGCTAGAGGCGAGCATTGCACCCTCCAACACTCCCCCTCAATGCGAAGACTCTTCACCTGGTGGACTCTCGTCATGCCCGAGCAGCTTGCGTAATCCCGGGAACTTCACGAGATTCAGCAACCTGCTTCCGATGCCCGCTCGTCGGGAGAATCTGCTCACTGTAGAATGAATCATTTCGTCCTCCAAACGGGTACCGATTGATCACCGATTCATCGATTGCATCGTACCACACGACATCCTCCTGGAACGACACATTCCTAGACGGCAAATCGCTACTCATCCTTACGGCCACGACTGAGTCTTCTTCCTGCACGCTATCTTCTGCAATCCTAACTCGGGAGTCTAGTTGACTTTTTGACATATACCTATCGCCAAAGGCTGCTGGCGGCTGTATTATGTTCAGGTAGTACAACCCGCCACGTTGGTGTCCGGTGGCAACTACTGCTCCATCAACGCCCACTATATGACATCCTTCGCCAATAAACAACACTTTAAAGTTCTTCTGTGCCAATTGATTGATGGAATTCAGGTTTGATGAAAGTCCTGGCACATATTTCACATTGTTCATCTCGATCTTCATTGCCTCACCAGAACCGTCAATACCGTACACAACACCACTTCCTTCGCCTTGACAGTGAATGTTCTTCCCATCTGCCAAAACGATGTATTCACCAGAAGACTTCTTCAAGGACGTAAAGAACGACCTGTCGCTGCACATATGCGCACATGCACCGCTATCGATCACCCAGGATCCACACTTTCCTCCACCAACGGCAAACGCAACACTTCGCGAATCTGTTTGCGCCACTTTCGCTTTCCCGCACTCACTGCAACTGGTACACGACGAATCAGCTTCTTTCTTCAGCGTGGCCAAATATTTCCGACAGTTGCGCTTGATGTGGCCAGGATTTTTGCAGAAATGACAAATACGGGAATCGACATCCGGTCTGGCTTCCGTGGACCGCATCGCGTTTTCGTTTCTGGCAAATTCATCTCCTCTTCTTTCTAACTGTCGGTTACACTCGTCGACGAGCTTAGACTTGACGACATCGAGCGAGATGTCATCGTCCGACCGACTATCCAACGCGGTAACTAATCCGTCGTACGAGGGCGGTAGACTCCGGAGCAGCAGGCATACTTTGGTCTCCTTGTCCAAGGTCGTACCAGCCGCATCCAAACGATCGAATAGATCATCGAAAACGCGCAAATGACCTTCTTCGAACACCTCTCTTTCTCCCCCTGGAGAAGTAATCACTTTTCGTCACTTTCTTCGAGAACTGACTCGGAAATTACTTTTCTTCACCCTCTCCTGGGGCGGAACACCTGTCCGCAACTCTTTCCTACACTTTTCACCACGCGAAGCTTTCCGTGCCGACGCAGCAGCGGAAGAATAACACCCTATCCAGCTCTTCCCGGCCGAATCTTTCCACGCAAACTTTCTTCCTTTCTGGGTCGCTTGCTGGGGCCAAAACCTGTTGGCAGATTCCGGATGACGACAATGGAATACCCAAAAGGAATTTCAGATTGTTTGCAGGAGAAAAAACACACACGAAGTTACTTGATTAACTTGGTTTAATGAACGTAAACGTGGATCAAAAGTACAGTGTACACGCGGTAGCGGACGACGAACGAATGCTCATCAGCACAACGCCCATCGGTGCACAACGCAAGTCTGTAGGGGTGCGCACGCAGACGTTAGTGATAGGGTTGCGCAAAAGATACAATGGCTGCATTTATTGCTAGAGGTGATCATTGCACCCTCCAACAATTATGCACTATGCTGCTAATGCACTATAATGGTTTCTTAAGCCATTTTTAAACGATCAAACAAATAGCGTCAAACAACGATGTTTAATCAACGTTGAAGAAAAGTTTATGATGATGGTTCAAATGTTGAACAAGAGTTTAACAACCGATGTACGATCATTGAGTAACATTCATTTCATCGTGCTTATAGAACGGTTGATGTTGAATAGATTATCATTTTTGGGCGAACAAGAGTTGAAGAATAGTTTTATTTCAAAGTAATTCAAATATAACACGACTTGCAGCTTAATAACGTTGCGTTGGTTAAAGAAACATTTCTTCATGCAAAAATTGTTTCCTTGGTAGTTAATAGCTGCAAAAAGGCTCACAGAACATTAAGCTGGGATCTTGGCCTGCTTCCGTTGGAATGTAATTTAAGAATGAAGCAGAATTACCTCGACAATTTCTATCATTTGATCATAATAACGCCACCAAAACATTTCACCTATTTATGCGTCCGAACATTGTAAATAGAACTGCATATCACTCACCGAACGGTATTGAATTCGCTCTGCCTGGTAGACCGGAAGCGCTGTTGAAAACTATTCATTCAAATTTCCATCTCAGCTTGCTTCCCTTTAGTGCATTTCACAAGGAAATAGCATCACTGAACTTAAGACATGGTGTCTGTGGATAACTGCACCGCATCGCACTGCAAGTGCACACCACATGCGGAAGACTGCCACAGAAAGGCATCATGAAAAATTACAGGTATGTGATTTTCGCTGATGCACACTTACCTACCTACGAACGAAGCTGCTGCATTCCAGACGTTCCTGGTCTTTTCATCCAACCAAAGACGCTTGGAAAGTCAAACAGGGTTGAAAGGTGCAAATGCTTGGCTGTCTCCCGTAAAGTTTATTATTTTTATGCCAAGATTTTAAATTGAACAAAACGGAGTTGAGTGCAGTTCGAATATTGCTGCGTTTAAAAACTAGGAAAACGCTCTCATTAATCACTTTTTTTTATCATCAATTCCAATTTCCGTAAATTTCGAAACCAAATTGTTATATGGCTTCAATCTCGCAGGAGTAGTACGTGTGAGGGCTCTCAGTTGATTTGATTTATGTGTATTGCAATTGAGTTTTTAATTGGAGCGAAACTGAGGTGATCCATTCAATAAATTTTAATTATTGCTTCCATCAGTTTTGATTCATTCCAGCTTTATAAAATTATTGCTGATTATAATGAGACCCATACGAGAAGATTGGTGTATGATGTGTGCTTTCAACAGAGATGCAGGACTGTAATATCAATACATATATTGGCTAACGACGGTAGAAAATCAATGTTTGTCAAAGGACCAAATTTAATAACGATATTCAAAACAAGTGCGAAGTTATGTCTGGTTTTTGATATATTCCTTATATCCAAGCTAGTCCGAAGCGTGGAACTTCAGATCTAGGTACATAAACATTTGTAACAGTTGTCATGTCCGCTATTTTTATTACTGAGCATAGTTTTTATTACTGAGCATATTTGAATACTATTAGATGTTACCATATACTTTTGAGACATTCAGAGTCGCCAACACTGTCCTGGAGTTTAATTCAGTCGTTACATTAGTTATTTTCACAATGAACTGTAACATCACAAACAGTGACTGGCTCAAAAAAAGATCCAACCTTTATGAAATTTATTCAAATTCGGAACAAGTTTCAAATTTGAAAATTTGTACTCTAGAATATCTTTCAAATGAGATTAAAACAAAGGAAATCGGTGACTTCTGCAGGTAGTCAGGTAGACAAAGGCAGTTCTATATTCCAAACCAATTTCTTTCTCGTTGTGTATGAGCCCTTTTTCAAGGTATCATTCATAAATTGCGTACCACTACGTCCCTTTCATTAACTACGAAGACTCTTGAGACCCGATGGATTTGATGTTTGGCCAACATCTACGCTCTATTCAAATTCCAAAAATGGTTTAAATTGTAATTGTACTGCGATCTTGTAAAATGCCACTGAAACCGATCATTTATATGATATCAGAGCCAAACAGACGAAACACTGACAAAATTACCGTCTCGTATATCTCAGGGTATTGATAACTTGTTAGGTTGGTCAAAGACTTACAGTTGATGGATAGTATGGTTTAAAGTTCCACAAAAAAGCGGCGCTAGAGAACTTACAAATTTCAAATTCCATGTATCTCAGGACCCCGATTACTTGGAAATACGGTTTCTTCGCAAAATTTGGTGAGTCAAGAACTTGCAGTGGATTTACCATTTGATGCGAGATTTCGCCACTAGAAGACGCTAGTTTCCATTTTGCAAAAGCTGGCAAATGATTAGAATTTCTAAAAAAGAATTCGTCAAACTTTTTTCACTTTGGACATATTGTATTCGAATCACATGGTAATTAAAGACCAACATATTACTCATAAATGTTCAAAAATTGATTTGATTTGTTTCACTTGGTCCAAAGATACAAAAGTTAATAAAACGACAGTCAAAAAGATGTATACTGCTTGAAGTACTCCTTCTTCGTGTAGAGCTAACTAATCAAGTGTAGCATTTACAGATAACAAGATGAGTCAAAAATCAGTCAAAATTTGAAAATTTTGAAAGTTACGGCTTGTTGAATGTTTTCAAGATAATTAATAAAATTGGTAAGCTTTTGTAAATTTGCAACTAGCGCCACGGTGCGGCAGAAATCAAAACCAAACGGCTATTAAACTGAAAGTTCTTGATCTACCAAACAACTTCACCGAAGCAATTTCTAATTATTCAGGATCCTGAGATAAACGAAACTAAAAATGTGTATACAGTCAGGTTTTTTTACGCGGGGGATACGTACCGCGTAAAAAAAACTCAGTTTAAAATCCAAAAAACCACGTAAAAAAGTCTCACCATTTCTCGACGTTTCATGCAAAAATAAGACGATGAAATTTTTTTTGTATGGAGTTTTTATTTACGCGGCCGCGTAAATGAAGACCGCGTAAAAAAACCTGACTGTACCTTCTACCGCCTCCTAGTGGAAGGATTTGAAATTATACGGCCCATCAATTTAAAGTTCTTGACCAGCCAAACAACTTTGTCGAGGACACCAACTGTCTACATAATAAGGATCTTGAAATACAGGGGAGACTGAGGAGACTTGATCCCTGGGGAGGCTTGTTCCCCCATGTTTTCTTGGAATCAAAAACAGTTTTCTTTTAACATATATTTTTCCGAAACTACGTCTGGACAAAAGATTATGTTCTTGCTACAAGTGATTTAAATTGTGCATTTCACTATTCTTTCAACGACTGTCAGTTTGTTTTCAGCCCTTCAGAAATCTTTTAAAAAATTCCAAAAAGGGCAGACAATTAAACGTTCCATAATAAATACAAAATTTCCCATAAATAATTCGAAAAGTCCCAGTGAAGAAACAGGGGTGTAAGCAGTAATAAATAACAAAAGTTCCATAAACAAATAGAAAAACGCATAAATAAATCAAAAGTTTCCATAAATAATTGTTTTTTGAGCTATTAAAAACGTCAAAAATGCAATGAATAATTCAGCTGTTGCAATAAAAAAAGCCATTTTTCCCACCAAATAACTTCGAATTTTCCATAAATAAATCCGATTATTCCATAATAAATTAGAAAATTCACAATAAAAAAATATCGAAAAAGCAATAAAAAATTCAAAAAATGCAATAAAAAATAACGAAATTACCCATGAAAAACAAATGCAGGAAAGTATGATACAGTGAAATGCTGAATCGCACTTATATGACTGAAACGACTGAAAAGCTTGCGTAACTATGATTGCAAATTACTAAGCAATTGCTTACTGTCCGAACTCGCTATCGCTCGTCGGACTTAAAAAAGGGATAACATCTATGTTTGCATTATACCGGGCAAATTCTTGAATCTGTGGTTTGCCTAGAATCGAATCGATGCAGTTGCGGTGCATCGGATATCGGAAACTTCGGCGGCCTTCTGCCGCCTCAGTTCCTCAATCCTCTATGCGGCTTCGCCGCATGATCTATATAATTTTTGGCTCAAAATGCATTTACGTTTATTGCTCGTTTTTTGATATTTATTGATAATTTATTTTTTTGTTATTGCACTTTTTGAATTATTTATTGCTTTTTTGATATTTTTTATTGTGATTTTTTAAATTTATTATGGAAAAATCGAATTTATTTATGGAAAATTCGAAGTTTTTTGGTGGGAAAATTGGCTTTTTTTATTGCAACAGTTGAATTATTCATTGCATTTTTGACTTTTTTAATTGCTCAAAAATCAATTATTTATGTAAACTTTTGATTTATTTATGCATTTTTCTATTTGTTTATGGAACTTTTGTTATTTATTACTGCTTACACCCCTGTTTCTTCACTGGGACTTTTGGAATTATTTATGACGAATGATCACTTTCTTATGAGTCGTTTATATTTTAGCCTCCAAAAAGTCTCAATAACTTTGTGAAAAATGAACCAAATCGTGTCAAAATTCCACAGCACATAGTTGAAATAAAGTACTATCAAACTTATTTATCCAACTAAGATTTTTATAAACATGTTTTAGGTAATTTAGCTGAGTATATACAATATTGATATGGGTAGACTTGATCCTTCGAGGATTACACACACATTATATGTATGAAAAATAAAATTCTATTTGGAACCCTCGATTTACTTGGAATTATAATCAATAATAAAATGTGTCAGATAATTATTATTTTGATACACATCATGAAAAGGGGGATCAAGTCTCCCCATTTCGAAAATACGGCATATTCTTGAAAATTTAAGGAAATCGTTCAATTTGAAATACACTATATTCGTAGAAAATACAAGAAAAATTGAAAAGAAAATAAATAGGTAGCCTCTGAAGTTATTTTCCCTAAAAATTAACCATGTGCTTAAAAGGGAATCAAGTGTCACCCATTTTTGTAGAATGCATCATAAGACATGTCCCAAAAACACAGTTTTGAAAACTTCAGCAATACATTTAAGCCTTTCTGTTGTGTATAAACTTGCAATAGATGCTTTCCTGTCATTCTGTACGAAAATCAGATCTAGTTTTAATTAAAGTTACAGGCAAACCAAGAAAAAGGGATCAAGTCTACCCAGTCTCCACTATGGAATGGAAATTATGTCAGTGTTACGTCTGTCTTTGATATCACAAGAATCACCGACTCATATATCTCAGGACCCTGATTACTTAGAAAGTTATTTAACTTTTTAAGTATGTTCAGTTCAAAAGTCGTTTGGTTTAAGGTTGTACTTGCCTAGTGGTAGTTGAAATTTTGGAAAACCAAGCATATTATATTTATTTTTAAAAGAAAAGTTGGAACTTTTTAAAAAGTGCCCAAAAATTTACAAATATTGACTGCTAGTTTCTCAATTAGTCAAAACTTGTAGGAAACTTGTTGAGAAATCATTTGCAAACTATTACAAACTTTTAATTAGCATCGGCCAGTGGCGAAATCTCACGTCAAATGGTAAATTAGCTGTAAGTCTTTGATTTATCAAACAACTTTTCCAAAGACACCAACTCTCTATGTAATTAAGATTTTTTTATCACTGTTAGGTCTCTGTTTGTCTCTGAGATCACAGAAGTTGTTCTTAGGGTCCTAAGACCAAGCCCACTCATGGGCTCAATCAAGCGTTTTGACGTTAAATAGAGCCCCGAACAAAGAAGCGAACCGCACCGGTCGCTGCTAAGTAGGGCTCGAAAGCGAAAAGTTTACGTACGGTTCGTAGCAGGGCTTAGAATATAGAGACACGCAAAGTACGGTCTCTATCCGTAGGCTCGTGCGCTCTCTCGCGTTTAGCTCTCTGGGTAGCGTAAAGAGGAGACGAAAGAACAAGAGTATGGATTTGTTGCCAGGTATATAGTTTCTAGAGAATGATTTTCTTGTTTTGTATAGGTAGGAATTTATTTTAGTTTGCATCAAATATTTGAAATTTTCAACCAATCAATATCATAGATCATTACACGAATAACATAACAAATTGTCTGACATAGAATTGTGATAGAGTGACAATACAAACGCAGAAAAATAATAGGTTTAAATTGACAAGCTTTGCTTAAGTATGTTATGAATAAAGTTTTCGCTTCTTCGCCAATTTTAGGATCATGCATATCGAAAATGTATTGATTTTCTCTTAAAAATAGTTACGATTGCTCATAATCGCACCTTTAGTTTTTGATTCGGCCAATCGTTTCGAAACTAATATTAGAAGAAATGTATAGTGATTCAGTGAGTTTTGCTGTTTTAACACGTACATGTTTGAGCCGGGTTTTCTACGCAGCAAGTAAAGCTTAGTTTCGCACATTTAGAAAAATGTCCAAATAAATAACTCGCGAAGTTCGTTCCGACAAGTTCCAAAATTATCATCATCCGTCGCAGATTCCGGTGAGAAGATGTGCGTATTTTCTAACCCGAAAAGAAACTATTTGACGGTAATAAGTGACCACAAGGTTTTCTTTCTTCACTTTCCGGACTGAGATCCTCCGCTTTGAAAGAGCTGTGCCTTGCGTTTGGTTTTGTCGTGTTTATTTCAAAAAGGCAAAAGAGTTTTGGTTTGATTGCTGTTTTTGAAAATGGTGGTCGTCAGTGGGTGGTTTATTAAATATAAATTGAAAAATATAAATTAAAAAACGAGACATCAGGAAGAAAGTGTGCGAAATGGGTAACTTCACCGTCCACGCATCCTTCCTCCCCTGTAAATTCGAGAAGTACCTTGCCGAAATAAAATATTCTGTACTCCAAGTATTTCGAAGAATCATCTTTGCGCGTAAATACAACGCAGTAGACCAGGCCGCTTTGATGCATGTGTCATATCTCTGATATGCTGCAAGCATCAGTATTGACAAGAAAAGTAACACGATTGCTTTTCAGGGTGATTCCGCGTATGTATGAGATAAGATAAGAGTAGTTACGATTTTTCAAAGATGCATTGACTGTACCTAACTCAGATATCATAGAAACACTACAGTTATTTCTTTTTGTAAAAACTCAATCATACCGATAAAAATCTTAGAAAATGTAGTCGAGCTGCCAAGTTTCACCAATTAAAATAGGCGGTGTGCAGGACTGCCATATCGCAGGTTCCTCGTTATAGAAAAAGCAAGGCGTTGGATGTTAAAATACAACAATTGTTGTATGAAGTGCCAAAAAGGAGAGTGGGCTCATTATGTACTTTGACAAATACGCAGTCTACTTCAAGCGCATAGAATCTGCTTCCAACAAAATATTCATATACCAGCATCCAAAAGATCGCAATATATATTAAGCTTTGCGAGTGATGCTTTGTAACTAAAAGGTTGTGACTGAGTATAGAATTAGCAGATGTTAAAATACACGTTAATGAAAAAAGTTGCGCAAACTTATCGCAGACTGTTAGAAGACAGCTTCTACTATGACCAGGATTCAAGAATCTAGACCTACGCGAAGTTGTAAAGGAGACAACTACGTTATAAATGTGTTGGAAATGCAAGGGATGTAGTTATTCAATAAACCTAATTATTAAAAAAGATGCTCATAATCCCAAATTCAGATAAATTTCTTGCGAGAAAGGCAACATGAATATTGAAGAGATGGATATTATGTTAGATAAAAATTCAACCTACAAGTCATACAGTAAGCAACAAACATATAATTTAAAAAAAAGATTGCTTGAATTCCGGGATTAAATACAATCATAAATTATTGAGAAAATGATATCTTTAAACGCACCAAAACTGGTACAAATCTCCAAGTGAATTATTTATTTGAATTCAATTTTTACTAACAGTTTTCAGTCTTATCCAAAACCCCATCTTTCATAATATGAGCACAAATTATTATACTGAATAAGATTTGCAATAACCCCATAGAAATACACAAAATATTGCGATGATTTACAGAAGTGCAAAAAACCGATGGTACGGAGAGAATAGAGACCACCGGTGCGCAAAGGCGACCGATCATTATTTTACTCACATGGAAACGAACGACCGGTGCGAAAATGGGTTGATAACGAAATTAAAAATCGTTAACGACGTGCTTTTGCGTGTGTAGTATTAAGCCCACGGGTGGGCTTGGTCTAAGTGGTATGCAGATCCTCTGGTATGCTTTTGATTCTATAAATTCTCTCAAACAAATTAAAGCATTTTCACTTGAATAGATGACATTGCAAAGATTATTGAAGAAATGTTTATCTCGACGGCGTGATGAGTGATATGTTGAAAAATCTAAATATCTGGCGCTGTGAAGTAATGGATCTCAGCGCGCTAGTCTTCGGGACAAAACTAGAAGAATATGGGTGGTACTAAACCGAAGATGGGTGCCGGTGTCATTAACCTTTATGAAGGAATATTCATACTACTGATAGCAATAACTTGGCTCTCCGAGCCATTTATCACAAAACGAATTTTCAACAGAATAAAGTTCCCCTTGAAGCAGTGAAGATAATGCAATAACATAATCACAAATTCGGGCAAATTTGGCTGATTATTCTGATTCTAACATGATGTGCATTTTCGTGACGTTACAACGCGAGCAGAATTCTGTTAACCCTGTTTGAAACTGAACGGGCGTTGTAACGTCACGAAAGGTAAAAGTTGATTATCCAAAAACAAATCCAAAATTTATATGTTTTATTTCATTGAATTGAAGAACCAACCAATAAATTTCAATGGTAGAAAAAAATTAGAATATCATAAAAATCCGAGCAGATTTTCTAAGATGTTGGTAGCGCGGTAGAGAGGATCGGATTCTAGCGCGTTGTAACGTCACGCTACAAATACGCATTTGAAACACGTTTTTCTAATGCAAACTAAATGTTCAACAGGTCAAACATATCAGAAATTCTACAGGGAATCCGAATATGAAAAAAATATTTCGAGGTTTACAATCGTTTTCATGAGTTACAGTGGAAAATCTGACTACGAATGCGTCAAAACGTTGTAACGTCACGGTAGAATGTGTCTAAGACAGGCCGAACGAGAAGACTATGCCAACGAAGCATCCCGATACCGTACTAGTGATCAAGTATTGAATAAGGCTTTTAAACCAGCCATGTTCTAAAATAGCCGTAATCATCACCGTGATTGATATATTCGTAATTCTAATTTAGATGGTTGTTTGGCCGATATTGATAGATGTAGTAACCCATCAATAAGATGCAGCCATATGTATTATTCAGAGGTAGGAACTAGCATAGTGAAATGCGTAAACTGTTTGATTAATTAGCATGTGTTATCAATGAACCAATATTACAATTTATTGATTTACATAAATTAGTTCGTGTAGAAAGTTCACGTTCGCAGTCCGTACAACGCTGGGTTGGTTGGATGCATTGCACAGGGCTCAATCCGGATAATTCATGCGTGCGTAGAGCGGACACTAGTTGGCTATGCGTGTGCCATCCTTTCGTTGAATCGTAGAGCATATTTTATCGCAACCGTACCATTAGTTGGGCATTATTCTGGGTTGGCGTTTTGGGAGTGATTAATATTGTTAGCATGTATGGTTTGTTGATAACTTCATACTGAGTATAGTGTTTTATAGCGTTTAGCGGTGTAGATCCCATCTAGGTTTTAATTATATCCTTGTCACTAGGCTTGTGATATGATAATTTAGTGCGTGGAATGTTTAGGAAACTATTATCGGGCGGATTTGCATTTCTGCGATATTGATTAACCATGATTGAGTAGTAGGCATGTTGAAGACGTATTCCTCCCTCAAAAGCATAACTTTCCTGTTGAACTGCAGTGTATACAATCTTATGTAATAAAATGTGTTGCTAAATCATCTAACGCTACCAATACGACAAACAGTTGGATTATTTAATTAGCTTTGTGGATAAAGGCTTCGTATCGTCAATCTGGAGACGGTGGGTCCGATACCCGTCCCGGTAGGAAACTTTTCTCGTTTCCGTGGGCTTAGCTCCTCACAATGAGAGGCTGGGCCCTACTCGAAGCTGTGGCTAGACTGAACGTGGATGTGGAAGGTGCGTAAGTGAGCGTGTTTCGTATATCTGCCAGGCAGCCAACACGACCCCTTGGGGCGATGCCTACAGAGTAGTCATGGCCGAAAGGAAGGGCGCATCAGCACCCTCAGAACGCTCCCCCGAGATGCTGCAGAAGATAGTGGACTGGAAACATTGTTCCAGCGCCACGATACAAGACATGCGACCCCGTCCCCTATGGTCAAACCGGCCAAAACGAGGTCACCCCGGTAACGAACGACGAGCTCATTGCAATAGCGAAGTCGCTTAGGTTGAACAATGCTCCGGTCGCTCCTGTTGAACCGGGCCCGGTCGGAATCCCGACAGTGTCCGAACAGAGGCGAATTTCCGGAGAGGTGGAAAAGGTTCTAATGCCCAAACCCGGGAAGCCACCAGGTGACAGTGTTGCATTTGAACGCGATCATATTGCGCTCAAGTTCAAATTCGGCACGCTGCGATCAGAACCATTTGAACATTGTTAAGTTTAAAATTTGGAACGCGAACGAGCTCGAAATTGAACGCACTTTGAACAATGAGCAAGAAGTGCAACCGGTATCATGCCAACATATGACTCTGGTACCCATTGAACCGAAATGGTCATATTTCTGCCATTTTTCATCAATTCCAGAAATCTTGGGCTCACAGGATTCATAAACTCACCTTCAGTATAGGATTTGATAACGCATCCAAGCTTTTGGACGCTATTTCGCAAAAAAAACGCATCATGAAGACCGAGGCGTTGTAACCCCCGACGTTATGATCCGCCTGGCGGGCATGATGCCGACAGCACTAGTGGTGGCAGAGGACGAAAAGTGTTTCGGACGACGCCGCATAAGAGGCACGAGACGGATCGGCAGAACATCGTATATGTTGAAGCGGTAGAGGAAATGCGATTCCTCCAGCAAGAATGGATGGACACAAATTTCGAAAAATACCAAGTCTTACCTCCTATATCAGTTGTTTTGGACTCCCAGAAGCTACGTTCAAAATTTGAGCAAAATCGGTTGAGCCTAAGGGGGCGCTCAAAACGCTTGAAGTTTGTATGGGAAAACTTGGCCAAATGTATGCAGAAATTCTAATTTTTCGAATTTTGCCGCTAGGTGGCGCTGTAAGCGTTCAATAATCAAACCCTTTTTAATTATTGTAGGTGACTATATGCCAGAGAACTTTGTCGAAGACCGCGAAGCGATCCGACGGCTGTGAAAAAAGTTATACCCTAGGCAAAGTGAGGCAAAGTATTGAGATTTCATTATTGATATTATTACAGAGATTTCATTATTGATATTTATTACATGTATTGGAAAAATAACAATAAAGTTTATCCTCACTTTTCCTAGGGTATAACTTTTTTCACAGACGTTGGATCGCTTTGCGGTTGTTTGGTATATAGTCACCTACAATAATACCAAAGGGTTTGATTATTGAACGCTTACAGCGCCACCTAGCGGCAAAATTTGAAAATTTAAAATTTCTGCATACATTTGGCCAAGTTTTCCCATACAAACTTCAAGCGTTTTGAGCACCTCCTTAGGCTCAACCGATTTTGCTCAAATTTTGAACGTAGCTTCTGGGAGTCCAAAACAACTGATTGAGGAGGTAACACTTGGAATTTTGGGCCACCTTAATGGACACACAGGTTCATAGCGAGCGTGTTTAAATGGACGAGCAGGCCCCATGGCGAAGTGAACTTTCACTTGACACAAATTCTGTCAGGCTATGGGAGCGTTACCCCACGTTTCCACTAGACAGAAATGTCTTGCCATTTTGCTGCCAGAAAGAGAAAACGTAACAGAAATGATCAACATCGCTGCTTTCCATGCAAACAGCGAGAGAACATTTCTATCATGACACATCTGTCCAGCAAAATGGCAAGACATTTCTGTCTAGTGGAGACGTGGGGTTAGGTGGTATCTGCACAGATTCGGACATGCAGGCTCCCCCGTATATCCAGAATGCGCCGTCTGCGACGAGACCGCAGAGCCTATGCTTTTTGAATGCCCCACGCTTCGTGGAGCAAAGGTCGAGTATGCAAGAGATATGCGTTGAAGATATCACCCCGAACAACATTGTTGGAAGGATGTGTACGGCTTGTGGTAATTTTCTATGTTTAAAGCATTGTTTCCCGTTGAATATCAACCTTCAATCGTTGTAATACAGTGGTTTTTCGATTTTATCACGGTCAAAAAAATTTTTGCCGTGAATTTAGCGAAACCGTGAATTTGGCGAAATGAAAAATAAATGTGAATTTTATAATAAAAATCAAAAAGCTACAACAGTTTTAGCAATCTTTCAATGATTGTATTGCTCAGGCGCTCTCCGTAAACTACGTAGACTCATTTTGGGTAATCTTAGACGCCCTTTCCCCTCGTAGACGTTCATCCATACAAAATTTCTAAAATTTGTGTGGACCGTAGGCTTTGGCCAGATATCCAGATGTTTTTTTTCTGAAATAGGAAATGCACAATGACTAGACTAGACATCATTATAATTTTATTTTATGAAAATCCATAAGAATAAAGTGCAAATTAAAATAAAATATCGACCATTTATGAAAATTATTTACACATACAATACATAACAGCTAGTCGAGGGGCCGAGATATACATCTCTACAAATAAAAATGAGTTTAAATTCGCTTTGAGGCATTAAAACTTACGAACGGATGAACCGATTAGCAAAATTTTTGCACACTATGATCCGTCTTCAGGATGGCTGTATTTATATGTAGGGAAAGTTATGAAAATCATCTGAAAAAGTATTAAAATTGTAAAATTACTGATTTTTACTAGCCGAGAAGAAATTCATCACGATCAAAATGAATTCAATCTAGAGTGAGGTTATGAGGTGCTGCAATAACCTCAACAGTTGATCAACCACCACAGCTTGGCAAGACAAAGTTTGCCGGCACAGCTAGTATTCAATAAAATGTACAATTGACTTGAAATAGAATTCTTTTGCTTTTTGTTTTATATTTGCTATGAAATAAAGAACCCACTTAAAACCTCTCCATTCAAAGAAAGCTATTCTTGCTTTAATCTTATAAAAAAGACTACCCCAGACTGTGGATAGCCCTAAAAGTCAGTTGCGCAATTACATGTTTATGTTCTGTGCTATTTAATGTCGATTTCACAATGTTTTAGAAAAGGCGTGATAAAAACGAAACGAAAACCGTGATAAATTCGAGCGTGAATTTGGCGAGTAGTGAATAAAATGACTAGTGATAAAACCGAAACGCCACTGTACTTTTATTAGAATCTTTATATGCAAATAACTTAAAAAATCTCAATTTGCAAACATTTTCGATCTGAAATGTAGGTCACTATACAAAAATATTGTTCTGGAATTGTTTTGAAATTTGATATAAGATATAAGTGCCATAAGTAATCTCACGCTCCTAAATTCATCTTTCTTGAAAACAAGCGAATACGGCACGAGTTATTTCGTTCTTTTTGTTTTCATGCGTTTAATGAGCAACCAATAAAATACAAAAAAAAAAACAAAACCAACGGCATTTCGAACCTTTGTTTTTCGTAGGATGAAAATGGAAGCCACAAGCCTAATAAGGGAACCAACATCCTATTTTTTAAGTAATTATAAAAAAAATCCGATTCGGATGAACTAATTCCTAGGCAGTTTTTCAATTTTTCTTGTATTTTGCGACCAAAAAATATATAATATATTGTTTCATTCTAGTAGCTAATGCAAATTACATAGAAAATCCTCAAAAAAACTATAAAACGAAAAAACAATTTTACAGTTGCGAAAAAATAGAAAATAGGTATGCCTCGGCTAAACGTATGTCCACCACTGTACATTTATCTGTAGGGGAGACTGAGGAGATTTGATCCCTGGGGAGACTTGTTCCCCCCTATATTTTTTCGGTATCAAAAACTGTTTTCTTCTAGCATATTTTTTCCACAGCTACATCTGGACAGACGACAATGTTTTGGCTACAAGCGATTTTGATTGTGAATTGCATTATTTTTTTATGGCTGATGGTTTGTTTTCAGTCCTCCAGAAATCTTTTAGGCGACTCCGAATAAACTCAATAACTTTGTGAAAATCGAACCAAAATGTGTCAAAATTTAACAGCACATAGTATAAAAAAAATCAATCGTATCTATCGAAACAAGGCTGTCATATAAATATTTTAGTTAATGCAGCTTAGTATATACAACAATGGCATGGGGAGACTTGGTCCCTCGAGGATTACACACACATTATACATGTGAAAAATAAAATTCTTTTCGGAAGCCTCTATTTACTCGGAATTCTAGTATATTCCATAGGAAACCTGTCAGATAATCATTTTATTTCACACCATAAAAAGGGGGATCAAGTGTCCCCATTTTCAATTTCAATTTCATCAAAAATACAAGAAAACTTGAAAAGAAAATGAATAGGAAGCTTCTGGAGTTATTTCAGGCCAAACATGTCTAAAGGTCCAATCTGCAGAAGAGAGGCTCTCTTTGGTTTCCCTCTCTTTCGTTAATATCTCAGCTGATTATTTGTATTATGATTGTCTCCCCAAGCAACACACATGTTATATATTAGTTACGACAGCGCAAGTTTTGGTTGTATAGAAGTTTATTTGACGTTATTCCAACACAATGTTAGAATTACGTAAAATTAACTTCTAAACAACCAAAACTTACGCTGTCGTAACTCTTATATAACATGTGTGTTGCTTGGGTCCTTGCATTGAACGATGGTCAAAACAATCGTCTTTTGATTTGTACTGCAAAAATAGTTGAAAAGTGTACCATTACATTGCAATAATTGAAAGAGAAAGTGAACAAAGAGAGCCTCTCAAATGCAGATAGGACCTATTGAAATGTTTGGCCTGATTTTCCCTTTAAATTAACCATGTGCTAAAAAAGGGGATCAATTGTGACACATTTTTGAAAAATACATCATAAGACATGCCTCCATAAAAACACAGTTTTGAATACTTTAACAATAATTTAAAGTCTTTCTGTTGTGTATAAACTTGCAATAGATGTTTACCTGCCAATCTGTACGAAAAACGGATCTTGTTTTGAGTTTTCTTGAAGTTACAGGTAAATTAAGAAGAAAGGACCAAGTCTACCCAGTCTCCCCTAACTGATGGAACACTTTTGAAAAAAAAAAACAGTGCATTGGTATTTAAAATACGGTAATTTAGATGAAAGGTGTGCCCAAATGGCTTAAATCATAATTTTATTGTTAATCTTAATCGCAGCTCAATGAATATTTATTGCTGCACTAACATCATGTCGAACACATTTTTTGATGACAATAGTATTGAAGAATGTTATAAAAATGTGAAATATGCCAAAACTTAACTTTGAAGAATTGTAATTGATGATACAGGGACAGTAGATTGTGTATTTTACTCCAGCTGACGATCGTGAACGCATCCCATGCGGGTAATCCATTAGCGCGGTACGTATCACCCGTGTGTTGTGTATTTTCTTATAATTTATTGTTTGTGCCGTTTCAACAAACCTGTTGTACACAAGATCCGCAACGTCATTGTGTAACGTGTGCCCTATTATAACTAAAATAGTAAAAAAAAACTATAGGAATTTGTCCAAATAGCCCTTTCGTGACGAACCAGCACATTTGTGCTGTTGAGCGATAACAGTTTTGCGTATTTGTTTCATCTGTTTAGTCTTTGTTTTATGTAAAGTAAAATGTTTCAATAATTCAGCTATAACTTATACTTGTATGTGTGCAAACAAACTTTTGTTTACGTCGCCTCTGGGATTTACCTCAACAAGTTAAACAAAAAGTGAGCAAAAATCGTAAAACATGAAAAAGTTTTGTCTGTCGCAAATTTTTCATTTCTATTTTATTTAGGTAGTCAAAGCTTGGAATCGAAAGACAAAGAGTAGTTCTTCCAAATGAGGAAAAATAGTTGTTGACTTGTTAATAAATCTAAGAGTTCTGGAGAGCCAAAGTTTAGCCATTTGTATGGAGATTTCACTTTTTGGCGCTCCGTCACGAAAGGGATAAATTAGTGATTGCATTCTACACGATTTTATAAAGCATTCGGGAAAATGATACTTTCGGTGTGGAGGCGTTCGAGGCCATGAGGAAATGCCGATTAAAATAGTTAAAATTAAAATAGTAGTAGTTTTTAGTAGTTTGTTTTTACTTAAGAGCCAGTTCGCGAGAGCCGCAACCCCTTCTTGTATTGATGTGCTCCGGTTGAGCTGAAATTTTCAGGGTGTGGTTTTCCATATAAAAGATGATATCTGGCCGGTTTTCAGATTTTTCCGTTAGGGGGAAGTGGGGTACAACAGCCCTCAAAGATTTCATGTCTGAAAATAGGTGAAATCACTAAAATCGCAATAACTTCTGCAAAAGTTAACGGATTCAGCTAAAATTTTGCATGGACACTCTATTCTTATGGCACTTCCATTTAAGCCAAGCGTTGGATATTAAAAAAAAAAAGACGCAGACACCGTCTTCAGCCAGACGCTGCACAGACTGAATCGAAACTTAAACACTAGACAAGGGACACACGGAGCATGCACCAGTGGATACGGAGAAGAAACTATTCTATTCTATTCTTGAATAGAATAACGAACTCTGAAAATTCGAGTCCGATCAGAGAACATCGTAGAAACGTTATTTCGAAAGGAGGTTGAGTTAGTCCGTTTTACCCTACTTGCCCCAAATAAAAAAAATCCAATAATTGCATTTTTAGTCATCATTTATCTGTTGAATTATTATTGAAGAAAAATCCTTGAAAGTCAGAATTTGCGACAACACTTCTTTTTAGACAGCTAAAAATATGGCGTAAAATGCATACCCCGAGAAAAAAAAAATTCGAAAGTTTTTAAGTTGGCGCATCGGGGTCACATATCAAATGAAAGCTCTTGGGTAATCCTACAAAACGTAGTACTCAGTTTTTCATCCTAGTTCTGTTGGTACGAAAACAGCCGCCCTGAAAATCGTCAAAAAAGTTATGAAAATAACCTATTTCTTCAAATTAAATATCAAAGAATAATCAACGCTTGGCTTAAATGGAAGTGCCATAGGAATAGAGTGTCCATGCTAAATTTCAGCTGAATCCGTTAACTGTTGCGGAAGTTATTGCGATTTTAGTGAATTTACCTATTTTTAGACATGAAATCTTTGGGGGCTATTTTACACCATTTCCCCCTAACGGAAAAATCTGAAAATCGGCCAGATATCATCTTTTATATGGAAAACCATACCCTGAAAATTTCAGCTCAATCGGAGCACATCGATTCCACTTCGTTTGGAAAGGGGGTCGCGGTTCTCGCGAACTGGTTCTTAAATGTCTATGTCTGGAGGTAGAAGTATACAACATTCTTCTTCTTCTTCTTCTTCTTTATGGCTCTACGCCCCACTGGGACTTGACCTGCCTCACTTCAACTTAGTGATCATTGAGCACTTCCACAGTTTTTAATTGAAGGGCTTTTCTTTGCCTGCCATTGCATGAATATATTGTGAGGCAACCACAATAAAACACTATGCCCAGGAAATCGAGAAAACTTTCCCGAACGGAATGGGAGTCGAACCCGCCGTCTCCGGATTGGCGATCCATAGACCCCACAAGGTTTTTTTATCTGGATTTTCGGATGCAAGAAAGGAACTGTACTGAATTTGTTTAGTGTTTATTTCCATTATCTATTTTTTTCACAGTTAATAACACTTTCGTTTTATCATATGTACATTTTGGTAAACTGATTTCTTTCGAATATCACAATCTTATTTAGTTTACGTTAATTTTATTGACGTAGTAATGTGTTGCCTAATTGATTTTTATATACACTTTTCGTTATTCGATTTATACTCTTGTACAGTTTGTCTTGCTGAGCAATTATTTGTTGGATGATTTATTGATTGCAAATGTTTCTAATCTACTGACGCTCCAAATGATTGAAACAAGTAAACATTTTATAAATCAAACCGCGTTTCGACTCGACAAATTGTCAATCGATCAGTTTGCTCTGTAACCCGACTGTTTGTTCAAGATTTGTGCTATGCTAGATTAATATTTACATTTTCAATTTGGTGACTATGGACGTCGTGTTTCAGTAGGATTCATTCGGATGCCGAACATATTCCACTGAAATCATTTTGGATTGCTTCTCTAGCTAATTATAACTAGAGGTTGTTGTTCCTTCCATTATTCGCTATTGACCGGAAGACGATTGTAGACAAAACATTTCGGTGAGGGAAAGGACAAGTAAAAAATGTTCCACTATTCAACATCAGATCTGTGTATCTGCTCAATGGAGGAGCAGACGGTTTTCGCCCCAGGTGTCGGTTTTGTCGGATGTCTGCAAAAGCAACGAACGGTGGCGTTAAATTGCCTCGGACGCATGATTTCCGTTTCGATTTCCATCCAAAAACGTGTCCATTTCCGCTCGCTGATCGGTACACAACGGCAACTGGCTTATCACATCAGTTGCAATTTTAAACGCGCCTGTTGGCCAAAATGGAAATTAAATGCCAATGCAAATAGCGAACCGATGGTCGGCATGGACTGGAAAATAAAAACAAAATGCAGGGTGCACCAGAAAAATACTCGATTTTACATTGTACATTATTGTTTTACAGTCAAGACTTAAGTTCCTTTAAAGTCATAAGGACCCCAAACACTATTTTTCAACAATTTGGCTGAAAGTTTTTTGTATGAAAGTTTTGAATTGTCGACAAATTCTACGATTCATTTTCCATGTGCAAGCTGACGTTGATTTTTTTTTATTTTTCGATTTTTTTAAGAAGTTTAACTAACCGAATGTTATTTAAGTTTCTTAAACCTATCAAAGAAATCACAGTTTTGCGGAATTGTGGGCTTTGCACTGTTGCTTCTTTCAAAGGTCTTACTCGTTTGCCACATTTTCAAGTGAATCGTATGAGCCTGAAAAAACAGTACCTATGGCTATTTAATAGTGTACCCTACTGTGAAATGTCTGCTGTCGGCAGTCCTATTGAAACTGAATGCTCGGCTCTTGACAGGCTGTTGAAGAGGGTCATTCTTTATCGGGCGGCTGACAAAATTCGTAAACAGTCAGAATGTTGTGTCAAAGATGCAGCTCTTTCGATTCCCAAAAAAAAATCTTGCGGGAAGATTTCTCGGGCAGCGTGTGAAGTTGAGATAAGAGATGCGATGAGGCAATTGTTATTGTGCCGATGTTACAGTGGAGATGCAAAACGTCAGGTAGAGAGCCTTACGGGATAGTGTTACACAAAATAGGGTTACCATGCCCTTAGTAATCTTATGCTCCCAAACACAACAAAACGATTATGGCACCGATTGATTCTGTTCTTTTTACTATCATCTGTGCTTACTTTCAACAAAAAAAAAGAAACAAAACAAATCATTCCTTTATTTCAAGTAGAATGAAAATGGGAACGTATATGATCAGTAAGGGCAGACCATTCCGACTATGTTTGCCGGTTTCTAATACTACGGGAAAGACAAAATGATCGGGACAGGCAAATTTTCCATTTAAAAAAAATCATCTAGCTGTAATTTTCTGAAAAGTGTATCATCAATTGTCAAATTTTGACTGAAATTGATCAATTTTAAACTGTAATACCTCTTGATTCAATGAACTGAATGCAATAAAGTTTTGAACATTTATGACTTATATAATGAGCTTTGGAAGACGTTACTTAAAATATGTTTACTTAAAACTGTTCTTGTACTTTTCGAACCCTTTAAGCAGAATACCCTCTTTGAATGAGTGTTATCCGTTTCGTACCTTTTAATTTCACCCCAATTAAAACTGTTGTTTTTAAGAAAAAAAATATAGCGATTTAATTGAGTGTAAGAATTTTAAATAAATTGGTCTATTTGAAGAAGCATCTCTTAACTTGTTTCAATGGGGCACGTTCGGTGTAGTACTAGATTTGTAGTAATGAGCTGAATTTTAGTATGGTGAGAAGGTCAATTCTCCGTTTCTGCAATGAAATGGTGCAAAAAGCGTGGGTATTATGATTCCTTGCCTAATTTGATGCTGTTTGAGCAAAACTTCGGATAACTATGTTGTTTTTTTGCAAGAAATGGAGAAAACAACAACACTGTTGCCCAAAGTTTTGCTCAAACAGCATCAAATTGGGCAAGGAATCATAATACCCACGCTTTTTGTACCATTTCATTGCAGAAACGGAGGATTGAGCTTCTCACCATACTAAAATTCAGCTCATTACTACAAATCTAGTACTTCACCGATCTGTCCTATTTATTTCTGAATATTTTGTGACTTCCATCCAAAACTTATTTATATTCCAGTAAATTAGAGGGTATTAAATTGAGCTGTAATTAACATCTTGAATTTTAAAGCTATGTCGAAGTTTTGGCTAATCTGGTTTTACATTAGAAAAATAATCTAGGGTGCCTGTACCAGTTATCGCACTACGAAAAAAAATCTGCAAAAATAAGAACAAGACCGACGAATGTTATCAATATGTCAAATGATTGTGTAGTTTTGATAAATTACAGGAAAAATAAACAAACCGAGCAACCACTACTTTTAGTATTTATCACGGCGTATGCCAATGATAGGAACCTTGTTCCAGTTATGGACACATTTTCTTATTTCGGTTCCACTTCGCACTATTTGCATGCATTCTTTATGGGATTAGCCATAACTGGTACACTATGGCGGAATAGGGTGCAAGGATGCCGACATTATAAGGTAAATGATTTATTTCTATAATAATTTTAGTAAATTGTGGAGTGTGAATGATTGCAATCATCTTTTTTAGTGTAAACTTGTATTCAAGCATTGTTTCATGTTGTTTTTCATTGTTAAATGTTGAAAATCAACTATAGCCAATTTGAGGTACTACATATAGCCATAACTGGTACACTGAGCCTAATCACTTCAATGTTTTTCCGTGTTAATAATTTAAAGTTATTGAAAAGTTCTTCGATGCTCAATATACAGGGGATGGCCAAAATGTTAGGGATAGGCAACTTTTTTTCTCCCACAAAAAAATTCAACATGCTGTAACTTTTCATAGAGTGCATCAAAAAATCTCAAATTTTGACTGTTTGTCAATCTATTATGTGTGCATCATTGGTACAAATTTGGGCTCGATTGAATAATTTTTCGCGAAGTTAGAACCGTTCGCGTAAAACACTATTTTTTAGACAACTCATTTTTGAGCTGTCATAACTCGGAAACCAGTGAACCAAATTTAATGAATTTTTTAACGTTTATCAACAATATATTGATACTCAATACGACGTTATAAAATGTAATATTTTCTCACGGCAAATTAAGTTATATCGGGTTGAAATTTTTACCCATATAGAGGAAAATAAGTAAAATTAACAATACCACACAAAAATTATTAAATGTGTTTTTCCTTCAATCTAAATAGGCTCTTATATATCTGATTAGAGATAATTTGAGAACAGAAATGGAAAATCTTTGGATATCAACACTAAAATTTATTCACATTAATGTAAAAAAATTACATTTTTTCGAGAAAAGTCCAAAAAGTGCCAATCCATGATAACTTTTTTCAACGTTTAAAAAGTATCTATGTTTTAATAGTTTGTGAAGCATTTACATATTGTTAGTGCACGTTCAAAATTTCATTCAATTCGGTTTACTGGTTTCCGAGATATGACAGCTCAAAAATGCGTTGTCTAAAAAAAGGTGTTTTACCCGAACGGTTCTAACTTTGCGAAATATTAATCAATCAAGCCCAAATTTGTACCAATGATGCACATATAATAGGTTGACAAACAGTCAAAATTTGAGATTTTTTGATGCGCTCTATGAAAAGTTATAGCATGCTGAACTTTTTTGTGAGAGAAAAAAAAGTTGCCTATCCCAAACATTTTGGCCATCCCCTGTATAAGTCAGCGTTTATCAAACTATAAGTCGCGACCCACTGGAGGGTCGCGGACGGAATTTAGGTGGGTCACGAAAGATTCAGTGATATTGTAATATATGTCTTACTTAACTTATGTTTAATGATAGTGTTAGAATTTTTGAAATTTCTTAAATCTCTCTTAGGAGCAAACAGAGTTATTTCAAGAGACTAGATTTCTCCCTATTTCTTTTTAGTTTTCATTATGAATCTCAGTTCGAAATATTTTAAATACTGAAACTACTGCCTGCATTCTGGAAACGATTCTAAAATTATGAGTTTTTAATCAGAAAGTTTATGATGCTAGGGAAATTTTAGATGTTTCTCGTGTTTTTTTTTTTTCAGAACAAACGAATTGAAGTTTTTCTTGAAGATTGCATTTAACTACACTCCATCGTTGCTCTTATAAGTCTGGTAAGCTTCCCGGGAAAGCTGTTCTCGTTTGCTGAACGACCTTATTCTGATTAAAAAAAACGAATAAAGCACTGTAAATAATAAACTTAAAATTTTCTAATGTCAATATATTTCTTCAAAAATTCAGTTGACATTTTCAAAAATAGCTTATGTTATGTGCTAATGGGTCATCAAATTCTATTACAATCCTAAGTTGGTCGCAAGCTCAAAAAGTTTGAGAACCCCTGATAAGTCATACATGATCAACATCTCATTGCATTCGGTTCATCGAGTTCGGTGATATAATAGTTCAATGTTGACTGTCAAATAATTATTAGAGTGGGTTAACGTTATGTGGGAAACTTCCTTCGTATCAATTCGGAACAAAGCTTCTTCGATCCATATTATGTGTGTGTATGTACAATCCATCTCCCACTGACCGGCAGTGCTTTTATGGAAGAAAAATGTCTGCGTCTATTTTTAACTTTTATCCATAGACGCAAACAGTTTTAGTCCTGGATATGGAAGGTGATAGCTCTACTGCACTTCCAACGACCCATTTCAAGTATGACAGGGCTTCCACGTACATCTTGAGGTCGTTTTCTGAAACAGTAAGCCCCGCATTGATGCATCCGAATATCAATTGGATATCTGAAATGCATTAACACTTCCTGAATCAAAAATTTGCATTTTTGTTTCTGGCGCGTATTTAGGTATAGTAAATATCACATGTATGAATAAAATGACGTTTTTGATTTAGAAAGATCTCACCAAGTTCTTCATAGTCTGCCGTGATATCGTTGAACTTTTATTTCTCCAGCGATGCAGCAACGACCGAAATAGGATTGTTTTCATTGCCGCGTACACTTAAAACGACGTGGACCGATCAACCGAGTCAGCGATTACTGGCACTACGCCGAAACTCCCGAATAATGGATACTACGCTGAAGAATTACACTTTCACACGAAGAAAATTGACGGGGTGGCGTAATACCTGCCAAACCACCAGCGCAATCTTCGAATAAAGTTCGTTTTGAGAACGTGCAAAAAAAAAAAATAATAAACAAGCGGATTTGACACCCGTTCGCGGCAACGCTTACTCGCCACCCACGTTGTTTTTCTTCTCACTGGTAAGTCAAAATTCACTTTGCTTCGATATTTATTCACAGTTCAGCATTCTAAACTAAGCCAAATCAACGCGTCCACACGTGACAAAACTTTCCGGGTGGCGTAGTACCGACCAAACCACCAGCGGAACCGTGAAATTTGCGAACGCGAAGAAAACGTGACAAGCAAAATAAAAACACACCCGTTCGCGGCAACGCCTGCTGCGATTTTTCAAGCTTCTTCGATCCATATTAGTGCCCAAAACAACCATACAAAATTTTGGGCCGTTTGATTGCGCCACCATATTCTGCTTTGCTATTGAAATTTTAAATGAGAATTAGAAACCCATTACTCACTTTTTCGAATTTTTCTCACCAGGGGCTTAAAGTTTTCAACTAAATAATCAATAACGTTAAGGACAAACGTCATAAAATCCCGCTTCAATAATGCATCAAAACTTCAGACCAAGACGCACAAATCTCGAGCTTAAAACAACATTGCATTTTATTATTCTGTTCTTGCTCACTTGTAATAAGCCTGAAATAAGAAAATCGGGTGCTCTGGTTTTGTTTACGAAGAGATTTGTGCGCTAGAAATCGTGAGTAGGTGCCAAAGTCAGCCATTGTGGCGGCCATTTTGGGATTCTAACAAGTCTGTCCTTAAGATATAGCCTTAGATGTACCGAAAAACTTTGTCAAAGACCGCAAAGTTATCCGACACATGTGACAAAAGTTATAACGTGCAGATTGTCCGATGGTGCTTAAAATTTAATATGTAAAGGATAATAAAATCTCAATGTTTGCTCTATTTCACTAAGCGTGTAACTTTTTTTACATGCCACGGATCATGCGGGTTAGTATACATTCGAGGTGGTAGAAAAGTTCAGGTTTGGACTGAAACTCAGAAATTCTAATTTGATTTAAGCATGAAAAATAATATGAATTTTAATTTTTTGTAGAATAAGCCTCACTATTCGATGTTAGGGTGGCTCAAGCTTGTAAGAAAAAAAATCACATGCCAAAAAGTTCGATGGGCCCCCATCTTATTTCGTTCTATATGACGGCACGTTGCTCTGGTCAAATTTTCAGCTCAATCCGTTAACATTTGGGCGGTGCTAAGTTTGTTTGAAGTTTGTATGAGGATTTATATGCTTAAACACCTTTTTTTGCATTTTTCTCGTGAGTGGCACTATGTTTTCTTAAATCATGCAGCCTAGGATACACCGAAAAAGTTTGTCGAAGACCGCAACGTGATCAAAAACTTGTTAAAAAAGCTATACACTAGACAATACATGCCCATTCAATGAGATTTTATTGCTATTGTTATTCCTTTACATCTTAAAGGTTAAGCACCACCATACGGTCTACAAGTAATATCTTTTCTCAGAAGCTTCGGATGACTTTGCGGTCTTCGACAAAGTTTTTCGGCACATGTAAGGCTATACTTCTACATAAACGATTATGTGATTTAAGGAAAAAATAGTGCCCCTCACGAGAAAAATTCAAAAAAACGATGTTTTCCCATATAAACTTTCATCTTCTTCTTCTTCTTTATGGCTGTACGTCCCCACTGAGACTTGGCCTGCCTAGCTTCAACTTAGTGTTCTTTGAGCACTTCCACAGTTATTAATTGAAGGGCTTTCTTTGCCTGCCATTGCATGAATTTGTATATTGTGAGGCAAGTACAATGATACACTATGCCCAGGGAATCGAGAAAATTCTCCCGACCGGAACGGGAATCGAACCCGCCATCTCCGGATTGGCGATCCATAGCCTTAATCACTAGGCTAACTGGAGACCCCATAAACTTTCATACAAACTTCAAATGAGTTAAGCACCGCCCAAATGTTAACGGATTGAGCTGAAAATTTGACCAGAGCATCGTGGCGTCATACAGAATGAAATCAGAAGGAGGCCCATCGAACTTTTTGACATGTGGTATTTTGAGCCACGCAAACATTGTAGCCAGGAAACAGTTTGAATTCCAGTTACTGAGGTTCCGAATCAAGTTTGGTTTTATCATAGTGGTAAGATCGTCCGAAAATTAACGGATCTATCTTAAAATACTCGTCAAATGCTAAATATCTGGGAGTAATTCTAGATGATAAACTTAACTGAACTTACACTTAGAACATGTAATTAACAAAGCCACGAGTGCTCTTTGGGTAAGTAAAACTACGTTTGGAAGAAAATGGGGGCTCAAACCAAAAATGATTCATTGGATCTATACGGTTATCGTAAGACCCAGGATAGTCTATGCGTCGCTGGTTTGGTGGCCTAAGACAAAACAATATACAACACAAAGAAGACTCGAAAAGTTACAACGTTTGGCTTGTATGGCTATAACAGGAGCAATGCATAGTACACCGTCAAAGGCCTTAGATGCCGCTCTTTATAAACTTCCACTGCATCAATAGTGCCCTAAGGCTAAGAAGAAGTACTATATTACTGGAAGGTAATCTTGTCGGGCATCTCAGTATACTGAAAGATTTTCTCGTTAATCAATTAGTAGTAATGAATGAAGACTGGATGGATAAGAAACTGAACTTTGATATACCATACACAGTGGTCAACACTGATCGTCATGTATGGGAATCGGGGGGACCGAATATCTTACCAGGATCGGTTATTTTCTACACAGATGGCTCAAAAATGAATCATGGCACTGGAGCTGGAATTACCGGGCCAGGGCTGAATATTTCAATATCAATGGGAAAATGGACAACCGTTTTTCCTGCAGAAATATATGCAATTCTGGAGTGTGTGTCTGTATGCCTTAAGAGGAAGTACAGGTATACACGGATTTGCATATTTTCAGATAGTCAGGCAGCTTTGAATGCACTAAAATCTTTCACATGTCAGTCTAAACTGGTGTGGGAATGCATTGAACTACTGAAACAGTTGGCCGCTAAAAACCAGGTTAATCTGTACTGGGTACCAGGCCACTGTGGAATAGAAGGTAATGAAAAAGCTGATACACTTGCCAGAGAAGGCTCTGAAGTTCAATTCATAGGCCCAGAACCATTCTGTGGTGTATCTAAATGTGAAATACAAATGGAAGTAAAGCGATGGGAGGATCAAATGATACAATCAAACTGGATTGCTACGAAAACATCAAGACAATCCAAACTGTTCATAACTCCGAATGACAAAACTACAGAAAAAACTATTAAACCTAAATAAAAAAATCTCTGAGCATAGCTATTGGGCTTCTCACGGGGCACTGCCCGACACGATATCATTTGAAAAATATGAATCGATGTCAAACTGATGTCTGTCGATTCTGTAACTATGCAATTGAGACCTCTCACCATCTGTTATGTGACTGTCCAGCACTATTTGTGCGTAGAAGACAATATTTTACCAAGGGTATTCTAAATCCTTCTGAAATTTGGTTGAAAAATCCCAATTTGATGGTTGATTTTATCCTATCCCAGATTGGGGTACCGTCAAGGCACCATTCACCGTGGATCTAAGAGGATTCGGGGCAAATAAGGGCTGTCATTTGACACCAGTCTTATAAACATTGTTGGCGCCGCTTTTAATTGCCTTCATTATAGGTTAAAATTAAAGCAATATCCACAGAAGTAGAAAATTTTTCACAAAATTTGGTGATATAGCACAATTAGTAAAGGGTAGTAGGGTCGCCTAATTCCGTGGTAGGTCACCGTTCACCGTGGTAGTAGGGACCCATTCACCGTGTATGAGAAATTTTATTCTACTTTGTTTAAAAATTATCAAAACAACCCAGCCAAGGGAATTTTCTTCGTTTAAATTCATTTCAAGTTATAACTTGCAAGATTTATTAGAAAAACGAATGTTCAAATTTTCGATTTTTTTCTAGATATATGGGACAATATGGGGCACGGTGAATGGAGACCATTGATTTTTAGGGTACCCATTTACCGTGCCTTTTTGTTTCAATTAAAAAGTACGAGTAATCGTACTTTCTTGTTAAACTTACTTCGGTAATGCAAAATACATACCTGACATGTGAATTTAATTGCTTCTTGGTGGAATAAAAACGTTACTACATTTAGTTTATCGCTTAAATCATCTTAGCGCAGTTTTCGTTTTTTCACTATGAATGCAGAGAACTAGCAGAAACCCGCTTCATGTAAACAGACTTTAGTGTCAAAATGATACTTTTAAATGTTTCTAATGAGCGTTTTGACATGGTAACAATACATTAGTGTTGTATTGGTGAAATTGAAAGGAAATTGTCAGATCATTCAATCATAATATGGAAATAATGAAAAATTATTCGAAGGCACACGGTGAATGGAGCCCCCACGGTGAATGGCGCCTTGACGGTACTTCGCATAATCAGCAAACGACGTCAACCCTCAATGGTGACTCGTCGTCCTGAACAAACGCGAAACTAAACTACCACAATAGATCAAAGTAATGGTCGTAGTGGTTCACATCCCAACAAAAAAAAAAAAAAAAAAGAGATCGTCCATTAATCCATTTTAAATGTTAGTTGAGTATTCTCATTGAGAAATCTTATTTGAAGTTTGAAATTTAAATGCATAAATAAATAAAGGACAGCATAAAATAACATTTTATGTTGAAACAACATGTGCATAATGTACGTCGTTGCGGAACTTCTTTTGCTTGTTCCAGTCAGTGCGTGGTCTGACAATCTGCCATGTGTCGTCTGTTTGATCGGCATATGATTTGTGTTGTTATTCTTTTATTTTCGTCCACCAAAAGCTCATTATCGCGGATATTATTTCAATACAACAACAGCGCGACACAGCGGCCGGTTGCGGCGTTCGGAAAGTGTTTGCCGACGAAAATTGAATAGGCGTGAACATTAGTATGAAATTAAATTTTAAATATTCATTTCAGACTGCTAAATTTATTACACTATTCGCTTTGCGTTGCGATTTGAGGCTGTTTGAATTTTAAAGTTTAACTGGCGGGAATAGTTTGAGCGTATGTCATGCCTAGTCGTATATGCAAATAGATATTTATGTATGCACTCCAATCATTATTAGAGTGCTTAATGATCTGTGAAGCTATCGAATTATGAATTCATTCACGGTTGGGATTGTCGACAAAATATTGCTCAATGGTGGCTTTTAACATTAGCTTATCATAAATGTTGTCATTAGCTAGAAAACATGAATGATTGCTTTTTTATGCATCGTTTTCTTCTTAACCTTTTCGACAAGTTGTCGTTTTATGTTGGCCTGGCGTGTTTATTGCAAGCACTGCAATGTTTGAGTGTATAAAAATCACATTAGCTTTGAACATTATTCATTCATTGAGTTTAACATCATTAAATAGATTAGACTGGGTTCACATATACGCCACACATTGCGGTTCGCTTATGCTTCCCTTCAACCTCGGGAACGACGACACTCGCCGAATCACTTTCGGCGAGATTCGTTCGAAGACGGACGAATTTTCAGTTTTCAGGCTGCTGTGAAGCAAGTTCATCGTTGCCTCTCACCGGTGTCACACCATCACACCTAGCGTGCCCCACAAATAACAAAATAAGTAAGTAAACAACATTCACAACTCAGGGATGGCAAAAATACTTTTTTCTCTTTTCCGTTCATCGATACTGACAGTAACATAAAAACAAAACAACGGCAGCACCAATACCATCAGACGGCGCACCGACGGCAGTCAAGCAAACGCTTGATGGTTTTCGCTTTCCCACGAAAACATTTATGAGCAGTCATGCCGAGGCGGGTGATTGCGAAAAATGTCAAATATTTCCAACTGCTAATAACTCACTTGTTATAATAAATAATTTAAATCGATTTGCACAAATAGCTAGAGAACACTCCTAGCTTTGTGATTCATGTAAAGAAGTTTGTCTAGAAGCGGTTTGAAACGCAAAAAATGCGAAAACGGGAGAGACAGAAATTTTTGTCGTCGTTGTGCTCGAGTACTGGCGCTCTCGCGCTTGGAAACCGTTTCGAGGAAAAAGGCTGCAGGAAAAAAAAATGTTATGACATTTATTTTTCGAATAGTTTGAGTTTGGCTGGGTCTATGATGTTCGTGTGGAAAAATGTCAAATGTACAGTTGGTAACCGTTTTTTCCAGTACATTTCGCATCCCTGGATTCACAACATTGCAAGTGTTTCTTGCCCAAGTACATTCACGTTCAACCCGAGATGTGAATATTCATCACTTGTCGGGGCTGGCTACGACCTACGCTGCTTCACGTTTCTGGCGGGTATACAGCGTTCCAGATGATCTGCTGATGATATCCATGTCACCAGCGAAACAAACAAATTAGAGATCTCATTGTGATGCCACCATACACGTATTACATATATACCGCAAGCATTTATTAATGTCGCAAAAGCTGCCCTCGGCTTCTTGATCCGTACTCCTACAGTATCTACTTACTACTTACTGTCAGTCCTGAGCACCCATGGTGGTGCAGAGGACCGATTTGAAAGATCTCCATCCTGTGTGATTGTCAGCCAGCGCCGTAACCTGTGCCCAGGTCGAATTTCTACTAGCGCCGCCCCGTGGCAAAATTTTGCAATAAACGTCCCATCACATGTAAGCCGTTGGCCCACCAATCAAGTTTGTCGAAGAAACCATCTTTCAAAGAACTTTCTTATTCCTGCGGTACACACAGTATCATGGATGGAAATCTAGTGATCATGATAGGATCCCAAATGTGTCGCGGTTGAGAGGCATCGCGTGAACATAGCAACAACGATAGAATTTTGTCGTCAAGCATTCATGACGATCGTTATCATGAAGCCGAAATGATAAATTTCGATTTTCGGTCACTTTTTAGCATTCTTTTTGCTGAAGCTTCACGATATGCATTAGAGTGGGTCATCGTTTATATGGAAAAATGAAAAATTCAATGGTATCCCATCAGATCAAAGCTTTTTTGATACCATTTCAGGACCCAAATAAGTGTTCAATATTTGAGCAGATCGGTTATGTCTACGTTTTGCGCATCGCGTTTGAAGAGTGTATGCGATTTTACATGGGAAAACACACTTTTTAGCATTTGTCTCATAACAAGCTCGAATTTTTCTAAAACCATGTAACCGATAAAGTGAAAGCATAGCCTAGGGTGTTCTGAAAAACTTTGTCGAAAACCGTGAAGTGATCTGATGCTTATGAAAAAAGTTATAGCGTTGGCATTGCCTGGCGAAACAGCATGATTTTATTGCTATTGCTATTCCTTTACTTACATGTTAATACATAAACCCATGCATGCGATTCGTTGGTTATAACTATTTTCACAGGCATCGGATCGCTTTGCGGACTTCAACAAAGTTTTTCAGAACATCCTAGGCTATCATTTTACAGTATCGGTGAAAAACTTTCTGACAAACTTTTTCAACTTATGACAAAAAAGCAAAAAAGTATGTTTTTCCATACAAAATCCCATACAAATTTAAATTGCAATGCGCAAAGTGTAGACGCAACCGATCGCGCTCAAATTTTGCACAAATATTCAGAACCCGAAACGGAACCAAAAAAGCTTTGATCTGAGAAAACGGTTCCGATGACTCACACTAATGCATATGAATGTAATATTCCTGATCATGAATTCGGGTTCCGAGAGCATACGTGGCATAAATCGTGATGAATAAAATTTTTCGCGGCTTGTAAAATGATCCGATAACGATACATCTCGCGATAAAGCGTGCATCAGATGCTTTGATTGTGTCTGTGATACGAGCACAGTGCGAGTGGATCGCATCATGCTACCGCAAGAACAACGGCTATCTTTGATTGTTCGTATCGTGTATCATTTATCGTTAGAAGTGATTCTCTTGCATCCTTACAGAGTGTTGCACTGGAAGCACGATTGAGTGCGTTCTCAACACGAATTTTTGTGTGCACATTTTCTGCGCGCACAAAATGTGCACGCAGAAACGGAAAAAACATGTTTTTAACATTTGTTTGAGCATTCATTTTGAGTGTGCCGTTGATGGATGCCAGAGTGTGAGCGGCTGGTTTGTGTGTGAAAAAAGTTGCGTAGTTCATTCACCTCGTCGGAATAAGTCGTGTGTAGAGTGTATGCCCAAGTAACCATTAAGCCGTAGAAATGGCATTAAGTCGGCTGTATAGTTGAATATAGAACCTGGCTAACTAATTGGTTCTATATCCTCTTATAGAGCTGCTCAAAAGCCACTTTTGGCGAGTTATTCGGCTGATATACGGCCAACTTCAAAATATCGTACCAAGTCTCTGGAGCGAAAGTTGTCAAAAGTGAGACAAAGAAAAAAGAAAAAAAAAATTTGTTTATCTCCTGTTCTTTTCTAACTTCTTTCGCTTCCATTGAAGTTGCTTTTTTGCTACTTCATCCAGATTCTAGCTGTTGTCCACCGGGTTCCTGATCAAAAGTCCAAGTCCGTTGCCTTTCCCATCTGCTCCAGCAATGCACCATGGGAATGGCGTGATAAAACTAGTATTTAAACCACGAAAAACAAAATAGTTTGGGCATTTCGACGGTTCAAAATGATATGGGATGAAGATGATTTAGTGGTAAGTTTGGTGGTGACGAATGCAGGAATTGATGCAGGAGAAGCAATATTTATATAAATGGTCGGGAACCGTTTCAGAAGAGGAGAGACATGAGCTGGAGTTCGTCTTGATTGAAAAAAAAATGGAATAATCAAGAAAACCAGATTCCATTACCTATTTAACACACCATTCCGAGCAGCATTCCAACAACAAAAATGATCCCGTTCCGCCATTCCCGTCCGACATGGATGTTTAAAATGTATTGATCATGACTGACTTGAGTCTATTTTGGTCGAAATGTAGTTTGATTGATATAAACGTCATGTGCTGCAAATCCTGCAACAGCACTGACAAACTTCTTTACAGCTTGTAAGCTTTATATAGGCTTACAGGGTTTATTTTAGTTTTTACTGGTTATAGTGCCTAAAAGCATTAGGAATGCTTATATAGAGCTTTTTAGCACTGAAAAGCTGTTTAATGGGCTCCGTTATAATGCTTAGAACTGCAGAACAGTGCTTAGTGGTTACCTGGGTGCTTTCTCTTCTCACGGTTCGCACTGAGGAGCACGCCATTTATAGTTTTCAAAATAAACCATGTGCGTTTTTGCAAAGGATTTTTTATTCATTAATAAGGCTCCCAAGTAGCACACTTTGTTACAACTAAATCACTGTAATTTCTATGTGACAAATGCAGAAATTGATTCGAAATGATTGCAACGTCGATCATTACTGTTGTGTAACCGAAAAAGCCCAGCAGCTGGAGCCTTTGTGCCACATGTTGTTCGTTGCATAAGATATTAGGTGGTAACCATTGTATAATATAGTTTGTTTACAATGAAATAGAAAAATATATTGCTTGTTTCATCACAACAATTATGGAACATCATAAACGGTCGATCTAAAAAGTATCCCCTTAGAAAAAATGGACATGCCAATCATTACTGGCTATTGTGTTTTTCCAATGAAATTATCAATTTTGCTTCCGGAAAACCCATGCACTTGCGAAATTTGAGGAAATTTTAAACATGGCTGGATATTGTACGTACATGGTCGTGTCCAAAAAATCAAGATAATCGGTTCAACATTGACTGAGTTATAGCAGCAAGTGCCCATAATCGGCCCCCTGCCCAAATGGTCCCAGACCCTATTTATTTGTCGAAACTGGAAGTTTTCTTTTATATTCCGTTGACTTACGACTCCACGCTCATAATCTCATAATGGAAAGTAATTTTATGTAAGTTTTTTTTTATTTGTATCTGCGTTTAATCACCATTGTAATTATTGGGCAGAACATACATTGCCGGTTGGATGTGTGAAAGCTATCAATATCAATACTTTTGTACATGATTGCCATCAACAGAATCTTTAGCAAGTATTTTTAAAATGCTTCTCCAACACAACATAGCATTTGTCGTTTTACTTTTAGCATACAAACATATCTTATTATCAAATATTTATAACATAAGTTTCTAGTAACTGGTAGGTTGCACATTATCTAAATGGATTCAGTTTATTATTTAAATGGATTTGAAGATTGCAAAGAAGTTTAAAAAGGGCTAGTGAGCTAGAGATTTAAAGGGGGCATGCGGGGTTTCAAAGGACTATCAAGGGAGTTTCAGAGGGTGATGGGGAGGGTGGGGGGTTCACAGGCGTCGCATGGGGGCTCCAGGGGAGTTATCGAGAGCTTCGAAGGGTCTCAGTTACATGATTTCGTTACATGGTTTTATAGGGATTTCGAACGCATTTCAGAAAGCTTCACATATTTTTTTTGGCAAGTTTGGTGTTACGTAGGCGTTTTCGATGGTTTCTGAGGGTCTCAGGTTCGATACATGGAGTTCGAGGGGGTTTTAGAGGGATTTCGAAGGTATTTCAGGCTTCAGAGCTTCAGAGGATTTTCGGCGGGTTTCAGAGACGTTACGCAGGCGTTACGTTGGCGCTTTCGAAGGTTTCTAAGGGTATGATGCGTTACATGGGGTTCGAGGAGATTTTAGGGGAATTTCGAAGGCATTTCAGGACGCTTCAGAGGATTTTCGGCCGGTTTCAGAGGCGTTACGCAGTTATGTAGGAGTTTGGCCATCTCAGACCCCCCTCCCCCTCGTAGACTTTTGTCCATACAAAAATTTTGAAATTTGTATGGAGCGGTGACTTTGGCCAGACCCCCCTCCCCCCAAAAAGTCTACGTGGTTTATGAACGGCCCCTTATCTGAAGTGAAACGGCAATGCAATCTTTATCAACCTTAATACAGTTGTAACGAACGCGAATCAATCAATTTGCATTTCAAACTCAAGTTGTCATTTTCCTTAAGTTATACAGCGCACCGCATGGCATATTGTTAGTTGCAATATGCGCATAGTTGATAATTCTCTGCTACCCAAGACAATTACGTCATAAACTAATCTTCTACGAAGGACCAAGAAAGAGACCCATAAATTGTAATGAAAATAGTGACGCACCGATAGTGGCGGCGATAACAAAGTAGAGATAATAAGGAAGGGACCCAAAAGATAATGAGTCAAATCAGGTAGAATGTATTGTACATTCATTCATATATATAAGGCTTAGCATTAGTAATAAAGTTAGTTCTAGACCACAGTTCTACAGTGTATGTTTTCTACATCCGAAAACCGTAAAGCTCCGGTGTCACATTTTGGTGAACTACCAGAGAGGAAAGTACTCGCGACGTTGTGTTGAAATTGTGCAGTGATACCGGCGCGCGGAGATCAACTAGAATAAGTGGAAAGGACTCCGACAATATAAAAAGTTGTCGTAATAAATAGCTACAGTGATTGATTTTGTAACGTGGTTTACTGTCGCCAGGAGTGCAGTCTGAGTGTTGTGCATTGTCACAAAATTTAACTGTTACAAATCTTGAGCCAATAGTGGCAAACATTCGAAAGTTGTGAATAGATATTCACGAATCGTGTCTAAAATACCTTGTGTGTTGAATATTAAAACCCAGAGTGGTAATTCAAGTGAAACTAGGACATTGGACATTTTTGAAAATAGTGAAACTGCAGTGTGTGAATTAACAAAAAGGTTTGGAAATACCTTTAGAAGCTGTCATCAGAAGTGAACGCGCAGATCCGGCAAAAGGAAACAGAGAAGCAAAGTAGCAGCAAACAACCAGGTGAGAGTAAAGTGAACATTTGCGATGGCAAAATCAAAAGCTATGTTCCAATTCGTGGAAAATAAGAACGGAAACTGCCGTTTATGCAAGGAAGCTGACACCAAGGATAATATGGTGTCTTGTGACGATTGTGATAGGTGGTTCCACCTTAGTTGTGTGCACCTTAAGCATACGCCGTCACAAGAAGAGCGATTCCTTTGCGCCAAATGCGAATATCTGGAAATCGAACGAGCGACATTATTGGACGTAAAAGTGAAGTTTGATTTAGCGAACCAGCTAAATGAATCGCTGAAAATTCAACAAGATGTGGCAAACAGACGTCAGTCTGAAGGTTCTTTAAATGCGACGAGGCAAGCATTAATCAAGCTTCCAAAATTTAGTGGAGAGGCTCGTGAATGGCCGAAATTCAAAAGCATTTTTAAGGACACATCTGCCGAAGGTAGATTTACCAATCTCGAAAATTTATCAAGATTGGAAGAAGCTCTGTATGGCCAAGCTGCCAAGAGCGTGTCAAATTTGATGATAGGGGCTGCTAATGTTCCTAGAATAATGCAACGGCTTGAAGAAATTTATGGGAGACCGGAGGCTATTTATCAGCAATTATTGAACGAGCTGATAAAAACATTGAATCAACCCAAACTCCATACTATCGATATTGCTAACGCATTGGACGATTTGGTTGTGACAATGGAAACATTGGCCAAGCCAGAATTCCTTCATGATTATCGGTTAATTACTGACATAGTATCAAAGCTACCATTTAGTATGCAGATAACATGGACAGAAGCGCTTCAAAGAAATGTCAGTCAGCCAACTCTCCATGATTTGAATAAGTGGCTGCAAACTCACGCAACGACATTACGGAGATTAGCACCACCTACAAGAAAGGAACAAAAGCCCAGAATCAATATTCATAACAATCCTTCAAAAATGCAGTGCAACATTTGTAAGCATGAGCATCAAACGTTCAAGTGCAACATATTGAAAAACCTCAATGTTGAGCAAAGGCAACAACGAATTCAACAATTGAAACTGTGTTTTTCTTGCCTGAACAAAGGACACGGTAGTAAGTTTTGCAGAAGCAAGCGAGAATGCAAAATAGACGGTTGCAAAGGAATGCACAATCGTTTATTGCATAAAGCAGCCGTCGAGAAACCCAAGGAAAATCAAAATCTGGAGAAGGACAAAACTAACAATAATCATCATGGAAGTCGAAAATCAACGGTATATTATCAAATAGTACCAGTAACGTTGCAGAATGGAAACCTCTCTTTGGAAACATTCGCTTTCCTTGATCCCGGCTCGTCATTAAGCCTTTTGGATCAATCGGTAGCGGATAAACTTGGGCTCCATGGACGGTCAGAACCACTGGAATTAACCTGGACGCAGAACGTTTCAAAGGAATCACCTAGCCGAAGAGTACAGCTGTGGATACGCGGACATGGAGGAAAAACTTATTCAATGAAGGATGTCAGGACCATCGAGGACATTGAACTTCCAACGCAAACATTGGATATTAAACACATGAAGAAGGAGTTCACTTATTTAGCTGATGTTCCAGTTCAGGGATACGTCAACGCCAAGCCCACGATTTTAATTGGTATGGAGCACGCTCATTTGTTGTTGACGACCGACAGAAGGATAAGTGACGAGAACTCGCCGATGGCAGCGCGTACCAAACTAGGATGGTTGATTTTCGGTAAGGTATATAGAGGTGAGCCTTCATATTCTTTTTGCATTAGAGAGCATGAAAGTACAGATTTAAGAGCAATTTTTGAAAATTATTGTTCTACTGAAAACTTTGGAGTCAACGTCGTTAATAAATTACCAAAATCAGCAGAAGTAGAAAGAGCTGAATCAATTATTAAAAATACAATTAAATATGAAAACGGACATTACTCAATAGGATTATTGTGGAAAACTGAAAGCATGAGTTTCCCTCCAAGTTTTAATAATGCTTTCAAACGTTTGGAAATACTGGAGAAGACATTAGCTAGGAAACCAGAGCTAAGAAAATGGGCAATTGAGTCATTTGAAGGATTTGTTAAAAAGGGTTATGCCCGTAAGCTTAGCCCACGTGAGCTACTACAGGAACATCCAAACACCTATTATTTGCCTCATTTTATTGTGACAAATAAAAACAAAGTCCCACCTAAATCAAGAATTGTTTTTGATGCAGCTGCAGCAGTAGAAGGAGTATCTTTTAACTCAGCACTGCTTTCCGGTCCTGACACAGTAAAATCTTTGTTCGGTGTTTTGCTAAGATTCAGAGAGTTCAAAATCGCTGTTACAGGGGATATACAAGAAATGTTTCAGCAAATAAAAATTGTTATGGAAGATCAGCCTGCACAAAGATACCTTTGGAGACAATGTGAGGCCGATAGGGATCCGAGCGTATATGTGATGGAATCAATGATTTTTGGATCAACGTGTTCTCCTGCTTGTGCTCAAGCAGTGAAAAATTATAATGCACAGCTTTTTAAGGATGATTTTCCAAAGGCTTCTGAGGCTTCTGAAAATAACTTTTATGTTGATGATTATTTGGATAGCTTTGATGAAATTAAAGAAGCATCTGAAGTTGTTCAGGGTGTTATAAATATTCAACAGTATGCTGGATTTCATCTAAGAAATTTTATTACAAATTCGCAACAGATTGCCAACGTTATTCCTTCAGAAAGACTTCATGTTTCAGAAATAAAATGGTTCGAGAATAAAGAAATACCAACTGATAAAGTATTGGGTATCTATTGGAATACAACAACTGATTTGATCGAATTTCAATTAAAACTTGATCGATTGGAATTCACAAGGTTGATTACAAAGAGAGAAACTCTCTCGTTTGTAATGAGTATTTACGATCCCTTAGGGTTAATTTCGAACTTCACAATTCATGGTAGAATTCTTTTACAAAAATGGCATAAAGAATCTTCTGATTGGGATAGCCAGTTACCAGATAGTTTATCAAATTTTTGGAACTCTTGGATAGATATGCTTAAACTTGTCACCCATTTTAAGATTCCAAGATGTATGACCTTGAAAAATGCATTGTTTTATGAGTTGCATATGTTCGGAGATGCTTCGGAAAATGCTTTTGCTGCCGTTGTGTATCTGAGAAGTGTTACTGCAAATGGCACTGATGTGAATATAGTGTCAGCAAAGGCAAGAGTTTCACCGAATAAAATGTTATCCATACCACGTTTAGAGTTGCAAGCAGCAATATTAGGGATAAGATTGTTGAATACCGTAAAGAAAGAATTAAGAATTTCGATTTCAAAATGCGTCATGTGGTCAGACAGTCAAACTGTCCTAGCCTGGATTAATAGTCAGCATAGGCGGTATAAGCAATTCGTAGCTCATCGAGTTGCTGAAATCTTAGAAACAACTTCAATGGATCAATGGAGATATATAAAATCATCATTAAACCCTGCTGATGAAGGTACAAAAATTAAAAAGGGAGCATCATTATGGCTCAATGGACCATCGTTTTTAAGAAAATCAGAAAGTTATTGGCCAAACTGGACAGTAAGTATGGAAACTGATGAAGAGCTGAGAAACTATGTAAACATTCATCAAAGAATACATCCTTACTCTTTTATTCAGGACGATTATTTTTCGGACTGGTGGCGTTTGGTTAAGCGAACTCTAATAATAAAAAAGTTTACCGATTGGATTAAAAATAAAACAGATTTTGATCGTAGCACTAATTATGATGATGTAAAATGGGTTGAAAACGCGATATTCAAAAAAGCTCAATGGGATTGTTTCGCAGAGGAAGTAACATTACTGAAAGAAGGTAAAGAAATTGAAAAATCCAGCAACTTACGAAAATTGAGTCCAATGCTTGATAATCATGGAGTACTCAGAGCAAGAGGAAGATTGGAACACGCAAGAAGCATACCCGAATCAGCAAGAAAGCCAATTATATTACCATATGAACATAATATTTCTTTTTTAATTGTAAAAACATATCATGAACGGTATTTGCATCAGAATGACAATGTCGTGATTGCAGCTATTCTTCAAAAGTTTTGGATTATTAAACAAAGGTCACTTTTGAAAAAGGTCAAGAAATATTGCCAAGAATGCATTATTGCTAACGCAAAACCAGTACCACCCATGATGGCACCCTTACCAGATTATCGGACCGAATCTTTCTTGTATCCATTTACGCATACTGGAGTGGATTACTTTGGTCCATTTGAAGTTGCAGTAAAACGATCAAGAGAAAAACGTTGGGGTGTGATTTTTACATGTATGTCTAGTAGAGCAGTTCACATCGAAATGGCTGAGAAATTAGATACAGATTCTTTTATTGTCTGTTTGCGTAATTTTCAAAACAGAAGAGGAAAAATTAAGCACCTTTACAGCGATAATGGCACCAACTTTGTTGGAGCTGACAATGAATTAAAAGAACTAATTGTGAATATTGATAAAAGAATGAGAAACGGTGATGCGGCAGCATTAGCCTTAAAATGGACATTCAATCCTCCCGCGGCATCCCATTTCGGCGGAGTATGGGAGAGGCTTATTAAAATCATAAAGTTATCGCTATATAAAATGCTGAAGCAGTATGGTAGTCGTTTACCACGACCAGCAATTTTAAGATCTGCTCTGATCCAAGTAGAATTTATTTTAAACTCTCGTCCATTAACACACATACCAGTAGAAGATATCGACGACGAAATAATGACACCATTTCATATTCTAATTGGTCGTGCTGGAGAATATGTACCACCTTATGATCCAACTGCAATTCACTTAGAAAAACATCATTGGAAAAAGGTTCAAAACTATGGGAAATATTTTTGGGATCGGTGGACAAAAGAGTACCTTCCATTATTGTTGAAACGAAATAAATGGACTAATCAAATTGAACCTATTAAAGTTGACGATATTGTTGTAATAACTGATGATAAGGCACCTCCTGGAACATGGCTGAAAGGTCGAGTAATCAGTGTTAGAATGGCTAAAGATGGACAAGTAAGATCTGCTGAAATTAAAACATCTAAAGGTATTTATGAAAGACCAGCCGTCAAAGTGGCAGTTTTAGATGTTCGGAAAATTCAAAAGCCAAAGCCATCTTTAGAAACAAATGATGATTTATTTCAACAAACTCAAAACTTTCAAGGAAGTCATGACACAATTCCACTTTCAGAACCGAAGAAACTAGATTCACCAGATTTAATCCCGAATCAAGATGATCATGAAGAAATGTGTATCCAAAATTCAACACAAATGTCTAGTCCTAAGTAAAAAGACAATATTAATATCATTTCATATAATAAGTAATAAATCGCTTATCGACAATTATTATTGTAAATCTAGTAGATTTACGGGGTCCGGAATGTAACGAACGCGAATCAATCAATTTGCATTTCAAACTCAAGTTGTCATTTTCCTTAAGTTATACAGCGCACCGCATGGCATATTGTTAGTTGCAATATGCGCATAGTTGATAATTCTCTGCTACCCAAGACAATTACGTCATAAACTAATCTTCTACGAAGGACCAAGAAAGAGACCCATAAATTGTAATGAAAATAGTGACGCACCGATAGTGGCGGCGATAACAAAGTAGAGATAATAAGGAAGGGACCCAAAAGATAATGAGTCAAATCAGGTAGAATGTATTGTACATTCATTCATATATATAAGGCTTAGCATTAGTAATAAAGTTAGTTCTAGACCACAGTTCTACAGTGTATGTTTTCTACATCCGAAAACCGTAAAGCTCCGGTGTCACAACAGTAATATTCCGATTTTATCACGGCCTCCGCGCGTCAGTCATTAATTTATCATTCATTTGCTGTTACATTTGAGAACAAGTGTTTTCCCTCTTCTTTACGATGAATGTTGAAGGCGCGTTTTGCACCAGTAAAAATATTAAAAATGGGTATAGATTTTGTGGAATACTGAAAAGCATTTTTGAAACGGGGTGTGATATAATCGGAACAATACTGTATTGAAAAAGGCATTTTGTGTCACTAAGAACTAGTATGCAAAGTTTCATTACTTGTTGCCGAAACGATATGGAACCCCTTTAATGTCAGATTTATTGGAGATACTTACTCACGCTGATTTTTTTCCGTTATAATCTGGTAGGAAAAATGAATTCAAGTATAGTATCCCGTGCTAAATTTATTTGTTTTCATGCTCAGGCTCTGGCTCTCAGAGAGCCACCGTCATCGTGAATTTGAAAGGAGAATCTTATGAAACTTTTGATGATTCGCACTGCATTGGTAAATACACTAGTTTACCTTCGAAAGATATGATCCATTTTTCGAAGTGACAGCATTGTTGATAATTATATTGATATTCACTTGTTGGGAGCTCCTGTCAAAATTTCATTCATAAAATTGGCTCGTGAAATGGACTATGTTCTCGATTTATTAAAATTTTCAAAAAAATAATCATATTTTTTTCCGATTCACCTTAAGAATTCTTTATTCACGTGACAAGTTTTTTCCAGAAATTGTATTACATACAATATTGTGGTAGAGTCCTCTCCTACTTTTTATGTGGAAATTAAAAAATACCGAGTCAGAAATTTAAACAAATTTCAATGAATAATTAATTTCCATTTTATCGGCTGTCAAAATTGACACCAATCGTGCTGCCCCGGTGCAAGCAGTAGTTCCTACAAATGAATGGATCTTTAACGCAATTAGTCAACACCCATTATCGAGCGGCTACCACCCACCACGTGCGACGCTCCGTCAAATTAACGAATGATTCTTTCCCAGAGGGCAGGTATGTTTTCATAAAGTGTGCATTCAATCATGATCGGTTGAAAATTTTTCATCGTTTATACCATTACGACATAAATCTCCAACTACTGATACCGACGTGGAACCTAGTAGCTGCAACTTCGAGAAGCAATCCATAATTTTTAACGTTGACCACATTCCGCGTATGTATGAACCCGTTTTCATCTCGTGTTTTCATTTCGTTCAGTTGGCTTTATAGATTCGGTTTTTTATATTCACAACGTTGGAGCATTGCACCATTAATTTTTATCGCGCCCGAAATCTGGCTACGGAAAAATAATGCGAAAAACTTTTTTGTTATAAATCGATTTTTTTTTGTTTTCTGTTTTGGAAAGAGCCACCGAGATTCCATCCGACGGAATTGATTGTGATTAGGTTTATATAGCTAAGTTCTCATCTGACTCCAGTTCTGGTTCCTCTGGAAGTGTGTACACTCCAGTCTTGAGGTTCGATTGGATTTGATTGGCGATGGGTGGAGTCGGATGGCATTGTTCAGTCGTCAGTGATAAGTCAGCTACGTTTTCCAGCACCTCAGGCAGCACCACTTGATTATTCATGGTGATAATTGGTACTAGTTCGTGTCCTAACGAGTGATTATTGCAATCTTTTAGCACGTGTAATTGATTCAGATCGGGCTCCTGGGCAAAGATTAATGATGTTGGAGTACCTGTTGGTCGGGAACAGAGGACGTTAGAGAGCACAGAGTTCATTCCTTGAGGGTAACATATAAAGTGTGCAGAGCCAGAGTGGTACACGGCACGTCAATCGGATATGGGTTGAATCAAACTAATTAGGTATTCATTAAATAAAGTTTGGATTGCAATTGGAATAAAAATGACAAGATAAGAAAATTATGAGCGCCGTCTTTTATCCATTATATCGAGTGCTTCATTCTTTCCAGCATAAACTAGTAACTGTTTTAAAACTTTGATTAAAACAGCGTATTTCTTTTTTAAATGTCTAAAATATTTCATTATCCCAATTGCAAAAATGTTTTCAATGTTTTGAAGAAAACACGTTTGCCTGAAATTATTGTACCTTTTGTGATAAGTACTATTTTTCATATTTTTAAGCTGATTCTACACATAGAATATTGTACTATGTATTACGTAAAACAAGAATTTAAAAAAATATGGCTACATAATTTTACAAAATTTCATACTTTTCCTTATTGTCACGCATCTTAACATATAAAACCCCGTAACTTAAATCAGAAAGCACGTGCAACACCTTTTCATTGAGCGGCAATACCTTTGTTTTGCTAGTCAAATCAACAAAAACCATTTTTATTTCCACGAATAGAATAACAGTTCAATCGATAGCTATAGTGTGATGGCTCGCTCCAAACAAAGAAAAAACAATCAATCTTTAAGTGCATTTTAAATATAGTAACTGATTACCAAAAGTTACAAATCAGAATTTCGATAGAATTGGATGGAGATTCAGTTTATGTGATAATCTGGATACTCTTAAAGGGCCTTATTGGTAAATATGAACTTGTATAATTAAAAGAATCCATTACTAGCACTGCATTCAACATTTGTAACATATACCACTCTGGCTCGCAGCAGCTCGTATCTAAACAGGAAGGGAAATTGTCGCAAACGACGAAAATAGGCTAACAACTCGCTCTCATAGGGCACACAGCGTTTACTTTACCTGTGATTAATGTTTCCTCGGTGGGATTTCTTTGATACAGATTGGTATTCTTTTCGTATCGTCAAGAGGCAAGGAAGTCGTTGTGATCGTCGTTCAGTTTCAGCTTCTTCTGAATCTCAACAACGTGCTTGAGCCGATGCATGATTTCCTCGTGCAACACGTTGAAGCACATGGCGGTTAACGCCATGCCGGACATTATATATACCGAGCAGAACCACGTGGTTAAAGTGGACTCTTTCCGTAGGCCAGGAACCATGTCTCCGAACCCGATTGTCGACAGACACATGAAGCAAAAATACACTCCATCGATGATAGGCCAGTCTTCCAGTTTGTAGAGTGCAAAAGCTCCGAGTGCTACGTATATGGACATCATGGCAATGCACAGTAAAATGGGCGCTAATATACTGAGTCCATGCATTGAGGTACGTGATTCGCTGTCGGTGCCAGTTATGGAATCGATGTCGCTTATCATTGGTACCTGCTTCTCTGGCGAGTGGAGGTTGTTGTGCAAGGAACCGGAACGTACGTAATAAGGCTCTTGCAGGGCAATATGCTGGGCTCGCAGCTCCATCTGTTGTCGTTTGCGCTTCATCCGGCGTTCCTTTTCCGCCATACGTTTCTCGTCGTAACAACAGTAGCCACAGTTGGAACATAAGCAACAGCAGAATACTCTGGAAAGACATGAGGCAAATGAAAAAAAAAAAAAAAACTATCAGTTATTGCGCATAGTTTGTGTTTTATATTGGATGTGAGAGAGGATATTTGACCTAAATCAGTTTAGCACTATCGTATTATTTGATTTCTGTCAGCACAGTATCATAGGGGAAAAGTTTGAATTTGAAATTATTTAGAGCAGGTTTAAAATCTTAAGTGATTTAGTAATGAAATAGAACAGGGGTTTTCAGGTAGTGCATAGCGGTGCACTTGGTGCACCGTCAAACTTTTAATGATGTGTTAGCATTTCAAAATATACAACCACATAAAAATCCTATGAACTTCAAACGATCAGTGATGTAAAAATCTACCAAGTAGCCCATCACAATTACACAGCGCAACATTTTTTTGTCTCAAGAGCAAACTTATGTGTCTCCGAAGGATTTTGGGCTGCTGAATCCGAATCCGGGCTCAGATTTGCTCCAACACGTCACAATTTTGAGCTATACCTCAATTTATAGGGCAAAATATGCGATTTTGGGCTTTTTTGACTGCAAGCCATTAAGCTTGGAAATATTTTTTCAAAAGGTTAATTGGTCAATTAGCATCTAAATTAACGACTCATGCAAAATATTTCGTTTTACCTAATCAAATTTGATGGATTTAAGCATTTTATATTAACATGAAAACTTGCATGCAACTTCTGGAGGATGACTTGTATGGGAAATATCGTACCTAACATTAATCGCTTAAAACTTTCAAATTCGATTTGGTAAAACGAAATATTTTGCATGAGTCGTTAATTTAGATGTTAATTGGCCAATTAACCTTTTGATTTCTTAAAAAAATATTTCCTTGCTTAATGGCTTGCAGTCAAAAAAGCCCAAAATCGCATATTTTGCCCTATAAATTGAGGTATAGCTCAAAATTGTGACGTGTTAGAGCAAATCTGAGCCCGGATTCGGATTCAGCGGCTCAAAATCCTTCGAAGGCACATAAGTTTGCTCTTGAGACAGACAAAAAGTTAATTTTTGTTACGCTGTGTTATAAAAACAATTTCCTCAGTAATTGTATTGGGTTGCAAAACGGTGAGTCGATAAGGAGAGCGTCCAACATAGCTCTGGTCTTCACAAGTTCCTAACTCATACTTCCACGGGTCAAGCGATGAAGAAGACCTACCAGCTAAGCTGGTAGTGCAGCCTGGGCAATGTTGTCCTTCTGACTTCGGCCAGATTGAGGAAGTACGACCCCAGCGTGCGCTCGAACAGCGTCTATTCTGGCATTCAGCGGCTGAGTAAGAATTGCTGCATCACGCCCAGCTAGATTCAAGGTGGTAGCCCCATCAGCGTGGTCGTCCTAGTCTTGGTTAGGACGTTATACAGAACTGGTACGATGCCCCTTCGGCGAGACAGGAGTGTTGGCGTAGGCCCAATAAAAATCCCCATTACCAATAACATAGGCGAAAATACGACTCAATACAATCGGCAAAGTCCCACGCGCAGCAGCTATCAGTGGCCCTACCAACGGAAGAGCAGCTTGGCGCAGCTACACTTGAAGATGGCTGGAGGGACATCCGATCCGCCATAGGTAGTACTTCGGCTGCAGCACTAGGCTTCACGACTCCGAATCACAGAAACGACTGGTACGACGGCAAATGTGAACAGTTGAGAAACGAGAAGAATGCAGCACGGGCGAGAATATTGCAACACCGTATGAGGGCGAAAGAGGCACGTTATAGACAGGCGCGGAACAGGTGAAACTCAGTTTTCCGGATGAAGAAGCGCCAGCAGGAAGAACGAGATCGCGAAACGATGGAAGAGCTGTACGGCGCTAAGGACACACGAAAGTTGTACGATAAGCTGAACCGCTCGCGCAGAGGCTTTGACTAAAATTTGACCATACTGTTAACACTGGCAAAGCAAAGAAGTTGTCATTGCACTCTATAATTTGTAGTCTGAGCTTTTTCATGACCATTGATGACATGAACGATTGTGTTAGAATGAATACCTTTCAATTTTATTTTGTTTTCTCAGAACCTTCAGAAGCTATCAAACTTCATTATAAGGTCACACTATTGACACTATGGAGTTTCCGAATGGTTTCAAAGAGGCATCTCAGAATAAATTCCAGGAGGAGCCTTGAAGCGACTTCTGAAGGAATCCATCAAGACATTTCTGACTGAACTAATCTCTGCAGCAACTGCTGTATAAAACCCTGACAAAATTTCTACAGTAATCTCTGATGGTTCAAGAATCTCTCTTGGAGAGATCCCTGCAGAAATTTCTAAAAAAATCCCTGATTGGAGTTTTAGAGGAATTTCAGAAGAAAACCAGCACGAATCTTCTAAAGAAATTCTAAGAGGATTTCCCAAATGAATTCAATCAGGAATCACAGCATTACAGCATGCATTCCCAAGGGAATTCCAAGAGGAATCCCCGACGAAATTCGCGTGCGAATTTCTAAAGAAATTCGAGAAGGAATCTCCTAAGGATTTTCAAGAGGAATGAACAAAAAATATCCAGCTGGAAAATCCCAAAGAATTTCCAGCAGGGATCCTCAAAAGAATTCCAGTGGGAATTTCCAAAGGAACTCAAACAGGATCCCCAAGGGATTTCTAGGAGAAAGGAGGAATCCCCGAATGAATTCCAAGAGGAACCCCTGATAGATACCAGGAGAAATTCTTTAAGGAATTTCAAGATGAATCATCGAAGAAATTCCGTAGGAAACCCCGCAGGAATTCTAGGAGAAATCTCCGAAGTAATTTGAAGAGACATTATTAGGAAATCCCGAATGAATTCCGGGAGTAATCTCCGAAGCAACATCAGGAGGAATTCCGGAATGAATTTTAGGAGGAATCCTCGGAGGAAGTCTAGAAAGAATCCCCGAATATAAAATACAGGAAAAATCCACGCAGGAATCCCAGAGGGCGCCACCGAAGGAATTCCGCGATAAATCTCCGAAGGAATTATAAGCAGAATCCTCAAAGGTGTTTCAAGTGGAAACCCCGAAGGAATTCTAAAAGGAATCTCCATAGGAAGTCCAGGATAAATATCCAAAGAAATTCAAGAAGCAATCCGCGAAGGAACTCTAGGTAGAATCATTGAATACCAGTAGGAATTTCCGAAAGAATTGTAGGAGAAATCACCGAAGAAATTCATGAACAAAATCCTGGGGGATTCCTTTTGTAATTATATGAGGAATTTCTGAAGCAATTTCAGAAAGAACCTCCGAAAGAATTCTAAGAGGAATCACCAAAGAAATTCTAGGAGGAAACCCCGAAAGAATTCCAGAATGAATCCACGACGGAATATCAAGAGAAGTCCCTGAATAATCCCAGGAGGATTCCAGGGAGAATTTCAAGCCAATTAAAGAAAGAATCCCTAAAGGATTTCTAGGAGGAATCAACGAAAAATATCCAGAATAAATCTCTTAAGGAGTTCTAGGAAAAACTCCTGAGAGAATTCTAGGAGAAATTATCGAAGAAATTCCAAGAGGAAGAAAGAATTCCAGAATAAATTCCCGAAGGAATTCTAGGTGGAATCTCCAGAGGATTTCCATGAGGCATTCCTGCAGCAATTCCATGAGGGATCCCCGAAGAAATTCCAAGAGAAATCCCCAAAGGAAGTCCAGGAGGAATCTCTGAAGGAAGTCCAGAAGGAAGTCCTGGAAAATTCCTGAAGGGATTCCAATAGATATCCCCGAAAAAAATCCAGGAGAAATCCCTGCAGGAGTCCCAGGGGGAACCTCTGAAGGAATTCTGGGAGGAATCTTCGAAGGATTTCCAAGCGAAAGACTCGAAGAATTTTCAAGGGGAATCCCCAAAGGAAGTACAGGAGAAATTTCCGTAGGAATTCTAGGAGAAATCCGCGAAGGAATTCAAAGAGAAATCCCCAACCGAATTCCGTGAGGAATCCCCGACCGATTTATGGGAGAAATCACTGAAGCAATTGCAGAAGGAAACCCCGAAGGAATTCCAGGAGCACTCCTGAAGGCATTCAAGAGGAATACTCGAAAGAATTCCAGAAGAAATTCTAGAAAGAATTCTAGGAGGCATCCCCAGAAGATTTCCATAAGGAATTCCTGATGATATTGATGGTTCAATCGCCGCGAATTGATGTGTTGGTGGTTCAATCGATGAACCATCAACACATAAGGAATTCCTGGAGGATTCCAGGAGGAATCTCCGAAGCAAATTTGAGGAATTTCCGAAGGAACTCCTGAAGGAATCCGCGAAAGAATTTCAGGAGAAATCCCCGGAAGGAAGTCTAGGAGGATTCCATAAATGAAGTCCATGAAGTAATTCCTGGAGGAATCTCCGAAGGAATTCTAAGTGGAATCAACAAAGAGTTCCAGGAGGTGCCGCGAAGGAATTCCAGGAGGAATCAACGACAGAAAATTAGGAGGAATCACCGAAAGAATTTAAGGAGAAATCCTCGAAGGAAGCCTAGTAGGAAACCCCGAAAGAAAATCTAGCGGAGGTTTTCAAGAGGAATCCCCCGGATCTTTCCGGGTAGGTGAAAGGATTTGCAGGAGGTATTCTCTAAAGAATTCATGGAAGAATTCCAGAGAGAAATTGAGAAATTCCATGAAAAATCCCTCAAAAATATCCTAGCGATATGGATGATTATACTGCCGTGAATCGCATATCTGTCCCATTTGCATAGGAAATCCAGCAAACATGGGACTGATATGCGGTTCATGGCAGTATAATTCTAAGGAAATGATTGAAAGAACTCCAACAAGATTCCCTGAAATAACTCTTGAAGGAATTCCTGGAAGAGCTTCTGGAGAAATATCTGATGTAATTCCTGGAGGCATCCGTGAGTCTCCCTGAAAAATCTCAATCTCAATCTACAATCTGAAAGAACTCCTGGAGGGATTCCCAGAAGAACTTCCAGAAGAATTCCTCAAGGAACTTCTCGAGGAATTCCCTTAAGGATATTCTGAAGGAATCTTGGAAGGAACTCTTATATAGGAATCCCTAAATAACCTTCTGGAGTAATCCCTGAATTCTCCTGGACGTATCCTTGAATTTTCCTATATGATTCTTTAAAGGAACTTTTGTAGAGATTTTCGATGGAATTTCTGTACGAATCCCTGAAGAATTGCAGGAGGAATCTCTGAAGAAACATCGGCAAGAATCACTGAATCTCCTGGAGGAATCTCTGATGGAACTCCTGGATTAATTTCTGTAAGAACTCCTGTCGAAATTTCTAAAGAAACTTCAACAGAAATCCCTGTAGGAACTTATTTTTAAAGACCTCCTGCACAGTCCTGCAGGAGTTGCTGAAGAAACTTCTCACTGGATTCTTGATGAATCTCCAGGCTCCTCCTGAAAGAATCTCTAAAGGGACTTCTTGAAGGATACCAGAATAAACTCCCGTTGAAATAACTTAGGGAACTTCTGAAGGAATTCCTAATGAACACCTGGAGGCGTCCCTGAATCCTCCTGGAGCTATTTGGAAGATCTCCGAGCGAACTCCTGGAGAGACTACCGAAGAATCTGTGAAACAAATCTTGAGGCATCCCGAAGTAATTCCAAGAGGAATGTTGGAATTCTAGAAAAATTTCTGAAGCATCTCCTAGACTAGTTGCTAAAGAAACTCCTATAGGAATTCCTGAAGGAACTTCAGAAAGAATCCACGAAAGAACTCGCAAACTCATCTCTGAAGGACCTCCTATGAGAATCCCTGAAGGATCTTCTCGATGAATCTCTGATGAATCTCTAAGAGGCATCTCTGAAGTTTCCTGAAAGAATTCTTTGATGAGTTTTCCCTGAAGGTACTCCTGTCGAGATCTTCCTGAGAGATCTTCTGAAAAAAATTTCAATGATGAAACTCCTGGAGACATCCCTGAAGAATTTTCTGGAGGAATCCCAGGTGGATCTCCTGGAAGCATTACTGAATCCTTCTGGAAGAATTTCTGAAGGAACTTCTGGAGAGATGTAAATGATGAATAATCAATAATATCTAATTAAAAAAAAAACAGTTCTATAAGTTGAGTTCGTGCACTGATCAACGGCGTGAAAAATGAAAATCGGCGGCGTGACAAACAGCGGCGTATGGCGCGCCGCCGATACCTCAGTCGGCGTTAGCGTGGGACAAAAAGTGTCGGCGGCGGCGGCGTGGCGCGGTAGCGCACAGGTCTAGTTCCGTTCCGCCAATCCTGTCCGACGTCCGACATGGATGTTTAAACTGTATTGATCATGGCCGACTGAGTCTATTTTGGTCGAAATGTATTTTGATTGATATAAACGTCATGTGCTCCAAGTCCTGTAGCAGCACTGACAAACTTCTTTACTGCCGTGAATCGCATATATGTCCCATTTGCATAGGAAATCCAGCAAAGATGGGACTGATATGCGATTCACGGCAGTTTACAGCTTGTAAGCTTTATATAGGCTTACAGGGCTTATTTTAGTTTTTACTGGTTATAGTGCCTATAGATAGGCATTAGAATATTTATATAGAGCTTTTTAACATTGAAAAGTTGTTTAATGGCCGTTATAATGCTCAGAACTGCTCAGAACAGTGCTTAGTGATTACCTGGGAATTAATAAATCTGGTGCTATTCGACCTTCTGCTAAAAGTCTTTTTAGGAAATGTACCACTCACTTCATAAAAACCAAGATAGTGTCTAACTTTGATTTCCGTTCGATTCAGGATAATTTCGTAAGTAATTAAAATGTCTTTTTATCACGCCGAGGACCTGGGATCGAGTCCCACTCCTGACATACTCACAAAATGTGGGTTTTTCGTGGGGTTCTTCCTTCGGAAGGGAAGTAAAACGTGGGTCCCGAGATGAACTTACCTAGGGTTAAAAATCTCGTTAATACAGACAAAATTGAATATCTTCATATCAACCTCACGATAACCGCAAGCAAAATGGTTAATTGGTAAAGAATGCTCTCTCAGTTATTAACTCTAGAAGTTTCCATATAGAACACTATGCTGAGATCCAGACCTTGCACCACTTGGGACGTTGAGCAAAGAGAAAGAAAAGTTGTTTTAATTGCAGCAATTTAATATAACTTGAACCAGTCTTGTGCTTACTAATTGGGCAATTCAGAGTAATCCACACAGGACGTACTCCGGAAAATCACACAACTACGACACAGAACATGCCTTTTGACGGCTGGATGTGCTTCGATAGTTTTATTTTGAATATGTCCGAATGAACTTCAGCTGCGGTCGGTATGTGTGCCTCGGGTAGGTTTTAATTAATTCCCAGGTCAGCAGTGGCCACCGGCCAGTGTAGTGGTATAAATAATAATAATAATAACAAAAATCGTTTTCACTTACCTGGAAAAAACGCCGCGGGCTACTTTCGCTAGCATTCCACCCGTGCTCGATAAATATACAAGAGTTAATGGAATCCCCAGCAGAGCGTACGCGAGTGTTACAATCCTGCCCAATGTGGTTCGAGGTGCTATGTTGCCGTAACCTGAAATGTACGAAACCGGCGTGAAAAAAATCGACTGTATTATTTGTGCCTGCGGGCTGCTTTTAATGCCAAGCAATAACAACAATGTAGTGTATGGTAGTAGTGGTTGGTGGTGGGTGGGCTTCTATAGCGCCATCACATCCCATCGTTTCGTCGTTGCTGAGGAAAGGTTCAATTTTTGGTGCAAACGGTTTTGTATCATCCTCTCGTTTATGGCTGGCAACGGGGCAACATCAGCATGATCCGAGACAGAAGATTAAAACGGTTTCCGAGCATTCGCTACGGATTCGTGGAAAATGCCTATCGATCCTTCAAATACAGGAGATTTGTGCTCTTGATATTTCGAGTGGTAGAAAATTATCGATTTATTTGTGAATTTCACTTTTATTGGTAGAAGAATTCTATTTCCAAATCTGAACCACAAAAAAATACTGTATGCAATCAAATTTTGGTTGGAAAATTTATAGGGTGCCATTAGTAAGCTTAAGCTACCAAATATATCCTATTAAAAAACAAGGCGATTGCGGCATCGCTAAATAGATTCCATACTTTTTAGTACCATACGAGCTCAAAAAAGAAACAAACAAACAGATCTTTAATCGTTTGTTTTGTGTTTAATAAGGCTCAAAAAGTTGTTAACGATTTCCAGAAATGCCCTTATTAATATGGTGCAAAATTTCCAGGATAAGAACATCCCGCAAATACCATCCATTCGTTAGCTTAGTTCAAACATCAAGTACATGATAATACTGAATAAACAATTTGCTGTCTGTGGAGCGGACCTGGTGTGATGGTTAGAACACGTGACTATCACGCTGCCGAAGACCTGGGATCGAATCCTAGTTCCGATAAACTCACAAAATGTGAGTTCTTTCTTCGGAAGGACATAAGGTACCCCGGGCAAGTGGGACCTAAAAAAATGCTAGTTTGGTTTTGTCAAGCCAAAAAATTCTAAACATAAATAATTTTATAATTCCATTGGTTCTGAAAGACATTGTTGGTATATTTCTTCTTATTAACGGGCATTGAAACTGTTTCAAAATTTTTAAATTCTGTATATTATGCATATGATGAAAAGTGGAGCAGATCTTCATTTACACCGTATCACGGGGCAAGTGGGACCTATTCGGAATTTTTGTACAAATGGCTTAATAAAGTTGCTGCATATATGTAATGTAGCATAAATTATAGATATATTATGCGAATAACTATGTTTAGCGATTTATGTTTTAAAAGTTTTGTGGTATCGTGCATAAATTACGTAACACATATAATATCGAATCATTGAGAAAAAAATGATTAAACTCTAGCAGCTCGTGCAGAACAAATTGATTTTATTTATACAAAAAGCGCCCTAAGATTAAATGCCGAAATATTACCAAACTCGATTTCATATTACGTAGTTGATGAAACTCGCCAAAAGATTTTTCAAGATTTACAGATGTTATGTTTACCCTAGCATAATTTTACGATCATTGAATAAAGATTTTTAAATCATGAACTTTGAATAAGTCGTTTTCCAATTTTTTCATACTCTATGATCGGTTCCTTAATATTCAGAAAAACTCATTGTGCAGCAAAAAACGAAAAAAATAAAAGAATTTGAAAAAAAAATATGAAAAATAGATGATTTTGGTTCTACCCAAGACTTTACCATTTTAAACAATAGCTTCATCATCAGAATAGAAGTAAATAGGTGTTATTCAGCGAGTGTTTACTTAACACGCCGATTTTTACTTCACTTTTGTGTAAATTTCGACTTAGGCTGAAGAAAGCGAGATCAAACTATGAAGTTGTGTTTGTTTACTCTCATAGGTCTCACTTGCCCCAGATGCTGAAATGCACTGGGGCAAGTGAGAGCAGTTAACTAAAGGTAATAAATGAAAATAAATTACAGCTTTTCCGCTTAAAATAATTTGCAAGCACTCCAAAGATTATCCTGAAACCGAAAAAGTTTTACTTTATTTGTTATTTTATTTTCAAACGACGAATGTAGTAGAGTACGTGAATCTCACTTAGTGAATTGAAAATTACATATGATCAACAATAACATATATGGTCTCTTTATGGTGAGAACAACAGCAATTTTTGAATTCACAGCATCCGTTGGTGTGATACCTATGTTTTCTATGAATAATGTTTGCCTTAAAACTAAAAAATAAAGAAAATTATAGCTGTAGGTCTCACTTGCCCCGAATTCTCACTTGCCCCGGGGTACCTTAAAAGCGTGGGTCCCGAGATGAACGGGGTCCGGCCATTTGGCCGAATGGCATCTGGCCGAATGAATCGTTTGGCTGAATGCCGTTTGGCCGAAACTCATAAAGAACGAATAGAATCTGTGCAGAAGAAATTCTTGCTATTTGCGCAACGTAAACTGAGATGGACAACTTTTCCACTTCCATCTTATGAATCACGTTGTATGCTAATAAACATACCAACATAGAAGGAACGAAGTGAATATGCTCTGATAACATTTGTAAATGACATTGTTTCTCAACGTGTAAATTGCAGTAATTTGCTATTCTGTTTAAACTTTTATACTCCGACTCGACAATTAAGAAATCGAAACATATTTGACCATGTCACGCGTGAAGTTAAAACAATATTTCAACTCTGTACGATACAGTAGAATATAGTAATAATTATGTATATATGTGTAGTATCCGCACGCTTGGCAGTGAAATTCGGCGAAACACGGAACCAATCTGAAACTCCCGTTCGCGAGCTGCGCATAAAACTTCCATACGCCACAAAATTCGTTAATAAACTGATCGCTCTCATTCACAGCCACAGCTCTACACAAGCAACAATCTCTACACAAGCCTCAAGCCCACACGCTATCTTCTACCTATCTCCTTCTCGCACATTCTTCATTCATGTCATCTCATTCACTTCACGCGTTGATCAGTGCGGTCGCTTTTCCCCGATTCATACGAACGCATTCAATCCGAAGACAGGCCCGGACCAACTTTTGCTTCAAAAGCACAAAACAAAAGCTTTTCTTTTTGTGGAAGCTTTGCGAAGTTATTTCGCGCGCTTTACATTGACCGGAATAGCACGCCAAATTTATTGATCTAGATTCAAATATAAATACATTTTCCATTCACGGCATTAAACTTACTAAAGATAAGATACTAAAGTAACATACTTAATAAGCAAATCCATTACTCCCATGAACTCACAACTTCTCTATATTAGAAATTGTTCCGTCGTGGAACGGGGAATTTGCGGGGTGGACGGATTCGGGACCGGTAGCTCAATTGGAGGGTGGACTGTAAAACCCTTGTTTTCACTGGTGCAGAAAAGACGCTGTTTATTTACTAAAACTTAACTAATAAAACTGTATATTTCGTTTGTTTGGTTCGATTGTTTCGTACACGTTGGGGGCGATTCTAAACTTCTTCGGTTGGTGGTGAAATGTTGACTTTTCTCGTCGGCGGTTGAATGTGGACTGTTGATCCTTTCGTGCATGCTCGTTCACGTTGTTGTTGAATGGGCAGTTGAACGGCGTGGAGTGTGGTAGAAAAAACAGGGGCAAAATATTCGCGGATTGCACTTCGCGTTGGCGCGAACATACTCCCCAGCCAGGAAAAGTGGGAACATGGTGAACTGTTTGAGTTGTGGCGTCTTGATTGTTCCTGATTGGGTCGTTGGATAGACGCGCTCGGGGCACGCGCTCCACGATGGCTTCGCTGGGTCGGCTTTGCTTCGGGGAATCTGGTGGTTTCCTTGGCCAAGTGTCGGAATGGAGGTATTCTAAAGCACCAGTCGAGTTGACCGGCGGCGGATCCAATGGTGGTTGCCCGAACTTCAGGACCACTGCGATCCACAGCTTCTTGGGTGGGTTTTCCAAGACCGGACGGAATCCGAAGGGCATGAGGGCACAACTTGTTGCCGGGCGGATTTCTGTTGTCTTCGGGGTTTGCACTTGATGTGTCCTGCTCTGGACTCGATTGTGTGCCGGACGGTTTCCGGCTATCGGTGGGGTTCGCTTCTTCGTACGATTTGTCTCGTTGATCTTCATTGTTGGGGCCGGCGGGTTCACTGCAACAGTGCTGGATGACGTCGGGTTTGACTGGGTCACCGAACGGAGATCAGTGGGCTTCGGGGATGGCTTGGCTACCGGACAGAGACCGGCTGCGTCGTTGAAGGGTTTGGCTCCGGTGGATATCACGGTCGGCTTCACCACTGGACTCGTTCCAGTGGACTTTGGAGGCGGATTGGCTTCGATGGGCGGCAAGGTCGGTTTGACTGCCGGAAAGAGACCGACAGACATCGGGGCGGAATTGAACACCGGAAGAGCACCGGCGAACCTCAAGGTTGGCTTGATCACCGGACTGGTACCGATGGACCTCTGGTCGTAATTGATCACCGAACGGGCGTCGGTGAACCTCAGGGCGGAGTTGCCCACTGGATTGGTTCCAGTGAACATCGGGATAGGCGTGACCACCGGACTGGTACCGATGGACCTCTGGGCGGAATTGCCCACTGGACTGCCTCCAGCGGACATCGGTGTTGGCTTGACCATCGGAAGGGTACCGACGGCCATCAGGGCGGACTTGATCACCGAATTGGCATCGGTGCACCTCAGGTCGGAGCTGCCCACTGAACTGGTTCCAGTGGACATCGGGATCGGCATGACCACCGGATTAGTACCGGTGGACCTCTGGGCGGAACTGCCTACTGGACTGGTTCCAATAGACATCGGGGTCGGCTTGACCATCGGACGAAAACCGACGGCCATCGGGGCGGAACTGCCCACTGGACTGGCTCCAGCGGACGGCGAGATCGGTTTGGCCACCGGAGTGGGACCGGCGGACATCATGGTCGGCTTGGTCGCCGAACGAGCGTCGACGGGCGTAATGGCTGACTTCTTCACCGGGCTGGCACCGATGGGCATCAGGGCCGGCGTGGTCACCGGCGAAACTTCGACAGTCGACAGGAATGGCTTCAACACCGGAGGAATTTCGGCTACATCGGGTCGCTTCGGATTTGGTTCGTCAGCACACGGGTACTGCTCTTGCACCGGACGCAATCCGGTCATCGGGGTTGGAAGCTTCGACGTCGGAAAGGATTCGGTCTCGTACGGGATCTGGAGCACCGGACAAGATCCGGTCACGCATCGGGACTGCTTCCATGTCGAAAGAGTGTCGGACTTGGACTGGAGCGAATGAAATACCGGCAGGGAACCGGTCGTTGATGAGGGCGGCTGGGATACCGGTTGAGAACCGGTCGTACTCTGGAGCGGCTGTGGTACCGGAGAGGCACCGGTCGGGCACTGGGACACCGGAGGCATTCCGGTTGGCATCGGGTTCCGCTTAGGCGTCGGATGGAATCCAGGAGGTGGGCGAAACGGCATCAGTACCGGACCGAGTTCGGTCGGCATCGGGATCGTCATGGTCTTCGAGTTTTCGGTCTTGCTGTTGACAAACTCGGTCGGCTCGTTGCCGACACGTGAATCCTTCTGGCTCGTCGGAGGATTCATGTTCTTCGTGGAATCTTCATCGTGTAGCGGCTTCTCGTACTGGAATGAGTCGGCAACAATCGTACTCACCTTGGTTCTGTTTGGAAATGATGTGCGTGGCGTTTCGGTCTCAGCGAGAATCGGAACAGGGTGTTCCGTCGTTGAATTCGTTGATCGGCTTCGGATCGGAGGGGTACGCCAGCGTGGCGCAGTCGTCACAGTGAAGCAGCTGGATGATGTTCTGTCGTTTTGATGCATATCACCGGCAGACGGACAGATAAGGAACAACAATTCCACCAGTGCACATGCATCCGTGTAAATGTCCTCAAAATGCGAGGCATCCTTGTCGAGCTCATCGTGCCTCTCGGGTGGAAGTACGGACAGAAGCTCGAAACACACTCGTCTATACTCCTTGTAGTGGCACTGGAGTTCTCTTTCGTATTGCATTCTTCGTGTCAAAGTCGGCTGAAGAACACCATCTTCACAAATCTTCCTCTTTAGCTTCTTGAATTCCTCCTTCACTAGGTTACGTTGTGCGAACAATCGTGAAATATTGGCCATTTTCGGAGCGGAAACCACTTCACACGCGCGCGACTCACTTTCGGATTTGATTTCAATTCGGACTTTTACTGTCACATCAATTCACATTTTTCGGAAAAAAACAACTTTGCCAATGCACGTCACGGAAAAGACGGTTTGTCTGTGATTGTCGGGTCGAGTTACTGAGGCGGAAACGGCAGCATTTCCTCTCGTTGGGAACACTGCACTGGCGTAATAATCGAACGGTATTGTCCCATCACCTGATGGACGACAACACAGCTGCAGCTGCAGCTTCTCACGGCACTGATTCGATTCGGCTCGTTTGGACCATATGTTCCGTCGTGGAACGGGGAATTGGCGGGGTGGACGGATTCGGGACCGGTAGCTCAATTGGAGGGTGGACTGTAAAACCCTTGTTTTCACTGGTGCAGAAAAGACGCTGTTTATTTACTAAAACTTAACTAATAAAACTGTATATTTCGTTTGTTTGGTTCGATTGTTTCGTACACGTCGGGGGCGATTCTAAACTTCTTCGGTCGGTGGTGAAATGTTGACTTTTCTCGTCGGCGGTTGAATGTGGACTGTTGATCCTTTCGTGCATGCTCGTTCACGTTGTTGTTGAATGGGCAGTTGAACGGCGTGGAGTGTGGTAGAAAAAACAGGGGCAAAATATTCGCGGATTGCACTTCGCGTTGGCGCGAACAGAAATCATAATCAAATTTAATACATAACCTACGCTCACTACATCCGCCTCCTTCTCTATTCCAGAAATTATTTTATTTATTATTTTACAAACTTTTTTTCAATATTCTTTCAATACATAAAATCAACCAACATAAAGCTGGGTTATGCGATGGCTCCTCAAGCATAAATTAACTAATTAAAATACGCAATAAACATATTATAAGCGAATCTGCCACCACTTACGCATTCATTTCTACAACTACACCTTTGGCTTGTGTCTGTTTTTATTATTTGCCATATTTATATATATATATATATATATATATATATATATATATATATATATATATATATATATATATATATATATATATATATATATATATATATATATATATATATATATATATATATATATATATATATATATATATATATATATATATATATATATATATATATATATATATATATATATATATATATATATATATTGTACATATTTCAGTGGTCACAACAATCACTACTAAGTTCATCACAAGGTTTATCATGTATTTTCCTGTAATACAAACCACTCATCAAAGCTGACTTTCACTTGATGTCTAGAAGCAAACAAAATTACATACAAAGTCAACTTAATAGTCCAATTAAACATATTTCACCTATAATAATACTACAAAAATTACATTCGATAAATATATAATAAAAAATAACTAAATGTCTAAGCAGTCGTTGCTCTGTGGACTGAAGACGATCCACGGCACCGATAATCAATTATAGATTTAATCAAATAAACATTCCTTTACCTATATGTATAATGCATGCCTCAATTTTGTTTTAGTCCATGTTATGTTGTTTACAATCGTATTTAGCAGTGGTAATTAAGCAACATAGTACACAACTTCCGATCTTTAAAAATAGTGTCACTAGTAAAGAATTATCGCTAGTTGAAATTTCGCCATTTGAATGCTGCCAAAAACATTATACAGCAAAGTTATGTGGACAGATAAAAATGTGACCACTACATGTCTTATAAATGTCATTTCAATGATGTAAACTTCAAACTATGTTGATTTTCATAATAAAATTTAGAATTTAATCACTAGATTGTGTTATATGTTACCGAAGTTTACTGATTTTAATCTCATTCATTAAGTTCCATCAGCCCTTAATAAAGTATATTTATAAATCCCCTTAGTCTCTTGGTACAAATTAATGAAACTACTTGTCTGGTTCACTGTCAGAGCAGCTGCAATGGTCTACATACTTTCGTTGAACATACTTCATCGCTCTTTTTTTGAAGGAACCTGCTAGGCTCCTTATTGTGTGTTTTTTTCTTGTGTCATCTTTCCTTTTCTACTTCTTCTACTGTCACCAAACAACAGTGGAACAATAAATCTAAAACTGGTCACAGTGACGCATATACCAAACCAAGAACAAAACCCACCCTATCAATTTGTGCGACTATCCTAAAACTAATGATAAACTTCTAAGTACATTACCGTCTTAAAATATCAGGATTTACTAAACATATAAGATTAATAACAATATCACGAAACCTAAACTTAAACTGAAATAGTTTATTTCTAATCTTCTGCAGACCACTCTGCTTCTTACAGATTTTTTTGTTTTACCTTCAATCTTCGTCACGGTTCCCTAAGGATGATCGATTTCCAATTCAATATTTATGCACCCTGTCACCGACCAAGTCCTGGCCGTATATCGTATGTTTAGTTTTTCATCGTTCCTTGTTGTCCTTTCGAAAATTCTTTTTGAGTTTTGAATGTGTCAATATCACAGCCGTTAAATCTTCACACGCTTCGTGTTTTTCATAAGTTCAATCAAAACTATATTTCTCCCAGTATGGACAGTAAGCACACTGAAAACTTGTTTCCATTAATATTCGAATCAACCTAAATATTTGAAAACGTTTCTTAAACTACCTTTCATCCTAATTCAGCCTCCTGATGTAAGATTCAGGAATTAACAACAAGATTGCAAAATCGGAACATAAAATTTATTTACCTATTTCGTTTCAATGTTTTGCATCGTTCTGCTTCAAACCACCTTACACAAAATAAACCAACTACTGCTCACCATGTGATCAAAAACTCAGTTTCAATCAGATAAACCAAGAATAATCGATATCAACATACATAAGTGCAATTATTTGATCAATGTTTATATAGTGTAAGAAACAATCTCCCCTTTTTTGCAAGCAGAGCCCCAGTCACTCAACTTTAACAGGAGAACCCATTTATTTTTGCAGAGGCCTACTCGCTCTACAAAACTATCGACAGAAACTATCGACACTTGCAGAGACCTACTCGCTCTACATGCCTGTGAAATGGAAGACATATTTGCTCCACTTATCTGTCAAATGAGAGACCTACTCGCTCTCTTTTTATTGTTTTTTTTTTTTTATAGAGGCCTACTTGCTCTATATACCTGTCTAATGTGAGACCTACTCGCTCCACATTTGTTTGAAGACATGTTTTTTAAAGAAACCTACTCGCTCTGGTAAAAAAAGGGATCTGTTTGCTCCACAACTCTTATGTTTCATTTGTTTTAAGAGACCTACTCGCTCTACATCAATTACGTTTATGTATTTTTGCTGATTCACTAGTTTGCTCCTTTTTTGTTCAACGATGCACATTTTTCATATGAACCTACTCGCTCTATTTATGCCTGATATAAATCAGCATCTTCTTGTAACTGGCTCTTTGATTGTAATTGCTAACTAGCTTACAGCAAAATTTTTTTATTACCTATTGTTTAAAAAAATGCTCAATCATTGTACCATTTTCATTTCTCTTCACCTCATATTAAATCTTTGGAAATAGTTCTTAACCCTTCTTTTGTCATGTTTGAGCCCCTTTATTTAATATTCAAGGATTAACAATACCACAGATAACAGATGTTTATCTTAGAACAAAATTTATTCAAAACTTGTGTAAAAATTGTAAAAACCAACACGCTGCTCATTTCGTTTCGAATGCGGTCGTTGCGCCATCTCTAAATGATTACTAGTACGGTTTTACACATTTCGTATGTTAGCATGAACATCTGTTATCTGTGACAATACGATTACGAAATCGAAACATGCATTGAATTTTATCCATTTCTAATCTTCTACACATCATTCTGCTTAACTCAGCTACTGCTCACAATGTACCGAAAACATACATTTTCAACTTTTGTGCATATAAACTAAAAAATGATCGATTTTCAACCCAATATACATAAATGCGATTATTCGATCTACGTTTACAGAGTGTGAGAACTAATCACTTCACCCCTTTTTTACTTGCAGAGTTCTACTCGCTCTGCAACAACTTTGACAGGTGAAACCCATATTCTTTTGCAGAGACCTACTCGCTCTACAAAATTATCGACAGAAGACACTTGCAGAGACCTACTCGCTCTACATGCCTGTGAAATGGGAGACCTACTCGCACCCCTTGTCTGTCGAATGAGAGACCTACTCGCTCTCTTTTTGTGGTTTCTTGTAGAGACCTACTCGCTCTACATGCTTGTCTAATGTGGGACCTACTCGCTCCACATTTTTTAAAGACATTTTTTTTATAGAGACCTACTCGCTCTACATTTGTCTGGTAAAAAAGGGGATCAGTTTGCTCCACAGCTCTTGTGTTTCATTTTTTTTTCAAGAGACCTACTCGCTCTACATTAATTGCGTTTATGTATTTGTGTTGATCCACAATGTTCATTTTTCATAGAGACCGACTCGCTCTTTATATGTCTGATATAAGTAGTCATCCTCTTGTCCTTGTTTCCTCAATTGTAGTTGTTCCCTTTTGCCAACAACACTATTTTATTGAACCTATTTATAAAAAAGCATTTTGCACAACAATTTATCTCAAGTTTGTTCTAAAATTGTTACTTCACGAAAAAAATCGTTACATGAATATGCCAAAATGCTTAATCAACTAAACTCATGCCATTAAATACTAACTTCCTATTTTAGAAGACGAAACCTGTAGAAATATGTCAGACTTCATCGCTTTACCTTTGCTTGATGATTTATATTCCCTAATAACTATCACCAAGCTATCATCTACCATATTAAACATACGTTTTTTTTATATTCATTTCTTCCTTATATATGCCTAATGTGAGACCTACTTGCAAAACTAATGTGAGACCTATTTGCAAACTATTGAGACCTACTCACTCTACATATGTATAATGAAAGAAAATATATTCACCCCACAGGTTCCCGTCGAACTGCATCATATATTTTTATGTATCTTATCTATGCTGATCCGCTAGTTTGACCGTTTCATTCCTGGTCCAATAATGCATAATCTACGCTCACTACATTATTTTTTCTTTATTAACTCTTGACCTCATTCTCAAGGTGAAGGTATCCACAATATTCTGTAGAAAACCTACTTTTAGTATTGCCCTCTAAATTGAAAACGAATTCCACTTGAGCCCAATTTTTCAAACCCCAAGCGAATACGTTGTTCTTCACAATGTAAAACCTTTGACCCAAAGAAAAAAGATAAGCTCAAAACATTTCCAAAATTTTCTAACTATACAATTGTTCCACAAGCAAGATCAAATCTTTGTCACTGGAAACTTATTAAACTTCCCACTTACCAAACTGTAATCAAAATTCAGTTGATGCGCCTTTCTGAGTCCTAATTTTAACTAAAGCTTGTCAAGCCCAATCCTCAAAACCGAAGCACGAAAATCAATCCAAATAAGCACAACTTATATGAAACCCCTCTCCAACTTAAACCGTTCTTTTGACTTGGAAATAAATTGATCTTTCTTACCAACTACTGTTGACTATTATAAATAACGAGGGCTTTCTGACCTTGGGTAGAAAAAAAAAATAGAACAGACCAAATTCAGCAACAATCTTATATGAAATAGACATTTTATTTAGTAGCTCACAGCTTTGCACGGCCTGTCATCCAAATGCCAACGGAATCTCTCAACATTCGCATTTAACCAATATCGTGTCATCACAAGCAATAAATTTCCATAATCACCAAACAATGAGTTTTCTTTCGTCTTGACAACATAATAAGACCTTTCGAGAATATATTCTACGCCACTGCATACACATGCGCAGAAAAGGCCAAGTCCATCACATCATTCCAAAACAAATAAAAAAATAAAACTTGGCTCAATTCCGAGCCAGAAAGCATTCTGCTTCATAAAAACTCAACATCTGATTCGGACCATCTACCCAATTCAAATTAGAATGTATATAATCCTGGTTCTACATGCTGGTTTCGACTAAATGGTTATCGTTGATAATAAAGCACAAATTACTAATTACTTACCAATTCCATCCAAACAAAACTTATGTACAGTTTACATTCCGTAACTCGCGCAGTTGGCCCCCACCACTAGCACCACGCCAATGCTAAATACAAAAGGCTAGATTTTTCAACATGTTGAACAAAATACAACGGCGGGATCACACGAGGGTTAATTCAATCTACTTGGCTACTGCCAACTTGCTCGGAGCACACCGTTCTTCAAACCCACCTATTACCAACAACAATAAATAAATAAATAAATAAATATCACTTTCACCCCATCTCGCCTTATGGACAGGCAGTCACGCGTCCTGGAGTCTGTTGCTTACTGGTCGGTCATTATCTATTTCACAGTTTCACAGATTTCTTTCCCCAACACTTTACACATTACACTCCTTGCCAAGCTCTTTCAAAATCTAAACCAATCAATATTAAAACGAAACACACATGAAGGCTACCGGCTACGCCATGTAGTATCCGCACGCTTGGCAGTGAAATTCGGCGAAACACGGAACCAATCTGAAACTCCCGTTCGCGAGCTGCGCATAAAACTTCCATACGCCACAAAATTCGTTAATAAACTGATCGCTCTCATTCACAGCCACAGCTCTACACAAGCAACAATCTCTACACAAGCCTCAAGCCCACACGCTATCTTCTACCTATCTCCTTCTCGCACATTCTTCATTCATGTCATCTCATTCACTTCACGCGTTGATCAGTGCGGTCGCTTTTCCCCGATTCATACGAAAGCATTCAATCCGAAGACAGGCCCGGACCAACTTTTGCTTCAAAAGCACAAAACAAAAGCTTTTCTTTTTGTGGAAGCTTTGCGATGTTATTTCGCGCGCTCTACATTGACCGGAATAGCACGCCAAATTTATTGATCTAGATTCAAATATAAATACATTTTCCATTCACGGCATTAAACTTACTAAAGATAAGATACTAAAGTAACATACTTAATAAGCAAATCCATTACTCCCATGAACTCACAACTTCTCTATATTAGAAATCATAATCAAATTTAATACATAACCTACGCTCACTACAATATGTAGTCTACGAACGGTTGACGAAATAAATAAATTCCAAATTCCTCCTGTTGAACCTTCTGTCACCTTCTGTACATCAGCCCCTCAACGCCGTTCCCTCTGCCTCTCCACTCTTGATCAATTTGTTTATGGATTTATTGTTTTAGTAGTAGTAGATTTAATTTATGGATTTATGGGTTTAGTACTCATTTTTTAGGTCTTCCTTAGAGCCTCTAACCCTCACTGCCAATGAAGTAGTCGCCAATGATCCTGGTGGTTTTCTATGCAAGCAGGGAGGCCACCCGAAGGTTGGCACAGGTCCTTATGGAGACTGAGCGCAGAGCCGGATCAGCGCTAATCAGGAGTGATCATCTGGACCTACTTTCACCCAGTTAGTTGCCTAAGCTGGGCACAGGTCAGGAACGTATTTTAAGGCCACACCACTTTTTTATGGGACGGAAGGTAATGCAGACATTGGCCAACCTCAGTTACCAATAACAAAGCAAGATCAGTATGCCGTAATCAGGAACTTACTCGCGTCATTCCTGATGTGCTCGAGGCACTTATAGGGGGCCGTTCATATACCACGTGGACAGAAAATGCATGGTTTTTGACCCCCTCCCCTCTCCCCATGGACAAGCGTGGATTTTTCATTGACCCCTACCCCCCTCCCCCATTGTCCACGTGGACATCAGAAAAAAAGTTTTTTATGCAATTCAGTATTATAATTTATATTTTATTTAACTTATTTTGGTATCATAATGACCAATTTTTCCGAACTAGTTCATAATGCAACTGAAATGAGTTGCATAATGAAAAATAATTTTATAATGTTCATAATGCAACTCATTTGAGTTGCATTATGAACATTATGCAACTCAAATGGGTTGCATTATGAAAAAATCATTGCATACAATTTTGTATGGAACTCGTTGCAAAACTCGATTTTTTCAGCACTCTTCGTATTTATCCAACTCGGCAAGCCTCGTTGGATAAATGTACGACTCATGCTGAAAAAATCAACTTTTTGCAACTCGTTACATAAATAACTATTTCACATTTCAAGCATAACATGTGAAAAGGGCCTAAAGGCTTTTTGTAAACAAACATGTTTCGGTCGCTGCAGGGCTCATCTTGATCCACCCACGCACATCAACACGCTTATCAGAAAGATTAATCTTTGGGCTATCTGTTAAGTGTGTTGTTGTTCGTGGGTGGATCAAGATGAGTCCTACAGCGACCGAAACATGTTTGTTTACAAAATGCCTTTAGGCCCTTTCACATGTTACGCTAGATTTCTTAAAAAAATAGAAAAAGTGATTTTGAAAAGTTTTCTTTTTAATTTTTGTTTTCGTAAATCATGTCTTGAATATAATTGAAAACTTTATAAAATACAAATATACTATAGCTTTACATAGAATACACACAAGTAGCACAAAATAGGTACCTACATGTTTTCAACATTGTTTTTAATTCAGCTTAATGTTTGTGAGAGTGTGGGTTCGATTCTTGCTCCAGTTGGTGAAAAATTTTCGTCAAACGGAAATTCTTCATTGGGTGTTTATCATGTAATGTCTATTGCCAAATGTTAGTGATTGTTCAATGTTTAGTCTGTACAGCCTCTGGTTGAAGACGGTGTTTTTTAGAATATTTATTCAATCTATGATTGTCCGATTGTTTTGTTGAGATAAGGTAATTTTAAATCTTAGATTTTTGTTGAGATAAGATTATATTTCTTAGATTCTTACAAAAACCAAAATTTACAGCAACTAAATTGTATTGGTGAGGCTTAGACTTCAATATACCTTGCAGAAACATCTTAAATTTTAAAGGAACCTACAAAAAAAGTTTTTGAGATAAACCTGCAAATCCCTACATGTATTTTCAAACTTTGAAGTAGCTTAAAAAAATGATATGAAACTTAGAAAAATTCATACAGAACTTCAAAGAAAATTTTCTGACTGAAACACCAACATTTGCATGGTCTACACTCCATTTTAAATCTCCAGTATATTCCTCGATGCAGAAAACTAAGTAATTAGAAATTCTGATAATTTAAAATAAATTAGTCTGTGAATCAGTACCATATTTTTTTTGTATAATAAAATAAAATGTATGAAAAAAATGTTTAGTACAATCTGAAGAGAGTTGTACTAAGCAACTTACTAATTTCACAATTCTTTCATCCAAAACCGTAACAGTTTTCTGCAACAGACCTTGCAGAAATGTTTGATTTTCTGTCTTACTTGGAAGCACGTAATTTTTTGTAAATTCAGTTTAATAATAAATTAACAACAAAAATGTGATATTCAGCTGAAACTCGTCAAACCTATATGAAGCTCGAAACTTGCTTTCCATCATACCATAATCTAGATCATATGCAGGCCCAGTTGTTAGCAGTTTTATGTCCATCGTCGAACATGGAACAGATTTTTCCGCTGCCAACATGTTTCCCCTGAATAAAGTTAGCTAGTGCTTAAATAACTTCCATAAAATAGTGCCAAACTGCAGCAGCCCATACGGAGAATGCCGGACGGACGGGCAGTACATTATCCCAGCGACGACGACGACGTTGTTCAGAATATGCATGGTAACCGTAGCAGCAGCAGCAGCATCCGTTCCCCATGTAATGTGGAAGTAAATTTTGCGAGTAAGCTGTGTCCATAAATTTCCCATTTCCAATCAAGCTTTCCACTCATTTCTATATTAAGCGCCCTGCTCGTCGACACAGTCTGCTCAGTATAATGGTCACCCGGCAAAATATTCCAAGGCTGCGCTTGATGTCGATTAAAAATTTAAAAATCTTCTGGCATCTGTCTTCTAACCTTCATCCTCTTCTTCAATAGATGGGTACACTACTAGCTTACTATAATTAGCTTTTGTTGAAATATGATGGTAAATAAGCGAGTGGCACTCGTGTCTGGTGACCTAGTGGCACATCTCTGCCTGCAATAAAAAGTACAAGTCTTACTGAATCAGAAAATTCTTTATGATGTTTATTACCTGGGTTGTGGTAGCTCATATAAAAGTAGTTGTTCATTGCAGAACCACAGACAAACAGACGCAACACTCTGATATTTCGCATCGTACACCGATTTACTGGTCTATAAAACATTGATAGTTGGCCAACTGTCCACCTGTGGCGTTCGCATCGTTTTTGCTCGAGTTTGACGTTTGCCCACTACCACCACCTAGTTGATGGTCGGCCAAGCTCAGTCCTTTTAGCATTGGGCGAACATGTTTCCGTGACTATGATTTGATTCGAAAAATGTTCGAAGTATTGCGACTGTTTGTCTGTGGCAGAACCTTTATGCAGTATCCGCAATGCATACCATAATTTAATTTGCACCTTTGAAGTTTTAATGGTATCATAGTTCAAGAAAATACTAATTGTAATTAATAATAATTATTATTATTACTTTTTTTTTGTAGATTTTCATTTCATTTCAATGACTGAGGTAATCATACGTGTAGAGAGATAAAAGTACTGTTTCTAAAGCGTCGTTTTTCAAATGTATATTTCCATTGGATATGTTTCTGACGCATCATCCGTCCTACGGCAGAATTTCACTTGAATAAAACAACATGTGAAAATCAATACACATAGAACAATGACCACAACCTACGTTGACTTCATCGTAAATGCATAAGCGCAAATTGATTTCGATTTTCACAGTCCATTAGTATTGTTTCTGTTGCTTTTCAACGACCAATCAGCAGATTATCATCACTGGACGTAACATTTCTCCGTATTCGTTAGTTCCATACGAGTATATTCGATAGTGTCACCACTCAGCGTGCGACACATCCATATGCTATGCACTAGTAATATGCACACAGTTGTTTTCACCTTTCCACCCAATATGAATTCAACGCAAATCGGGAAAATTGCTGTTCATCTGAATGGACCATTTGATGATTGCACGTAACGTCAAAATCTGTACCGGATTCGAATGAAGTCATTTCTGGTGACTTCCTAGTAAAAGCTTGCATGTTGAGTTACTGTTGATGGGATTTTAGGAAAACAAAAAAAATATCAGATATTACTGTTTTTTATTATCTTCCTAAGCTCGATTGAATAAGCGAGCTATGAATCAATAATAGTGTAGAGTACGTAACACTTGCAAAATTTCTATCGACCACGCTTTTAACGATCATTTTAAATTTTCATAGTTGTGGCCTTCACAACCAGTTTTTCTATGCGTTTGACTTTTCACACTAGCACCTTCTGTTGACGATATTGCACAACACAGTGATTCGTGCAACTTTTCCACCAGGTGATGGTAGTGTATACTGGGCGATGGATTTCCATGAAAATCGTTCAAGGTGTTACGTCTGTTTGCCTTTGGTCAAGGCTTTTCTGATTACGCATTATTTGCAACCTTCTGAAATGGCTGTCTTCCACGTACTACTGGAGCGAAATGTATTTTCATGCTTGTGTGTCTTGTATATTTTACAAAGAACAATAAACGCATTGAACCATATGTGATAATGATGGTTTCTCACATGCACGAATTTACCTTCGTACGACAACAAAGTTCGCTTCCGCACGTAGCAGATTGGCCAGTAAACTGAAATTTCATAAACAAACCCGTGGCGACCATCAAAGGCGTCGGCTTCAAGAACTAACGCTTTCTTTAGGGCAGGGGTTCTCAAACTTTCCCAGCTTACGACCCACTATAGAACTTGGGTCTCTTCATAACACACGTAATTTTTTTGAAAATTTGGCATGACTAGATAAATGTATAATTTATAGTACCGCTTTCATACGTATTGGTATAATTATAGTTGTAGAACTTAGTTGTTTTAACTTCAATGTTTTTTACAGTGCATTTTTCGTTTTTCTTTAGAAAGTTGAAATAAGGTTAAGTTGCCCAAGTTATTAGTTTCAGCAAATTCTTTATATTAAGAAAATCAGTTAAGCTTGCAAGTTAATAATACAAATCAAACAAGGTTGGCTCCATACTTTAAAACACCACATATTCTAAGTATGCTATCACACATTTAAAACAGTCCTTAAGGCGTAGTGATAACTTAATGCTTCTGAAGAACTTTCAAAATTTCCGTTTAATTATTTAAAATCAAGCATTTTGTTTCGTGCTTTCTCGTATAAAACAATACAATTCAGTCAAACCTATTCTGGGAATACTGTTCTATATTGACGGCAAGTAAGTAAATATCAAGAAGAGTTTTAAATTTATATTACTGCTGGATAGTTAGATGAGTCCTTCATACACCTTTATTTCAAAATTTTTATTATTCAGTTTCTAGCTGCTGAACTTTATATGTAAATCTCACTGAAAATGCAAACTGCAAGCAATAATATGAACTATTTTTTTCAATTTTTTTTAGAATTTTAAACCTGATTGAAAACTCATAGTTTCAGAATTGTTTTCAGAATGCAGATATTAGTGTCTATATCCAATGTACTGCCAGACTCAGACTTGTAGTGTGAATATAAATTAGAAGAAATCTAATTTCTAGAAAAAAAACCTGTAGATTCTTAAAGATAGCATTTGTAGATTAGGAAATAGTTTAGAATTTAATTTTATAAGTTAATGAGGACATTTATTACAATATTTCCCGAGCCTTCACGACCCACTAGAAATCAGCCCGCGACCCACCAGAATCAGCCCGCGACCCACCAGTGGGTCGCGACCCATAGTTTGAGAAACGCTGCTTTAGGGGGTTGATTATTTGACCCAACTGATCAACAAACAAAATCTTAACAGAGCAGACATTATCTTGAACTTGGGCCTGCCACCTTGGATTTTTTTTAACTTTCGGAGTCTACACTTACTTCGTTAAGTTAGGGTCTCAATTTAGCCTAGTGGTTAAGACTATGGATCGCGAATCCGGAGACGGCGGGTTGGATTCCCGTTCCAGTCAGAAAAAAAATCTCGACTCCCTGGGCATAGTGTATCATTGTGCTTGCCTCACAATATACATATTCATGCAATGGCAGGCAAAGAAAGCCCTTCAATTAATAACTGTGGACGTGCTCAAAGAACACTAAGTTGAAGCGAGGCAGGCCAAGTCCCAGTGAGGACGTCGAACCATAAAGAAGAAGAAGAACTTACTTCGTTAACCCTCAAGAGGATACCTTGAATGAAGGTCCGTTTTGGGTCCCTGGGGTATATTGGACCCTAACATATATGCCATCAGTAGGGGAAAGTGGGGTAAGATGCCATTTTTTAAACTTTCATTGTTTTCAATGATAAATAGCCTTATTTGTTAGGCTTTCAAAGTGGTAACATCAACCAGACAATATTTGCTTGATACTTCAGCAAAAATAGTCACTAAACTAATGCAGTTTTATCACAAAAAGGCCACCTGCCATGCGGTAAGATGCCACTTCAAAAAACATTCAAAAATTGCGTCATTTTCGGGAATTTTCGACTCCCTTTCCGCCCTCTGACCGCCTTTATCGTATACTCAATACATGGAGTGTCATCCCTCTCCCCGCTAAACAATGGACGTCATATTTGAATGACCCCTAACATGGATAGTAGGGTGGCCCACGCTTACATGAAAAACAAAAATTATGAAAGACATATCAAGTCTTACCTCCTGAATCAGTTGTTTATGACTTCCACAAGCTACGTTCAAAATATGAGCAAAATCGGGCAAGCCTAAAAGGGCGCTCAACAGGCTTGAAGTTTGTATGCGAAAGCTTGACCAAATGTATGCAGGAATTATAAGTTTTCGAATTTCAATACTAGGTGCCACTGTCAGCATTGAAGAATTAAACCCTTTGTTATTATTGTAGGTGACTATATGCCCAACAACTTTGCCGAAGACCACAAAGTGATTCGACGCCTGGTAATGAAGTTATATTTATTTATTTATTTATTTATTTATTTATTTATTTCGTCAACCGACGTAGACTAGTACATTTACATATACATATTTTTTGTTTCTTAATGCTATAGTTTAGTCTAAGAAATACATAAAAAATATTAAAAAATTAAATTAGGATAGGTACTGTGACCGGCCCTAATTCTGCGCAGTCCCTAATTCGGCGCACTTTCTCGAATATACCACAAAATCACGGACGCTAGGTTAATATTAGCTTCAAATATATTTTTTGAATATTGCTTCAGTAGTAATGAAAAAGTTTGTGAAGAAAAAATTTTCAAATCAACGATCATTATTTTGTAAAAAAATAAAATGATGTCGCAAGTACAGTAAATTGCCTGAAATCTGTGTCCGTTAGTGAAACTGCTAAAAAGTTGCTTCATGAGCTGAAGCATTTTGCGAAATAAATAATGAAGAGAAAGTCTGCTTTTCCATGCGCTTCCTGTACTGCTGTCTTCGAGGAATCAGAATCGGCAAAAAACAATTGAGTTTTCTTCTTATTTTCTTAATCTTCTTGTTCTTCTTAGGTGCGCAGAATTAGGAACCGGTATTAAATGGTGGTCCTAATCCTGCGCAGACATTCCAACACTAAGTTTTGAACATATAATTAATAAACAAACATCATATAAATGCCACCATAGTTATAACTACCAAATTCTATGTTTCTAGCAATCCGGTGAATGTAATTACGGCTCAACAAGTTAGTTTATGAACTTTGACGGCTTATTTACGATTTTTGAATTTTTGATCTGATAGTTCGACCGGACTAACCACTTGTTTTAAACATTTGCTATCAACCTCGGGGGAAATTTTATGTATTCATGCAAGCATTCGTCAAATGCGAGATATGATGTGAGTTTACATGGAATTTTCTTAAACAGTGGAAACCCTGGAGTTAGACAAGAAAGAAATCTCAGTTTGCAAACAAAGATTATGCCACCTTGTCATGGCGAAAAAGTTTATATTGCCTTTACAAATGAAAGTAAATTTTACTAAAATGTGCATATGCGAATAAATAAAAAGCTTTACGTAGTAGTAGTTGATAATTCTACAAAATCCTTTTGTGTATTATGATTAAAATTCCCTTTGCTTAGTAATCAAAGTAGGTAGTATCAATGTTGAGGACATGCAAAGTTCCAATATGGTCGTAATGTCGTATAAAAGTTAAAAATGAAGAATTCAATTGAATTTCATCTATGAATCATGTTCTCATTACAATATGTTATCTTTTTAGAGTTTTTCCGATGTGCGCAGAATTAGGAACATTAGTGCGCAGAATAAGGAACATCCCAAAAATGGGTGCGCAGAATTAGGAACAGACACACACTTTAGAATTTTCATGATTTTACATATAAATTGAGTGTTTTGTATAAGAATTATATTTTTCCCTCATTAATAAAGCTAATAACTATGTGCAGTCAAAAATTCGGCCAAATCGGTTCGATTTGGAATTTGTTACAGCTGATTGAAATTGAAAAAGTCTTAGATGCGCAGAATATGGGCCCTCCACGGTAGTGTATTTATAATGTTTTTATGTGTTGGGACTTCGAAGACTGTAAAAGTATTTTCTAAGGTTATGCCGAGACATTGTAAAGTCAATGGTTTCGCAGTGTTGATTATAAATGTCCATCATTCGATTAAGAGGCCCAAATTTGGCGTAGTTTGTTCAACGGTGGTTTGTTATGAATATGTTTCGATTTCGTAGTTGCCGAGAAGGTATGTAAAAATTTAATGAGGATAAGATTTTTGTTGAATCAATACGTTGTGAAACGATATCGTTAACAAAAGAAACCATTGCAATTTCACGCCGCTCTTTCAATGTTTGTATATCGATAAGCTTGCAGCGTGCTTCATATGATGGAAGTGGAAATGAAGTCCAACCTAATTTACGAAGAGCATATAATAGAAATTGCTTTTGTACTGATTCTAATCTTTCTTCGTGCGTGATTGAAAAAGGAGACCATACAATGCTGCAATATTCCAGTATTGATCTTACATATGCAATATACAGAGTTTTGATTGTGTATGGGTCATTAAAGTTGTAGCAGAAACGCTTAATGAACCCTAGCATGTTATTAGCCCTGTGAATTATTGTGTAGTAGTGGTCTACGAAAGTAAGCTTAGAGTCTAAGATTACTCCTAAGTCTCTTACTCTTTCACATTTTTCCACATTTTGATTTCCTAATGCAACTGAAATGTTTGGTGTTGTTCTTTTTCTGCTAAATGATATTAAGTTGCATTTTTTTACATTTAATTCTAAAAGGCTTTTTTTGCACCATACGTAGAATATGTGAATTTCATTGTGGAATACATTGATGTCTTCTTCATTTCGTATTTCCAGAAAGAGCTTCATGTCATCGGCATAAATTAGAACTTTTAGTTTGTTTAAAATGAAGGAAATGTCGTTTACATACATAATAAAGAGAAGAGGTCCTAAATGAGAGCCTTGGGGGACACCTGAAGTGACTTGAATTGGGTTTGACTTGTTTCCATTGAATTTAATTATTTGTTGACGGTCAGTTAGGTATGATTCAAGCCATTTCAGGAGAATTGGCTCAATTCCGATTTTTTGTAGTTTGAAAAGTAGCATTGGTATGTCAATGCGATCAAATGCCTTACTAAAGTCCGTGTAGAGAGCTTCCACGTGGTTTCCATTATCCATTGCGTTTAATGAATAGTCTATGAATTGCAGTAAATTTGTTGAGGTCGACCGACCTTTGAAGAAGCTGTGTTGCATATCAGTAATTCTGTTTTTGGTTTGACAATTGCCTCGAAAAGTTTCGGAATGCAAGAGATAATGGCTATACCACGATAATTACGTACGTCTGATTTTCGGCCAGATTTGAAAATAGGTACTAGAAAAGAGCTTTTCCATAGTTTTGGGAAATTACCAGATTCCAGCGACATATTAAAAAGCCAAAACAAAGGAGCAGTCAGTTCCTGTGCTAAAGTTTTCATGAATACTGGGGGGATCCCGTCAGGACCAGGACCTTTTGAGGCGTCTAGATTCTTAAGAGCATGTAAAATATCCTGCACTTGGAGTTGGTTTACGCCAATGTCCCTAGGGAATTCTGGGTAAAATGCAAAATAATCGCGGTCACGATCTTCTTCAGAAAATGTTGTATAGATTTCTTGGAAGAAATTTGCAAAAAAGATTGCAAATTTTTTCCGAGTTATCACCAACAGATTCATCAAGATGCATAACGGATGGAAAATTGTCAGATTTTAATTTGGATTTTACGTAGTTGAAGAAGTTCTTTGGACAGGACTTTATTTCACTTTCAGTTTTTGAATTATATTCTTCAAATGCATTACTGATGGCTAAGTTCAGTTGCTCGCATATATCCAAATAATTTGCTAGATTTTCATTGGTATTGTGTGTCTTGTAATTTTTATGGGCTTTTTGTTTGCGGTTCTTCAAATTTTTTATCTGTCTATTATACCAGATTGGGTTTTTTAAATTTCTGCTACGACGTTTTTTCCTTGAAGGAATTTCTTGGATAATTATTTCCGATAAAATTTTGTAAAATACGTCTACAGCAGTATCGACATTTCCTTCGTTTCTTAAAACTACTTGCCAATTCACACTACTTAACCTACGTTTAATATTTTTATAGTTCGCCAATTGGTATTCAAAGATTACCTCGTATTCACAGTCATTGGGTCTTTGGTTTTTATGTATGAATAAAGAATATTCGATTGCTGTATGGAAAGCCTCATTTTTCCACAATGGAGTTAATGATTCGGTCACACAGAAATCTTCGTTAATATTTGTTAATAAAAAGTCCAGATAGCAGTTCTGTTGGTTTTTAATGTGATTAATTTGGTTCAGTCCTAAAATTGCGGATTTTTTCAAAAATAAACTGCAATGTTTCATTATCCCCAACGACTGGGAGTAAGATGCTTTCATTTTCTGAGTCCAGAATGAAGTCAGCATGGCGTTGATTAAAGTCTCCATAGATGTGAACTTTAACCTCAGGAGGAAGCTGTGATAAAATTTGTTCAGCACATTGGAAAAAACTTTCGTATGTGCTTTTATGAGCATGGTCTGGAGGAAAATACACTGAGGCAAACACGACCGTTTCACCTGCTATGTGTGATTTCACCCAGATATGCTGAAACGTTTTGAATTTTGAAGTGCTTATTAATTCAGAATTATAATTTGCCGAAATAGCAATTAAAACTCCACCGCCAGACTTTTTCTGAGACTCCAGAAAATTACGGTCGTCTCTAAATACATTATAGCTGCTTCCGAAAACTTCCTCGCTTTTTACACTTTCATCCCAGCTCGTTTCAGTTCCCAGAATAGCCGAGAAGGATGAACTTAGTATGTTTTTATAAATTTCCTTCATTTTGGCTACTCTAGACTATCAACAATAATACCAATGGGTTTAATTATTAAACGCTTACAGCGCCACCTAGCGGCAAAAAGCGAAACTTAAGATTTCTGCATACCTTTGGCCAAGGTTCCCATACAATCTTCCAGCCTGTTGAGCGTCCCCTTAGGCTTGACCGATTTTGCTAAAATTTTGAACGTAGCTTCTAGGAGTGCAGAACAACTGAATCCGGAAGTAAGACTTGGTATTTTTCGATTTTTTTGTTTTTTATACAAGTGTGGGCCACCCTAATGGATAGCGTAGACATCTACAACCATGCGCCTCCATAAGTGTCTCAATCTCCTTAGAAACACTTCTCTGACAATAATATCACTAGAAAACCTTAATTGCAAGCACAACATAACCGGAAGTTGCCAATTTTCATTAAGAAATCAAAAGATTTTCGTGGGTTATGCAAACATGTTTTGGCACCTTTAACCTATAGTAATATGATCAAATTACATTCAGGTATGATTTTATGAGTTGGGCCATTTCACCCCATCTTGGCATTTTGGGCTTTTTTCCCCTAATCTCACGCTCCCAAATTCATCCTATTCGATAATAAGCGATTACGGCACCGATTGATTCCGTTTTTTTTTGTTTTCATGCGTGCTCAATTCTAATAATAAATATAAAAATAAGAAACAAAACAAACAACTCTTCAATCCTTTGTTTTTCGTAGGATGGAAATGGGTGCCACATGCTGAATAAGGGAACCAGTACCCTATTTTCGCGTATCTCGTGATCCCTAAATTTTAAAAAGGAGATGTTTTCAGCAAAGATGTTAGAAAAATCAAAGCAAGTTGTGAACAATTAAATTCAGGAAGTTTCCGTTAGGTGACGTAAGAGAGCATTCAAAAATGCCTCAAAACACGTACCTTAACAAGCAGACAAGACGCACCCAAACAAACCGGTAAAACCGCACCTCTTTAGACGGTGTAGATATACGTGCAGTGGCTCAAAAGGCTTCGTTCAAATATTGCGTAACGTTTGGGAGAGGGAGGGAGTCTGGAGGCATGCAAAGCTCCAACAAAATTTTCCATACAAATGCTGTTTCGTGGGCGATAGAGGAGTTCTTGCGTTACGTCACATTTGAATAAACCCAAAGAGATGAATCATTTGATTTAAAACTCTGTTATTGGGTGACGCTAGTGGGCATGCACATTTTATATCTGATGTATGGGAACATCTATAAATTAGTCACGCGCTTAGGAGAGAGGGGAGGGGTGTGTGTTCAGTAAAGAATGACAACACATACAAAAATTTCAGAGGTCTCATACAAAAAGTGTGACGTAGGGGGGAGGGGGGGTTTGAAAAATGGCAATTTTTGCGTAATTTATGGATGCTCTCTATATCAGGATGCTTATTATTGTAGAATATATAGGCGTTATCGGCAAAGTTGTTTGATAGGGCCTATAGAATATAGACGCTACAGACTTGCGGATACATAGTTAAGTAACGCATTTTTAATGTATTTTATAGCGAACTTGCTGTCCCGGCAAACGTCCTACTGCTTGCCCTCTATATTTGTGAGAAACAGCTCCATAGAGAAATGCTTCGCAAATTCATCTGTATAGGAGCCCTTCTTGTCAGAGGTAGGAGGGGTCTCGGACTGTGCTAAGAACCTTCCCCGTCAAAAAAAATCCCAGCATGTACATTTTCACGCCAATCGGTCGGGTAGTTTTCGTATCCACAGATCATTTGGTTACAGTGGTTTATATCTTGGCAAATATTCCTGATTATGGGATATGTATTTCAAAAAACCATCAAAAGACGGCGAGCCATAGACATTCCATAGAACGTGTTATTTCATGTAAATCGAATGAAATTGAATGTATTTGAACGTTCCGCTCTTCATGTGAGGTTTTTCATGTAAATGCCACATTTTAAGGGTTTCATTTTTGCAAGAATATAGTTCCAGACCATCTTTGGGACAACCGGTAGTATTCCGGGACCGATTACGGGTGTCCTGCCAGAAATGGTGCAATGTAGAAGGGAACAAAATGCATGCATGCGACACATTAAATAGCGGCGCCTTCGATAATGTGAAAAACAATCGTCAAGAAAATAGTCTCAGTCTACATCTAAGACTACCGGTAGGGTTCCGGAATCATTTCTGGGTATCTCGCCGGAACTGGCCAAAGCAAAAATAAACCAAACCAATATCAAAACAAGTGATAAATAAGGGAACAAAATCTAGATAAAATTATAGCTCCATTCAGACATCTCACAACGGTTGATTCAAATACCCATTAGGCCGTCCCTATTTTTGCAAAAGTTGGAAATGTTTAAAGTTCAATATTGCAAAACGATCGTTTTAGCTTAAAAACCATCATGCCAAAATTTGAAGTCCGTATCTCTAAGCTAAGTGCTCCCCAACAGGGCCTGAACTGCCGTGAATCGCAAGTCAGTCCCATCTGCATTATGGACAAAAATGAGTTAATGGCCGTTTTCGACCTTTCTTGGGATGATCTTCCAACTGCGTGAATAAAAATATATAGTTTGTTCAGTGAAATTAAAAAACAACACCAAGTCAGATTGTCCCATAATGAAATGTAATCGCAAGTCAGTCCCATTACGAACTTGTGTATTCTGCAGTACAAAACTCAACACTGTTTTAGCCAGTTTCATATTTTTCACTGTTATGTTTCCACGTTTGAAACAATGTGTGAAAGTTTCATGATGATCGCAGAAGTTTTCAATTCATGGCGATTTTTTTAAGTTTCACATAGAAGTCGAATTTGAAAACTTCAGCGTCCATTTTCTCAATGCCTACTTTTTGCAGATGGGACTGACTTGCGATTCACGGCAGTGAAGTTCTCAAAAATTGTATGGGGTCAAAAAAACCATGAATTTTTTTTTTCGTCGAAAAAAATCACTATTGTACTGAAATTGATGCTCAGAATGGCGATATTTCTATTCGTTTTTGAGTTATCGGACAAAATATGTCTGGTTTCGTGACGATAATATAATTGCAATTTGTTCCAAGTGAAATGTATGTTTGTCTGTGCTAAAGCCATCTCATCAAATCACTTTTTTTACCCGTATTAACGAGATTTTTAACCCTAGGCTAGTTCATCTCGGGACCCACGCTTTACTTCCCTTCCGAAGGAAGAACCCACATTTTGTGAGTATGTCGGGAGTGGGATTCGATCCCAGGTCCTCGGCGTCATAGTCAAGTGATCTAACCATCACACCAGGTCCGCTCCACGCCATCAAATCACACCATACCATTTCAGACTCCTGAGGTTTGAATATGCAGTAGATGGGTCAACGTTGTATGAAAAAATAAAATTGAATCCCATCGACTCCGAAAAAAGTTTTTTTTTGCCATTACGTTATGAAAATTTCAACTTTTCACTGAGTAAAAGAACACTAAAATGGCCTACTTCTTTCATTACAACAAAAGTGTCGAAAATTACTACTCGTGCTGAAAAGTAGCAATTTTAAGCAATTTTTACAACATATTTTTTATTTATTTTCATGTGTGTAATCAATAGTTGGGTTAAATGCATATTACATGAAGTTGATTGGTCATGATACTCAGTCGTACGTCATTCTGCAGAAGTATGTAACCTAGAAAAAAAATCCTATTCACAGCAAAATCAATGCTAAAAGTACTGAGTTTGGCCGACCTTCAACTAGGTGGCGGTAGTGGACAAACATCAAACTCGAACAAAAACGATGCGCGCACCGCGGGTGGGCAGTTGGCCAACTCTCACATTTTTAAATGAACCGTTAAATCGATGCACGATGGGAATCATCAGAGTGCTATCAGAGTCTGTTTGTCTGTGGTTCAAAGTAGCCTACAGGATAATTATGACTTTTTTCTAGAATCTTTCTAACTTCATGTAGAATAGCCCGATCTTTCCCAAATTTGGACCATTGATACACAACTAGTTGATTTTTTGACGCACTTTTCAAAAAGTTACAGCAATTCGACCAGTTTTTGAAACCTGAAAATTTTACCTATCCCGATCATTTTGTCTATCTCCTGTATCTTCACTAACAAGAGGTCAACTAAAAAGTGCTGCTGCTCACAGAAAAAAAAAATGGATGATGTGTAGATCCCAAAATCATAGAAATGGGCTCTGATATCACGAATATTTACTTATGATTTTAGCTTGAATTGTTTTATTAATCTAATTTAAAGCATTCGGGACCGACGACGACGTAATCATAAAAGTAATTTTGAATTTCATGAATTCTATGCAAGGTTCCACCTCACCAATGATTATGAAAATAGATCATGAACATTATTCTTGGCTTCATGAATGGTTCATGGATGCTTCTCATGATCCCAGCTTATTTAATCATAGCTTCATGATTATATTTTCCATTTTTGGTCGTCGAAAACCAAAACAATAACGGGTGCATAGCGTTTAGGTGAAATCAATCATAAAATCATAAATAATTTATTATAATTATTATAATCATGTTGTATATTTTTAAATTGAAATCATATAAATATCGGGAAGTTTTGAGTCATTTTTATGATTTAGGAAATGGATTTTTTTTTTCGTGTAGTTGATCCGCTTACAGTGAACATCTGAGATTTTTTATGCACTTCTCAACAAGTTACAGCTATTTCACCATTTTTTGAAAAGTAAAATTTTTGTCTGTTCCGATCATTTTCCATCCCCTGTTATTAAGCAAAGGTGGCAGAATTTGCATTAAAAGGATAGAAGGTTTTTAAATGATGCCCTGTCATTTTAAACACTGTGTGCCATGAATCGTTCGTTCAACAAATTACGTATAGCATCATTCGCAAGGGTTGAAAAATGTCATTTCCGATTCAAGTGTAATAAGGAAGGTCGTGATACATTGGTTGGCTATCGTTGAATCTTGAAAATAGATTGCTCTGTTGGTTCGATGTGGTTAGTTGTCGTGACCCACGGGTGCAGCACCTCTCTGCTCGCTGGAAGTGGCTACTGAAATGGTCTTTTTTTCGCTTCGTTTAGTTTTTGTCTCTTTTCTGGGATGCCATTACGAGATTATTCTAAATAATGACCCGCTGAGTTGTATGGTTTTTGCATTTCTCTAAATGTACCAGTAGCAGTAGAACAGTGTTCCTCTGTACTTTCAGTCCTCCGCTGCGGGGACCGATGTTGAGCACGTTTATAGTCATTCTGTGCGGCATTACTTTGGGGAATGCAGCGCACCGCAGAACCGAATGATGTACCGGGTCGAGCCCGAAACGGACATGTGGGTATATGAAAATGAACAACCGCACGCGAGCAAACCACCCTTATTGGGAGCCGTTGGATCAACCCAGGTACACTCATCCCAATCATACACAGTAGACATGCAGTGGCATTCCCGGAGAATGGTGCAACCAACCAACTGCAATAAACAATGGTGAGCTGTGTCGGGGTTTCTCTGTTTTTGTCCCTTGCAATATTTTGCACCAGAATGCATTGTTTTCCATTTGTTAAATCCCATTTTTCTCCGCTTGGCTCACATGGAACTGCACTCCCACGGAATTTCCTCCTTTGTTTTTCCGGTTGATTTATCATAACATACAGCCGGTGTCCGCGTCAGGTGAATCAGCTAACAGCTCCGTGACTCAGGATTTTAATTCGAGATAATTACTGTTCGAATGGCAGGAAAAACAGCTATTATAAGAGTAAATTTTAGCAACCGATCATTACCGAACTTAATTAAGTTTAGATTTCAAATTATTGTAATTTCGCTGGTGTAGTAGGCTACGAATAACATGAAAAGCAAAGTACATAAATAAACGTCACTTGTTATCTAAACCGAACTGAGAATAGACGCGTTTCCACTACTCTACATTGGCGTCTGAGGATGGGTCAGTTTGAAACAAGAAAGGAAGATTTTGGCAGCTGCAATTGTAATGAATGAAGAAGTTCGTAGAGGCTGTAGGAAGCTGAACCAACGGAAGGCGGATTTAGAAGAAAATGCAACATTTGAGCAGAAGTTCTTCATTATAAGACGATCTCGGATGAACTTTTGCCTACGGATGAATTAGGATTTCTCGAAAGTGGAGATGTATCGATGGTTTGGACTGATTTCCAATATTTGGTAACTATTTTCTAATTTGTTATACTACAAACGGATACGGAAGTGATTGGTTCACTGCAAGGACTGGAAAGTGTGTTCCATACGGCTGTTTTTGTGTTACATAATCGATTCTTATTCCTTATGATACGACGGAAATATTGCGTACGATCAATTATTGGCTGTGTTAGAACAACTAAAACGAAACATCAATCATGAGCAAGCTTTAATAAGGGAATCAGCGATTACATTTCTGATTCTACGTTATCATAGAAAACACAACCTCTTGATGAAGCTGAGCTATAAGGTTCAGTTTAACTTATATTGTCAATGTTTATCCTTGGTGCATGAAGCGGCAAAGCAGATACTGATACAAATATTACTACCTTATCTATCCAGTGCGTGTATGATCTAGCAATGTTGAAATGGACAGCGTACGATTGCGATATATGGTGAAAAAAGTGATTGATCAATGGTACACTATTAAACAGTTAACAATAGTTTTCCCGGCATACATTGTATTGCTACGTTAAAAGCTCTTATGGAGATGATAGACGCTGTTGCGTAAAAGTTAGCTCACACTTGACGCTGCGGATGTTATTAAGAATTTTCATGGATGTTGTGAACCACACGGTATGTCGGATAATGAATGGAAGATCATAATATTAAAACTAGTTTTTTATAACTAGAAATGATAAGGTAAATTCAAAGTACAGAATACACTTGTTATTCAATTGATTATTATTATTATTATTTATTAACGAAACTTCACACCAGAGGAATGGTTGGTATTCTATTCATGTTGTTAATATTGAGGAGGTTTTTCATCAAACTTTGGAACGATTAGATGAACGCGACTTTGGTTTTACTATGATCTGATTTTCGTTTGAGTTTCACAGAGGCTTTATATAATCGTGTTCATAGGTATCACAAAGTATAATAAACGGGTTGATAAGACAAATTTAAATAAGAAAGGCGTCATGGTTTTTTGGTCATTGATTATCATTCATTACATGTAAATACATCAAAAAGGTAATCCATAAATTTCAATAAATGTACAAAGTAATAAATTTTGAATAAAAGTTCAAACCTAGATTTGTATACGCAAACATTTGCAAATAATTACGTAAAGAACTGGATTGCCTCAAGCAGGTTTCAATATGTTGAGTTTTTAAATATCCAAATCCAACTATCTGTAAAACAAAAGGTCGCACTGTAATGTAAATTTAACATAGCGAGTTTAGCGTCCTAGCGACACCGTTAAATACAAACTTATAAATTGATTACGTGATTTGGCATTAAACAATTGGATGAATTACAAAATAAATCTACCTTGAAATCTACTTAGAACATGGATGCAGTTTGAATTTTACTGAAACTTGGTATTTGTGAATAAAAAAAAAAATATCTTCGTTAGTAATAATTAAAACTAAATTATTATACTTTAGTAGAGAAGTTACAAAATGTTTGAGGAACATCTTTTTGATTTCTAGTATGAATTGAAGAAAACTTCATGCATGTTTTAGTCTTAAGCGAAAGTAGTCTAGTTGAAGCATTCATGACAAACAGAGATGCAGGAATTATTCCAGCCTGCTCTAGACAAAATAAAGAAATAGGATTTCTAGTCTGCAACTAAATGTACAGATAATCTGGATGACCAAGAAATGTGTAACCGAGTAATTGAACAAATATTTGTTTACCCCCGAGGGATCGCTTTGATGTATTTTGTACAAAACGTTGAAAAATCTCGTTTTTTTGTACTCAGCATTAGCGTGGTGCTGACGGTGGTGGCCAACCGCGTGAGTTACGGATGGTTGAGTTATTACACTGCTATTTAGCCTGTTCATGCTTGAACGAAGAACAACGTGCACGTATTTATTGATACAATCTATTGTACTATTACAATTTACATGCGTGAAATTTGTGAGTGAAAAACAATATGCAATGTTTGATTGAAAAATATTATTAAAAATTCCTGCGTTCATGTGGTCACATGTAAACTAGATGAGGATTTTCCTAGTGTAGTTTCGGAAAACATTTTGATGGAAGTTATAAGCTGAATTGGTGCTTATGTTGAACTATTATTTAGCATAACATAAGCAGAACGTAGTTTCAAAATAACCACAAATCTGTTGTAAGTTTGCATGCACTAAAGTACATGCAAAGGAAACAGAAGGTTTTAGTCATAATAAAAAGACCAAATGAAGGAGATGCGTCTCAGTCCATTTGGCAGTCCAGTCTATCATGAGATGAAGGAAGTGTGACTTCAGTCCATCTATGATAAAGGGATGAGCAAAGGAAACGTAAGGTTTCAGTCTGCAATAAAAAGACCAGATGAAGGAGATACGTCTCAGTCCATTTGGCAATCCAGTCTATCATGAGATGAAGGAAGTGTGACTTCAGTCCATCTATGATAAAGGGATGAGCAAAGGAAACGTAAGGTTTCAGTCTGCAATAAAAAGACCAAATGAAGGAGATGCGTCTCAGTCCATTTGGCAATCCAGTCTATCATGAGATGAAGGAAGTGTGACTTCAGTCCATCTATGATAAAGGGATGAGCAAAGGAAACGTAAGGTTTCAGTCTGCAATAAAAAGACCAAATGAAGGAGATGCGTCTCAGTCCATTTGGCAATCCAGTCTATCATGAGATGAAGGAAGTGTGACTTCAGTCCATCTATGATAAAGGGATGAGCAAAGGAAACGTAAGGTTTCAGTCTGCAATAAAAAGACCAGATGAAGGAGATACGTCTCAGTCCATTTGGCAATCCAGTCTATCATGAGATGAAGGAAGTGTGACTTTAGTCCATCTATGATAAAGGGATGAGCAAAGGAAACGTAAGGTTTCAGTCTGCAATAAAAAGACCAGATGAAGGAGATACGTCTCAGTCCATTTGGCAGTTCAGCCTATCATGAGATGAAGGAAGTGTAACTTCAGTCCATCTATGATAAAGGGACACATACTTCAAAATAATAAAAATAATGATAATGCGTATTTATTAATACTTTAACTATTCTATATTTCTGCAGCCATTGCTCAGGATTATATGAATAATTTGAATAGAAGATCAAGAAATCTGAAAACGACATAATACCAATATTTGAGGTAAGACATGCAATCTGATGATGAAGAAATAAAAGGTATCAATGTAAATGGTGAAGTATTGACATGAAATAAATTTTGAAAATGACTTTTCTAATATATAATTCCAAATCTTAATTAGGTACAATCCAAAGGATAGCCTTGATGACCGGAAGATTGACTCCACAGGAACACATCCGTTACTTCGAAGAATCAGTGCAGAGGAGAACTGCTGATGATCTGAAATACCGATAATGAACTATAAAAATATATTATTTGTTGATATAGGAACAATAGCAAAACGTAGATCAGCTGACAAACATTATGTGAATGTACAGATGTATTAACACCACAACTATACCGGAGGACAGGTTAAACTAAAACATGTATTATCTAAATTAATTTAAATCTATTTAAAGGTAAGGAGAGATGTAGTAGGCTACGAATAACATGAAAAGCAAAGTACATAAATAAACGTCACTTGTTATCTAAACCGAACTGAGAATAGACGCGTTTCCACTACTCTACAGCTGGTTGATGGGGCTTTGCGCGATATACGTACTAGAAAATGGGTTGTTGTTGAGCACGTGAAATGCAGCTTTGAATTTGTAAACTAACAAAACGCAACTGAGCTATAGAAGTGAACTTCGTATGAAGCACGATTTTGTTCCATAGAAATGTTGTTTTACATTGGGTGGATATCTTTTAGACTGGATGTAGAGCGGACCTGGTGTGATGGTTAAAGCATCATGCCGAGGACCTAGGATGGAGTCCCACTCATGATACTCAGCGCATTATTTGAAATCTTCGCGAAAATCAGGAGGCTACGGTGGGCGGGTCACGTCAACAGTATATCCGACAGCAACCCGATTAAAATGGATCAACTTGGATGCTTTCGACTGCTGGGAGTTCGTACCGGGAGACTTTTTCGGCTTTCAGTCTTTAGAGCGGTCAGAACTAAAGCATGTTTTCTACGCCCGACGTTTCGATTGTATATTCAATCTTCTTCAAGGGTTCTATAATAGAATTGGACTGAGTTACACTAACAAAGATACACATAATCACATTTGCTTACAGAAAAGTTTAGTTCTTTGTCTGGTGGATTGTTTTTGGTCATTCTCGTCAAGCTTTTGGTGTTCGTCAATTTCCTAAAATTAATTTTCAAAACGAACACATTAGACATCTCACAATATTCAAAATATAACATTCACTAACTATTTTACTGGACAAAACGGAAAAAACTTGGCAACGGTTCACTACTTTGTCTTGTTTCTAACTATTCTAACTATTTTACGATTTCAACCGTCATTTTGTAAAACTATTCTATAGAAGTGGGTCAAATATTGAATGCAAGTTTAGTGGGTAAAATGTCTATTGGGTGTCATTGTCATTGTCAGTAGTGTTCGTCAGATTGTTACTTGTCTGTCTATCTACATGATTTGTTTTGATTTTTGTCCTTAGTGTATGTAAAATTCCTGCATATGTTGTACTTAAACTATCACAGTTGCTTCGTTTGTTTACTGTTTTTTCGGTGTTGATTATATGGCACACTTCTAAAACAGGGAGAGCGGAGCACCGTCGATGTGAGTCTAGTATCTCCGTACGGTCCAAAGCGAAGCGATGGTTGTTGTCGGCCGAATGCAGTAGGAGAGCGGTTCTCTCCTTAAGGCGGCCGAGTTCATAGCTGTTGTAGTTCGAGTCGTTGTTGTTTTCGTTGATGTCATTCATAAGTTTGTCTAGTTTGTTTATGTCGCTCTTATGGTGTCCCAGTCTCTTCTTCAAACTAGTTGTTGTGAGGCCAACGTAGCTGGCATCACAGTTTTCACAGGGGATCCTGTATATCACATTATTGCGAAGCTCCGGTGGGATGCGATCCTTGGTCTGCGTAAACAGGCTCTAAATGGTAAATTCATTCCTTGTTGCTAGTCTAGTGTTCGGATAGTCAGCTTTGAAAACTTTAGCTAATCGACCACTGAGCATGTTAACGTGTACCATGGGTTTGTAGATCACATCATCATTGTTGGTAGTGTTGTCTCTTCTCGATGTTGTAGAGTGTTGATTGATGAGACAGTGTCGTAGAGATCTCCGATAGTGGTTTGTTTGAAGATGTTGGTCGATGATGTTGTTTATGGCTGTCTGAGGGAGATTCGTACTTAGCTTCCTAACCCGTTTTATGAAGTAGTTAACCATATTGATCTTCATATGCAACGGGTGGCTGGACAAGAAATCCAAGAAACGGCCCGATGACATAGGTTTACAGTACCATTCCGTTTTTATGGACTGATCTGGTAGACGAACAAGGACCATGTCCAAATATGGAAGCCGATTGTCTTGTTCTCTCTCAAAAGTGAACTGTATGTTCGGGTTGTAACTATTGAACATATTCAGTACTTCTAACACCCTATCTACCGGTAAAGCTAGTATTAGATCGTCTACATACTTTTTTATGACCGGGATGGGAAAGTTGATTTTAGCCATCACGTTGTTCATCAACAATTCCATGACCATATCTGCGATCGTGGGAGATAAAGGGTTACCCATTGCTGTGCCTGATACTTGCTTGTAGTATCTTCCACGGTAGGAGAAATAGCTACACTCGATACAGAACACAGTGATCTCCAAAAACAGATCGAGATTTATGTCTGTGTGTTTTTTGATCTCATCCCAACATTGTATGATTGTGTGGGAGACCAACTCTCGAGGAATGCAAGTAAACAGAGAGACAACATCGAACGACACTAACACGTATCCCTCGGGTAAGCGGACAGAGTTGATATAGTCACAAAACGAGAAGGAATCTGTGACGTTGTATCTACTATTTATCGACGCTTGCAGTATGCGGCCGACGTATTTAGAGAGCATATACGAAGGTGCACCTATGTTCGGGACAACTGGTCTTAGGAATAGTTTTACAAAATGACGGTTGAAATCGTAAAATAGTTAGAATAGTTAGAAACAAGACAAAGTAGTGAACCGTTGCCAAGTTTTTTCCGTTTTGTCCAGTAAAATAGTTAGTGAATGTTATATTTTGAATATTGTGAGATGTCTAATGTGTTCGTTTTGAAAATTAATTTTAGGAAATTGACGAACACCAAAAGCTTGACGAGAATGACCAAAAACAATCCACCAGACAAAGAACTAAACTTTTCTGTAAGCAAATGTGATTATGTGTATCTTTGTTAGTGTAACTCAGTCCAATTCTATTATAGAACCCTTGAAGAAGATTGAATATACAATCGAAACGTCGGGCGTAGAAAACATGCTTTAGTTCTGACCGCTCTAAAGACTGAAAGCCGAAAAAGTCTCCCGGTTAAAATGGATCTCGAGAGCAATCCGTCCGGTACAAGAAGACGTGGTGCGCAGCAAGCTAGATGGGGCAATCAATGCTAAAAGGACTGAGTTTGGTCAACCATCAACTAGGTTGCGGTAGTGAGCAAACGTCAAACTCGTACAAAAACGATGCGAGCGCCACGGGTGAGCAGTTTGCCAACTATCAATTTAAAAAAAATGCCATTTAATTGGTGTACGATGGGAATTATCAGAGTGTTACGTATGTTTGTCTGTGAAAATACTATCGTGAACCAAAACAATATTTTTCCACAATCGGATTCCTTGCAAAGTTTGCAATATATGATATAAATATCTAGTTTACTTTAGAAAAGCTTATTCGAAATGAGAATTAGTAGCGTGACGTTAAAATAATTCGCAAGCTTTCCAATGAAAACTAAATGTTCAACAGATCATATTTACTAGAAAATATACTGGGAAGCCTTGTAAATAGAAGGCACAGAATGTTGTTAATTGACAAATTGAGAGATGATATTTATGATGAAAAAAAACGCATTCTGGTGGGATTCGAACCCACGACTGCGTATTCGCTAGACCGGCGCTTTAACCAATTAAGTCACAGAACAAGTAACGATTCTGCGGAATAGAAAGCAAAACTGACTCAGAAGACACACCATGAACATTCCTTTTTCACAAATCTTTCTCTCTATCATATCATAACATTGTAATGATTGCAAAATTTTTAAAGAAAAAAATTGAGATTAACGGTTCTAAGGTATGCGCACAGCAAAATCTAGCCAAAGAAAATCAAGCAGTAATGATGCATTCTCACTTATTCCCAAACCAAGAGCAACTCATCGTAAAAAAGCATTAGTTTACTTTGAATGGACTTCAAGACATTGCTGATTTGACTCATTATATCCCTCGTCTCGAGTTTTGCGCCTGAGTCCTTCCGTAAAGTTTTGCACAGTATCTTCGATCGCTTGCTAAAAAGATTTTACCACCTATTCGTCAAATTCAATCTTATTTTTTGATAAAAGATCTCTTTCTTGACATATTTTGAAGGTTCCAAATCACGGTTACCCAATATTTTTCAATTGGTGTGAGTTTTGAAATGTATCAGATATTCCGTTTTTCTAAAAACAAATACGGTACAATTTTCACATAGTTTTCTGCATACAAACGTATGTAAGTATTCTCCTCCATAAGCAGTTCTCTAAAATAAAAACTCTCATTTTTAGTAAACACCCATGCCGCACAGAGAATGTGTTGCAAACGCGCATTTTTTAAAATTGCTCGTACACTCACATTTTTGCAAAATATCAATATTTTCCGGTATTTGAAGGTGGTTTATAAACCCAGTGAGGTTACATATATACATTTATTTGTTCAATATCATGAAGACAAGACATAATCAACAATAGTACGCCACAATACTCGGTTTGTGGCTGTCGCTCTCCATCCTCGGTCGCGCCCAATACTCGCCAGGTCACGCTCCACCTGGTCCGCCCATCGTGCTCTCTGCGCTCCACGCCTTCTTGTGCCAACCGGATCAGTTGCAAACACCAGCTTTGCAGGGTTGTTATCCGGCATTCTTGCAACATGCTCTGCCCACCGTATCCTTCCGGCTTTAACCACCTTCTGGATGCTGGGTTCGTTGTTAGGTGCAGCGAGCTCGTGGTTCATCCTTCTCCGCCACACACCGTTCTCCTGCACACCGCCGAAGATCGTCCTTAGCACACGTCGCTTGAAAACTCCGAGTGCTTGCAGGTCCTCCTCGAGCATGGTCCATGTCTCGCGCCCGTAGAGGACCACCGGTAGTATTAGCGTTTTGTGCATGGTGCATTTGGTGCGTGGGTGAATCTTTTTCGACTGCAGTTTCTTCTGGAGCCCGTAGTAGGCCCGGCTTCCACTGATGATGCGGCTCTGAATTTCACGGCTCACGTTGTTGTCAGCCGTCAGTAAGGATCCGAGGTAGACGAATTCCTTCACCCCCTCGAAAGTATCGCCGTCTACCGTAACATTACTACCCAGACGAATCCGGTCGTGTTAAGGATTTTGTGAAAATCGTTAACCGGCTGTTGAGCCCGGCTCGTCGCATCACACCTTCCAGAGCGATGTTGAAGAGTAGGCAGGAGAGTCCATCACCTTGTCGCAGTCCCCGGCGAGATGAGAATGAACTGAATAGTTCACCCGAAACCCTTACGTAATTTTGCACACCGTCCATCGTTGCTTTGATCAGTCTAGCAGCTTCCCAGGAAAACCGTTTTCGTCCATGATTCTCCATAACTCTGCGCGGTCGATACTGTCGTATGCCGCTTTGAAGTCGATGAACAGGTGATGCGTTGGGACCTGGTATTCACGGCATTTGTGGAGGATTTTCCGTACGGTAAAGATTTGGTCCGTTGTCGGCCGGCCGACGATGAAGCCGGCTTGATAACTTCCCACGAACTCATTCGTTTTAGGTGACAGACGACGGAAGATGATCTGGGATAGCACTTTGTTGGCAGCTTTCAAAATAAAAATCGTCCTGAAGCTCCGTCCTCCACTGCACTGGCGTTGTCGTTTCCTCCGTTGCCGTGGGCTCCCGTGCCTACGTTCTCCACGCCGTTCAGGTGCTGATCGAAGTGCTGCTTCCACCTTTCGATCACCTCACGTCCGTCCGTCAAGAGGCCTCCGTCTTTATCCCTGCAAATTTTGGCTCGCGGCACGAAGCCGTTGCGGGGTGCGTTGAGCTTCTAATAGAACTTCCGTGTTTCTTGGGAACAACACAGCAGTTCCATTTCTTCACACTCCACTTCTTCCAGGCGGCGCTTTTTCTCCCGATAGAGGCGGGTCTGCTGTTTCCGCTTCTGTTTGTAACGTTCCACGTTCTGTCGAGTCCCTTGCTGCAGCATTACCGCCCTCGCTACGTTCTTCTCCTCCAAAACCGTTCTGCACTCTTCGTCGAACCATTCGTTCCGTCGATTCCGTTCCACGTACCCGATGGTGCTCTCGGCTGCGTCGTTGATGGCTGCTTTCACTGTACTCCAGCAGTCCTCTAGAGGGGACTGATGCGACATCCGGTTGCTTCAGTCACTCTAGGTTTTACCGTGGCGGTCGCCGGTACCGTACATTGTTGATGACGGAGAGTTTTGGGTGCAGTTTCATTCCGTCTGCTGTGGTGATCTCCAGATGTAACGATAAGGGAGGCTGTGTTGGAAAAAGGTGCTACGTATGACCATATTTTTGGAGGCGGCGAAATCAATGAGTCGTAGACCGTTTTCGTTCGTCTGCTGGTGGGCGCTGAACTTACCAATCGTCGGTCTGAATTCCTCCTCCTGGCCTACCTGAGCGTTCAAATCTCCTATGCAGGCTTGATAATCCTCCTCGAAATCAAAAGAGTTTTGCAACATGCTCTAGAGCGGTGTTTTGCTTTTGCCTCGTCGCGAGGGAGCGAACGAACCCCAAACAGAGAGGCAATAAAAACTGAGCGAGGAAGAGGGAAACGAAAAAAGAGCCGATGATTATTTCGGGTTTTTGAGTGCGATTTTCGCCTCGAGAGTCTTTCTTTGTATGGGAGTGGAACTCGCGAGAGCTTTTTGAGTGTGAGTGGACGTGAGAAACACAACAAGCAATTATGAGTGTTGGACGAACTCCTCGCTGCGCGGCAAGCTCGCGCTCGGTGCTGTTGAGGATTTGCGTTGTGATTTCTGAGTTTTATTTTCACTCCTCAGAAAATCGCCAAAATCGCTTCCTCATTTTCTCGCGAGGGAGTTTCTGTCAAGCCTGCTCCTATGATGATCTTGACGTCGTGGCTTGGGCAGCGATCGTACTCGCGTTCGAGCTGCACGTAAAACGCGTCCTTGTCATCATCGGTACTTCCGGAGTGTGGGCTGTGCACGTTTATTATGCTGAAGTTGAAGAATCGGCCCTTGATCCTCAACCTGCAAATTCTTTCGTCGATCGGCCACCAACCGATCACGCGCCTCTGCATATCACCCATCACGATGAAAGCTGTTCCCAGCTCGCGTGTGTTGCCGCAGCTCTGGTAGACGGTATGATTACCTCAAAACGTTCGCACCATGGATCCTGTCCAACACACCTCCTGTAGCACTACGATGCCAAACCCGTGGTCCTTCAGTAGATCGGCGAGTATACGGGTGCTCCCAATGAAGTTGAGAGATCGGCAGTTCCACATACCGAGTTTCCAATCGCACGTCCTTTTTGTTCGCTGGGGTCGTTGCCGTTAATCTCGGTTCGTATTATTCTGTTGCTGATTTTCCGTTACAATGTTTTATGGCTGGCTCGTAGGGCCTGACACTAACCCCCTACTTTCCGGAGGACCAAAGTGCACAGTTGAGCTTAGAGTCCTTCCCTGGCACTCAGACGTAGATCAGTCGCCCCTAACATGGGGATCAGACGCTGTTGTGAGCCGCTCCTCCTGGAGAACAGATGCTCAGGTTTGTCGAAGCAAACACCCCCCCCCCCCCTTCCCTGTTAGCCCATGACCAAAGTTCCCACCGGGGTTGGTTACCCAATCTTCCCTAAGGTTACCCCAGTGAGGTTACTATATCGAAATTATTGCAAAATACATGCTCATGTGAGTGCACGAGCTGATTTAAAAAATGTGTGTAGAGCATCTATAACTCAGTCAAATTTGAACCAATTGACATAACTTTTGGAATGTGGTGAGATGGGTATAGTATCTACCCGAGTACAACCTTTCAAGTCAATTAATTCAAAACTGACTGAGTTATAGTGGAAAACAGACGAATATAGAAGCCACCGCCCAAGTGGCGCGATACCCTATATAACACATTCTATGTGCGGCATGGATGTTTACTAAAAAAGTGCAGGCCTAACATATTTTTGAGCGTGGCCGTTTTTGCATGAGGAAAAAAATCAATCCAAATTAATACAGAATATCTGTGCTTTTGAATAAGGGGTGCCTGCCATTCCTCGTAGTGAAAAAACTGATTTGTTGTACATGTATTTTTGAAAGCTTGATTTTTCAAACCACAGTTTCATATTGTTGACTAAACTATGCATTTCTGGCCAAACTTCGATTATTCCTTGGTCTTAAATTGATTGGCAACCATTCAACGTTGTAAGGATGTATGAAACCGATTACTTGAAAGCTAACTAAAGTCTGCTGGGACATTCGTTTTATCGTACATTGTCAGATTTTCAGCACGTTTGTTAAAAACATTTTCGAGGACTTCTTGTTCCTTTGACTCTGTTTCAAACACAATATCAAATTATTAGTTTTCATTTTTCGATTCCTTGCACAATAAGCTTTCATTTGCTCCATAGGTTCCCATGATTCGATGAAAATTGTAAAATTTCTATCCAAAATGCGGTGGCTAGATTTTGTTGTGTGCATACCTTATTTATGAGTAATGGATAGTATGCAGATCGCAAGAAATTTCTTGGGCTATCTCGATGCGTTTAAGGTGAATATATAACGAAGCCACACCTCAAATTTTCAAGAGCACAAATCTAATGAACCGTTTGCGCTGAAAAGTTGATTGATTGGTAATCCGCTGGTGGTGACCAAACAATCAACTTTTCAGCGAATGCCAACATTCGGTTCTTCAGATTTGTGCTCTTGAAAATTCGGGGTGTGGCTTCGTCATATCTTCACCTTAAAATTCAGTCAAGGAATCGATCAAGAAATGAGAAAGCGTCGCTTTATTCCGGATCCTAGTACGGAGCTGAAACGAAACGTCAAAACAAATGGGGTTTAGCTGTGTTAAATTTCTTGATTATTCTGCTCACGGAAAAATAATGCACTGAACGAAAATTACTTGGGCGATCCGTTTGAAGTGCATACCTTGCATTAAGACATCAAAACGTTTTAGCGTCACGGTAGAATTTATCTAATATTCTAAAAAAAAATGGATCACGGAAAAAATCATCATAAATATACCGTAAAAATGACAGAACGTGCGGCCTTTTTTACGAATGAACTGCAAACCTCGCTGAACAGAAAGCATACAAAGTATGAAAATATTAAATATTAAAAATCCAAATTTAAGCTACATAAACTTCACTGCCTTTGCAAATTGAGTAGAAGTTGTGAAGCACTTGGAATCACGTAGTATCAATTATTACTTCTTGCTCGAAGAAGTTAAAACTGCCAAAGTATAGACACATTGTATCTTTTTGGTTTCACAAAATTATGCGATTAGACCAGATCACTGACCATCATGTTCTGACGAGAAAACTTGTTCTGAGCTCTGCTTTTTTGCACACTACACTCTGTGAAAACCTATACACCTATCCACAAATTCATGCATTCCTAATGAGACACTCAGAGCAGAAGCTGAAATCGTGACTTTCAGTCCCATGCCATCCGGTGCAAGTGCAAAAGGAAATAAAATCTACCTTATCCTCTATCTTTGCCAAAAGACAAAACTTCAGAATGCTAACGGGAGAAAACCATAACTAACGACGAAGTTGAAAGGTGGTTAGGGATAGAATTAGGATACTTCTGGCTTCCTATGGCTTGCCGGTACCGAGCACGTACCTAGTCCCTTTGCCGTACAGATATTTTGTGGAAAAGTTTTAGAATGGAGGTAAAGAGAGTAGAGGGATCAAATCACTCATTCGTATCTTATAGTCCCAAAATGGAAACATCAATCTGGTTTCATTTTAAGCCATTGGTTCTAAAATCTCGTTTGACATATCGATTGCACACCAGAACAGGACCGAGGTATGTTTTGCGCTCAATCTGTGACTTTTTTTGGAGTTTATAAGAGATGTTTTATGGTTTGGAAATAAATGCCTCAAATGCGTTTGAAGGATATGGAATACTTACACTGCACAATGCCCACACCCTAAGCTTATTCAGAAAAATACCTATAGATCGGTCAATTTTAAAGCTACATAAAAGCTGTCTTCAGCAAACTTACTCAAAATTGATAGATCTACAACTTTTCCGAAGAATGTGTTCAGTTATTCTTGCAAATAAAAAAGTTTGGTTACCAATTTCTTTTAGTATATGGACCACCCTAATTTTCATGCACATTTTAAAGAGCGCCTTATCATTACGGACAACTTTGTAGAAGACCATATTTGCCTAAAAACTCATTTGAAAGCGTTGAATGCATCTTTCCTCGTAAATTTGGTTCGTGGACCACCGTGAACTGTTCAACACTAAAGCTAGCAAGCCAGTATATTAAAAAAAAAAAGAGTTTGTAGACAAAAAAATGAATATAGAGCTGCTAAGCAATATTTGAGGGTGGATTGATATTTTGATTCAAATGCTGTAGCGTAGAACCTCATGCCAAAGATAGAAAAAAAACTTGGTTAACCTTTCAGGACGCGCGCCATCAAGCAACCGTAACTGCACCGCGCTCGCGATGTATACGACGAGCGAGTTTTTTTTGTGGTGTTGTTCTTTTTACAACAGCGCGAGTCCTGAAGGGTTAACTGCATGGGCTTTTCTCACATTTGGTCAACCAGCGTAATCAACCGCGCATGAATGAATAAGTAAGTAAGTGTGATAGTATATCAATGGTAAATTCTAGATAGAATATGCGATTGATAAGAAGAAAAAAACTTGAATACTGTTCACTGCCAGATCTACTGCGAAACTTGTTATGGCGAGCGAACCGAAACCATTCGGACTGGTTTCCTCTCCATTCGGATATTCAGATGCGTTTCGTAGATAATGTATTCAAATTTATTTCCATAATATTATGAAAAGTCCGTGGCATTGGCCACTTGATTGTCTCGGTGGCCTTTTCGGTTGCTTCTCTTGCTCTTTCAACCACGCCTTCAATCAAGTTTTTAAGTTGTTAATTCAATTCGTGTTGCACTCGTTTTGCCTTTGTTTCCATAGCAGAGCAGAGAACAACCATTTTGCTCTGCACTTTGCAGACAGGATCGGAAAGCACAGAACGCCAGACCCTTAATTGCATCAGAATGGGGATGATTTTTTGTTCTTTCTATGCCGTTTTTCGTCGAATAGGGGCATAAACAACGTTCCCAAAATTGTGATGCATTTTTGAGAGAAAAAAAATATTTGAGAACTGAATTTTATGCTTAGATTTTGGAACACGGTGGGACCCGCTTCTCGTCCACCGTAATTTCTCAGTTGTTTTCCAAACTACATATGCCGTAGTCACAAAAAAATGCAGCTATTGGATGTCTGACTGTCGGTAAACGTATTTCAAGACTCTCGACTGTGCTTAGTATCCCAAATATTGCGGAGATTCCACCTGTTTAGATTCCTGCGCGAAAATTAGTTGCGTGGATTTTTCTTGCGTGGGCCCACAGATATAAAAACAGACCGCGTCCTGGTTATTTTACGCTGCGTTGTTAAGTACCCATTTGGTGATAGTTTTGCATTATAAACAAATATTTATAATTCGTCCTCGCTGAAAATGAGCCTAATAATTTATTTGCGTCGGAATCTATAAATCTTTGCAACGGGCAATAACACATCAAGTTTTTTTTTAAATTGCTACAAGAGTGTCATTGACCAATATCATTGCAACCGTAGCCATAGCATTTTAAACTTCAAACTATCTACCATAACCTCTTGTGGATTAGAATATGCCTGCTGTGCGCACATGTTTTTTATGAATTTATATTAAATATGAAATGAAATGATATTGGTCTACGTTTGATTGGCGACAACAAATAAATTAACTTCATTGGAAGCAACCGCAAACTCGCTGTTCCAATGAAGGACCGCGGGTTCGGCATCGTAGCACTGCAGGTGATGAGCCAAGTATAGATGACAACTCTAAGGTATGTTAGATCGCCATTTTTTTCACCCATGCATGAAAAATAGTTATGAAATCCCATTTGTGCTCTGTGCAAAACTATTTACCACTACTGATGCAAAGGAGGATCTAGCAACTTTTTTCTCCCACAAAAAAAATTCAACGTGCTGTAACTTGTCATAGAATGCATCAAAAAATCTCAAATTTTGACTGTTTGTCAACCTATTATATGTGCATTACTGGTATAAATTTGGACCCTATTGAAAATTTTTTCGCGAAGCTAGAACCGTTCGGGTAAAACATTATTTTTTACCCAAGTAACAATTTCAATTCCTTTTAGATTTGATTATTTTTATGGAAGATTTATCACAGCATGACCAATTCATGAAACATTTGTAGTTGTTTTTATCAAGAGAAAACAATCTTCGTTCGTTTGCGGTTTTTAAGTTGTCTTCAAGTTAATTTTGAAATTCGTGCATTAAACAACTGAATTTACAAGAGCATTAAATCTTATAATAAGTTTTAAGGCGTATTTGAAGTTATTTTCAACACATAACATCAACATATTTTATTAAATGTTTATGCTACGTTTATTCAAGTGCATTTCATCTGGCTAATCCTCCTTTAAAAACTTCTTGAAGCCTTCTATTCTTGAACTAGAGCCATTACTCTGGAACAAGAACTATGCGAAATAATAATAAGACAACGAACTATTTTTCAATCCATATAATGAATGTAACAAATTGGTTGAAAAACCGTGTTCTGATGCAAATATAAACACATCAACATGTTTGCTCACTGATAATTTAGCCATTCTTGTGCTAAAAAGTAATCATGTCAACGAAATAATGATTTTACGGCCAATCAAAAATGCGAGTAGCTGGCTGCTGTCGTTCTGCCTTCAACCAGTTCCTCGCACAGGCCACAGCTATGCAAATCGAAAATGAAATGGGTACTTACTGTGACTTACTGCTTATACTCATGCCAAATAGTGTAATTTTAGTAAGTTTCACTTCATTATTAATTGCAAAAATACAGGAAACAAAATAGAATTGGCACATCTTGACGCGAAACACCGTGAAATGTACAGAGACAACTTTCTAGCATCGAAAACGTAAACAAACAATTGTCAAAGGCTGTTACTCTTGAATAAAACGAATAAGTTTCATTTAAGACGAACAAATCTGCCTTAAGATCATAACTAGTAAAAACAATCTTCAATAAAGGCTGTAGCTTTCATGCTAGGTGACATGGTTCCATCATTGTTATGAGGCGGTTTTGATTAAAGGTAATAACAATTGATGGCGGCTGCATGAGTTTTGTTCGCTTGGAACGGCAGCCATGTTTAGATGGAATTGAAAAAGTGGCGTAGCATTTTGTTTTTATATGAAATTTATGTCTTCGTATATTAATGATTGATATTATTTTTGGGGCGCTTTGTTGTTTTCGTATATATTGGGCGGCATTTCAACGAAAAAATGAGTATGGCACGGAAAATTTTGATTCCCTGTCATCAATGATCTGTCAGGCAATCTTGATGCTACAGCCATTTCAATTTGGTGAAAATTAATTTGCAGTTCAATTAACATTTCATCCATGAAACAAAACTTGTTTGCATCTGCATAATGCTTAGGTAAAAGATTTCATTTATTATGCACTGTTGACACTTTTGAGAAAGACAGCTAAAAGACCAACATGTCTCAAGCTATTCTTGTTAAAGTTTCATGAAGTTCTTATAATCAATCATCAGTGCAAGTACATAAATACAACTAGTTTCAAAGCAGTCTTCAAAAGCAGCTTTGAAGATCTCCTGAAGAGTGGGCCAGATTATTCTTATGGATGTTTTATGCCTATTTTATCTCAGATTTGCAGAACAAAGAGCTTTATTGCTAAGTTTTATTATTCTATCTTAGAAATTACTTCAGGATTGCCACAAAAGTATAATTGTTACTTGGGTAGACAACTCATTTTTGAGCTGTCATATCTCGGAAACTAGTGAACCGAATTGAAAGAATTTTTTAACATTTATCAACAATATATTGATACTTAATACAACGTTATAAAATGTAATATTTTCTCATATAGAGGAAAATAAGTCAATTTTACAATACCACACAAACATTACTAAATGTGTTCTTCCTTTAATCTAAATAGGCTCTAATATATCTGATTAAAGATAACTTGAGAACAGAAGTGGCAAACCTCTGGATATCAACACTAAAATTTGTTGACATTGACGTAAAAAATATATTTTTTAGAGAAAAATCCAAAAAGTGTCAATTCATGATAACTTTTTTCATCGTTCAAAAAGTATCTATGTTTTGATAGTCTGAGAAGCATTTATATATTGTTAGTGTACGTACAAAATTTCATTCAATTCGGTTCACTGGTTTCCGAGATATGATAGTTCAAAAACTAGTTGTCTAAATAATAGTGTTTTACCCGAACGGTTCTAATTTTGCGAAAGATTAATTAATCGAGCCCAAATTTGTACCAATGATGCACATATAATAGGTTGACAAACAGTCAAAATTTTAGAATTTTTGATGCACTCTATGAAAAGTTATAGCATGTTGAACTTTTTTGTGAGAGAAAAAAAAAGTTGCCTATCCCAAACATTTTGGCCATCCGCTGTATACTTGGGGTGATGAGTTGGAAAGGATCCATAGTGCGAACGTTTAGACCAGATCTGAGTTGCACTTTTTTTTGCTCCGAATGAAAGTTACACAGAGAAAAATTTCTACTCAATGACTGAGTTGGCTTTACTCAGAAATCGAAAAATCCTTTGTTTTCTTACTCAGTTTCAGCTAAAAGTGGGACAACCCTTTGCCAAAGGATTTTTCGATTTCTGAGTAAGGCCAACTCAGTCATTGAGTAGAAAATTTTCTCGGTGTAAAACATTCGAGTAGAGCTCTCTTGAATTTGATTTCGATTGGACGTTCGGTTATCGAGATATCTTTCGAAGAGTAATTGGGAGTAATATAACATATTTTTTGAGAAATTTTTTCTCCAATGTGTGTCATAATACATTTCTATACCATCTGTCAACCAATTTGGGTTCCCTTCATATCAAATGAAAGCTACAATATCCTAGAAGAACGCTGTTGCATTGTATTTCAATTTTGGTGACCAAATCCAAGATATCTTACGAAAAGCAAATCAACTTTACTTTTTGAGAGATTTTTGATAAAAGATTCTCTCCAAAATGAGTCTTTATAAATTTCTCAGCCGTTTATCATCGGATTTGGGTTTTCTTGAGACCAAAGCAAAACTACAACATCTTAGTAAAAAGCTATTGAAAATCATTTTGATTAAACCTTTTGTTGCCGATACTGGCAGCATTGCATTTCGCAGCCTAATGGTGTTCCTGATCGAGAGTATACCCTTTGTACGGGAGTGACATGCGAATGCCATCTATAACCGACAGTCTGAACTGTTTATAGTTTGAGGTGCCAGTTGTCAGTAAGTGATGGAAATGAAGATCAAATTCTGCAAGTCAGCACTTAGTACAAGCTACACAACCAAGTTTGGATTTTTTCGGAATTAGTTAGATAGAAATAGTTTAATTCAACGAACATATATACCAGCTACGTTGAGTGTAAATTCAGTATTCTGGAAATAGTTAGTAGCGTTAAAATAACTTCGATATCTTTCGTCAAAATATAAAAAAAAACGTTATTTAGTCTCCAGGTCAGCAATAGCAATTGGATTGCGTGTGATTGAACACAGTTTGTTGGATTTATCGATCTAAGAAAAACTAAATTACGATTAATATTGAACTAGTGTACATTATTTAATAAAATTCACGATCACTAAAGTGCGTTTCTCTAGAGAGGTCCGAAAACGATAATCAACACCTTTCTTTATCAAAATATCCTACAAATAGTGTTTGAGATCATATGACTATTTTAATGTCATATGACAATTTCAGAGACATTTTACTCATTGTATTTTAATCAACATAAATATATGTTTTTTTCATTGAAATAAGCAATGTCCTAAATAGAAGCACTGCACCCATTTTGGCCATTGGACACGAATTCCAACTTATCTGGTTAAGCGTCTTTAATAAAATATAATAATATATTAGGCCATATTACTTTCTTTGGTATATATTTTGGCAAATCGTGTGATTTTTTTGGAGATACCCAATCAAGAAGGTGATTCTGCTAATTTGTTATGGAAACTATCCGTAATATTGCCTGATGTACTTCCGCTTAATGACCTGACGCGGTAATCTTCAAAGCGATTTTTTCACATAACAGACTTTCATCAACATGTGTGTTAAATGTCGTTTCTACATATTTCTGGATTTTTTTTTATCAATTTTTGCGTTTCTCCTACTAGTCCATTAGAATCGATCCAGGCATATACTAGATCTAACCAGAGCGCTGCAATTAGAAACTCGGTGGTTTCTATTTAACTAAAATTTTATCTCGCTGTTGAGTAAAACGTAAACTGTAGTCGAATCGTGCAGTGACACTGCAAATCATAAAACTCGCAATCTATTGCCATTTCGGGATCCGATTGTGTTCAAGCAGAGTATGCATCAAATATGTTTTTATTTTACTTGCAAATATTATTCACTTGGGAATCAAACATTTCCTCGTTTTCCGTTTGGAAATATTCTGATCGTTCGAAGCTCCTAGCGTCTATCGTCGTTTCGTCGGTTGGAGAGAAACATTCAAAAGATTTCCACTTGTGTATGCACTAAAAATCCCTTTAGTGTAATAGACAAGTCATTTTTCACCATGTCAGCAAGTGGAACGAGGAAAACAACTGCGGGTACAGCGTTGACATGAATATTTCGAAACACGAAAGCATAGAACAGGAGCACCGTTCGTCGCTGCAAAAGGACTTTGTCGTCGTGGTGGCCTAGTGAAGCTGCCGCCGTGCTTTGGCGAATTGTTGCCACCGACCGACCCAGGAACAGGAATACCTACAGCGTAGCGGAGCGTCACTCGTTGGCTATACCGGCATGAGATATTTTGTTGCATTATTCACAGCATAATGTTCTGTCGTTACCGATACCATCTACTCGTATAATTTGCACATACTTCCCTTCTGTAACACTTCATACACATTTTTAACCATTGCTTCTGTGTAGCTCCGGTATGCATGACAATTTCTCCGAGCATAGTTGCATTTATGATAACAACAGTGCATTGGGAACAGGAATAGGAATAAACAATTCCGCGAATCTTCCGCACGTTGCACGCTGAAATTTGGGGAAATGGTTTCGAACGGAATTGATTTGCACTGACTTCAAAAGATTTTCTCTAAGTATGAACCGTTTCAAAATGGAACACCCTCTTATCGATTGACTTGCATTCTGAGAAATATAACTACATTCATAGTGGGTAGACTGGACCATGACATCAATAATAACCACACGATGACTAGACGACCACAGATAGCCGAAACCTATCTCAGTTATCGGTATAAAGTGCCACTAACTCAATTGCTTCAAGGATATCTATCGCCAGATCAAATAACAGCTCATGAAGTGTGTAGAGAAAACATACTCACACAAAACTGCTGTAATTAAACCGATGCTTTGATAAAACAATTAAAACTTTCTCACTTGTTAGACACAGCCTGTCCACCTTCAAGCAGTTCCACCGGATGCTAACAGGCAAGCTTAATTTATCTACCGGACACACCTCCTACACCTCCCATTCTGCTTTTTGTGCTGTTCACTTTGGGTACCCTCGTATTTTTTCCTGTTGGCTTCTGAACCTTGCCGCCACGTGTCAGTATCCTAAGTGTGTGCCTAACTATTGTTGCTTTGTTTGACTTTGCTACACAGAGCGGTATTACTTGTCTTGCCTTGTTGACAGCGTTAAGATTACTTTAACCCACAATTTCCGGGACTTGAAGTAGTACCAACAGAGTAGACATGTTCACATTTCAGAAAAGGTCTCAAATCCCTCCGGTCAAGAAAGTATCATAATTCTCATGCTAATATGAACTTCTGGTCAAATTTTCAGCTCGATCGATAAAGATTTCGATGTGCTTTCGATTTTAACATTTCGGGCTATTCTACACTTTAAAAAATCATAACTACTCAACGGTCAATGTAGTCTTTCATAATGATTATAGCTAGAACGTGCCGCAGCGTGAGTTTTTATTCGCGGAGAACTTGTGGAGGTGCTGGAAGTGCATTTTAGTGCGATTTTAGTAGCAAAACAAGTAATTCTCGGATACTTTTTCAAAACGACTTATCAACATAGGATTTGCGTGTATTATACGTCGTTTTGAAAAAGTATCCGAGAATTATCCATCAGAAAGTAATGTTTCGTGCGTCATTGTTGCTGAAAAGCAGAACAATTACGAGTGTGACCAGCTTCGTTAGCTCGCGAGTGAAGGAAGTGCGAATATATTCAGGCTTCTGTTGTTCATGAGTAGGTTAGCTTTGCGTTTGTGTCTGCTCAGCAGGCTTGACAGAAACTCCCTCACGAGAAAATGAGGAAGCGATTTCGGCGATTTTCTGAGGAGTGAAAATAAATCTTAGAAATCACAACGCAAATCCTCAACAGCACTGAGCGCGAGCTTGCCGCGCAGCGAGGAGTTCGTCCAACACTCAGAATTGCTTGTTGTGTTTCTCACGTCCACTCACACTCAAAAAGCTCTCGCGAGTTCCAGTCTCATACAAAGAAAGACTCTCGAGCAGGGGCGTACAATTTCGTTTCAATGATACACTTTCATGCAACATTTGAATGAGTCACTTCAAGTGTTTCATACATTTTTCTAATGACTCGGTCGTTAAAAAAACTTTTCCACTCATCGTAGCACTCGGTAGTCTCCCACCCGGTCGCATTGCTTGTGCTTCACCCGTCAGAGCATTAGTGTCTCACTGGTGCGCGCTAGTCTCTCAATGTTTACGGGCGCCGGTTAATTGGATTTAAGTGGTCGAATTTGTTATCCTCTTTCATAAAACATAATTATCATTCTATTGGCGTGCACCACTATTTAAAAATGTGGTTTAAATAGTGTTTTTAGCATGTTGAAGTATTTCAATGACTCATAAATGAAACGAAAATCCAAGTGTATCATCCCATGTTTCATACACACTTGTTTCTGTAGCAGCAACGAACGAGTGTGTTGCTGGGTGAGAGATGAAGCATCACAGCAGTCCGTTCGCATGGGAAACGATTTGCTACAGTCGTCGTACGTCATGTTTTCCTTTCGAAATTGCACGACCCTACTCTCGAGGCGAAAATCGCACTCAAAAACCCGAAATAATCATCTGCTCTTTTTTCGTTCCCCTCTTCCTCGCTCAATTTTTATTGCCTCTCTGTTTGGGGTTCGTTCGCTCCCTCGCGACGAGGCAATAGCAAAACACCGCTCTAGAGCATGTTACAAAACTCTTTTGATTTCGAGGATTATCAAGCCTGCTGCTCAGCTGCAATCCTCACTATTTTCCACTATATATACGCGTTTTCAGTATTTAGGTTTGTTTCACTATTGTCTAATGCCTAAATATATGCACAGTTCGTTCTAATGCACATACACCATTTGTCTAACTCATTTGCAGTGGTTTTACTGGTCCATCAACGCCCAATAAAGTTTATCAATGCACTATCCACCACCGGTAACAGAAGACACTTCATCGATCAGTGCAAGTGTGCTGATACTTTTCTGGCCATTGTCAAGCCTCACGGGAACGCAAGGGGTCGGCATCCTATATTTTTTCTATGGAGTTTGACAGGTTGGATTATGCCTCCTTACGTGTAGCATAAATTTATACTCCAGTCAAAATGTTCACCAACACAGTCGCGAAATTTTAATGTTTACCTTTTTACGAGGGATGTCTGGGCGAAACGCTTTTTTTTCAGATTAGATTTCATGAATGTGTTGAGCATGAAATAGTTGAATAATTTAATATTTTTGAAATTGAAAGTGTTAGTATTTAAACCACGTTCCTATAGAGTACTCCTGCTGCTGTATTGAGCGGATATAGGTTTGATTGTTTATTGTCTTACACCGCTCCTTTACGTTCTGCTTCAGCAGCTTTGGACAGAGTTTTCCAAAATATCCAGGCTTCTGGCAAACAGGGAATTTAACCAACTCGACGCTGTGATTGAATCACAGCACTCTGCTCTGGATCTTTCTGACTAGGCTAACTGGTCCATTAAATGCACGAACGCCTTCACTTCCGATCTTTCACGTTTCTTATAGCTCTCGTTCCATTCTGCATTCTCAAAAGTAGCCTCCAAAGCCTTTTCCACCAAACTTTCCATGAACGTGCCAAATGTTTGTAAATCGACAGTGACAGCTCGCCTTTTATACTCTACCTACTCCAAGGCGTAGTGAGGATCAATCTTCTTCCGTTCAGTTCGTGGGAAGATACCAAGTCGGTTACATCGACGGTCAATCGACAACGACAAGCACCGTACGGCTAAATCTTCAGAAATGTCGTGACTCGTGAATATCAGGTACCTGTTCATCGGCTTCAAGGCGGCAGCTTTCCCGGGAAGCTTATCAGGCTGATAAGAGCAACGATGGACAGTGTGCAAAACAGCGTAAGGATTTCGGGTGAACTATTTAATTAATTCGAATCTCGACGGGGACTACGACAAGGTGATGGACTTTCCTGTCTACTATTCAACATCGCTCTGGAAAGTGTTATTCGACGAGCCGGGCTCAACAGCCGGGGTACGGTCTTCCAGACAAATTGTCTGTTTTGCGGATGACATGGATATTGTTGCTAGAACATTTGGAACGGTGGCTGAGCTGTACACCAAACTCAAACGTGAAGCAGCAAAGGTCGGACTGTTGGTGAATGCGGCTCAAACAAATTAAATGCTGGTAGGTAGGACTGAGCGAGACAGAACAAACCTTGGCAGCAATGTTACGATAGACGGGGATACTTTCGAGGTTGTAGAAGAATTGATAACGGCTGACAATAATGTGAGCCGTGAAATACGAAGGCGTGCTCAGTGAACTTCTTGTTAACTACGGGCTCCAAAAAAACTGCGGTCAAAAAAGATTCACCTCCGCACCAAATTTATCATGTACAAGACGCTAATAAGACCGATGGTCCTCAACGGACACGAGAAATTGATGATGCTCGAGGAGGACCTGCAAGCACTTGGAGTTTTCGAGAGCACGTGCTATGGACGATCTGCACTGAAGATGCCTGCTCAGTCCCCGGCAGATATCTCATTAGTTCCTTGTGCGAGTGTAGCTAGTCTGGCGATACTGGAGTAGCATCCACGGGCGGTCAATCAAGCTCAAGCTCATGATAATGCTAAATATACTGTTTGTCACAAACCGCTAAGCAGGTTTGGGTAATGGACGAACATTAAATAAAGACCAAAACGATTCTTATTTAAAGGATAGATCTAGTTTCAGTGATAACTGGACACATTCAGGCTTCAAACAAAGTTTGTTCGCAATAGGTGCTATAATACGATAGTGAGTTTGTGCGTCGACATAGTATTATTATTTTCGAGCCGCCACCAACCCAGACGTCGCACAACTAAGTCGCGACGCGACCCGACTCGCGACGTTTTCTGAATCATTTCGGAAGTAGTGCTATCTCCTTGTGATTACCAACACAGCGCACTTGTCGCACACGTTGCGACACGTGTGGCCCAAGAAAATTGCAATTTTTGAATAAATGTCTGTCTTTATTCCAACCGGATAGACAATACCACGACATATCTATTGGATTTTACCCTAATGTCAATCGAGCTTGTAACAATCAAACTGTCTCGCAATATTTCGCATATCAAAGGACTGGAGTGTGATTAATGCAGCAAATCATTTTAATCGCTCCCAAGAGAGGGTGACTCCTCGAGATGTTATGCCTGTCAGGAAAAGCATCGCCTAGGATTGGCGTCGTGTCGAAAAGAATGAGTGGGAAGTCAAATTAAATTTCCTTTTCTGCACCGTCAAAAAGCTGTCAACTGCAGGAGAAAAGTGTCTGATTCGCAGTATATATTCGAGAATGCGAGCTCGATTCCGTGAATTGGAAGTAGCACAGTGAACATCGCATCGATTGGATTGAACTGCAGTCGAAGATTGGTTCTAAAAGAGCTGGCGCCACAGCGGAGCAGCGAGTCGGGCGCTGAAGTGTACACATAACCACATTCCCACATGAGTACTCTCTGCGCGCGTTTCACTTCCTGTCCGGCCCTTTCCGGTTTCCATTCCGCCTCGTCTACCTACGACGCCAACAGTCAGCAAGCACATAGACGAGAAATTCAATCGTTCGTACGTTATGCGATGCAGCTTACGAGGGAAAACTTTAACACACAGTAGCAAAACAATGCTGGAATGGGAAAATTTCAACAAAATTTCCCTCCGCTTGGTGAAAGCATATTGTCGAACCTGTCTGACGAAATGTGTCGACCAGAAAACAGTCGCAAGACTTATGTGACAGTCATTCGTCTTGAGTTTTATTCAGCTTTTCATTTCATGTTCTAGATTAGGAAACGCTAATATATTGGGTTTGTCGGATACCATTCGCAGTTTGCTGTATATTAACGTATTTATTCTGCTGGAAAATCTACCAAGCACATTTTAAAGCTGCCTTGCTTCTCACAAGCGGCACTATTTCTGTGGCTGCTTTCCATGAAATGGAAAAATATAGTCATGCCTCGGAGCGTTTGCAATCACATTAAGCTTTGTTGCGATTGCACAAAGCTTGAAAAATCCATTAGATGAGATAACAGCATGCTTTTTTGAGACGGTACCGTAGAGTAGTTTTTCATATCTCTTATTATAATACCATCATTTCTATTATTAAGGTTAAAAGGATGAACAATGTTCGTGGCACGGATAATGCCAATCTATAATGGACGGTACAATCAAAGACCGGGCATGTTGATAATGAAGCTTTATCTTTCAAGCAAAGCAACATAGGATTATTGCTGAAGATGTAAGGAGCTGTTCATAAACCACGTAGACCAAAATTTCTCAGATATTCTTCCCTCGTAGACTTTCGTTCTTACAAAAAAAAAATAAAATAAAATGTGTATAGAGGGTAGACTTTGGCCATAGACCCCCTCCCCCCAAAAAGCCTACGTGGTTTATGAACGGCCCCTTATGATTGAAACCGCATTTTTTTAACAGTGGAAAACTATAATTATTTGTGGTATAAAAAATGTACTTAATTGCTGTACAACGCTCAACTTGTATGATACGAAAATATTAAGATTTTGAGTGATTTCGGTTATAGGATTCAACATATGTAAAAGTAATTTAAAAGGGCCCAAATAGCCACAGCGGTCAAGGCGGGGGTATTCAGCATTACAATACTGAGGTCCAGGAACTTATCAATATGGAAATATCCTCGATTTCTTTGGCATAGAGTATCTTCGTGCCTGCTACACGACATATCCATGTCAAAAGGTCATTGGCAGAGGAAGTTCTCAGTTAATAACTGTGGAAGTGCCCATAGAACACTAAGCTCTGAGGCTCCTACTGCTACGGTGTGTATTCATCCTATGATAGATACATACAGTGGTACAAATTCGATTAATCGCACTTGATTTTTGCAGGTAAACTCTATAGGAAGGTCATCTGTGTTCTATTGGTACATTTTTTGATAGTCACTCACTTAATATATCGTCCCCTTAATGCTAGAACTAGGTAACTCGAAATTTGACGTTTTTGAGTTGAATATACCATTATATCGAGTTTTTTTTAGCTCTATAATATATCCAAAGACCAATGAAATACGATTATAAACGAGGAAAATATTCACCATTTTAAAAATAGGTATCTCAGTGTAGAATACACGAACTGAGTGCTATAACTAGATAACTAAGAAAATCATATCTATTTGCAACCACACAGGTTAAAAGCTATCGGACGCTTGGACGTGGAAATGTTACTAGTCATTCTTTTGTTAGTTAATTGAAAAACTACTACTCTTTTTTCATTTTAGGCCTAAAAACTTGAAATATTTTACTTATATTGATTTAGCTAGTAACTGTGATTGTTCGTAGAAAATTATTTTATAAACATTTTGAGGTGTCATGTGGTGATATAGCAGGCGTCCTAGCAAATTCAGTAATTACACGTTAATTTCAATATGTGAACCCTTTTAAATTTGCATACTGCAACAAGAAAACTGAAAAGAATTATATCAATAGTGGTAAAAACTATGTATCTCAGAACATCTCCTCCATGATTTATGTTGCATTTTGAGTGCTATAACTAGGTAACTCGACAATTTTTCAACCATTTATTGTTTCTATTAAAGGTTTAAACCAAAATAGTTTAAAACTTTTTCTTGTAGCAGGAAGAGTAGAAGCTGAATAAGCAATCAATGCTAAAAAATAATTATTTTAAAGGCTCCATACCTTTGGAACAGCTGCATGAAAAATTTTCAATGTCGTTTTTCTCGAAACTATGATTTTTGAGTTACCTAGTTCTAGCACTAAGGGGACGATATTATATGCACGAGTAACGAAGAAAAATTTAAATTCGTTTATTTTTTTTTATCAGGGAATAATCATCCAATTTTTAAAGGAAAAAACGTTTAAACATTTTTCTCTTGTTCCATTTGTTTGGTAAATTATTTCAGAATTTTGTATATAAATGTGCATTTCTACAGGTACTATTTCTAATGATACTTAGAGAGTTATTTTCATAAATTTTAGAGGATGTATTGAGAAGTATGTGCGTTTAAACAAATTTGTACCACTGTATTTCGGCATCAGTATATGATTCGATCACTGAATGAACTGCGTCAAGTACGAGACACTGAAGATGACTTTACAGTTGAGCTCAAAATACGTATCTGCCTTAAGATGCAAACACATTTGTTGTAATTGAATGAAACAGTATTTAATTCGATTATTCGTTTACTTACAGGAATTCTATTAACACTCCCAGGTTTATCATCGTCATTTTGTTATTCACCTATTTCATGATCCTAATAATAAATGTTGGAGCGGATCTGGTGTGATGGTTAAAGCACGTGACTATCACGCCGAGGACCTGGGATCGAATTCCACTCCCGACAAACTCACATAATGTGAGTTCTTCCTTCGGAAGGGAAGTAAAGCGTGGGTCCCAAGATAAACTAGCCTAGGGCTAAAAATCTCGTAATTTACAGATAAAAAAAAATGTTTACTTACGACATTTTTAGTTTTCATGACTAGCCAATATTATTTATTGTTGTTACTTCTGGGCGAAAATGTAGTTTTTGAACTGAAAATGTCGTGCCTTTTTTTTCATGGCATTTCGTGACATTTTCCATCTCTGTCCAGATACCGTCGTGCGGGGCTTCTTTTTACACTTTTTCATAATTTATCAACTTTATGACATTATAACTCCCAGAGTAGTGAATGGATTTCCACAATTTTTACACATAATAATTGTGAGTATGTATGTAGGATGTATGCAAAATTTGAACTAAATCCATCAATAAACAAAAAAGTTGTTCATACACCAATCGGACACATCTCATATAGAACCAGATGGGGGCTACTTTGGACATTTTTGAGGTCGAAGAGAATCTTGTCGAAATGCTAAAAATTCTCGAGAAGCTCAATACTAAACTGAATATTCCTTTCCTTTGTCTGCTATTTTGTATCATGACTTTGATTACTGTATAGAATATATCCAGAGTTAATTAAAGAGTGGCAGCTAATGTCGTCATCGTTTGCACGAGAAGCACTGACATCCAACGCCGTTTTTCACCGCTCGTTAAGTGCTGATATTTAATTATAGATTACTTTCTGCAGTTTGCTCGGCTTCAGAATGCTTGAAAAGCAATTGAAAAACGAGCAAAATTAACCCCCAAGAAAGAGCATTTGCCACACCCTTCCTGAGGGGTGACACCAGGGATAGAGTAAAAGAAATGAAAGACTAGCTTGCGCTTTCTCCCATCCCATCGACTGTTCCAGGCAATCTTCTTTTATATTATGAAACTCGATTATCGCCGCCAGAGTTCCCGGTAAGAAGCTCTCCCAGAGACGAGGACGGTTGCGAAATATTTGATATTTCACTGTTGTGGGCTATTAGGCGCATTGATTGACTTAGAGAATTGTGTTCGTGTTCGCTATACAATTTGTTAAGTCAATTGGGACAATTCCCTTTACCTAAACGACATCGCCTGGGGAGGCTGAACAGCATTTAATTTGCACCATTTAAACAAAGCAGCAATTTAATTAAAAATATCGTTGAACCTTCATTAATTTTACATGGTAGCTTAATAGGACAGGGCACAGCAGGAAAGGATCTCACAGCACAGTTGACAGCAGCAGGACAGATGCCCTCGGATGAAAAGAAGCATCGCGATATGTCGGAGGTAAGGATTTTGCACCGTGGTGGCTGACAAATATGAAGTGAGAGAGATGAAAGAGCTGCGGGTACCCGGGTGGGATGAATGATCATTTTTCATAGCTTTAAAAAGCTACAAAGGCCACAACCAGCAGAAATTTGATTGTATGTGATAACTTGTGAATCGTAGTATATACTTGTCAAACTCTGCCCTTCAAAACGGGCTTCGAAAAGTGCAATGTTAGGGAACGTCCATAAATTACGTCACGCTTTGAGGGGTGAGGGGGGGTTCAACAAAGTGTGACGACCCATACAAAAATTTTAGATGTTTCATACAAAAAGTGTGACATAGGGGGGAGGGGGGGTTGAAAATGGTCGACTTTTGCGTGACGTAATTTATGGACGTTCCCTTACTGTGTTTAATAAAGAACTTCCATATATTTGAGATTTTGGATAGAAAAATGTTTTCATACCTAGATGGCGTTTCCACTGGAATAGTATCTATTCCTCGGCTAAATGTTTTGAGCACTTCCACAGCTATCAATTGAGCGTTTTCCTAAACTATTTGATCATTTTTGCATTCTTTCATTGTGGTCGCAAAATATTGATGCAATTTGCTGGGTATGAAATGCTGAATCACGTCAGGTTCTCATCACGAAAACGAAAACGAACAAAAAAGATAATTTCGACAAGCAACTTTGCAACGTAATTTGGACAATGATTGGAAACTCTTTACTTGTACTTACACTCCCGTGCAAAAGTTTGGGGTCACCCCCTCAAAAACATGGAAATGTTTTACGGTCATATCTCAGTCATCTTTCATTCAATCCACTCGTTCTTAGACTCTTTCGAAAGATAAAGAGTTAGATTTGATTAGTAGGTACTATTCACAAATGTCATATGAAATTTTTAGTATAAAAAGTTTACCTAAACTTACAGGTTTTCCTAAATCTGTACGAAAAATTGTTTTCCGTGTAATTCAAAATTGGGTCGACCAAATTTCAAAATTTAAGTTGCATTAGAACCCTATTTCTATCCTCTTTGAGAGCCATTCAGTAAATTTTAGCGGAAAAAATCATATCATAATTTAAATGATCGAGTTAAGTTTACAAGTCACCGTGCAAAAGTTTGGAGTCACCCCTTAGTATGCTGCATCGTGCAAAAGTTTGGGGTCACCTTCCAAATGAAGTTTGAGTCGGATTTTTATTCAAATCGTCATTGTTTTTGGTGCAACTCCAATTACTTCTTTGATGTTTGAATGGCAAGACCCAGAAATTGTTATGAAATATTCATTAACTAAGTTCTAGACTAAGTTAAGGTAGAAAATGAGGTATATAATCCATACTAAATCAGCTAAGTTCGTTATATAGAGTGCGAAAGAGGATAGAAGTGAGATAAAAATAACTAATTCGTGGACTCTACCCTATATAACTGTAAGTGTTATACCATTACCACAGAAGTTGGTATCTTAATACCATAGTACTAGTGGTGTTGTTATTCTTCTACGTCTATGGTGGGAATTGGGCCGAGTGTTCGAGCTCCAAAGGATACGTTGGCTTGCTCTTAGATTATGCTCGTGGGGGTGTGTGCTTTCACTTTCCCCACATAAGTTTTATATAAATGTCTTTATTATACCATAATCATAGATTCCTTATTTGAATCTCAGTTCTGGATAAATTATTCGAAACGGTTACTTAAACAAATGAACGTAAAAGTTAACATAAACCCCCTTCAGAACGGTACCTGCTCATCTATTTCACTGAAGTAGAATTAAGGTACACACAGTCAGGTCTCCTATAGTACGCTGCTACCCACTTTACACCCACTGGAATTTCTTATTAGCTTGTCTGTCACATACCAAAAATGAACTAAATTGGTTGAGAGACAACCTGGAAATTGCGGTGGTCGTGAAGTGGGTGGCATCGTCTTATAGAAAGCCACACAGTATCTGATTTAGAAAAAAAACGCTCATATCAGTTCCCTATCATAAAAGTGAATGTGGGTATATGCGTTTGATAAAAAAAAAGAAATGCGGCAGACGAATAAAAAAGAAATTCTATTGAAAGGTACCTATGTATGAAAGGCAAGTCAGTATAAGCTGCCATCAACAAAGGGCACACGTATCGAAAAGATGGAAAATTGATTTGGGTTGGCCCAAGAAATTTTCGAGTCGGTTGCTTCTGTCGTTTACCTTCGTTTTTTTTCTTTTTGTGCACTGAATTGGTTCCTCCTCCATATCATCATAATGTATGAAACGATTGTTTCTCTGGAGGAGACTCGCATGATTTTTAGTGGTAATCGTTTTGAACGTTTTATGTGGCAAAATGAAGCTATGTTCTGCACAGTTTAGTTTTAGTTTGTATTTGGCAGGAAACCCAAAATTGATCGTAGTCGTTGAAAGCAGCACTCAATTATGTGAAAAAGTTAATTTTAAGATTTCAGATGTCTGAAATTGTCCTTTATAATGAGGGTTCATTTCCATTTCTTGGCATCTTACAAGAGAAATCTTCAAGTCGTTCAACGGAAAATGGTCAATGGAAGACGTTAATAAACTTGCCCATTCAGTGACCAGCTGTCGCAGCTCACTATCCCCACAAACAGATGCTACGTACGCATTTATAGGCTTTTAAAACGCAAATCATTGCGGTATTGTGCGGGCAATCCAAATAAATTCTAACGCAGAATCGTTTCCGACGGGCTGAAGGGGATTCACCTCAAATTGAAATTAATCGGTTTAGCCAAAAAGGAAGGGATCGGATTACGGCTTTAAGAGCGGAAGGGTACACCACCCAAAATAATATTTATCGTTCCCCACTCAGAAATTCAGGCGAAACGATACGGTCGACTTCCGACAAAGAATGATTCTTATTTCTCGATAGATAAGAAGTGCTTTTTCAAATTCAATGTCCATCTTCGAGCTATGCTTACTGCTTAGTCCCAACCTATGCTTGCAGCCGTCTTCTGTAGTCGTGACCATATTGGTTATCCGCAAACGTTCGTTGTCCTTCTATATATTTCATTCATTTATTTAGTTCACATCAAATTCATGATAATACTGAATCAACAATTGTCCTTCTATATATAGTAGAAGGAAATCACAGGAAACTAACTTTTATTTCAAATTTGAATTCTAAGATGCACAAACACAACCAAAGTACTGCATACAACGACCGAGAGTAAACAAGGGTACAGATGCTGAAACTGCAACTTAATTATGTTTCACCACGGTATGATCTTCTATAAACTTCTTCCTTGGAGTACCTACTGCCATCTACTACATTCTGAACCCATCGGAACGTGACAAACCGGTGTGCTGAACGAAGGACTGGAGATCATCCGATTTCCCATGTACTTGGCTCGAAAACTTCATACAAACTTGAAATCGCCAGCTCTGTCTGTAATCGATTGACCTGAATATTCTACAAGTTATTCTTTTCACCCAACGTACCCACGTACCATCAAGGAAATGCCCCTTTGAATTTGGACTACATTTTTTTTTTCTCGATACAAACGTGGACTGGTATAATGACACATTCCACGCGTTACGTTTTGCGCGAGAATCAATCTTTTGCTTCCAAAAATTATTATGTTGTTAAATACCTGCTAACCAGTATATCAAACGATCAGATTTGAATAGGAGATTCATTTTATGCTTTCTAATTGGGAATTGGACCTTTGTATTTCGAAAGAAAACCAGAAATACAGCGTAACGGGACACCATCGCAAAAAATGACGAATTTTGACCAAACGACAAGAAATTTGCTACTTTCTAGATGAAATTTTCGAAGTTTCAGGTACTATTCGAAGAATATAAGTAATTATCTTCATTTTGGTGCAAAAAGAATCAAAATCGACAGCAAGAGCCCGGATATATCGTTCAATGAAGTTCAAAAACCGCGGTGTAGAAGTGCGTGGAATGTGTCTAATGTCAGACCCTGCGAACCAGAACATAAAGTAAAATGAAAGCGAGATAAAGACCTGATCCAATGGCGTACTGAAGAACCGCGGGTTCTGAATACCGTCTTACCCCGTTTTTACGACACACACTGTTGTCGAATCAACGGGGTAACGTTTTAATTCGTCAAACTGGCTACCCTGTACTGCTTCATGCAACTCGAATTTGGTAACTATGTTTTTGTTTTTGTTTTGATTTCAATGTTATTTGCAAACAGTTTTGAGCGTTTTGAGCGGATCATGGCAGGCAAAAGGAAACCTTTCGCTGTTCTCAACAACAGGTAATGTTTTAAGTTAAATACTTAAGGTTTATGAAACAAATCATCAAAATTTCAGCTCAGCACCGGTGCCGCCAAAGAAAAAGCATCCCAAGTAACAATTTCAATTCTTTTTAGATTTGATTATTTTTATGGAAGCTTTATCACAGAATGACCAATTCATGGAACATTTATAGTTGTTTTTATCAAGAGATATCAATCTTCGCTCGTTTGCGGTTTTTAAGTTGTCTTCAAGGTAATTTTGAAATTCGTGCATAAAAAAACTGAATTTACAAAAGCATTAAATCTTATAATAAGTTTTAAGGCGTATTAGAAGTTATTTTCAACACATAACATCAACATATTTTATTAAAAGTTTATTCTTCGTTTATTCAAGTGCATTTCATCTGGCTAATCATCCTTTAAAAACTTCTTGAAGCCTTCTATTCTTGAGCTAGAGCCATTACTCTGGAACAAGAACTATGCGAACAACGAACTATTTACCAATCCAAATAATGAATGTAACTAATTGGTTGAAAAACCGCGTTCTCATGCAAATATAAACACATAAACATGTTTGCTCACTGATAATTTAGCCATTCTTGTGCTAAAAAGTAATCATGTCAACGAAATAATGATTTTACGGCCAATCAAAAATGCGAGTAGCTGGCTGCTGTCGTCCTGCCTTCAATCAGTTTCTCACACAGGCCATAGCTATGCGAATCGAAAATGAAATGGGTACTTACTGTGACTCTGCTCAAGCTCATGCCAAATAGTGTAATTTGGTAGGTTGCACTTCATTATTAATAGCAAAAATACAGGGAAACAAAATAGAATTGGCACATCTTGACGCGAAACACCGCGAAATGTACAGAGATAACTTTCTAGCATCGAAAACGTAAACAAACAATTGGCAAAGGCTGTTACTCTTGTATAAAACGAATTAGTTTCATTTAAGACGAACAAATCTGCCTCAAGATCATAACTAGTAAAAACAATCTTCAATAAAGGCTGTAGCGTTCATGCAAGGTGACTTGGTTCCATCATTGTTTTTAGGGGGTTTGGATTAAAGGTAATAACAATTGATGGCGGCTGCATGAGTTTTGTTCGCTTGGAACGGCAGCCATACTTAGAAAGGATTGAAAAAGTGGCGTAGGCTTTTGTTTTAAGGCTCAAGCATCCGTCATCATTTTTCGGAAATAAAAAAGCAGTTTTTTCGCTGTAAATCAAAACAACGACCACGAAAATGTATTCACTGTATTCTATTTCTCATGTGGAACACAGTGAATCCTTTTTCGTTGCAAAAATGATTAGAACGAGAAAACTGCTTTCAAATGTTTGATGATGACGATGATTTCAATGACGAATGGTTCAACGTTAAAGGAAATTTTTGTCTTCATATATTAATGATTGATATTATTTTTGAGGCGCTTTGTAATTTTCGTATGTTTTGGGTGGCATATCACCGAAAAAGTGGGTATGGCACGGAAAATTTTGATTCCCTGTCATCAATGATCTGTCAGGCAATTTAAATGTTTTAGCCATTTCAATTTGATGAAAATTAATTCGCAGTTCAATTAATATTTCATCCATTAAACAAAACTTGTTTGCATCTGCATTATGCTTAGGTAAAAGATTTCATTTATTATGCACTGTTGACACTTTTGAGAAAGACAGCTAAAAGATCAATATGCCTCAAGATATGCTTGTTAAAGTTTCATGAAGTTCTTATAATCAATGATTAGCGCATGTACATAAATACAACTAGTTTCAAAGCAGTCTTCAAAAGCAGCTTTGAAGATCTCCTGAAGAGTGGGCCAGATTAGTCTTATGGATGTTTTATACCTATTTTATCCCGGATTTGCAGAACAAAGAGCTTTATTGCTAAGTTTTATGATTCTATCTTAGAAATTACTTCAGGATTGCCACAAAAGTATAATTGTTACTTGGGATACATGTATGTATTGTGTTGTTGTGCATACATAGCATGTATTGTGTTGACTCTCCAGCAAAAAGTTCAAGTGCTCCAGCGCTTGGACGGAGGCAGTACAGTAGCAGAAGTTTCTCGCACGTACAACGTCGGCCGGATGACGGTTTTGGGAATCGTCAAACGGCGGGAGGCCATTCAGATTGCGGCACAGAAATATGAAGGGAATGGAGTTACTGAAAGACGGACGATGAAAACAGCAAAGTTCCTAGAGCTGGAAGAATCATTGTTCCTTTGGATCCTACAGGAAACGAAGAAGCACATTCTTACACCTGAAATTGTGAGGACAAAGGCGGAACTTTTGTTTTGGATGTTGCAGAGCCGTGGAGTTTTCGTCGACGCCAATTTTGTGTTTAGTAACGGATGGTACGACAGATTCAGGAAGCGATATGGGCTGAAAATGATGCCGTTGAAGATGAAAGAGCTTCAGGGAATTTAGCTGCATTCGAATAATTCAAAACCGAATTCGTCCGTCAAATCGAAACGAACCATTATGATAAGTCAGAAATATACTATGCCGACGAATCTGCGTTCGTCAAACTGCTTCCATCTCGCACATTGGTTTTGAATGACGAAGATATCGCAGAAGGAAGAAAAGTTGTCAAGTCAAGGAAAACCTTCATGCCCTGCAGCAATATCGATGGGTCGAACAAACTGCCCCTGATGTTCCTTGGCACTGCACAGAATCCACGAGATTTGCCAAAAAACAAGTCAGAGCTGCCAGTGTACTACAAGAGCTCCAAAAAAGCATGGATGAACCGAGACTTGTTTAAGGGGTGGTTCTATGAACAGTTTGTGCCTTCGGTAAGAAAGTTTGCCAAAGCAAAAGGACGAGAGCCCAGAGCGTTACTGCTCCTAGATAATTGCTCGGCGCATCACGATGGTGGCAACGTTCTCGAAAGCGATGACGGAAAAATCAAGGTAAGCTTCCTACCTCCGCATGTCACATCTCTTGGACAACCGATCGAGAATCAAGGGGTCCTTCATGCTGTGAAAAAAAGATACAAGAAAAAGCTCATGCTGCATTTGCTTCTTGATGACAACGAAGACATTGTTTTTGAGGAAAGTGTGCAACTTTAAACCGCTACTAAGAAATCACCCAATACGCCGATGCATTGCCGCGGGTGACAACACACGTCCGACCGCACGAACCTCTCCACTACGACTGACTCGTCGCTTCTCATCGGACAGCAGTGATCGGGCCCGAGTACATAATATGGAGTGGCATACGCTGTTGCCGTCTCACCCCACACAGAAAGGCTTAAAAACATTTCCATGCGTCAAATCATTGACTGGTTACATCAATCGTGGGAGGAAATTTCTCCAAAGACAATCGAGAGTTCATGGAAAAACCTTGATGAATATCCTCTTTTTCCTTTGGAGGATTCTGATGAAGGATCACTAAACGAAGATATTTTGTCCCTAGTGCAGTCCACAGCTCATTTCTTTCAAGAAGATCCTTCAAACGACGAAATACGAGATTGGCTTAATGATTCGGTTTGCGACAGTAATGGTAACAAAATCATCGGAGATTGCGACATATACAGTGAATTTTGGACAGTGTTCTCCTGAAGAGAAAATCTGAAGATGAAGATGGCGAAGAAGCGAGTGAAGAAGAGTGGCTAAATTAAGGCGATGGTTTACCAAATTGCGATGGTGAGCCAAGGCTTGTTATTGAAACCTACGCCGAAAGACGCGAAAATCATCAAAAGGCAATGGATTGCGTGGATTTCCTTATTGATTTGATGGATCGTGAAGGAGATGCAATGGAATCTATCAAACTGTGATCGTTGCGAAGTAAACTAATCGAATCTGAATGGCAGCGACGTGCCACGGGGGTACGGTTTCTGTTTTGTCAAATGGCTAAAAGTGATTATTTCGTGTGTTATTGTGTTTGAGAGGCTCCCGCGGAACCTGTTTCAGGTGTTCCGGAGCTGCCGTATCAGTTGCTACATATTTTAGTCAATTTTTTCTGCGCCTGTCTCTTGAAATCATGAAGTTCGCATGGCATGTTTTGGTTGCAAACCAGAAATGTTCCCGATGTCACCCCGTGGAACTTATGCTTGATGTTCCGTGGTGGCCATATTAGTTGATACAGACTTCAGGGTAACGTTTCCGACCCAGTCATTCGAAATCATGAAGTTTGATATGTCGTACGACACGTTTTGGATGAAAACCAGAATTGTTCCCAATGAGGATCCTGTGACGGTGATCTGGATGGGTCAAAATATTCAAATCTGATTATCACAGTTGTGTTTTATTGTTCGTAATGAAAATTCAGCTGAAAATCGATGGTTCAAACACAATAACACACGACATAATCATTTTTAGCCATTTCGGCACCCTCCCTGACCCCAGTACAATCCGGAATATCTCCGAAATGATTCCGGATATTGCATGGCCCCTTGGGTGTAATAAACTTGCACCAATTTATGATCGATTGAGGGCAACTTCAAAGAATTGGATGAAAATTGACAAAATGCCAGCATTTTGAAAACGAGATGTTGGGGGTCGGGTACGTGAAGGTTAACGATTGCAGTTGAAAAAAATACTGAAAATAACATGGTTTGCCTAAAACAAGGGTGGTGCAACTTGCCCCCTATGGGCGTTATGGCCGCAGTTCCCCTACTTAAAATTGTCGCAACTTAATTTGGATTAGTGCATATTGTAGCTTTTAATTAGCTCAATGATGTGCAACAGAAAAAATAGATTAAAATTTACTTCGTAAGTAGCTGCAACTTCGCATGTGCTTCAAGCGACGACTTCGACTTGGTGGTGCGACGATAATATAATGACCTCGAAATACGGCAAACTGTAGATAAAATGAGAGTATCTTTCTTTCTACAAAGGAAAATTTGTAAGAAATTCAGTTGTAACAACGCCTATAAATTATGCATTATGCAAGTAAAGCATCATCTTCAGAGCAATCAATAATCAATACACAATTGTAACGGATGCTTTTGCTTTTTCGCCGACTGCAGCTTAAGCGCCACTTCTGTTTCAAGAAGGCTGCGGTCGCAAGTTCAAAGTCCGGCCCGAGACTCCTTCACAAGGCGGGTATAATTCAATGGCTCAAACACCGATTATCATTCAGCGAGCCCTTCAGTAAATGACCAAGTTTCCGAATTGGCTCAATAGGATAAAAGGTTGAAAAATGCTTATGTTCTAATAAGAATTATATCTAGATAAGATAGCAAAGTTAAAACCGTCTCAGTTTAGAAGAGATTGGAGTGAACCCTTCGGTCGTTAACTCAACATCGAGAGATTTTCATGAGTGTACACTGTATTTGTGGGCGGATATGTGGGTGGTCCCGGGACGTGTTATACATTGTTATAGCGTGTGCCTACTAAAGGTACCCTAACCAGTGGCTTACAAACTACCTAACCAGCGTGTCACTTTCACAGTTGACGGTGAGCTATCCGGCGATCTCTCAGCACTGATTGTCGAATCGTTGAATTGAGGGGCAAACCCTCTCTTGGCGATGGCTACTTTCCTCGAACGGTCCACCGGTGATACTCGACGTGGAGCCGCTTGTTGTTCTGACGCAAGATGCACTGATCAAGGTGACACGTGGTTTTCGGTCTCCGATACCTAAGTTTGTGATGGTCAGCTGTGCAGGACTATCCTACGGGTACGAGGTGACAATTGGCGTTACGGTCACTGGTCGCGCTCGCGGTCTGATGACAATCCGGTGCGGGGATGTCTCGGCGCACACGTGGGGATAGGCTAGCCTCAAGAATCTTCGTAGCCTGACTCAGCTAGGGTTAACCAGATGACGAGCTCCAAGTAAAAACCCACGTTGACGCGGGTTTTTTATTCCTGGTCAACAAAAGTGCACATTAACATCAGGGCGTAAATGTATAGGCCTTTTAATATTACCTGACAGCGGTATCGACGACGCTCGAGACCTACTCTCAACCACGAAATCCGCTCGAGTCTAATTATCGGGAAGGTGCACTAGAAACATGACTTATTACTCAACTGTGACACGTGGTAGCCAGGTACCTTCATACCTGGGGTACAGAATTCCGTAACCTAACTGCTGTACGACGTCCTTAGTCGGCTGTGGCCCAGATCTCGATGATGAGGATTGCTGTTTCTCGGTAGTTTTGATTTCCGACACCGAAATTATCGGTGATCTTCTTCTGCCTAAAATCACTTGGCTTACAATTAGCTTCTAGATTAGCTTTCACTGGCCACTAGTTTGATGTGTCCGAACGGTTTCGCACTCTCTACTAAAATGAGCAAGACCACTCCTTTGTGGGCCGATCGCGTGATCTATTCAATTACAAAAGAATTTTTCATCTGCTTTACTTCCCACTTTGCATACACCTTATCTACCTAGGTATAGTGAAATCTCATTTCGCTATCACTGGGTGGCAAGGTGGAAGAAATTTGAATCACTCACCATACGAACCGCTGTAACGCACGTGGTGGAGCCGCTGGATAAAGTTTTGAGCGCGCGTGAACGCCGCAGCTTTCTTAGGTTGTGGATAACAAGCGCGTGGACATGCTGTCAGTTTTTAAAGACGGTATGCATCGTTACACAATAATGGTACTGGCCACCTTTGCCAAATTCAACCATTTCCTAACAACACTCCGACATGCACATGAACTTGAGCAGATGCAGAGGACTCAACGGTCTGCAGTGGGCAAGCAATCGCAAACAACACTTCCCTTTCCTTCTCTACATCCATTTTCGTTGATCAAATGCGATAAACTAAGATCGCTGATAATTTAAACCAATCTGCAAAATGGGTCCATCTAAAATACACTCGAATAAGCTCTGCTGCTAGCTATGGATTTCCCCGAACGAACTGCGACAATAATTTCCGCGTCAGTGGGTCGAAATCGATTTTTCGAATCATACATGCCATCATAAACATTATCAGTCGGTCCACTTTTTCGCCAGATTTGTCCATCAAGCTGGAAAGCTTAACCTAGCGAACCGTGGAAGCCTATAAATTCAATTTAGTCTACCGCCACTGGCTGATGATGATGATGGGGATGTAGCTCATGAGGATAATTGAATCACTAGTCACTAGGGGCAATGCGACAGCCCACGACATCCGAACAGCTAGCATATCGTCACGCTCTTATGGTGGCGTGTCATCTCCGCCTAACCCCGAGCAGCTTCAAAGGATACGCCAGGCGGTTTTAGTAACAGGAACTATTTTTCGTCGGAAACAAAAGATTGACGAAAAGCTCCACACCACGCTTCCATTCAGGAGGAAGAGCCTTATGCTCTCGTGTATGTAGGTAGGGATATATCAGTCTCCGACATGAGTGTACTGGTGCTCCAAACACATTTCATGTCGGATTTCACTACATTTGTGTAGCTGAAACTGGAGCGGCTTATTCATTTAAACAGCTAACTGTGTGGCAATACAGCGTTTGGTAGGAGTCAGAATATGGAATGAATTCAAGCGTTTTAAATAGAGTATTATATATATGTAGTTGTTCATTAACTTATGCCATAGCTTTCTATGTTTTTTTTTTTAAGTTTAGTTAGGCAGGCGAATGCAACTCACAGTAAACAATAGAATAACTAGCCACAGAAGTCCAATGTCGCGACGGTCTTCTAGTTTTCCACGCCCTTACAGCGTCAGCAGCGGTACTAGAAGTGTCAAGTTAATTTTGTTTACAATAACAAAAGGTCCTCTACAAGATGGACACTGGAAAATAGTAAATTATTGCAATTAAAGTTATTAAAATAATCAAATACGAAATGTGACTACAGCGTCATAGGAGTTCTAGTGTATTTCTGTTCAGCAAACCATGTCAACTTACTATGGGAAATTACATAACTGAAAACATTGAACAATAGTTCAATTCTATTTATTAGCTCGACCGTAACAAATCGCAAATTGTGGCACCTAGTTCTTTAAAAAATAACATAAAACAAATTAAAATAAAGCATTGTGGTGATGCTTCCGCGTAACATTCAATTATGGCTGTCGCCTCTCTCAAAATTTGATTTATATGAAGCGTAATAAATCACCCTTTCCAGTGAGCATTAATTTCTAACTTTTCACTTCTACTAAGCATTGGAAATTTCCTTCAATGCTATTCAATGGAGGGAGAATCATTTAAAGCCATTCAAATCCAAATGTATTGGGTGCAGGTAGAGGCATGAAAATTTGGCCCGGGGCCTTCTAAGAGTTTTCCATTCCAATTACCATGCTCATCAAACCGCCACTAACAAGCGTGGTATGATTAATATCCCCTGCGCAGAGATACACAAGGTGTAATTGGCAATGATATGAATGTTACACAACCCCTTTCGAATCCTCCGGATCCAAAACTCTTCCGTGTCAAAGGCAACGGAGCCCGGTTCCCCTCAACAATAACAAAGGCTCCAGAAAGGCTTAACTACCTATCTCTGGATACGCAATATGCTCTCATCCATTTCCCGCGAGAATTGACTTCCGACATCGAGCTTGTATTTCAGATTCGTATATGTGTATTTTATTTTATGATTATATGGATGGAACCAGTCAGAGCATCGTATATCACTTTGATCGTCGTCCTTCCCGTGTGTGAAGTCACCGTGTGTGGATGTCGCCTTTATACGTAAATTTTATTACCTTTCGCAGTGGAGCAAGCTTTCCGTGCACAGTGTGGAAAGCTCATCCCTTTACACAGACCACAAAAGGAGAACGCGCCGTGAACACAAAGTTTGCTCTCAAGTTTCACCCGCCACGTATTTCACCAGTTTGCGGTGCCCTGCCGTGGTTCACTGAACAATGGAATCTCTTACGCGTCGGTTTGAAGAGCATTTTCACACATGAGTGCTCCATACTCGAAAAATTGCTCCTAATCGCCATTTCCGCGCTTTTTGCAAAATGTACATGGTCATGTTGTAACATCCGTTGCTACATTATGGCAACAATAGTCTTCGCCTCATTGGCGTAGAAACCGAGGGGCTACCGTTATAAAAAGAAAATTTTTAGCAACGTACTGATGATGACCATTTTGACTATACAGTTTATTGTACTAGATTGAAAAAGTTTGATTAGGGTTAATGATTATGTCTCAATTTTATTAATGCTCTGGCAAACAATCTTTTGTTAGTAGCCTCTTATTTGTTGAAATACCTCGTAATCTTGGACTTTATTATTTTGCTGGCCCTGAATATTTCATGCGCCGCCCCTGACGGGGTACTACCAAAACATCAAGATACTGGTCCCGACAACGGCAACTTTCGAAGCTCAAAGGGCATTTTTCGATTCCCGGGTCCGTAGCAGCCAAACAAAGCGAAGATAACCGAATACATCGGTACTTAGTATTTTCCAAGAGGAAAAACATCTGCTGGTCAAAATAAGTGAGCTATGCAAAAATGACCCGAGCAGAGGAGAATATCAAACTAATAACTACGAAATCGCATAACCTGTTTTTATAGCTTGTTTTGTTATTATTTAATTATCAAGGCATAGCTTTTCCATAACAAATTTTGTTGGACAATCTCATTTAGTTATAATCAAGCTATTGATATACATTCACTCAATTACATTTCAGTAACATGTTTTGTTGAAGTACAAGATTTGTTATTGTTGTACTATTGACCAACTTATCAACAATAGCAATCAGTAACAAGTATTGAAATCATAGCGACAATTCTATAATAATGATCTGTCTTTTTGTTTTGTTTCACTTTTGTATTCAGTTAGGAAGGAAATTACCGAACGAGTCCTCCAAAAATTCATTAAATAATATTTGGGAAAACATTTGGAAGTTCTGGAGGAACTGAATTTTCAGAGAAATCTCAAGATGAAATTCGGGACAAATAATCACGGGGAATTCTGAAGAAATCCTTGAAGGAATTCTGTTCATAATTCTGAAGGAATTTCTAGAGAAGTCTTTGACAATCTGTGAATGATTTTGTGGAAGAACTCTCGGAGAAATTTCTGGAAGTAATATTTTTCGATCATTTACAGTATTGTTACTCATGTTATTTGTGGGTTTGTGAGACAAAGTGAACAATTTTATATAATAAGTATCATAATTTACTTAGTAACGATTTTGATATAATAACAAATTCTGCTTTTCGATTATTATCAATAACAAATTAATATTCAAATTTGTTATTGGAATATTTTCCAAATGCACTGTTATTAAGTTGTTATTGAAACTAACAAAACAAGTTATTAAAATGGTTTTTTAAGAACATTTTTTTGTTATGATATTTGTTATTTTGCCGCTTATGACAGACAAGTTTATAACATAATCTGTAATGTTAATAACTTTAAAATAATCGATTCTATTATTCAGTTATTTTACCCAAATAACACAGGTCCTTATGCTGTTGTTATTCCCTTCTGCTCGGGGAGCGGTTTCGGTTGATATTTAGGGATAGCGAAAAGGATTTAAGTGGAATTTATGAATTATTTTTCTACACTGAATCGGTGATTCCATAACCTCAAAAAGGCCAAATTAAAAAAAAAATTAGGACATTATTTTAAATATCTCAAAAACCAGTAGATTTATCGTAATTTTGAGGTCAAATTTGGTCCTTAAAAAATCTCACGGTGTGCCAAAAACCGTTATTAACAAATAAAAATGTCCACCAAATTTCCGCCTGTTATTCGAAAGATATAGGCGTAGTCGGGGTAATTTGGCCAATGGGGCAATTTGAGCACCACTGGAAAATCACCTAAAATCTAGTATTTTTTGCAAATTCACCTTACAGCTCTAATACTGGTCTGATATTGTAGCGATTAAAACATTAAAACGAAGTAATTCAATCCCATAGCAAATTAGAAAAATATAATTTAAAATTGTTGGCCAAATTACCCGACACGGGCTGAACAAAAACACTACATAAGACTACTCTTGTGTATACACCTTAGAAGACTATCAAATCAGTTTGTTTCCATATACTTCATATTGATACTATATGATTCAATATAAATCGAAGTAAACAAAGTTTTAATTACGTTAGGCGATATAAATTCTTCATTAAAAATAGGGTGCTCATATTACCCCGACGGTTCAAAATCGACGCAAAAACACTTTTTTTCAAAAATATTTTTTGGCATATAAACAAGATGACTATGATATTTTTATGCAACTAGTGTAGAATTACCAGAATCTTTCTCGCCACACGATTTGCGAGAAATTCAACGTTCTTTTCTGATGTATCTTTAATCGACTTTTGCTTAGGGTGGCCAAATCACCCCGATTTACACTACTGTAAAATGGGGTGTTAAGGGATTCAACTTCACATTCTACTTTGAAAAATCGACAAACCGTATACAAAATGATTTACTTATTTCAAATTCGTTTCAGATGTGTGTTGGAAATAAAGGCATACTGTAAGCACAGACAAGCAGACGTAACACTCTGATAATTCTCATCGTACACCGATTTAACGGTCTTTTTCAAAATTTGATAGTTGGCCAACTGCCCAACCATAGCGCTCGCATAGTTTTTGTTCGAGTTTGACGTTTGCTCACTACCGCCACCTAGTTGGTGGTCGGCCAAACTTAGTCTTTTTAGCATTGGGGAATATGTTTCCGTGACTATGATTTAAATCGAAAAATGTTCGAAGTGTTACGTCTGTTTGTCTGTGCTGTAAGGATTACCAGTCATGAAAATAATACTTTAACTGGGCACTAGACATCAAAAACAGAACGGCATTGTTTTTCTCAATTTCGCTAACATTGAAACATTCATTTGTAAGGTAGAAAATATTATTAGGAAAAATATGTGAGAAATCGTAAGGTGTTCCACAACTCATTTCAAACGAAAATAGGGTAAAATAATTAATGTTACTAAGGAGCATTGAATCAAAATTGAACCATCGCGCAACAATAATGAGCGGTAACTACGAGTCGGTAAATACTGCAATGCTGTTGAAGATCTATCATCAAAATCCTCGCATCCATGCGATTTGTTCCTTCTCGACGGTGAACCGGGATGCATATTCTCCGCTAGTATTGAGGTAGGCTCTAGTCCACTCATCTCAGTCGAGCCACTCCTGCCAGCGTACAGTAGCCATCCCGGTCCTGAGTATGAGTCTGGATCTAGGGTCTACCGAAATCCGTTCTCCGGCAAGTATAGTTTCGTTGTTGCGCCTTCCGTCTCTGAACCACATTCCGCTTCCAGTACCAGCTTCAACACTGCCTTATCGATATCACCAGCAATCAACTCCGACCAGTATGTACCGCATCAACCAGAACGCACTGCCTGCTGCACTGAGGAAGTCCCTGAGCCGCTCAACCCAGTCGCGCTTCCTGATTCCTGTCATCGTAGTCGTTCTGGTCCTGAGGTTGAGTATGGCAACGGGATCTTCCGCCCTCTTGTTCCAGGCAAGTATCCTTCAACTAAGAACAATTCCGTGTCTGATATGTCGTCGCCCTTCTGCAGTTTACATGCTGTGACTCAAGCTACAAGCGGGGTACAAGGAGATAACAGGAGTGTTTCAAGGAGGTACCAGGAGATCTCAGGAGCGTTTAAGGTGGTTTTAGGGTCCCCTCAGGGGGCATCAGGGATTCAGGGAGGTCTCAGCAGTGTTTCAGATGGCCTTAGAGAGATCTAGGGGAGTTCTGACGGGTCTCAGGGCCGTTTCTGGAGCATTCCATGGGGAACCACAGCGCACCAGAAGGTTTTAGGGGCATTTTAAGGGGGACTCAAGGGGTTTGAATGGGTGTTTCGACGGATTCAGGGGGTTTCTGGGGATATCTTGAGGTAAAGGTAATTTTAGGGGGTTTTAGGGGCTGGAGTTCACGCTGGGGTTATTGATATTTGGAGCAGGTCTTAGGGACGTTTGCGGGGTCATTTCAGGAAATATCAGAGGACTTTCGGCGGGTTTCAGAGGTGGTTTCAAGGGGATTTCGGAGACATTTCAGGGAGTTCCAGAGGTTTGGCGGTGGGTTTCAAAGGCATTACGCAGGCGCTATCGGGGGTTTCTGAGTGTCTCAGGTGCGTTACATGAGGCTGACGGAGTTTTCAGGGCATTTCAGGAAATTTCAGATTATTTTTTTGCGAGTTTTGAAGGCGTTACGGAGGTGTTTTCGATGCAGGTCTCAGGTGCGTTACATGGATTTCATGGGCGTTTTAGGTGTCTCGGAGGTCTCTGATGCGTTACATGGAGTCCGAGAGGATTTTGTGGGATTTCTGATTATTTTTGACGAGTTTTAGAGTCGTTACGCAGGCGTTTTCGGAGCTTCCGGGCGGTCTCAGGTGAATTACGTGGGGTCCGTGGGGGTTTCAGGCGGATTTGAAAGGCGTTTCATAAAATTTTAGAGGATTTTCAGAGATCTCTTAACGAAACCCCTTGAAACGCCCCGAAAATGCCTTGAAACACCCCTGTAACTTACATAAGCTCGTTGAAACGCCGTTGAATTCCCTTAATTCCGTTTTAAATGCCCCTGAAACCCCAAAATGTTTCTGAAACTCCCCTGATATGACCCTATCTGAAATGCTTCGATACGCCCTTGAAACCTCCGTAATCCCATTGAAACGCCCTTGAAATCATAATAATAAATTTGAACGCCTCTGAAACTCTCTGAAATGTTCTTTATACCATTGAAATGCCCATACTCGCCCTTAAAGTGCTCCTGAAATCGCCTAAAACAACCCAATGAAACACCCCTGAAGACCCTTGGAACTTCCTGGAAATCCCCTTGGCCCCATCTCAAATTTACAGGAGCAAGATCTGTTCTGGCGAACTACATTCGCTGATTAAAGCCCTGACTTAAGTTATGCACAAATAACCACTTTTTTATGCCTGTTACGGTAGTATTGAGGTGCTTTTGGCCGAATTCTCTAGCAGATCGCAAACTCCAATGTTGTGGGTGCGAAGCAGCTGTAAGCTGTGAATTTATTTATATTAGATTAACCAATTTACATGTAACAGAATCCACTTACAATTTTCGGTCTGCCGCATCATACAATAGTTGTTTAACCTCAATATTGTTGTAACAAATGTATAATCTGTGACAGAATTCATTATTAGAATAGGTTCATTTAACTTTATGCAAACTTACTGTTTTAAATTGTTTTACACTGAGAAAAAAATCCATATTGGGTTTATGTGTGAGCGATATAGATATTTGCAATAGAACCACAGCAATACTTTTTATAAGTACGACATATAAAACATCTATAAGTCTCACACATAAAATTTTAATGTTTTGATTTATACTTACTATTAGGCCTATTTTTAGCAGAAATAAGAAGTAATTATAGGAATGAAAAGTTTCTACAAATATTATAAATTTCAAAAATGCTTATTTATTGTCATCGAATTTATTTGAAATTGAAATTAGCAACACAATACACGATCAAGTACACGTTTTACCATTAACTTTGATTTTATCTCGGATTCTATGCTGACGACAAATGGCTCTCGTCCGATTCCCCTCGTGATTCAACGATCCGGAGGTCCGGTGTCCCAGCTCCTGAGTGCAGCTATATTCCGTCCGGTACCGCACTTTCCGCAAGTGATCAAGTTCCTGACAAAATGTATCGCATCCGCGTGACTGGATCTGCCTTGGGAATGGGGCAATCCTTCCGTGTGGTTGAATTCCCAGGGAGGCGTTTGGCGGCTGCGCTGCAGTTTCCGGTCCGATGCTGTCCAATAATAAACTAAAATGCGAGTACTTGGGTGAAACGCAAAGTAGAGAATACGATAAAAAATGTTAACTTACCGATCGAATATTCACGGACGCATTTAACAATCTACATCCGAATTACCTGTGAAGCGTGAACAATAAGTTTGATCTGAGTTTGATTAAAAAAACTTAAAAAAGTTCATTGAAATGTATTACCTTCGATCTTGCCTGGTAAAAACAAACTGTTTTCAGCTGCCATTGAATGTTTTTTTTCTTCCCGCTTCGTCATTGGTATTGAATATCAACGGTATCTTCAACATTTTTCAATTTTATGTGTGAGGTGTTATGGATTTTTACTATAAGATCTCACACATATTTTTAAAAACTCGTACTCTTAAATCAAGATTATTTTCGCTAATGAGGCGTATGAAGAGGGTTTTATAGGTTTTCATTAGGTTTCACACATATAAAAAAATATTGATATTTTTGCAGTGTAGATACTAGGTGTAGAGTTCACTGTGTTGTTTTAACTTTTAATTAGTTTGTAAATATAGGCTTAAGTAGAAGAATAATTTCAATTGCAGAACACATTTCTGAATATAACACACACAACTTGTCCTGGATGAATCAATCTGTCTCAGTAATGTCATGGTTCTTCTTCCTTCTTTCAATGCATTACATTCCGCGCTACAAAGACATCTCTTTTCATGTGTATCGTATCTGTCAGGCAGTTGCAACGATGAACGGTGCAGTGCTGCCAGCAACATCCTCCCCCCCGTAACACTGGTGATTGAATCCAGTTTTACTGTCCAAAATATTGCTGGGCAGGACCACACTATGGCTTATTCTATTTGAATATTCCTAAAGACATTATAGTCACTCAACGCTCTCACCCGTAGCCGATCTCACAATCCGATGTCCTTGAGGTTTTTGATGAGCTGATCATTATGACTTCGTTTGAATTTATTTTAGGTGTTCTTAAAGGTGCCCACGGAGATAGGGAGGACGTCGTAATGGCCAGCGGTAGCATGATACAAATGCTTTGCTCACAAGTCGCCATCCCAATTGCGCAGTATTGCAGCCGCGAAGAACTCCTTCTAACGAACAACAGTTCCCAAGTCAGTACACTGTAGTTCTTGCGAAAACTTATTGTTTCCTTAGGAGCGAAGATTCCCAGCAGTTCGGTTATTGTAGTCATTATCCGCAATCTACAGGTTCGGCTTGGGCTTCCTTCATCGTCCCAAATCATACACTGTCTGCCTTTCCAGCCCCACTTCTGGATCAAACTTTTTCCACGTTGCTCGAAGGTTCTGTAATGAGCTGATTGTTGAGGCTGATCTGGTAAGTCCATCACGTTAATGGAACAAAGCTTTCGGAATGAAGGAGATGTTCTTCGCACAAGAAATGACTTTTGAGCCAGGTAAATCGTTTCCATTAGCACCCTCCGTGCTGAAGACACTTCGTGGAATAAGGATGGGAAGTGCTTCGTGGCCCAGCCCGACATAAACATTACAAATTCAGCTTTAGTCGAACATTTCGTTGAGGGTATTCGTTGACTGATTCTTCTCCCAAACCAGCACATTCCGGTGAAGACAGCAACGGTGTCTCCTCTCGCTTGTATTCCATCTGACGTACTCATGCATTTCAAGATTCCCTGATCACTGTTGTTATCCTGTATGTAGCTCACTTTATCGAACTGCCTCGTCTGCTCAATCACTTCATACCGATGATCATCATCTTGACTACCATGAGCCTGCACGGGGTCCTGCATTTCTGCACCACAAATCATATGTCGCGAGTTCAGTTGCTTTCTGATGAGTGGTTGCGAGCAGCGAGATCGTTGGCAACGGGAGCTCCGTATACGACTATCACAATACCGGCTCAGATATTTCCGACGGCGTGGAAGCGACCACGATTTGCAATTGAACGATTCGAATACCAAATAAGCTGATAGACAACCGAGTCTACTGTAATCGCAGTTTCTGTTTGTGTTCAGGTCACTATAGTTTGGCCCAAACTGTTTACCTGTTTCACAGGAAAACACGATCAACACCGCATTGCCCCCCTTACTATCCTCCAGCCAATGTTTATACCCGAACTCACTTTGAAACGTTGACCCGTGTTCGAGCGGATCAACTAAAATCCTTGTGTGTATTAGTTCATCTACGATTGATACTGCTGCGGCCGAGGAAAACCGAAAGGTTTTAGTAAATAAACCACTCGATAATATTTGTCGAATATCCAACGCCGAAGGTGGAGGGGCTGGGTCCGGTACCTTTGGTGCAACAAAGGTTGGAGGCGCCCACGTTTGCAAGCTGTCCACACAATAATCGCTCATTTTAGCTATAAGAGCATCAGTCATCACACAAATTAGTAATGAGTTCTCAAAACTGGGGTAGTGACTGATTGAGTTCAGTGTGAGAAATATACACTCTCCTGGGACACCATTCTGCTTCATACACGATCTTGTTGGCATTGGCATAACGGTCTGCTGCTGTTTAGTTGTTGGTTTACACGGTGATGATGTACGCGGAAACAATTGGAGAAACGTGCGTATTATCGACTGCTGAATTCCATTCATCTGCGATCGATCCACTTTGAAAACCGTTTGTGCCATTTGACAACCATTTGCTCCTGGTCTGGTAGACAGACACTTACCACGGATCTTGCTGTCCATCATATTGCAGTTCGCTATTAAATGCCTTGCATTCGAAGTAGTTTTGGAAAACGCGCTGATAGTCTGCTGCTGAGTCCCATTAAACTGCACATCAAGCGAGGATTTCAAGTGCGTCGATTGCATCAAACGACTTGCTTGCTTCGACGCTTGGTTTTTGTCAATATCAGTGGGTTTCTTATCACTACCAATTGACGACGATAACTCACTATTTGATCCACTGTGATGTAGCTTCACTCGCTCTAAAACAGTCGAAGTCTGGCTGCGCTTGAACCCTCTTCGTCGTTGTTTCAGTTGCTCTTCAAGCAATCTGTATTTTTCTCGCATGACGCGCTTCTCCTCTTCGAAGGCTCTTAACTGTGCTTCTCTTTCGCGCTGGCGGATTGCGCGCTCTTCTTGGAGCTGCCTAAGCCGGAGTGCGATACGTGCGTTGTTGGATGCTGCGGTTCCCGTTGAATACCTGCGGTTGAGGCATTGTAAACCGTCGTTTGAGTCGAGGCGCGAGTTGCTGACGCGGTCTCTCGCTCGAGATGATTTCGGATGAGCCGATGATTGTAGATCGTTGATTGAGTCGAGGCGCGAATCAGTGCCGCTGTCTCTCGCTCGAAGTAATTTCGACTGGGCTGATAATGCCAGTTCGTCGTTTGAGTCGAGGCGCGAAATAGTGCCGCTTTCTCTCGCTCGGGATAACTTCAGCAGAGCTGAAGGTGGCAGATCATCGTTTGTGTCGAGGCGCGAAGTAGTGCCGCTGTCTCTCGCTCGAGATGATTTCTGCAAAGCCGATGATGGCAGGTCGGCAATCGAGTCGAGGCGCGATTTAATTACGCTGTCTCTCGCTCGGGGTGATTTCGGCGTAGCCGATGCTGTGTACTTCGAATTCATCGAGTCGAAAATTCTTACAGAATGTTACGGTAGTATTGAGGTGCTTTTGGCCGAATTCTCTAGCAGATCGCAAACTCCAATGTTGTGGGTGCGAAGCAGCTGTAAGCTGTGAATTTATTTATATTAGATTAACCAATTTACATGTAACAGAATCCACTTACAATTTTCGGTCTGCCGCATCATACAATAGTTGTTTAACCTCAATATTGTTGTAACAAATGCATAATCTGTGACAGAATTCATTATTAGAATAGGTTCATTTAACTTTATGCAAACTTACTGTTTTAAATTGTTTTAGATACTAGGTGTAGAGTTCACTGTGTTGTTTTAACTTTTAATTAGTTTATAAATATAGGCTTAAGTAGAAGAATAATTTCAATTGCAGAACACATTTCTGAATATAACACACACAACTTGTCCTGGATGAATCAATCTGTCTCAGTAATGTCATGGTTCTTCTTCCTTCTTTCAATGCATGACATTCCGCGCTACAAAGACATCTCTTTTCATGTGTATCGTATCTGTCAGGCAGTTGCAACGATGAACGGTGCAGTGCTGCCAGCAACAATGCCCGTTTTGATGTATGCAACCCCAACCAATACAGAGTTACATTTCTAAAGCTGGTTTCCACTTTGTACGTACTGAACAAAAAGATAGAACAAATAATGGTCAAGTATGTAATGATTCCACTTCAAAATTACTTGAGCAGTTCGCAGGCAGCAAGCAAAGTGTAACATCGGTAATAGCCCCCATGTAATTCAAATGGAGCTGTCACTTTTATTTTCGGAAAATAGTCCATTATTCTGTCTATAATTCCGTGTGGAAAAGTATTGCCCCAGTTGTCAAAAATACTTGCGGAAAAAGGAGGAATTCTACTTGAGCGCTCTACTTGGGAACAGAAAACGATATATTTAAAACTTCAAATATATTTTAAATAACCCAGATTTAATTTTTCATTAATCATTTACAGTTTTTTGTGATTGATTAATCATGACTAATCATGATTTTTAATCAATTAGCCATTGTTAATCATTAATCATAATCACTAATCACAGATAAAAGCAAATTAAATCATTAATCATAATCATTAATCATCCTAAAAATCAAATTAATCATTAATCTTATTCATTAATCACAGAAATTGAAATTTTAATCATCAATGATTAATCATGATTAAATTTTTCGTTAATCATGAACGCTCTGGTGACGGGGGCCTCCGTCCTCTCGCTTCAGGCAAGTTTCCACTTAACTTTCAAAATTCATCCACTGACGCACACTCGTGTTCTAGTGCAAGCCTCTCTCCCAACGAGCTACGTTTTTACTATCAGAACGTGCGTGGACTCCGTACCAAAATCGACGACTTTTTCCTGGCAGTCAGCGACAGGGAATATGATGTCATCATTTTGACTGAAACGTGGCTGGATGATACCATCTTCTCTGCACAGCTTTTTGGAAATCATTACAGCGTGTACAGAACCGATCGTAGTCCTGTCAATAGCAGGAAATCCAGAGGTGGAGGAGTTCTCATTGCCGTTTCACGGAGTATCAGCAGCTACTGTGACCCTGCCATTATAAATGATTCCCTAGAACAACTGTGGATTCGGCTTGACATGGCAAAGTTCGTTATCAGCATCGGTGTCCTCTACCTGCCACCGGATCGCAAAAGTAATCTGACTGACGTTCATAATCATGTAGACTCCATTGGATCTGTTATTTCCTGCCTCGGCTCCCATGACTACGCTCTGTTGTTTGGCGATTACAATCAATCATCGATTCTATGGACTCCTTCTGGGCCCGAGCCTCCATCGGTAGATCTGGATCGGTCTAACCTTCCAGTTGCTAGTAAGGTGCTTTTAGACGGCTTCAACCTCCACGGCTTAACGCAGATCAACGCAATCGAAAACATCAGAGGACGCGTGCTAGATTTCGTTCTTCTTAATGACGCAGCTTTTCCTAATTGCTCTGTGACTGCAGCTGCAGAACCACTCGTACCTGTCGATCAGAGTCACCCGCCCTTGGAAGCAGGCTTGTCCGCACTGAGTGCATGAAAATTCTGCTCTTTGGATTTACACCATCAAGCACATCATAAATTAGAAATCTTTTCATCTTATCAGATAGAAGGATGTTGAAATATTGTAAATGTCATTTCGAACTGTCAAAAAACCGCACCGCAGCGCCGCACGGGCCGTTCAAAGTGAAATTCACTAGAGTGTTTTCACCCGGGTGAAAATCTCTTTGCGCGCTCCGTGTGGCTCTGCGGTGCGGTTTTTTGACAGTTAGAAATTACATTTACAATATTTCAACATCCTTCTATCTGATAAGATGAAAAGATTTCTAATTTATGATGTGCTTGATGGTGTAAATCCAAAGAGCAGAATTTTCATGCGCTCAGTGCGGACAAGCCTGCTTGGAAGTAAATATTCGTTACACGGCGCCTGTCTCATTTGAAGCCACCTTCGACTCAAATTCTCTCGATTTCCGAAGAGCCGATTTCACCACGCTGAACGCTGCTCTGACTTCTGTTGATAGGGAACTGCACGCCGCGGTTGCTAGGGAAAATTCTTTTAAGTCCTTGACGTTTCGTGGCCTTGTTGTTTACGATTTGGACTTAGAAAAATTTTGCTGGTTTTACTGAGGTGCACCCAGGTGGGCAGGGTGGCTTTGATTGAAATTATCAACGCGTGGTTCGTGGGTGGCGGAATGCGCGCGTTCGGGCTCCTACTTGCAAGATTATGAAACCTGACTTGACTACAGTTACGAAGTTCAGCAATTTGTAAGGCATGATTAGCTGATGTCAGGATGAATCATTGACCACATGGTCACCACTGGCCACTCCGGGAACTTCCGGGATGACCCGAAACAACCTGGAGAACCGGTGATAGGGGTCAATTACGTTTATTTAGCAAAACATGATGAAAAACACCACGGCTCTTTTTTTTATGATTTTTCGTCAATTCACTTGTGACTGCATAGCAATACTGGCCATGTCCCATGTGCCACTTCCGAAACTTCCGGGATGCCCTGAAGAACCGACATTAGAGGATAATCATATTCTAACAGAAAAATGTGTCATGCGACGGATCTTCCTTCATGAATTTTCATAGATATGTTTGAGGTTGTATCGATGCTAGACATGGCCCCCATTATTGGCCACTTCTGAAACATCCAGGTACCCCGACGGAAACGACAACAAAAGCTAATTACGATCATACAACAAAACATGTAATGTGACCATCATGATTTTTAATTCCTATGTATGTGGTCGTATCAAAAGTGGCCACACTCTTGGTTGACCATTTCTGAAACTTTCTGGGGCGCCCTGAGGGAACCGATGGCCAGAATCAATTTGGTTCATTCAGCGACGGTTTCATCATGTTTTTCGAGAATATGCTTGTGGTTACTGCTAAAACTTAGAGAATGCCCCCAAGAGACTGATGGCATATTGAACAAACGCGTTCATATGACAAAATGTGGTGTGTAACGCATCTTGGCTAGGTCCAGAGAAATATCTGACAGGATAAAATAATGCCTGATGGAACTTCCGAAGGATTCCCTGGCGTAATTCCTGGAGGAATCCCTTTCAAAATGTTTGAAGGCATCCTCAACGGAATTTCTTGAGAAACGTCCATCTGGGAATTCCTCCGGGTTCTCCTCCTCCAATTCCTCCAGGAGTTTCTCTAAGAGTTAGCATTAGCATTAGCATTAGCATTAAGCGAGTCGCACAAATTCGTAGGTGGTACAGTCCTAGACCGCTGTTATGAGGGTTGCCTCCTTCCCGTCCGAACCAAAGCACAAAGATTTGGGACTAATCTCTGACTCTTAGACAAGACTGACGCAATCCTCCAATGGTCGAGCACTGTCCTGGCCACGTCCTTGCGACTGCTGAGGAATGGGAAAGGATGGTTAGTTTTGGACACCTATGAAAAATGTAGACAACTCTACGATCTCTCAGGCCTAGGTGTCACGGGAATTTGGGTAATGTTAGTGGAAGGGTAAACTCCAAAGGATACACTTGGTCAACGTTCAGGCACACCATTATTAGTATTCTTCGAATCCGTTGTCTGCCCGATTCATCCTGGATTCCTCGTCGTCTTGATGGCACTTGGTTGAACTACCAGATTCTTCGGTTGATAATCTGAAATATAAAATAATATTAACATCGTACGTCAAATAAGCTACATATTAGTGATACGCTCGCCACAGTTGCATATTTTTACAACATTATTTATATCTTACGATAAATTTACCTCAAACCTGCTGAAATAAAATGTTGATTAGCAGTACATTGAAACAAAATTAACTACAAAACACAAAAAAACATCAAACTTTGATCTTGGAATATTAATTAATACGGTAAATATCAAGATCAAAATTTGAATTGGTAGATCTTACACCGCAACGCACCATTCTAAGGTGATCTACCCAGGAGTTTCTCTAAGAGTTCATCCTAAATTTTTTCCTAAAGTAAGTATGAGAGTTTCTTCCAAAACTTCTCCGGGAATTTCTTCTGTAATTCCGCACAAAGTCCTTCCTGGAACTCCTCTGGGAGTTTCTTCTTAAGTTCCTCTGGAATTCCCCCTGGCAGTCCCTTTTAAATTACACCAGGAGTTTCACGTAGAATTTCACTGTGAGTTTGTCATAATTTCCCCCGAGAGTTTATGCTGAAATTCTTCCACAGGCAGTTTCTCATGAAATTCCTCCGGGAATTTCTCCAGGAATTCCTACGGAAGATGCTTGTAGAATTTCTTTAGTTCATTCTAGAATATCTCTGGAAGTTCCTTCTGAAATTCCTCCGAGAGTTCATCCTGGAATTCTTCCGGGAGTTCACTCTGAAGTTCACGCGGAAACTCCAACGGTAGTTCGACCTAGAATTTATCTGTGAGTTCGCCATAGTATTCCTTCAGAGTACCATCCGGGAGTTTCCTCCTAGAATTCCTCTTGAAATTCCTCATGGAACTTCCTGGATCCCAAAAATGCTTCAGGAGTTTATCACAGAACTGCTCGGATGTTCCTCTTGAAAAACGTCCGGGAGTTCCTTCAGGAAATCTTCCGGAAGTTCCTCTGGAAGTTCGTCCTGCAATTTCTATTAAAGTTGTTTCTGGAATTCTTTCTGGAAATTCTTCTGGAATCCTTCTAGGAGTATCTCTGGAGTTAATCTGAAAATTCCTCCCAAAATTCCTCCTTTCTTACCGAAATTTCTCTGAAGGGTCACTTTGAAACACCTTCTGAAATTCCCACAGGAGTTGCTCGTGAAATTTCTCATTAAATTTCACAGGGGACTCTACTTTTATTTCTTAGGGGGGTTTGCCTTAGAATATCTCTAGGAGTTTCTCCTAAAACTCTGGGACTTCCTATTGAAATTCCTTCTGGAGTTCCTCCTCCTCTGAGAGTTCACGCTGGAGCCCCTACGAGAGTTCATCCTGAAATCCTCCGGGAGTAAGTCATAGTATTACTTCGGATTCTCCACTTGAATACTCTCCACGAGTATCCTCCTGGTACCTCTATGAGAGTTCCTCGAAGATCCTGGAATTCCTCTATGAGTAACTCTATGTCTTCGGATGTTCCTCTTGAATACCCTCCTGGAATTCCTTCGAGAGTTCCTCATGAAATGTTACCAGGAGTCCCTTCTGAAATTTCTCTAGGAATTCCTTCTGGCAGATCCTCCTGGAAATCATCAGATAGTTCCTCCTAGAATTCCTGCGGAAATCCTTTCGGTAGTTCCTCCTGAAACTACTTCGTGAGTTCATCCTAGAATTTCACAGGGAGTTTCTCATGATATTCCTGCGAGAGTTCATGCTGGAATTTCTTCGGGAGTTCCTTCTTGAGTTTCTTAGGTTATTTTTTTGAAATTCCTTCAGGATTTCCTCGAGGAATTCCTGCGGGAGCTGCTCGTGGAATTTCTCCTAGAAAGTCAACGGAAGTTTCTCCTGAAATTCCCACGGGAGTTTGACCTGGAATTTCCGTAGAAGTTCCACTGGGATTTCCTCCCAAAATTCCTATGGCTATTTCTCCTGGAATTCCTTCGGTAGTCCTTCCTGTAATACCTTCGAGAGTTCGTAAGAGTATTTCTTCAAATGTTCCTCTGATTGTTCGGATCCTGGTGGCCGCTCTAGCTACACCAAAGTTAAGGAACTTCTGGGAGATTCCCTGGTCTTGTTCCTGGAGAAATCCCTATCAAAAGTCGTTAAAAATAATTTGTGGCGCTTGTGATTTCTGACAGATGCTGTGCCAGTTATTTTTCCAGAAGCTCCACCATGTATCATTCCATGAGTTTCGTAAAGGATTGTGCGTAGTGTTTCACCAGGGATTTTTCTGAAGATTCACTAGTAATTTATCTTGAATTCCACCACTGACTGCTCCAGAAGTTCAGCTAGAAGTTCTTCCAGAAATTTCTCCAACAGTTCCGGAGGTATTCTTCGTGGTGTTTATCAGGGATTTTTCCTGGAAATCCATCAGGGGTTGCTCTTAGAGTGCTGCTTCATTCCCCCAACAGCGGGGGTAAAAAAAAGAGTACTGCAGGTGATTACTGCTGCAATTCCTCTCAAAATTTCTTTAGAAATTCCGCCATACAGGAACTCCGCTAAGAAATTCATACAGGAACTCCGCTAAGGACTCCTCTAAAATTTACGCAAATTACTGCTCTTGAATTCCATCTGGGTTCTTTTTTTAAAGAGATTCATCTAGGAGTTCCGCAAGGGCAATGCACTGCATCTGGATTATTTCTTCCAGATATTTATTCAGCAATTCCAACAGAGATTTCCTCAATATATTAGTCAGAGATTCCTCAAACATTTTGCCAGACGTTTCTCAAGAAATTCCGTTGAGGATGCCTTCAAACATTTTGAAAGGGATTCCTCCAGGAATTACGCCAGGGAATCCTCCGGAAGTTCCATCAGGCATTTCAAAGGAATGAAGGAATTTCAAAAGGATAACCTAAGAAACTCAAGAAGGAACTCCCGAAGAAATTCCAGCATAAACTCTCGCAGGAATATCATGAGAAACTCCCTGTGAAATTCTAGGATGAACTCACGAAGTAGTTTCAGGAGGAACTACCGAAAGGATTTCCGCAGGAATTCTAGGAGGAACTATCTGATGATTTCCAGGAGGATCTGCCAGAAGGAATTCCTAGAGAAATTTCAGAAGGGACTCCTGGTAACATTTCATGAGGAACTCTCGAAGGAATTCCAGGAGGGTATTCAAGAGGAACATCCGAAGACATAGAGGAACTCATAGAGGAATTCCAGGATCTTCGAGGAACTCTCATAGAGGTACCAGGAGGATACTCGTGGATAGTATTCAAGTGGAGAATCCGAAGTAATACTATGACTTACTTCCGGAGGATTTCAGGATAAACTCTCGTAGGGGCTCCAGCGTGAACTCTCAGAGGAGGAGGAACTCCAGAAGGAATTTCAATAGGAAGTCCCAGAGTTTTAGGAGAAACTCCTAGAGATATTCTAAGGCAAACCCCCCTAAGAAATAAAAGTAGAGTCCCCTGTGAAATTTAATGAGAAATTTCACGAGCAACTCCTGTGGGAATTTCAGAAGGTGTTTCAAAGTGACCCTTCAGAGAAATTTCGGTAAGAAAGGAGGAATTTTGGGAGGAATTTTCAGATTAACTCCAGAGATACTCCTAGAAGGATTCCAGAAGAATTTCCAGAAAGAATTCCAGAAACAACTTTAATAGAAATTGCAGGACGAACTTCCAGAGGAACTTCCGGAAGATTTCCTGAAGGAACTCCCGGACGTTTTTCAAGAGGAACATCCGAGCAGTTCTGTGATAAACTCCTGAAGCATTTTTGGGATCCAGGAAGTTCCATGAGGAATTTCAAGAGGAATTCTAGGAGGAAACTCCCGGATGGTACTCTGAAGGAATACTATGGCGAACTCACAGATAAATTCTAGGTCGAACTACCGTTGGAGTTTCCGCGTGAACTTCAGAGTGAACTCCCGGAAGAATTCCAGGATGAACTCTCGGAGGAATTTCAGAAGGAACTTCCAGAGATATTCTAGAATGAACTAAAGAAATTCTACAAGCATCTTCCGTAGGAATTCCTGGAGAAATTCCCGGAGGAATTTCATGAGAAACTGCCTGTGGAAGAATTTCAGCATAAACTCTCGGGGGAAATTATGACAAACTCACAGTGAAATTCTACGTGAAACTCCTGGTGTAATTTAAAAGGGACTGCCAGGGGGAATTCCAGAGGAACTTAAGAAGAAACTCCCAGAGGAGTTCCAGGAAGGACTTTGTGCGGAATTACAGAAGAAATTCCCGGAGAAGTTTTGGAAGAAACTCTCATACTTACTTTAGGAAAAAATTTAGGATGAACTCTTAGAGAAACTCCTGGGTAGATCACCTTAGAATGGTGCGTTGCGGTGTAAGATCTACCAATTCAAATTTTGATCTTGATATTTACCGTATTAATTAATATTCCAAGATCAAAGTTTGATGTTTTTTTGTGTTTTGTAGTTAATTTTGTTTCAATGTACTGCTAATCAACATTTTATTTCAGCAGGTTTGAGGTAAATTTATCGTAAGATATAAATAATGTTGTAAAAATATGCAACTGTGGCGAGCGTATCACTAATATGTAGCTTATTTGACGTACGATGTTAATATTATTTTATATTTCAGATTATCAACCGAAGAATCTGGTAGTTCAACCAAGTGCCATCAAGACGACGAGGAATCCAGGATGAATCGGGCAGACAACGGATTCGAAGAATACTAATAATGGTGTGCCTGAACGTTGACCAAGTGTATCCTTTGGAGTTTACCCTTCCACTAACATTACCCAAATTCCCGTGACACCTAGGCCTGAGAGATCGTAGAGTTGTCTACATTTTTCATAGGTGTCCAAAACTAACCATCCTTTCCCATTCCTCAGCAGTCGCAAGGACGTGGCCAGGACAGTGCTCGACCATTGGAGGATTGCGTCAGTCTTGTCTAAGAGTCAGAGATTAGTCCCAAATCTTTGTGCTTTGGTTCGGACGGGAAGGAGGCAACCCTCATAACAGCGGTCTAGGACTGTACCACCTACGAATTTGTGCGACTCGCTTAATGCTAATGCTAATGCTAATGCTAACTCTTAGAGAAACTCCTGGAGGAATTGGAGGAGGAGAACCCGGAGGAATTCCCAGATGGACGTTTCTCAAGAAATTCCGTTGAGGATGCCTTCAAACATTTTGAAAGGGATTCCTCCAGGAATTACGCCAGGGAATCCTTCGGAAGTTCCATCAGGCATTATTTTATCCTGTCAGATATTTCTCTGGACCTAGCCAAGATGCGTTACACACCACATTTTGTCATATGAACGCGTTTGTTCAATATGCCATCAGTCTCTTGGGGGCATTCTCTAAGTTTTAGCAGTAACCACAAGCATATTCTCGAAAAACATGATGAAACCGTCGCTGAATGAACCAAATTGATTCTGGCCATCGGTTCCCTCAGGGCGCCCCAGAAAGTTTCAGAAATGGTCAACCAAGAGTGTGGCCACTTTTGATACGACCACATACATAGGAATTAAAAATCATGAGGTCACATTACATGTTTTGTTGTATGATCGTAATTAGCTTTTGTTGTCGTTTCCGTCGGGGTACCTGGATGTTCCAGAAGTGGCCAATAATGGGGGCCATGTCTAGCATCGATACAACCTCAAACATATCTATGAAAATTCATGAAGGAAGATCCGTCGCATGACAGATTTTTCTGTTAGAATATGATTATCCTCTAATGTCGGTTCTTCAGGGCATCCCGGAAGTTTCGGAAGTGGCACATGGGACATGGCCAGTATTGCTATGCAGTCACAAGTGAATTGACGAAAAATCATAAAAAAAGAGCCGTGGTGTTTTTCATCATGTTTTGCTAAATAAACGTAATTGACCCCTATCACCGGTTCTCCAGGTTGTTTCGGGTCATCCCGGAAGTTCCCGGAGTGGCCAGTGGTGACCATGTGGTCAATGATTCATCCTGACATCAGCTAATCATGCCTTACAAATTGCTGAACTTCGTAACTGTAGTCAAGTCAGGTTTCATAATCTTGCAAGTAGGAGCCCGAACGCGCGCATTCCGCCACCCACGAACCACGCGTTGATAATTTCAATCAAAGCCACCCTGCCCACCTGGGTGCACCTCAGTAAAACCAGCAAAATTTTTCTAAGTCCAAATCGTAAACAACAAGGCCACGAAACGTCAAGGACTTAAAAGAATTTTCCCTAGCAACCGCGGCGTGCAGTGCCCTATTGTATCAACGCACGTGCCTCTTGTAAGACCCGCTCCAAAACCGCTTTGGGCAAATAATAGATTGCGCTCACTAAAACGCCGTCGTTCCGCTGCGCTTCGCAGATATTGCAATTGTCGCTCATCGTATCTCAAGCAGCAGTTTAACATCGCGAGTAGGGAGTACAGGGAATACAATAAGCTCCTGTATATACGTTACTTAGATCGCACTCAACGTAATCTTCGGTCGAACCCTAAGCAGTTCTGGTCGTTTGTTAGATCAAAGCGGAATGAAGACGGATTGCCAACTTCGATGTTTCTCGGAACTAACTCAGCCAATTCCGCTGATGAAAAGTGCGAACTGTTTGCTGCTCAGTTCAACATGGCTTTTAACGATTTTGTACCAACTCCCTCTGAAGTCGAAAGAGCTGTTTTTGACACGCCGTCTGATGTACTGGACTTCAACTGTTTTCGGATCGATGCTGAAGATGTCACTAGAGCGATAAGGAAGCTAAAATTTTCGTACTCTGTGGGGCCTGATGGAATACCTCCAGTATTGCTAAAGCGCTGTCATTCCGTTCTACAAGAACCCTTAGCTACGATTTACAACCTCTCCTTTCAATGCAAGCAGTTCCCGAACAGCTGGAAGCATTCGTTCCTGTTCCCAGTCCATAAAAAAGGAGACAAACGCGATGTGGGTAACTACCGTGGAATAACTTCGCTCTCTGCCTGCTCTAAAGTATTCGAAATTATAGTAAACTATGCACTGTTTGCTTCTTGTCGACACTACATCTCAATCGACCAACACGGGTTTTTTCCAAAACGGTCAGTTACCACCAACCTCACGCAATTCATCTCAACGTGCCTGCCGGCAATGGACGCCGGAATGCAGGTAGATGCTGTTTACCTCGATCTCAAGGCTGCCTTTGACAGAGTTGACCATCGAATACTACTTGAAAAATTGGCAAAGATTGGAGTAGCTCGAGAATGCGTGGACTGGTTTAGATCGTATTTGACTGGCAGATCGTTGTGTGTTAAATTGGGACCCTGCCAATCCGAGCACTTCCGAAATGTCTCTGGAGTTCCACAAGGTAGTAACCTTGGGCCCCTACTCTTCTCGCTCTTCATCAACGATGTTTCTTTAATTCTGCCGCCTGGGGTGAGACTGTTTTATGCCGATGACGCCAAAATATACATGGTTGTCAATAGCCTTGGTGACTGTATTGAACTACAGTCGCTCTTGTGCCGATTTGAGCAGTGGTGCGTAAATAACTGCCTAACCTTGAGTGTTAACAAATGCCAGGTGATTAGCTTTAGCAGAAAACTGAAACCGATCATGTACCAATATACGCTATCTGGTATACCTCTGGAACGAGTGCACCGTATACGCGACCTCGGCGTCATCCTAGATGAAAAGCTTACATTCCGGTTCCACTATGAAGACGTTATATCGAGAGCGAACAGACAGCTTGGCTTTATAATGAAAATCGCTAATGAATTCCGCGATCCAATTTGTTTAACCCTTATGTGTCCGACCGGGTACCCGGGTACCCAGCGCCCATTTGAAAAGCACGGTGTAGAAAAAAGCAAAAAAATTGTCGGACACATAACGGTTAAAATCACTGTATTGTGCACTTGTGCGGTCCGTTGTTGAGTTTGCCGTCGTCGTGTGGTACCCTTATCAAACCACCTGGATATCTCGCATCGAATCAATCCAGAAAAAGTTCGTGCGTTTCGCGCTAAGGATTCTTCCTTGGCAAAATGATCAACGCATGACTCCCTACCATGATCGCTGTCAACTACTGGGAATCGACACTTTGGAGAATAGACGCCGAACCGCGCAGACTATGTTCGTGGTCAAGTTACTGAACAGCAGCGTTGATTCTTCTCAACTTTTGGCCAGAATAAACGTTAATGCTCCAGCACGATCGCTCCGGAGGCAAAACCTCCTCAGGTTGGAAGATCGGAACACCGCTTATGGACAGCACGACCCTGTTCGTTTTATGTCGCAAACTTTCAACACCGTAGCTCACATTTTCGACTTTAATGTATCTGTTTCCACACTCCAACAACCAATTACGTAATACTTCCGTACCATGAGTTAGTTGTTTTTGTTCATGACCAATGTTTTAAATTAATGGTACGATATGAGGCATTTTTTTTTAATTTTTAAGCTTCATTAAGACATTTTGTCAGATGGAGGTAATCACAATAAATAAATAAATAAATAAATCAAAAAGTTTCAATTTTGGGGAAGTAATAATTGATTATTGGCTAAAATATAAACGACTCATAAAAAAGTTATCATTTTCCATAACAAATTCAGAAATTGACAATAAAGAAGTAGGGGTGGGAGCAATAATAAACTACAAAGTTCCCATAAACAATTCAAAAAGTGTATAAATAAAGCAAAATTTCTCATAAATTATTGATTTTTGAGCTATAAAAAGTCGGAATTTCCACGAATAATTCAATAATTGCAATAAAAAACTACATTTTTTCCACCGAAAAAGTTGAAATTTCCCATAAATCAGATTTCTTATAATAATAATAATAAATTTAAAAATTACCAATTGAAAAACATCAAAAAATCAATTGAAAATTTAGCAATAAATACGAAGCAACGAATAATTAACTTGAATGCAATTCTAACTAAAACTATCGGCCGAGGCATGCGGCGAAGTCCGATGCGCTGTAACTGCGTCGATTCGGCTCTAGGCAATCCACAGATTCAAGAATTTGCCCGGTATAATACGAATAGATATGTTATCCCTTTTTAGAATCCGACGAGCGTTAGCGAGTTCGGACAGCTAGCGATTTTCTGTTAAATTGCACACATAGTTTCAGTCTTTCTACCATAGTTCTATGATGTAGTACGTCCGAATTTTTTTGTTGCAAAAAATATAGTTTTTTATTGCAATTGTTGATTTATTTGTGGAAATTCTGACATTTTTTATCGCTCGAAAATCAATTATTTATGGTAAATTTTGATTTATTTATGCACTTTTTTATTTGTTTATGGAACTTTTATATTTTATTATTGCTTCCACCTCTATTTATTTATTGGCAATTTTCGAATTATTTATGGAATTTTGTAATTTATTATGGGGCGTTTAATTTGGCTGCCGAACTGTGATAACCAGATTTGAATAATTTGACCTATCCAGATCCCCATGACATGCCGTGCGAGGTATCAATCTTCATGATTTTGAGATAATGGGACAGAAAACAAATGACTGAAGTATGTGTCAACTGATATGGCCGCTCTGGAACACCTGGAACAGGTTGAGAGGCCCCTCAAACACAATAATATATGAAATAATCACTTTTTACCAATTGGCAAAACACACCTCTTCCACCCGCTGACTCCAGTGCGATCCGGAATATCTCTGGAATGGTTCCGAATGTTACATGACCACTTGAGTGCAATAAACTAAAGGGCGACTTCAAAAAAATCGAATGAAAATTTACGAAATGCCTTCATTTTTAATTTGTATGAGTTTTCGTGGTCCCCGACTTGAAGGTTAAATATTACCAATGATTGGCGCTAATATGTGACATCCAAAGCTTTTCGAAAATGTGGAATATGCTCGCTTCTTCCATATATTGCTTTTTTCACTGAAAATTTCCCTTGCTTCGCTGAACAACATGACGTTTTCTTCCAGCGAAGGCTTACGCGATACAGAAAATCGCTGAATTTCACACTAACACTGCAGAAAATCTGTCAACAATAACTCAATACACATGCATTTTCAGCGAAAAGATCTATTTGCGTGACAACAATCCACTCCCATGACTACCGGGCGGCCGCCGTCAAATATCTGGATTGCCAACTGTCCGGCGACTGCTGTCAGTTTTCTTTGTCGCCGAATCTGGCGCTGGGTCTTCGGCGCGGAAACCCAAACGTGGGAATAAAATGTTGGGGTTTGCGCGCAATATTATGTATACCAGACAGTCAGTAACTCTTGCAATAGCAAGAAGACGCATGGCATTTAGTAAATCATTCAAAAACGTTCCTTGATTTAATACATCTCTCAACCACCCACTCCGTAGTACTTATGGGAGTGTCACTGAGTCGAACATTTTCTTCCCCAAACCCAAGTTACGGTAAAGATGGGCGTGGCCGAGAATAATGACATTTGTGGTTTTGGTATTCTTGCATAAGCTTAGAGCAAAGTTAATTCCCCGGCCTTGTTCCGAAAAGTAATCCGAGCAAGATTAGTAAAATGTACATGAATGTTGTTAGTTTCCAATCTACGAAGTAAACCGTAACTACGCTAATGCTAACGCTAACGTTAACGTTAACGCTAACGCTAATGCTATCAATCAAAATGTATGATATTCAAGCATCGTTTTTACAATTTCGTTACGGTATTTCGTTAAAGGAATCACAACCCGGGTAGACGTGAATATCATAATCATATCTTAAAACGATCAAATTTTGATGTCATATCTTAATATGATATTGATGAGATATTCGAAAAGTTGCCAAATATCTGCTCAATATCTTATCGTGATATGATTTCAAAATTAGAACTTAATTTGATCTTTAGAAAGCCTAGTGCAACCCGCTGTATAAATGTCGAAATTTCCCAACATAAAAACTATTTTACGTTTTCAACTTTCATTATGCGCCGTCCACAAATAACGCAACTCTTCAGGAGATAGGGATTTAATAAATTATGTAAAGCTCCAAGAGAATAGGGAATACAGCCTAGCATTACGACCCATACAAAAAAGTTGGAGTTATCATACAAAAACACATTATGGAGGCCGCCAGATCCTAATGAACCAACCACCGAGTTCAAAAATGTCGAAATAAGCTTTACACTTGGCGTTACATAATAAATAGATGTTCCCTTATGTCCACCACAAATTTTACAAACGAGCGTTGGGACAAAAAGGAAATAGAAGTGGCTTTCATTTTGAATAAGCGGGTTTATGGATGCGGAAATTGAATAAAAAAAAAACAGAGTAATCGGCACAAAAAATGCATATAATCGATATTTGCTTTTCTTAAAAAAGGCACAAAATTATATGCTGAATTATCTGATAGATTTCTTAATCCCAGTTTATAATTATTTTATTTCACTGTGAGTAAACCAGCAGAGGCTTTCCAATTGAGTCCGATGACAACATGAGCTGGACCTCGATGTCGAGCTTGCATTTGTGGTACGAATCCAATAAATGAATCACCGAACAACTTGGGAACTTTATTGGCCCGCTATGCAAAATACGTCCATTTCGAAAAACGGACCGTTTGATTCTAGATTCAACAAAACATACCGCTGCAGACGACCAACTTTTTGAGTTTCAACCAACAAATTACGTAGCGATTCTGCCTCGGGTTTACGAACAGACGACAGTCGTGACAACTACGATCTTCTAAATGTTTCCTAAGCTTTTCTGGGCGACAGTTCACAATAAAGCTCGTTCAGTGAAGTACATACTAGATTTTTAGCTGATTTTTTTTATGGCTAGAAGGTAAATCCTCCGTTTCTGCAACGAAATTATGCAAAAAGCATGGGTATTTTGATTCTTTGCCTTATTCAATGCTGTTTGAACAAAACTTTGGAAAGCTTGTTGCAAGAAATGGAGAAAACAATAACACAGTTGCCCAAAGTTTTGCTCAAACACCATTAAATTAGGTAAGGAATCATAATAATAGAAATTGAGAATTTACTTCCTCACAATACAAAAATTCAGCTCACTACTACAATTTAGTACTTCACTGATTGCGCCCCATTTTGGTGGAAATTCGTCCTGTTTTAGGCGCAAAATAAACCAAACATGTTTCTACACATGTCGTTTTTAAAGTTTGGATCACTAGCTTTGTTAACAATTCAGAGAATCTAGAGAAAAGTGCTCTCTTAGTTTCGGAAAATATGCAATTTCTAATTGAGCCTGCATTCATTTCTATTTTCCATACTATCGCTTTAGTTTGCAAATTTTGGGTGGAAAATGTATTAATATTCTGCAATAGAACATTTATCATTGGGAAATCTGAAAAATACTGCTTAAGATCAAAATTAGCTCTTCACATTTCCATCTGCAACATCCAGAAATCGAAAGATCTGAAAATTACTGCTCAAGATCAAAATCAGTTCTTTGACACATTCATCTATAACATCCGAAAAATGTAAGATCTGAAAACTACTGTTCAAGATCATAATTAGTTCTTTCACACACTCATCTACAACATGGCGGGACCAAACCAACACAACTACCATGACTCGCAAACACCTTGGAAAACGTAGAACTTGATGCTCTTGTTACCTCCTATTTTCAGATATGAGTCGTAGTGCAGTGGTAATGTCACTGCTCATAAATCACAAGGTCATGAGTTCGATTCTGGTCGTGATCATTTTTCTTATTTTTTTTACTCTAATCCATCTGTCAGATCATTTTATGATATTGGTTAGATGTGCTACAGCCCAGATCTCCCCAGATATTAGTTTGATCTTATAACATCAAAATGGGATATTATTATGTTCTTCCCCATACTAATTTTTGATCTTATTTTTGATCTTTTATCTCTTATGTCAAACAAACCAATAGCTAATTATGATCTTGAGTACTTCACTGAGGAATATCAAATGATGATATTGTTCTGATTTTTACTTCTACTCGGGAAATTACAGTTATTTGGATATTTTACTCTATTTCCCTAATATTTTATCTTAGTTCAGTATGTACATGAAATGCGGATTTGAAAGTAACTCTTTTAGATATAATATGTGAAGAATTGCAAAATGTTGTGTATGACGCACTTTACAGAAACATTCTCAAAAACTTCACAGGTTGATCATTCCTCTCAATGAATTATGTATTGTAAATTTGAAAACAGGTCTGTTTTCTTAGGCGACTGTCTCGCGCGTATCTGTGACTGCGGGTAAATGTAGTCGCGAAAGTAGATTTTATTTTCACACTTATTTTAGAGTCATTTGTTCGGCTGTTCTATTTTCGGTAAAAGTTCGGATTCGAAGTTCAGTACAGTTTTACCGAAGTTCGGTTATTGTGGTTCAGTGAAGTTTACCGAACGTCCGGTAATTTTTTGACGAACTTCGGTAATATATTGCTGAACATTCGGTAATCTGAACTTTTACCGAAAATAGAACAGCTGAATACGGTACTTTATTTTAAGTGTGTTGATTCGTATAATATTTGTATCATATAAAACTCTTATTAGATATCACACTCTTGGCAATACCCAAGTAACCGCTGTTGAAACAGTACGTATTGAAACTTCATTTTCGGGGTATTCGTCTTTCGCCCTACATGTACCCCGTAACGTGGGTAGATCACCTTAGAATGGTGCGTTGCGGTGTAAGATCTACCAAATCGAAATTTGATCTCGATATTTACCGTATTTTTAAATATTCCAAGATCAAAGTTTGATGCTCTTTTCCTTGTGTTTTGTAGTATTTGTACTGCTAATTAACATTTTATTTCAGCAGGATTCAGGTAAATGTATCGTACGATATAAATAATATTTTAAAAATATGTAACTGTGGCGAGCGTATCACTAATATGTAGCTTATTTGACGTATGATGTTAATATTATTTTATATTTCAGATTATCAAACGAAGAATCTAGTAATTCAACCAAATTCCTAGTAATTCAACCAAATGGCAGACAACTGATTCGAAGCAGTCTAACAATGGTGTGCCTGAACGCAGCCTCCTGTCACGTGGCCATGTTTTTTAGGTCAGCATCAAAATCCAGGAACGATTATTGACTGTGACTGAATCATATCAATAACAATTATAAATATTATGGAAACTTTATTCCCGTGACGAAGACGAGCTGATTCTATTACGGCTTCATTTTTAAATAAATAATTGCGAAATTGAAAATCATGTTTTGCTTAAACTAACGATTTTATAAGGTGAAAAAAAGTTTCACCGCTTTTGATTTTTGCTCGTGGAATTATGTTTGTTTACAAACTTTGCGCTGTCATGGGGAACCAAGGCGGTATTCAACGAGGCGGCTGGAAGTGGGAACCAGAGATGTTGGCTCGTTATTTTCCTGTGGGGCAGTATTGCGGTGACAGGAGGTTGCCTGAACGTTAACCAAGCGTATCCTTTGGAGTTTACCCTTCCACTAACACCCAAATTCCCGTGAGGGGCCGTCCATATACCACGTGGACAGAAAATTCATGGATTTTGACCCCCTCCTCCCTCCCCGTGGACAAGCGTGGACTTTTCATTGACCCCTACCCCCCTCCCCCAATGTCCACGTGGACATCCGAAAAAGAAAGTTTTTTATCATATTTCTAAAATAAATGAAAAAAGCGATTTTGAAAAGTTTTTTTTTAATATTGTTTTTTTTTTCTTCGTAAACAATGTCTTAAATATAATTGAAAACTTCATAAAATACAAATATTCTATAGCTTTAACATAGAATACAAACAAGTAGCTCAAAATAGGTACCTACAAGTTTTCAACATTGTTTTTAATTGAGATTTATGTTTGTGAGAATGTGGGTTCAATCCTTGCTCCAGTTGGTGAAAAACTTTCGTCAAACGGAAAATTCTTCATTGGGTGTTTTTCGTGTAATGTCTATCGCCTAATGTTAGTGATTGTTCAATGTTGAGTTTGTTCAGCCTCTGGTTGAAGACGATGGTTTTTAGAATGTTTGTTCAATCTATGATTGTCTGATTGTTTTATTGAGATAAGGTAATTTTAAATGGCAGCCTATTTATTGCACCCATAAACAAATAGAAACGCTCCATAGAAAATCAAAAAGCGCTCCATAAAGAATGAACCTTTTTTTCCATGAAAATGTGCAATGTTACCCATAAATAATTGAAAACGTTCCATACTTTATAAAAAATGTATCGGTAAAACATAAAATTTTCTCATTAAAAGTGAAATTTTGCACCAATAAATAATACTGAAATGCTCCATAATAAAATACAAATGCTCCATAGAAAAATGCAAACGCTCCATAAAAAAATAAAATTGTACCCATAGAAAATTGAATATTGCTCCATAGAAAAATTAAATTGCACCATAAAAAATTTAAATTGCTCCATAGAAAATAGACAGAAATAGAAAATATGAATTGCTCCATGAAAAATTGAAAATCCTCCATAGATAGCATATTCTCATAATATAATTCGACAGAGCTTAATTGCTTTACATTGCACTGCTTTAGTGGTGCAAATGTTTAAAGTTATGAAGAATTTTCAGTTTTTTATGGAACAAATTGTATTGTATGTGGTGCAGTTTGATAATACTTATGGAGCATTTGTCTATTTTCTATGGTGCAATTTCAATTTTTTATGGTGCAATTTTATTTTTCTATGGAGCAATATTCAATTTTCTATGGGTACAATTTTATTTTTTTATGGAGTGTTTGCATTTTTCTATGGAGCATTTGTATTTTATTATGGAGCATTTCAGTATTGTTTACTGGAGCAAAGTTTCACTTTTAATGAGAAAATTTTATGTTTTACCGGTACATTTTTTATAAAGTATGGAACGTTTTCAATTATTTATGGGTAACATTGCACATTTTTATGAAACATATGTTCATTAGAGTGGGTCATCGGAACCGTTTTCTCAGATCAAAGCTTTTTTGGTTCCGTTTCGGGTCCTGAGTATCTGTGCAAAATTTGAGCACGATCGATTGCGTCTACACTTTGCGCATTGCAATTGAAATTTGTATGGGATTTTGTATGGAAAAACATACTTTTTTGTATTTTAGCCATAAGTTGAAAAAGTTTGTCTAAAACTTTTTAACCGATGCTGTAAAATGATAGCCTAGGATGTTCTGAAAAACTTTGTTGAAGACCGCAAAGCGATTCGATGCTTGTGAAAAAAGTTATATCCAACGAACCGCATGCATGTGTTTATGTTTTAACATGTAAAGGAATAACAATAGCAACAAAATCATGCTGTTTAGCCAAGCATTGCCAACGCTATAACTTTTTTCAAAAGCATCAGATCACTTCGTGGTCTTCGACAAAGTTTTTCAGGACACCCTAGGCTGTGTTTTCACTTTATCGGTTACACGGTTTAGAAAAAATCGAGCTTGTTATGAGAGGAATGCAAAACAGTTTGTTTGCCCATGTAAAACTCCATGCAAACTTCAAACGCGATGCGCAAAACGTAGACAAAACCGATCGTGCCCACATTTTGCACACTTATTTGGGTCCTGAAATGGGATCAAAAAAGCTTTGATCTGACGGGATACCATTGATTTTTTTATTTTTCCATATAAACGATGACCCACTCTAATGTTCATTCTTTAGGGAGTGCTTTTTGATTTTCTGTGGAGCATTTGCAATTTGTTATAGTTGCAATAACCTTTTGCCATTTTAAATCTTAGATTTTTGTTGAGATAAGATTATATTTCTTAGATTCTTACAATAATCAAGATTTAAAGCAACTAAATTGTATTACTGAGGTTTAGACTTTAATGTGCTTTGATATCCATTAGTTATATCTCAAATTTTACGGGAACCTACCAAAAAAGTTTTTAAGATAAGCCTGCAAATCCCTACATGTATTTTGAAACTTTGAAGTAGTTTAAAAATTTGATATAAAATTTCGAAAAATCCATACAGAACTTCAATGAAAATTTACTGCCTGAAACACCAACATTTGCATGGTCTACACTAAATTTAAAATCTCCAGAATATTCTACGATGAAGAAAACTAAGTAATTAGAAATTCTGATAATTTAAAACAAATTAGTCTGTAAATCAATACCATGATTTTTTTTTCCTTGAAGAAGTAACTTACAACTAAAAGACAATGTATAATAAAATAAAATGTATGAAAAAACTGTTGAAGAGAATTCCATCAATAATGCGACATAATATGTTTCGTTTGTAGATTCTTGTCTCCTAATTTCTATGTCAATGTTGTCCACGTGGACATTTGACGAACCCCCACCCCCCTCTCCGTGGACAAGCGTGGACTTTTCGCTAACCCCCTCCCCCCTCTAGGCTGTCCACGTGGTATATGGACGGCCCCTGACACCTAGGCCTGAGAGATCGTAGAGTTGTCTACATTTTTCATAGGTGTCCAAAACTAATCATCCTTTCCCATTCCTCAGCAGTCGCAAGGACGTGGCCAGGACAGTGCTCGACCATTGGAGGATTGCGTCAGTCTTGTCTAAGGGTCAGAGATTAGTCCCAAATCTTTGTGCTTTGGTTCGGACGGGAAGGAGGCAACCCTCATAACAGCGGTCTAGGACTGTACCACCTACGAATTTGTGCGACTCGCTTAATACTAATGCTAATGCTAATGCTAATGCTAATGCTAATTCATCTTTCGCCCTACATGTCGAAAACACAGTAGATGGGCAGTACGACGTTTGCCGGAACAGCTAGTTTGATCACACTCACTAACTGGTTGACTGAGTACGTCCGCACTGGAACTTGGCCTGCCTCGCTTCAGCTCAGTGTTCTTTGAGCACTTCCACAGTTATTCATTGAAGGGCTTCCTTTGCCTGCCATTGCATGAATTTGTATATTGTGAGGCAAGTACAATGATACTCTATGCCCAGGGAGTCGAGAAAATTTCCCCGACCGGAACGGGAATCGAACCCGCCGTCTCCGGATTGGCGATCCATAGCCTTAACCACTAGGCTAACTGGAGTTTGATATAGTTTGCTAAACTGGGGCTAGTTGAAACGGGTGGGGTAAGATAAAACAGCGGGTATTCGGACTATCTTAAAAGAATTTCCCCGGATGCTTCATAAATATTAGCCAAATATAATGTCATAATGTAATTCCTTAATATTATTTCTAGCTATATATGAAGTCATTGAAGCATTTCTCAGAAAAAAATATCTCAGAAATCACAGATAAAAATTACATGTGTAATTACATGAGCATGTGAACTTCCAACATAGTTATACATATTATACATAGTATCAATCTTGAGAGGAAATTCTACAAGTAAATATAGGGCATAAATCAAGGCACTTTGCATTTGCTTTCACCTCAGCGAACGAACCTGACAGGTTCTTTTATGCAATTAATATGATGGGCATCGCAAACATGATCGTGAAACTTTTTTCATGTTTAGAGCAGCGTAACGAAGTACACGTTCAGTTCTTCTCATTGGACTTTAAAGATAGCTCTAACACGACCACGCAAGTTTGGAAAGGTTGCCGTAATTTAACACAATACTCACCACTATGGAAAATGTCCGACATGCATGTTAATGAAATACGGCATCCTCTTACCGTGGTGCCGTCTTCACTTTAAACAATGCCGAAGAGAAGGGGATGCGTATGAGCACATGCGTATACTCCATTCAGCGCCATTACGTGGAAAACTAAAAGGTCCATTGCTTGCCCGTTTGATTAAGACCTTTATCCGTAAAACAAAGGCAGCACCCATCGCCATCATGATACCAGCCTGCGATAGGGGTTTTGCTCTTTTGTTTGCGGATCAGTTCCGATTGTCGGGCAAACATACTTACACATCGATGTCTGAAAAGGAGTAACATAAAGGTCCCATTACACATGACAAATATTTGCCAAACAAGCTCAACAAATAACCAACAAGGCAACCTTGGATGAATGCCGGGCTACAATGACAAATATTTGGCATATTTTTACAAATAGTGTAATGTCACCTTTACTTATTTCAGTGCATGGCATTCATATAGATAAATTGGAAAGTTGGAATCTTCAACAAGTTTCAGAGCAAGTAATCATTATGCAATGATTAGTTGCTATCAAAACAGAGCCTTTCTCAATAGTATTCCGATAAGAGTTCACATTTGAACTCTTTGAAATCTTCTATCTTCTATGTTCTATGTTCTATGCTCTATATTCTATGTTCTATGTTCTATATTCTATGTTCTATTTTCATATCTTCCTATCTTCCCATCTTCCCATCTTCCCATCTTCCCATCTTCCTATCTTCCTATCTTCCTATCTTCCTATCTTCCTATCTTCCTATCTTCCTATCTTCCTATCTTCCTATCTTCCTATCTTCCTATCTTCATATCTTCCTATCTTCCTATCTTCCTATCTTCCTATCTTCCTATCTTCCTATCTTCCTATCTTCCTATCTTCCTATCTTCCTATCTTCTTATCTTCCTATCTTCCTATCTTCCTATCTTCCTATCTTCCTATCTTCCTATCTTCCTATCTTCCTATCTTCCTATCTTCCTATCTTCCTATCTTCCTATCTTCCTATCTTCCTATCTTCCTATCTTCCTATCTTCCAATCTTCCTATCTTCCTATATTCCTATCTTCCTATCTTCCTATCTTATTATCTTCCTATCGTCCTATCGTCCTATCTTCCTATCTTCCTATCTTCCTATCTTTCTATCTTCCCATCTTCCTATCTTCCTATCTTCCTATCTTCCTATCTTCCTATCTTCCTATCTTCCTATCTTCCTATCTTCCTATCTTCCTATCTTCCTATCTTCCTATCTTCCTATCTTCCTATCTTCCTATCTTCCTATCTTCCTATCTTCCTATCTTCCTATCTTCCTATCTTCCTATCTTCTATCCTCTATCTTCTATCTTCTTTCTTCTATCGCAACCAATTATCTTCTATCTTCTATCTTCTATCGCAACCAATTATCTTCTATCTTCTTTCTTCTATCGCAACCAATTATCTTCTATCTTCTATTTTCTATCTTGTTTCTTCTACTTCTTTTCCTATTTCTACTTTCTATTGTACACACGATTCTGTTTTGGGTCAATTTTCTTTTAACTATTATTTATGTGTATTTTCACACAGATAAACAGACGTCACACTTTGATCGCTTCCCATCGATCACCTTAACGGTTGATTCAAATATTCAGTAGCTAGTCCATTGACCACTTGCGGCCTGTCCATAAACTACGTAGACTATTAGGGGGGGGGGGAGGGTTCTGGCTAAAGTCTACGCTCCATACAAATTTCGGGGGGGGGGGGTGGGGGTTGGGGGTGGTTTCCAGGGGTGCCCTATAATTTAATTGGCATCCCCTAAAATTTTTCCTTGACATTCACCAAAAACTCTTCACACAATAATTCCAATATTTATCAATGGGGCATTTGAATGAAACGTGAGTAGCTTATCCCGTGAGTAGCTTATTGCTTGAAAATATTCATTGGTCCATTGGAATACTTTTTCAGAGCAGCTGAGAGCTGTGACCTACGAAAACTACAAAATATTCAAAAAACTACGCATAAATAATACATGAAGATAGTATTTTCGCTCACACTTACTGTTCGTAGGCTGCGGGAGTGCGGGAGATTGACATCTCTTGGCTTCGAAACCAGTTTGAATTTCTATTCCGTCGGATCATAACTTGTTCTGTGGCTGAGTTGGTTAAAGTGTCGGACTAGCGACACGGAGTCGTGGGTTCGAATCTTACCAAAACTGGTATTTTTTTACAAAAATCATTTCTCAATCTGGTCGGCTTTCAATCAGAGTGCAATACGCGATTTTTCGGGCAGGTAAAGATAAGCTGAGGAATTCGTTAAATCTGAACTTTTCTACGTTATTTTGATGCAGATGTGTCATTACATAAAAGTATTTCTGAAAACAATGCCAGAGATTTGAAATTGCAAGTGCTTGCAGGACATTTTCTCGACTTAACCCCGACCATCTGTCAATAGAACGCACTCTGCCTTCAAATGCTTCGTTTTCATGACTACTTCCGACAAACTGGTCACTTTGACACATCCTTTTTAACTTTCAGTCAAAATGATATAATTCAGTTACTTTCTTTTAATTGCAATCCATAGAGGTTAGATATAAAACGTAACAAGATTATTCCGCACTCCAATTTACATATAATTATTTAAAACCATTCCAACACTGTTGCGTTGACAAGTGTCACCTCTCAAGAGCAAAAACGTATCGCAGTAAAATTCCAGAAACTTTCGCACATTCTTTTCGGATCGTGCCCAGTCAGAGGCACTCAGTTTTCGCTTATTGGTTTGTTAATTTAACGGAACGGGTAAAATATAGCATTGTCATTGAAATAAATTGTTCAACTCCGCGCTTATGTTACGCACCCGCCAGGGTAGTTGAATGTGTCATCCGAAAGGGTCATGATGAATGAGTTTTGAGTTTTGTTTTCGCTCTTTGGACTTTTTTGCGTTTTTTTTTTGTTTTCTCATTTATTCAGCACAGTATTGATTCATCCGACATCATATCGCATTTTTCTGTAGTTTGTGTTACATTTTGTAAACAGTGAAAAAAATAATAATTTCATCGTTCAATGCCTACACGTTTCGTTGCTTTGATAAATGGGTCGTCGATTGGAAATAAACAAGTTTTAACGTTTTAATACCAAACAGCCATTACAGAGAAAACTTTCTCTTTCGCAGATAGCACTCACTGATGGCGCCCATCCGGATGCTAGTCAATATATATTAATGAGAACGAATAGGAACTGTGTTGTTCAGCTGTATACCACGCACCATGATTCACATCTGGAGAAAGGATCTGGTTAGATCATTGCCATTTGCGACTTGAAATGGAATAAGTGTTTCGCAGCCCGATGACTCTGTTGATAACGATTGCAATTTGTAACTTGGGTTGTGAAACGATATTATTAAGCTTGGTTAGTATATCCTCTAAACCCTTAACTTTATGTGATGAAACTCTTAATAGCGGTAGAAGGATTTCCTGGGACTATGGCCATGAAAATGAAAAACTTGTAGGAATTTCATTATAGTTAACCATGCATAACATGTAGTTCAAATCCTTTATACCTTTCCAATCGGCAATGATGTTAAAGAGTGTTACAGCCGACAATCGCAGCGTTTTATGGAATTTCGTCCCATAATCATCAAACGTTTCCGCGGTTCATCTCTTGGTATTCATTATGATAAAAAACATGTGGCTTTATTAATATTAATCATCGGGGATCCTTATTAAAGAGTAAACGAAATGGGTTTAAACAAATATTGCTGAGTACCAACACAGCATGCGACGGCGTTTTTGAGTTAGAAAATTGTTGACATGGAAGTTAGGATCTACCTGGTCGCATAACATAACTGGAACACAGGCTCAAAAAATTGAAGCCTTTTTGATAGCTTATGCTGCTATAGAGGACATCAAAATGTCAAAAGTGTTATACCATTATCACCATTAAGTTATCTGACGTTTGAATATTTTTTTTTTCTGTTTCGCTGTTTCTGTTTGTATTCATACGCAAACGTTTCCTTATGGAAATATTAAACAAAAAATTGCTATCTTCTGTGACTGCTTGACAGAGAAGGGTAATGAACGCCGATTGCCTTATGCCATTTACAACATGTGTACCATTTATCATTGTTGTGAAGTAAAACAAATACTTCACAGATCTAGACTGGCAGCGCATAGAAATAAAAAATAAAATATAAATTGTGATGAAATTTTGATCTAGAAATACGTTTTTTGAGCCTCAAATAAAAACGAAAAATAATATGTGTAACGTGGATGTGTTCATTCGTAGATTTGCTAAATGAGTAAATGGGCCCCCGGAAAGAAGTTTTACGTGTGTCCCAGCTGTCAATCTTCGAATCTGTGGTCTTTGCTAAAACTCGACTACTGCTTAGATCAGATGTTTTATGTTTACCAATTTCAATGACAGTTTTATGCCTTCTATAGTCTATTTTATGAGGCTAGTCAAACGACAGAAGTACGCGCTCTGATGTTCACGTTTTCAATCATCATCCGGTTAATGATGATTAATGACTGCGCGCAAGTCAAGCGTAGTTTTTGAAACTGGTTAAACCCATCAGAATCAGAATCAGAATCAGAAATTTTTATTTAATTTTTTTTTCGCAAGTTAACGAGCGAATTGCAACGAAAAAAATATCTGATTAATTATAAGTTTTGTATTGCTTTTACGACAGCTTTTAAGCCTATTTTGGCTCAAATTTCTCATATCTCCAATTTATCGAACAAGTACCTTTTCAAAAATTACACGATATTCCAGCAAAACAAACGTGCGTGGAATTCTGTCAGTTGACGCCGCTGCTGCGATCAGCTGTTCTGAAACGTCTCGTAAAATGGCTTATACAAGATATACTAGTGTCACGTGCTGGAAAAAGGGTGCAACTTTTTTATGACAGCTCGTCCCATTTTAATCGCTTCCGGAACACCCGGGGTCGACCAACAAAAATATCATTCTCTCTTCCTTGCCTTCTCTGTACGCCAGTTGGGGATGACTTCGACAAAGAGGGGGCGTATTCCCTGTTGGATAACGTTCCACCCACTACCTCCTTAAGTAGTCATTTTTCCCCTGGATAACTTGGGTTCTGACTAGTTCTATAGACTGCCCGTTGGACTTAGGCTCCCAGGCCTTCACAAATTGCTGTTGGGCGGTCCGTCATTCTCTCTGTATGTAGTGCATACTTGACCTTTGCTCTACGAAGCGGGGGCATTCGAAGAGCACATGATCCGCGCCTTCGTCGCCGTTTGCGCATTCTTGACATACTGGGGGAGCCTGCATGTCTGAATATGAGCAAACACCACCTAAAGCACCCAAGGCCTGATAGAATTTGTGTCAAGTGAAAGTTCACCTCGGGCCTACTCGTCCATTTAGGCATATTCGGTGGCCTCTTAGGCCGTGTATTTCGAACCACTCTTCGTCCTCTGCTACCATTAGTGTTATGGGCATCATGCCCACTAGCACACAAGTCGCGTCTTTTGAGGCTGTGTGGTATGTGCTGATCACCCTTAAGACACATCAGCTGGTGGGTATCCTCGAGTCGCTTAATTCTTCGGATGTCCACTAGCGCAATCGACCATGCAGCGGCGCCATACCGTAGTATGGAGACTGATTCTGTCGCGAGCAACTTACGCTTGCTCGATTCTATTGCCGAGCTATTTGACATTATCTTTGTCAATGCCGTTATCGCCATGCTTGCCCTTTTTCAAGCATATTCCTCATGGTTACCAAACTTCAACTTGTCGTTGATCATGACTCCCAATTGCTTGCTTCGGTGAGTGCTTGGAGTTTATCGTTTGTTTTAAATTTTTCGTACTTACTCTTATCGTACACAGATCGAAAAAAGAGTGTCAAATTCTGTGACATATGATGCACATGTTTGGAGCGTGGGATATCACAGAAGTTTACATGACATATAATGTAAAAGTCATAAAATATCATGTAAACTTCCATTATATGTCATGTAATTCCGCATGACTCTGAGTTTTTACATGACATATAACACAAATTTACATGATATAGCATGTAAACCATCATAACACTAAGTTTACATGACTAAAATGAAGTTTACATGACGTGTAAATCTCATTATTTTTATCTGTGTAGTTAATTCTTGAAATTCACAGGTGAAATTGGTTATGTTTAGCCAAAGCATGGTTTAATGTGCTTGAAGAATCACAATACTGCCTACTTTTGACGCACACTGTCAACCATTGACAACGGCTTAGACATGGTACAACAACGATTGTTGTTGCAACTTCTCTGAGCCATAAAATAACCAACATCCCATTTCTATACAGAGACAGACCGGTAGTGGTTAGGCTTGAAAAAAGTTGGACACTAGCTCAGCATGTAAAAGAGAAAGAACGACCAAATGGAAGTGTAAATATCAAGAAGTAGGTATATGTTGTTTTCGTGTACCCTTCACGCTGGGAACTCCACGGGCACCGTTGGAAAACTTTGAAAGACCATAGCTCAAAGTTGTTTCGTAATTGAAACTAGTAGTTTTGTTTTGTATACAGGGAACAAGGCGGGGCCAAGTACAGTCGCTGAAGCAAACTGAGCATCAAAACGCTTCCCAACTTCATCATTACCATACAAATACTCAGATTATTTAGAGTTCGTCACAGTGAGATCGTTTTTCTGAGGAATGTGCTCAAGAAATCAATTTTCGGGATTCTTGTGTAAGCTACCGTTACTTCAAATAAATGCCAGAATCCTCATACTCATACCGAGAATTTAACCTATTTCAAATGCAATAAACCAGCATATGCTTCTTTTGACACCATGTAGACGTACAGCTGCAAAGTCGACAAATGTATTCGGAAACAAGTTCCTCTTATGTGTAGTAGAGTTTACTCACAAATGAACTTCCTTCAGCAATCTACCTTCTCCGTCTCATCTTATGTGTCTTCACTGCCATTCATCCATATTTATGTTTTCCTCCCTAACCACGGGAGATGGCTTATTGAAACCATCCGCACTGCCGACGACGAAGCTCTATACGCTACATCATACACTCGGACGGCGTGAGAGAGCACTGTGGGGCGGTGTCATACAGGTAGATGTCCAAATTTTTTTTTTTGGTTTTTTAATATATTTTCTAAACAAACTGAATGATGATAATGATTTGATTGTTGATCGATATTTTCTAAATAAGCTGAATTAATTTTTATGAGGAAATACAACAGTCAACTAGTGCGCAGCTGGATTTGGTAGATTATCTACCGGAGCACTGTCCGAAGCATCGCATTATACCTTTCAGGGTGATGTTGAGCATCTGGTATAACAATGCACTACATGTCATAGTAAACCGAGCGAGTTGGAAACGCCAGAGATATTGTTTATCCAGAGAAATCTTCCAACCTGGCGGAGTGAAGAAGACGAAGAAGACCTATGCCGCAAACGTCAAACTGCTACACACTTTAAAGAATATGCACACAACCTATCAACAAAAATAAATTGTTGAACATTTTAATTGTGTTTAATGGCGTTCAGCAGCACTTAAAAGTGCTGAAACTACACCTTATATAGTTTAAAAATAAGTTACATATTGTGGCACCAATTATAATTACATAAACCATAAATAGAACAATTTGCATTATTTTTGAATTTTATGGCAACCAAGTGAGTGAGTGCTTTTTAGCGTGAACCGAGCACTTTTGACGTTTGCGGAACGACTGCGGCGGTCGAAACCACCGCAAACCTGTTGGATTTTTTCTATTTTACCGCAATAATTCAACATCGTTAGGAGCTGTCCATTAATTACGTAAGGGTTTTTGGGGGGAGGGGGTGTTTGAGAAATCTTACGCGCTATACAAAAATATTTGGGTTCTCATACAAAAAATCTTACAAGGGGGGGTGGGGGTGTCGAAAAATCGTGAAAATCCCCTTACGTAATAAATGGACAGCCCCTATGAAGTTTGGTACACCGTCCATTGGAATGTATATAAGGTAAGGTGGTTAGCTACTGCAGAAGTTAGGTACCTATTTAAATGAATAAACATTACCACGGTACATTGAACCTTACAAATGTTAAAATAAAGGACATTTCAAAATGTCACATATAACACAAAACACAAATATATCATGTTATCCAGATGAATAAAAACTTCCGAACACAGAGTTACGAAGTATCATTGATTGGTTTAGGTCCTGAAGTCAGTCCTGAAATAGTGTTTCATAAGCCTAATAACCTTATGTTCGGAGTCATTTCTACTGCGTGCATAACTTGTTTTGGTCCGGGAATTATTATCCTGATTGAGTGAACCTGATTCAAGATTTAATGTGAGGCAATTCACGTGTTTTATTATTATTCATTGCCCTAAATGACCTGACGAGATCTCACGAGGCTCCACAACGTCAGAGCGCTATAAATGTTAATTTAACATAGTGGTCAGGTGGGGTAAAATGGACAGGTTGCAATTTCATGGCTTTTATTGTTTTTAAGCATGTTTTTACGATTGAAGCTTATGCCTAAGCATGAATCATTATACTTTTGCTGATCTTGAACATTAAAATCGAATAAACTTCTTCAAAAAGACAAAAACTTTAAAAATCGTGAAAAATCGGAAATGATGTAAAATTTGCTTATCATTGCTAAGGGTTTCTCGTAAGTTATTTTCAAATTATTACAAGTTTTACACCCTAAGCCAATAAAGTACACGTAGAAGACTATATTTGACCGAAAAAAATATAGGTTTGTAAAAAAAAAGAAATTTTGGAAATAATTTTAACATAATCAGACAGTGTGGGGGTAAATTGTACAATTGGTTCAAATTTCACCAAAATTTCATTTTTTTTTTTTTTGCAAACTCCTGAATTATCAGCTTTTATACATATCGTGAGATTGTTGAAGTAAAAAGTTATAAAAAAAAAAATTTATATCAACAAAATATAATTTTCATCCAAAACAGTGCTTGTTTTTTACACTATTTTTACAATAATTATTTAAGTGTGTTTCAAAGTTTGTATTAAAACCATTGTATTGTACCATCGCCCTACCGAATCCACCGTTGGACCACGAGCGTCCACTGCAGGCCGCGAGCGCATCATCGCCTTGCCGATTTGTCACCCTTCGGGACCCCAGCGTCCACTGCAGGCCGCGAGCGTACCATCGCCGCCTGTCGAATCATCCGTCGGACTTCGAGAGTCCTCCTGCAGGCCGCGAGCGCATCATCGCCCTGCCGAATCAACCACCCGTCGGACCCCTGCGTCCACCAGAGGATCACAGCATCCGCCCGTAGGACCTCCAGCGTCCACCATCCGGCCGAAGCGCCATCCCGGACCGCAGCGTCATCAATGGACCCAAGCGTCAAACCAAGCCAACAATCAATACCACCACCAGCGTGATGCCAGTCAAACTATCCGTCGTGGGCAACGTGAAATCAAGAAATCATCCAACCATCCGTCGTCGTCGCAATAGCAGCTAAACCAAGTCAGAAGCAAAACGAACGACAAGCAGAAAAAAACTACCTGGCCGACTGCGCACATCGTCATCGAAGAGCGAATCATCTCCGATCACAACCGGACTTACATCGGACAGCGAGGCAGAGCAGCGAGCGCACCATCGCAGTCTGATCGCAACCCGATCGCAATCAGCCCATCATGTTCGTAGGTACCTACAGCACCAGATGAATCGTCGTCGTCAGCCTGCCCGGCGCAAAAATAATTTGAAAACGTGCGTTTTCGGGCGGGAGTATGTTGGCGCAGCACATCAACGGCGTCACCCTGGCACCCTCAGCCGCAGCAGCGGCGCAGCAGTGTATTCAATTCGGCTAGTTTTGCCTCCTCTTTATTCTGCTGCTACACAGTAAAACCGCTCAGCACTAAAATGTGTAAGCCCTACTCATAAGTGCATAATTTCCAGACCACACAAAAATGTGTTGCAGTTACACATTTTCAAAAACAGCTCGTACACTCGTCTAGATGCGAAATGTCGATATTTTTTTTTGTTTTCCAAGGTCACTAGTAAACCTAGCTAGATTGCTGTACAAAAATTTTTGCGAATTTAACGATTTTGTGGACACAGGAGCTGATTTTGTAAATGTGCAAGGGTTACACATTTTTGGTGTAGTCTGGAAATTATGCACTTTTGTGCTGAGCGGCGTTAGCGTGTAGCAGCGAGCAGCCCAATGGCATTATCATTGCTGTACTGGGCTGCGTGTTGCTAGCCCTTAGCGCATTTCACCTTTGTGCACATTTCTCCGTACTATCGCTGTCGCCTATAAAAGCGGCAGCGTGATCTACATGTAATTAGTTGTAAGAATCGTACCACCACAGAGCAGGAGCACTGCCTCTCTGTGGTGCGCAATAAATAGTACCTGGAGTCGAAGTAGTAGTTCGTTCCTTCTCGAGTCCCCGGGAGAGTATAACACAACGTGGGGCCTAATTCACCGCTGGACGAAACAGGTGGTTATGTACTACTTGAAGAAAGCGTGAATGTTTTTCAGGATTCTGCGTCCCACGGAGCATTAATTACAATACAGTAGCGTTGTAGAGCTCAGTGATTCCCAAGCTGGGATCACTGGCAATTCTGATGTTTAAATAACCGAAAATCCCAGGAGAAGGTGTGATTACTTTTAAAATTTCGGCTCCAGAGGCACGTTCTCTTTCATTTGGGAAATGTGTGCCATGTTGTGTAAATATAGTTTTCAGAACAGCGTCTCAGGATGCATTTATTAAGATATATTGGCGTTGCAAATCTCAGTGGTTCACAAACTGGGGTCACGGACCATACCTATTTCACAAGAACCGGAAGTCATAGGAGTAATTGTGAATGTTTATTACAATAAATTTGTGTTGCAGTGTGTTGTACAGTGGCTCACAGGCTGAGGTCACGGGCCATGATAGTTTCTCAATAACCCAAGTGTTGGAGTAATATGAAAATGTTTATCAAATTGTGCGACGTATCGTGTACTCATAACAGTATAGTTGTTGCAAAGCTCAGTGGTTCCGGGATCACAGGCCACACTTATTTCCAAAGACTATAAAGTGTGAGGACAAAGTGAAAATTCAAATATTGCCCGTTAATGGAAAGTTCTACGTAAATTCTTTAAGAGCCAAGTGTAGAATTAGCTCGTAAGTTAAAATACCCATTCAGCTGTGTTCATAAAATAGCAGTGAAAGCCAATTTTCATACAAAATGCTCAACTTTGACGTTCTGTAGCTGTAGAAATTACAATTTAGAATTTAACCCTCTAATACCCAATCCCGCCTTTAGACGGGGTATAGTTTGAGCATTTTTGTAATTTTTGTTTCGTGGAAAATCATTTTTTTTTATTTTGGCTAATATTTAGGACTGTTCTGTATATCTGTATATCTCAAAATGGTTTTTGGTGTATTTCAAAACGTATTTACATTTTTAAAAAATCATTGAAAAAATGATGTTTTAGTCACCTTTTAGAAGTCATTGTTTATTTTGTATTGAATCGCTACAATTAACATATTTTAAATTTTTCCCAAATCATTCTATCCTTGTTTAACAGTTTAAGGGAATCGAATACACTCTAAAATTATTTTCCTTAAAATTAAACGGAAAATAAAATTTTCTGTGAAAAAAAATTAAAATAATATTATTTCAACAATAATCATAAAATCTCAAAATATTTTCATCTCAAAAAATCCGTTCCCCAAATTGGCTTCCAGGAAAAATATAAAAGTGTGGAGATGTTCAAAAATAAAAATTAGAAAAATCATAAACTGTAATTCACGAAATCGAGAATTGAAAAGAATCATCTTCCAAAACATGTTTAAATCGATTTTAGATGACGAAAAATGATATTTAGATCATAATCAAAAATTTGGGTATTAGAGGGTTAAGGAAAAAATAATAAAAATAATTACAAAACAAAAAAAAATCAGACAAAATACTGTTATAATTTTGAAAATTTTTACATAGTGTTTTACTTTTTTTGCAAGTACTTCAAAAAAATCTTTATTTTCCAATAATAAAATGCACCATATTTGTAGTTTGCTGTCAAATTTTCGGGTCAATCGGTCATAGGAGAAAAAAAATATAGAATGTCAAAGTTGACTATTTTGTATGAAAATTGGCGTTTACTGCTATTTTCATGAATACAGCTGTAAATAAAAACTCAATAAAAACCTCATAGAACCGAAAGTGTTGGAGGAAGTGCAAGTATTTTCAGATTGAACATCCTAACTTACTTGTTTTCAGCGCTGGCTGAGCCATGGTGGTGCAGTGGATCGAATGTATCTTTTTTTTTATTCTTTAATCACTTAACCTAATTTTCAGCTCTTTTATCTACTAGGGCACTGCGTGAGCGACTCCAATTGGAAGCTGTACTTTGTACAGCGCCTAAATGTATTCTATTCTAATTCAATAATATCGAACTGGTTGCCGTTGCGCTGCTTTCGCTATCTACTCTATCGTGGTAGAATGATGAGCACAGAATGTTGATGTGTGGCTGTTGGTTGTTCCTTTTTCTAGTCTGATTGGGGGTCCATTATAAAATAGAAACAATATGCCTCGGCTAAACGAATGTCTACCACTGTATTTATATCTTGTCTCTGAAAAATGTTTAAGGTGGTGATTTGCTGAAAGTCCAAAAAAGTAAGGAAAATTGTTTGGTTACTCAAACACAAACCACCCCGTCTTCTAATTTCATGGTTCATTTAAACCGTTTGTTGCGTCTCGCACCAAGAGCGAACAGCGCAAACGTTGTCGGCTGATCAACCACGTCCCAGCAGCGTGTGAATTGTTTCATTGAAACACGCTGCGCATTGTACGGTTCATCCCGTCGTCAGCCCGACGACACGGTAGGCACCGTGCATGCTGTATCCAGCGCAATGCGGCGCGCGCGGCTATAGATTTAATTGTGTTCTATTTGTTCGTCTCCGTACTGTGTCGCCTATAAAAGGCGACAGTGAATTGTATGTATGCTATAAGTTTCATCGTTTCCCCATCGAGCAGACACGCCGTCTGTCTCGATGGCAAATATATAGTTTGGATTTGAACCTGTTGTTCTTCGTCACCTGGAGTCCCCCCCTCCCCCCTCCATCAACACAACGTAGAACCCTAGCCCCAGACGAAACACCGTTCTAACTCGAAAGTTGCACTTCAAAACAAAATGTTGTTGAAAAGAGGAAAGATAGAGCTACTTTTTGCAATTCTAAAAAGTTTGGTCAGCCACATTGATTTCGATCACCATAATGAATGTTTTTACCAAAACTATTTATTTTACCATGTTGGCAACCACCGATTCTTAAATTTTTTCTGTCAATCGCAAGCTGAGGCATGTTTACACAACATATCAAAAAATAGAGATGCCTTCTGGTATCTGTCGTTTTGTAAACCATGTCACTTATGCGCACTGGACCAGGCATCGGGTTTTTACATAAATGCAGCGTTATTTTACAGTGTTTATGAACACTAATTTGAAATCTGAACCCACTACTGAAAAACTTAAAGTTTCAGCTTTTCAAAACACATGCGTATGGAAATGTATGAAAGCTGCGATTAACTTTTGATAAGAAAAAAAGACATCCCTATTTTTTATATGTGTGTATGAATGTGCTAGCTTTCAATTGAAGCAAAGAAAATTGGAAATCGATGGTTGCCACCATGGCGAAAAAAAAATGGCCATATAAATTGAAGAAGGCGACCAAACTCAATATGGTACACCCAACTTTTCATAATTGCAAAAATAGCTATCTTTCCTCGGTTCAACAACGTTTCATTTTTAAGGGATTTTATAGAAGATATTGTAACAGTTTAACCCTTTCAGGACGGTTGGGTCATTTGCACCTTGCTGACGCGTTCTACAGCGGCGAGGTTGGTGAAAAAAGTCAACAATTGATCAAAATCGAGCAGTACGAAAGAACATTTTCAGCCCGCTTCATTTGACAAATCTCCAGATTTGTGCTCACAAAAACGTGAGACAAAATGCAGAATTCTGAATGTAGGCGCAAGGGACCTTCACTTTAAAGTCAAGGTGTAAATAGTGGACCGGTGTCAGCGAGAGTTGCTCATTCGTATTAGTAGAGACGAAAAACTAGAAATAATGCGCTTCTTCATAGCACTTCCGGTTCCTCAGAAATTCACGTGGCCCGTGGCATCATATTAAGAATCACTGAGCTATACTAAATAAGTATTCCGTGTGGCGTAAAATCCGAAAAAAAAACAATTTCATTTCGTTCTACAACTTTCGATTCGTGAGAAATTTGCGTGGCCTGTACGCTTTGATTGAAACCACAAATCTTTGCAACATAAGATACGCTTCCTCGATAAGACTTCTTCCTAACATTTTCGGTTCAAAAGGCGTTCCATAAAGAATGAACATATGTTCCATAAAAATGTACATTGTTATCCATAAACAATTGAAAACGTTCCATAATTTATAGAACCGGTACCGGTACCGGTAAAACACAATTTTGACCATCCAGCTATACATTTTTAATGGCAAAAATTGATTTTCTTTTGTTATTTTTGTCTGCCTGGCTTTTAGCACGCTAGAATAGAACACCTGGAATGGTTCGTTTTATGATATCCACTAAATGCATATTTCTTCAAATTGAGTACAATTTTTTTATTCACAAACCTCTTACTTCGAGTTGTTTCTAGAACTTTTCAAAACTATACAAACCTCAAAAGGGTATTTATGCGAGGAGGGTTTCTTATGTTCATTTTTGTGTAGTATTTTGGCTTAGAGTACATACAGGGGATAGACAAAATGATCGGGACAGGCAAAATTTTCGCTTTTCATAAAATGTTTAATTAGCTGTAACTTTTCAAAAAGTGCATCAAATATTCTCAAATTTTTACCGTAAGTTCATCAACTAGTTATGTATCAGTGGTCCAAATTTGGAAAGATCGGGCCATTTTCCACGAGGTTGTAAGGATTCTTGTAAAAGGTAAAATTATCCGATAGCCAACTTTAAGCTGTTATATCTCCAGATTTAATGAGCCGATTGCAATGAAATTTTGACCATTCATGACTTATATTATGAACTCGACAAAACATTTGACTTCACTTGAACTTTTCAACATGAGAAAAAGTTATAGCGATTTATTTTTTCACGATTTTTTAGCAAATTGGTCTATTTTTTAATATGTATTCCATTACTTTTTCAACTTATTGGCGGATATGTTGTTACTTTCCTTCAAAACATATTTATATATTAGTCATTTAGAGGGAAATTAAATGAACTATAATTTGCATCTAGAATTTTGAAACGATGTTGAAGTTTTGAATAATTTTGAGTTTAATTAGAAAACTAATCAAATCGTTATAATTTTCTTTCGTGTTAAGAATTTAAAGTTAAGTCAACGGTTTTTCATAGCTCATTATATAAGTCATAAATGGTCAAAATTTCATTGCATTCGCTTCATTGAATCCGGAGATATAACAGCTCAAAGTTGGCTATCGAATAATTTTACCTTTTTCAAGAATATTTATAACTTCGTGGAGAATGGCCCGATCTTTTCCAAATTTAGGTCACTGATACACAACTAGTTGAACTTACAGTAAAAAATTGAGAATATTTTATGAACTTTTCGAAAAGTTACAGCTAGTTGAACAGTTTTTGAAAAGTGAAAAATTTTTGGCCACTTAAATTTTTACAGTGTCTTGATGCGCATCTTATTTTCAAGCGTATGCTATGATCATATTATAACGCTTCCGAAGCTTCCCAGAAGCTTCTTACACGTCATGTTTGAATATAAAAATCAATTCCTGAAAATGGGCTTCCTCTCTCTCTCCCTCCTTAACGTCCGAGAACTCCATGATGCACACTCACTCGAGTGGCCAGCCCTAAATGCAAATTTGGAACAAACACAAGGCTCATCAGCAGCTTATTGAGAACTTTTCTCGCCCAGAGTAAACTTTAACAGACCGACGAATTAGATAATTTCTGCGAACTAGGGAGAAGTTTGCATCATGAGTAGGTAGATCATTTTAAAAGACTTAATGTATCTGTTCAAGTGGAGAAGGTTGAATGTGGGAACTCTGACTGGTTAACAGGGGGAGTTTTATTTTTAAACTTAAACTTAATTGAAAATTGTTGAAGCAGTTTTGCTGCGCTGAAAAGTCGGATTCAATGCTCTATTCAAAATTATTTTTGAGCTTAATGGTGGTTTGAATCCTTCCGTAGTCAAGTGAGTTCCTAGGCAGAGTGAGGCAAAGTATTGAGATTACATTATTGAAATTATTCCTTTAGGGCCTGTCCAAAGTCTACGCTCTATACAAATTTCAAAAAAATTGTATGAACAAAAGTCTACGAGGGGGAGGGAGTGGGGTTCTGCGATGACCAACAATGAGTCTACGGGGTTTATGGACAGCACGTTACATGTACTGGAAAAACAATAATGTTTCACCTCACTTTACCTAAGAGTATGGCTTTTTCACACACTTTGGATCACTTTGCGGTCTTCGACAAAGTTGTTTGGCATATAATAATCTTCAATAAAACCAAAGGGTTTAATTATTGAATGCTTACAGCGCCACCTAGCGGCAAAATTCGAAAACTTAAGATTTCTGCTTACATTTCCCGAGCAGAAGAGAATAACAACAGCATAAGAAGCTGTGTTATTTGGGCAAAATAACTGAATAATAAAATCAATTATTTTTAAGGTATTACCATAGCATATTGTGTTATAAACTTGTCTGTCATAAGCGGCAAAATAACAAAGTCCATAACAAAAAAATGTTCCTGGAAAACCATTTCAATAACTTGCTTTGTTAGTTTGAATAACAAATTAATAACAGTGAATTCGAAAAATTTTTCAATAACAAATTTTGATATTAATATGGTATTGATAATAATCGGAGAGCAGAATTTAGTATGATATCAAACTCGTTACTAAATAAGTTATAATACTTATTATATAAAATTATTCGCTTTGTCTCACAAACCCGCCAATAACATGAGGTTCATCATTCTTACGTAAGAAATATTTTCAAATGTTCGAAAAATACTATATTCAGCTTTTAATTCATTCTAAGAGATTAGAAGTCGCAGGATAATCGAACTTTAGTCATTTCTATATTATCAAATACGACGAGCTTCGACTTTGTCATAAAATTCTTCCAGAAATTCATCCACAGATTTGGTCATAAACTTTTCCATAAATGACTCCAAAAATCTTCCAGAAATTTTTCCGAGAGTTGTTCGACGGAATCTTTCATGGATTTTCAAAGACTCCTCTAGAAATTCCTCCAGAATCCCTTCAAGGATTTCTTCAGAATTTCCTGTAATCATTAGTTTTGAAGTTCATCTTAAGATTTGTCCTAAAATTTCTTTGAGGATTTCTCCAGGAGTTTTTCAAAAGGTTCTGTCAAGAATTCTAATAATTTCTCAGAAGAATTACCTTCTAAGAAAATTGCACCAGGAGTTCTCTTGAAGACTTCTCCAGGGATTTATCGAAAAGTTCCTCCAGAACTTCTAAGTGCTTATCCGAAAATTATTTAAGGAATCCTTAAAAGGAGTCGTTCAGAAATTTCCTTCTTAACTGAATACAAAAATGGAACAACACAAAGGGACAGGCCATAATTGCCGAATTGTTGCTGTGATTTCAAAACTTGTTACTGTTGTGCTTTTGCTGATAAGTTGTACAACAATAACTAAACTTGTACTTCAACAAAACATGTTATTTAAATGTAATTTAGTTAATGTATATCAATAGCTTGATTATATCAAAATGAGATTGTCCAACAAAATTTGTTATGAAAAAGCTATGCCTTGATAATAGGAGGCAATCAGTGAAGTACTAGATTGAAAGTAGTGGGCTGGATTTTAGTATGGTGAGATGATCAATTCTCCATTTCTGCAATGAAATGGTGCAAACAGCGTGGGTTATATGATTCATTGACTAATTTGATGCTGTTTGAGCAAAAGTTTGGATAACTGTGTTGTTGAAGTTGCAAAAACAAATAATACAACAACACAGTTACCCAAACTTTTGCTCAAACAGCATAAAATTAGCCAATAAATCATATAACCCACGCTGTTTGCACCATTTCATTGCAGAAATAGAGAATTGATCATCTCACCATACTAAAATCCAGCTCACTACTTTCAATCTAGTACTTCACTGATTGATACGACTACGAGACTGACCGTTAAAGGCTGTAAAGAAGGAGACTGCTTCTGGCGATGTCGCATGAATCATGAACCAAGGATATTGTGCAACTAATTGAACACGGGAGGCTCAATTGGGCTGTTCACACCACCAGGATGCCGGAAAAACGACAGGCGAGGAGCACCTAAGAGCAGGGTGAATGGTAGCGATTGACACAGGACCGGGTTCAGTGGAGAAGGATGCGTCAACGGAGCGAACTGCAGCCCATCAAACAAGGTAAGTATCCACGAAAGTGATATTGAAGAATTGTCAATAGGGGTAGGTCATCAACAAATGCTTAGGGTGCTCGTACACTTTTTGCCCAGACGCCAAATATTTGACCAATTGCGGGCAAGTTGTTTGGCTCTGTTTGTCCCTATTCGCTTTTTGAGAGTGACAAATATTTTTGTTTGCCAATACAGTTTGGTTATAATTTAATTCTCATAAATGATCAAATATTTCCCAAGCAGAGGAGAATATCAAATTAATAACTACGAAATCACATAACCTGTTTTTATATCTTGTTTTGTTATTATTTAATTATCAAGGCATAGCTTTTCCATAACAAATTTTGTTGGACAATCTCATTGATATACATTCACTCAATTACATTTCAATAACATGTTTTGTTGAAGTACAAGTTTTGTTATTGTTGTACTATTGATCAACTTATCAACAATATCACGACAGTAACAGAAACAGCGAAAATTCGATAATAGGTAATAATCTGTCCTTTTGTTTTGTTCCACTTTTGTATTCAGTTAGGAAGGAAATTTCAGAACGAATCCTCTGAAAATTCCTTAAATAATATTTGGGAAAACATTTGGACGTTCTGGAGGAACCCTTCGATACCCTGGAGAAGTCTTCAAAAGAACTCCTGGCACAATCTTCTTAAAAATTTCAAAGTAATACTTCTGAGCAATTATTAGAATTCTTGTCAAAATCTTTTGAAATACTCCAGGTGAATTGTTCGGAAAAAACTCCTGGTGAAATTCTCAAAGAAATTTTCAGAGATATCTCAAGATGAAATTCGGGACAAATAATCACGGGAAATTCTGAAGAAATCCATGATGGGATTCTGTTAATAATTCTGAAGAAATTTCTAGAGAAGTCTTTGAAAATCTGTGAATGATTCCGTGGAAGAACTCTTGGAAAAATTTGTGGAAGTAGTATTTTTCGATCATTTACAGTATTGTTACTCATGGTATTTGTGGGTTCGTGAGAAAAAGTGAATAATTTTAAATAATAAGTATCATAATTTAAATAGTTACGATTTTGATATACATAATAACAAATTTTGCTTTCCGATTATTATCAATAACAAATTAATATTAAAATTTGTTATTGAAATATTTTCCAAAAGCACTGTTATTAAGTTGTTATTGAAACTAACAAAACAAGTTATTAGAATAGTTTTACAAGAACATTTTTTTGTTATGATATTTGTTGCCGCTTATGACAGACAAGTTTATAACATCATCTGTTATGTTAATAACTTGAAAATAATCGATTCTATTATTCAGTTATTTTATCCAAATAACACAGGTCCTTATGCTGTTGTTATTCCCTTCTGCTCGGGTTGGCATTGGTCAAACAATGATCCCGAGCAGAAGAAAATATCATGAGCATAATAAAATATGTTATTTTGGTATAATAACTGAATAATAGAATCAGTAATTTTTGAGTTTTTAAGACAACATATCTGGACGAACATTTGAAAAGGGCCTATCTGCTTTTTGTAAACAAACATGTTTATGTCTCTGCAGGGCCCATCTGCATCCACTCACGCACATCAACACCCTTAACAGATAGCTTGAAGAACATTCTTTCTGATAAGGGTGTTGTTGTGCGTGGGTGGATGCAGATGGGCCCTACAGAAACAAAAACATGTTTGTTTACGCAAAGCGGATAGGCCCTTTTCAAATGTTCGTCTAGATATTATGTTATATACTTGTCTGACATAAGCGGAAAAAACAAATATAATAAAAAAATGTTCCTATGGAAGACCAGTTTAATAACATGTTTTGTTATATTCAATAACAACTTAATATGTGAATTTTTAAACTTGTTTTGACTGTGTTCATCACATATTTGTACACTCTCAATATTAGAATAAAAACTAAACTTGTTGTGCAACAAAATCTGTTATTGAAATATTATTTAGTGGATGCATTCCAATAACTTGGTCATAACAAAATAAAATTGCCCAACAAAACATGTTATAGAAAAGCAATACTTTGATAAGTTAATAATAACAAATTATGATATAAAAACAGGCTATGTGATTCTGTTATTATCAATTTGTGTCTCCTCTGCTCGGGATATGTTAGCTTTACGCTCTTGCCGCTCGTGAACCTAGCTTTTAACAAAGAAATTAAGAACTGACCACGGAAGTGAAACATTCTAGTATCTGATACGCCAAAGCTGAAATGATATCAAGCTATTAACTGGAATCCTAAAAAACACCCACGTCTTGAAACAGAACTATACTTAAAAATCATCCAATGCCAGAAAAGTAGTATTTTGAAAATTCCAAGATTTTACAAACTCAACCCACCCTATCGCACATACGGATGCTCATCCAAAGAAAGCTGAATATTGGCCACATCCAAAATTTATTATACCGTAAAGGGTTGGCTTATTGGATCCCTCCCCATATCAAAACGCTCACAGAGGTCACAAATAACAAGCAAATGCTATTTCGCCAAATATGCTCAGCCGGACGTGCTCGAAAAATGCTGCACCGCGTGATTGTGTAGCCAGGCAGAGGCAGTCATCCCTCGTCCGAGCTGAACACACCGGACCCTTTTTCCTGGTATGAAATTGTTATGATTTGAAGTGACATTTTCCACATCCCGTGAATGCTCGGGAGAATTCAATGCTTCGAGATTTTCAAGTGTGCTACGTGATACTAGAAATCAATCTAGAGGTATCAAATGTGACGGGCGACACATGACACGGGTGTTACCATTTCGCTGCAATCATACTGGTGATTATCGTTAATCTCTCTGGGGAGAGGTACGCTATATAGAATACTGAGTTTAGAAATTTTTAAACTTGACTTTTTACCATATGCCGAAAGAATTATGTCTTAAATCTGATTTCAAAGATTGACTCGAAACACGCCTATTTTTTTATGATGATGAACCTGGGCGTGTTAGTGGAATACCCGTAAGTAAAAAGAACCAACCAACCAATCTGAATGAGGTCCCTGCATAAGAGGTAAAATACCTAATGTAAAGTGATGTGCATTCTGCGCATTTTTCCATACAAATACAATTTTTCCCATAATTGAATAATACCTCAAGCAGTCCTCAACACCAAACCAATAACTCATTGAGGTATTTTATTAATACCTACAAAATACCAAAATAATTTATTTCCTATACCTGGGTAACCGATCAATAGCTTGTCTTGGTATGATACCTGGCTTTGGTATGCTGCAGTTATGTGTCAGTAATTCACTCCTGCTCGGGAGGCCTGAGCGAATGGGAATGATGGAAAAGAAAGAAAAGGAGTACGGATAGGATAGAGGAATAGAGGAAGAAAAAAGGGGTGAGTCGTGTAGAGTCACTAAGAGCGGATAGATCAAAAACCCACCCCGGAATCTCCCACAAAAAGTAACACGTGGTATATGGATAGCCCCCTGCCGGCTCATCCCCAGTTGTGCCTACCGGGCAACGCCATCCGACCCTAAAGGTACACACTTAAATTAAATCGCCTTCCTCAGCAAACGGATTGCCGAGAATCCAACAGCCGAGAATCCGGTAATAGTTTTTACTGAATCGCCGAGATCTCGGTAATCCAACCAAAAATTCGCTTGAGACCATGGGTCCCAACTCAACAAACGGCAACAACGAATATCTAACCCTTACTACTAAGGAAAAATATATAAATAAAATGTGCTTGATGGTTCTAAATTAACTTCGTTCTTAAGTCCTTTTTTGCGTGAAATAGCGTTGTTCTTCAACATCGCTCTGGAAGGTGTGATGCGACGAGCCGGGCTCAACAGCCGGGGAACGATTTTCACAAAATCCGGTCAATTTGTGTGCTTTGCGGACGACATGGACATTATCGCTAGGACATTTGGAACGGTGACAGAGCTGTACACCCGCCTGAAACGCGAAGCAGCAAAGGTCGGACTGCTGGTGAATGCCTCAAAAACAAAGTATATGCTGGTAGGCGGAACCGAACACGACTGGATCCGTCTGGGTAGTATGTTACGATAGACGGGGATACGTTCGAGGTGGTGGAGGAATTCGTCTACCTCGGATCCTTACTGACGGCTGACAACAACGTGAGCCGTGAAATTCGAAGGCGCATCATCAGCGGAAGTCGGGCCTACTACGGGCTCCAGAAGAAACTGCGGTCGAAAAAGATTCACCCACGCACCAAATGCACCATGTACAAAACGCTAATAAGACCGGTTGTGCTCTACGGGCACGAGACATGGACCATGCTCGAGGAGGACCTGCAAGCACTCGGAGTTTTCGAGCGACGCGTGCTAAGAACGATCCTCGGCGGTGTGCAGGAGAACGGTGTGTGGCGGAGAAGGATGAACCACGAGCTCGCTGCACTTTACGGCGAACCCAGCATCCAGAAGGTGGCCAAAGCCGGAAGGATACGGTGGGCAGGGCATGTTGCAAGAATACCGGACAACAACCCTGCAAAGCTGGTGTTTGCAACTGATCCGGTTGGCACAAGAAGGCGTGGAGTGCAGAGAGCACGATGGGCGGACCAGGTGGAGCGTGACTTGGTGAGCATTGGGCGTGACCGAGGATGGAGAGCGGCAGCCACAAGCCGAGTATTGTGGCCTACTATTGTTGATTATGTCTTGTCTTAATGATGTTGAACAAATAAATGTATGTATGTATGCGTTGTCCTTGGAGTCCCGTCCCTCTCATGAGTGTGTAGTAGTGAATCCCCTGAGCAGGAAATAGCCGACCCTGAGATCAATCTAATCGGTGAGCTAGTTAGGGGCGTACGGACGTCCACTGCCCAGACGTGTGGACGTCACGAGAAGTTACAATTGACGATCCACGTGAATAAATGAAAATATTCTTAATAAAATTTCAAATATTTCATACCTGCTCGGCGTTTTCGTTGGTTTGTTGTGAAGACTCCTCGAATAAAGTATTTTTCTATTATTTTTTCTAAAATTACACACACGTCCACTGAAAAATATCCATATCTTCAAATTGATTGAAACACTGCTGCATTGGAGTTTCTTGAGTTTCAACCGGAGTTTTTTAGCCTGATGACTACTCTTGGAATTGTACTACTCCTACCTCCACCAACTCCATTCTCGTAAGAACGTATGCTTTTCCGCGACCAGCATCAACGTACAGTTCACTCCATTCCCAACAGTTATAGATAAAAATATATACTACTATTTCAAATAGGGTATGAGTGCCATCATTAATCTCACGCTCTCATATTAATCCTATTCGAAAACAAGCGATTGCGGCACCGATTGATTCCGTTCTTTTTGTTTTCATGCGTGTTCACTTCCAACAAAAAATACAAAAATAAGAAATAAAATATTCCGAGCAGGAACGAATAACTGACACATAGCTGCAGCATACCAAAACCAGGTATCGTACCAAGACAAGGTATTGGTTGGTTATCCTGGTATTAAAAATAGCTTATCCAGGTATTATGCAGGTGTTGAGTCACCAACGGAAAATGCCTCAACGAGTTATTGGTTTGGTGTTGAGAATGAGGACTGCTTGAGGTTTCAGGTGTTCTGGAGCGGCCATATTAGTTGCTACACACTTCAGTCAATTTTTTCTGCCCGAATCTCTTGAAAGCATGAAGTTTGATACGTCGCACGGCATGTTTTGGTTGTAAACCGGAAAATATGTCCCCAATGTCACCCCCATGGAACCTATGCTAGATGCTCCGGGGTGGCCATATTAGTTGATACAGACTTCAGACATGTTTTGGATGCACCGCCCGCGGAAACTTCACTCGGGCAGCAAATTTTGACACCACAGCGGGGTCGACACTCAACAACTTCTACCCAGCTGAAAATTTGTTTAATTTGTTGCATCTAGTTTTCGAGATAAAGTTGCAAAAATATTGGCTAGCGCATTAACTGTATGTATATGCATAACTTTAAATGAAAATTCATGTAAGAAATCAAAGAAAAAAAATATCATCGCATTTTGATGATGCATCTCTGAGTAGAAATTGTTGAGAGTCGACCCCGCTGTGCCGTCAAAAATTTTCAGGCTCAGTAAACTCAATGTTCATCGGTGCACTCGTCTATGTTCAAAAATTACCCCTGTCAAGAAAGAGCTGAAGCCATCTTCATATGACGAACCTGAAGACCTAATAATAACTAATAAGGGAAAATAGGCGGAGATAACAAACATCAAAAAGAATGTATTTTTGGAAGGTCAAATGAGATTGATAGCTTTATTTTTTTTTATATGACTCGAAAATTGTGGTGCACAATAATATTGTTATCACTTGTGGCGGAAAAATCTATTCACTCCATATTATTGTTCCCTGCAGTGTCCACCATTTCAACCTACTGAATAATATACCACCTTTCATCGGACAGTAAATTTCTAATGAACAATAACGGAAGCTGTTTCTCGACCCATTGGATAATACGACTGACAGCAGGAAAATCAGACAAACAATAAATTTCCTCCCAATGGCGAATCCAGTTTCTAACTCTTTCACGGCGAAAACTTTTAACTGATTCTGTTGTTTGCAGAGGAAAGTTGGTCGTCTTTCAGATTTTTTTTCCACCTCTTGCGCCCGCCTTCTAGCAATACCATTCGTGCCATATGTACGTGTACATTTTAGCATTCTCGTGAACTATTTTCTGCTGTTTTGAAAATCTTTTAATTTATTGAAAAGTTCTCTACATTTGCTCGGAAAACTTTTGCATTTTGTTTCCGACTTGTCCACTGGGATAGTGAGAAAAGTTAAGTAACAAGGAAAGTAAGATTGGGATCTCCTTACACACTTTCCTCTGTGCACATTTGTTCAGCGTATCCGCTTTTCTTCCAGACACAATAGAAAAACGAACTTCAGGGCCGGTCTTTGTATTTGGGTCAAGGGCCGATTGCAGTCAAGTCTATTGGCGAATTGAAATCCACCGATCAGTAATGTTTACTGATTGCTTTGTTGTACATACGTGCTTCGTGTTTGTTATTTCTCGCTGTTTTTTTTGGAAGTACTATAAAATGATGGAAATCAGTTCAAAACTAAAAAGTTAAATTTAGCAAGATGTAACAAACCCGACCCTGCGCGATTATTCCCAATGAATAGTTTCCAATGACCGCTTCTTTGAGAATATCTCGTTCAGGTTTTTCATTCGTTCTACACATATGACCGGCCACTACATTGTTATCGTTGCTGGCGGCGTTCGAAGATTCACAAACAACAGCGTATCGATTCACAAATAACTTCGAGAAAACTTACCGATGGTGCTCAGAATCGTCAACGAGTAGAAGAAACTCCGGGAGAAGGTCCACTCGTAGTCGTGCAGCGAGGGTTGTGGCACCATGACGGCGCTGGCTGCCGGTGACAGGTTGTCCAATTGGGATGCCATTTCCTCTGTTAACCGTTTGATTAATTGCTCTTGAAAACGAGCTATCTCCAAAGATGCAAGTCTTGGTTGTCACATGTCGAACGGGCGAGAATGAAAGCAAGAGTAAGGGATGGTAAACATCAATGAATAGCCTTGACTATAGAATAATACAAGAAAAATGAATTGTGTCATGCTTGGATTATATGTTGGCGGAGATCTGACGAACTAGGGTAGACCATCGGTTCGGTACTCGACATTTGATCAAATAGAGCGAAAATCTTGTGCACAATGAGAAAATAAACATTTCTAATCCTTTTTGTGCGTTGCTAACCACCGTGTTATGTTTTACTATTTCTAGATATTTTTGTTAAATAATTCATTGTCTTTAGCATATTGGGTACCATTATAGGTAGTGTAACACGATGGATTTCATTATTTGGAACTCTTCGGATTTTCCAATAGAAGGTAGGAATTAAGCACAAAATTAATGTATTGATACAAAAAACTACAGCCGAAAGGCGACCGATCAGCAAGCGGCTCAAACCTATTGCTTATCCAGAGAAATCTTCCAACCTGGCGGAGTAAAGAAGACAAAGAAGACCTGTTCCGCAAACGTCAAACTGCTGCACACTTCAAAAAGTATGCACACAACCTTGAAACAAAAATAAATAGTTGAGAATCTAAATTATGTTTAATGGCGTAAAGCTGCATACTTAAGTGCTAAAACTACACCTAATATAGTTTAGGAATAAGTTACATGTTGTGGCAGCAATTGCGATTACATAAACCATAAATGAAACAATTTTCATTATTTTTGAATTTAATGGCAACCTAGTGAGTGAGAGCTTTTTAGCGTGAACCGAGCACTTTTGACGTTTGCGGAACGACTGCGGCGGTCGAAACCACCGCAACCCCGTTGGATTTTTTCTATTTTGCCGCAGTACATTTACTGGTGTGAATGATCGTTCGGATATCACGTTTATTTCGAATCTCATTAGATGGTTCGTTACACTAGCAATATTAAGACTTTGTTTGACTGTATGTCACACCCAAGAAACCCATTCCCCAGAATGATATATCCCCAGAATGGGACATTCCCCAGAAAATATGAAAATCAGTACTACTAAGGAAATGCATGGGAGCTGGTTAGTTTTTAGAGCTCTAGGTGAATTGACTGAACACCAACGGTACATTTCAACGTGCCATCAATCATTCTTCCATCATGGAAAACTAAAGATCATGGAATGGAATAACCACAGACAAACAGACGTCTCACTCTACTCACTTCCCATCGTATCCCTTTTCAACGAATTATTCAAATATTCGGTAGTTCGCAAATCGCTCGCTTATGGCGCTCGCATCGTTTTTGCTACTGTTTGAAGTTTGCTCACTATCGCCATCTACTCACCCAAGTAACACAGAAAACATCCTCTAAAATGTAATTTAAAAAAGATGTTGCAGTACAGTATTATAAGTTAAACTACATACATCTTGTGTTGAAATCAAGTTTTAACCATGTTCAGCAATAACATGTTTTTAAAAATCTTGTCAATCTCAGAACAAGTTATAATAACGTTTATTTAATGTTGATAACACAAGATTTTTGTCTCATCGCCTTCCTTCAATTAAAGAATATATGTGAAACATCAGCAGCACATATTTACAACCTTTGGGCACAAACATGTTACGATAACGTTATTTTTATGTTTTAAATACGTGCTTATACCAGTTTGGTAGTTCGTATTCTCTTCTCACTCACTAATATATTCTTCATGAAACATGTTTTGTACTTAAAAATACGAGGCCATTCAATTATGATATTCTCAATTTAGTTGAAAATCGGAGTTTTCGACTAGCGAAGTTGGGGTTTTCTCCAAATCCGTGCGTCGGACCTAACTTCGGAAGTGTATAGTAAACCTGGCCAGCTATACAGCGCACCACTTCCGAAGTTAGGTCCGACGCACGGTTTTGGAAACAAATCCAACTTCACTAGTCGAAAATTCCGGGTTTCAACTGCATGGGGAATATTCTTCGCACTTAAATGTCAGGCCAATAACAGCAAATGTTCACTTAAGGTACTTACGTGTCGACTACATCTCACTTCGAAGCACAGTTTAATCTTTAATCACTGGGAATATTAGAATTCTTTTGCTCCAGGAGGAACTTCGTCCAAACTTTGTTATTGTTATACTTTAGTTCAAAACAGGTATCCAAAAACAAAAATCATATCGTTGGAAACGGATGTTTCAAATTCGTTGCTATAACGTTTTTTGAATGTATTTCAACCAATTGAAGTAGTTTCCGGCAAACATGTTATTGAGAAGTGCTAGCGATGTAATTTAAACGTACTTCTAATGTTTTGAATTCTGTCCTATCAGTCCAGATAAATTAAAGTGCCTGCTCAAAAGTTTCATACAAATAATTTTATGTAGAACCGTTTGTCCATCTGCAAAGGTTTTCTATTATTTTTTCCTATGGCGTTTTAAAAATTTATTGAAATAATATATTTTCCTTGTTTGTAACGAACGTAAGCTCTACGATCTAAAAGCAGATCGTTATTACAAACAGTATTCTAAAACTTCCTGACCGTACTGTGTCATGAAGCCCCCATGTTGCATGTCTGAAAAATTGTTCGAAAATCTCACACAAACCCGAGAGATGAAAAAACTTCCTTTCTTATTTTCAATCGGATGGATAGCCAATAAATTAATGAAGAGTGAATGCGTTGATTTCATCATAAATTTTAAATGGCACATGAAATTATGTCATAGTGTCCAAACACTGAGATGGTAAATTACAAATAGAATGTAAGGTTCGAAAATTATTTTGAGCCATTACCAAATACCACATAATAGTCAAATTACTTTTTTTCCTGCTAGCAATAAATTAGTATTTGGAATGTTTTTGAGAACATTATCAATACATATTCTTATGTTATAATAATGTATTGAAAAACATCTTTAGCAACATCGAAGATGTTTTATAAGCCGCCATTTTTTGCGCTTTTTCGGTTATATAAGTGTACGAAATTAAGTTTCGCACTCGAGAAACAAAACATGGGCGTTTGTATGAAACATGTATTTTAAACATTAATATAACAAGTTGTATTACTTGGGCAGTGGGTTTGTGAACCACAGCGTTATTTGCATTGGGCGATTGTGTTTTCGTGGCTATGATTTTTATCGCATTTCGTTCCAAGTGATACGTCTGTTTGTCTGTGGAATAACTTTCACATGAAAATGGTCTTCATATTAACCATCTAACGAACGCAAAGCTAAAAACCGCATATGGCGCATTTATAAAACAGTAATTTACGTCGTGGTATCGGAAAAATTAGCCAAAACGGTGAGCTGTCTGCAGAGTTTTGAGGCAAGAAAGACATGATAATTGGGGGATCGCTCTTCCCCATTGACCAGTGCACAGTTTCTAGGGTTTCCCGTGACGGCGTCACGGAAACTCTAATCGACCACATCTGCATCAGCCGGAAATGGAAACGGAGCTTTCTCGAATCACGGAACAAACGTAGCGCCGATATTGCGGTCGACAATCATTTCCTAATGAGCGAGATCCGGCTGCGCATTGCGAGGATCCATCGACAGGAGGAGAGAATCAAGCGTCAACTGGAAGACGCTGCGGTGAAAAGTTCTTTCGTCGAGGAAGGTGCTCTCATCACATATTATACCATGAGGAAGATAGAGGAGCGAAGAAACGCCAAAGCCGTGATAAAGCGAGCGAAAACACGAGAAGTCAAAGCCGTAACGTAACCCGTCAGCATTATTCGATCTCGACAAGGAATTGAACCACTCATATTCGCGGGACAAAAGAACGTAGGCGAGCTCCCTAGCCGACGAAGGCGAGAATCCGCTAACACCGGCGACATCCGTCTCCTCTACGATGCATCACGTCGCCTTAGTGGGACTAAGATGAATGCTACGATGCCCATGAAAGACACGTCTGGACCGTTATCGACCGATCCATCTGACCAGTTCAAACGCTGATTCGAGCATTTTGTAAACCTTTTTCAAGTGCCGGCCACACCATCAACACTTCAGCATGATCCGCCGAGGGTTCGACGCATTAACCGTGTCAATACCGAAGCTCCATCAGTGAAGGAGATAGCCGTAGCATGAAATCGAGCAGAGCCCCGGGGGTCGATCGCGTGTTAGCTGAAATGCACTACTGCTGCGACATTTTCGGCCGACTGCGATAGTAGCCGTATGCGATAATTAGCGGGGAACTCCGGGGCCCGTGGCGTAGTGGCTACACGTTTGCTTCATAAGCAGATGGTCATGGGTTCGATCATAGCCCCGGCACGTTCGTCAGTTGTTTTTTACCCCTCAGAGCAGCTGACACTGACCCTCTTCTGAGCCCATGGCTCAAATGAACCCGGATACTTGTACATTGGCGAACGGCAACCCATAATGGACCCCCAATCGGACTGGAAACAGGAACAACCAACAGCCACACATCAACATCCTCGAGCTCATCATTCTACCATGATAGGGTAGACCGTGAAAGCAGCACAACGGCAATCAGTTCGATATAGTACAATTAAAATAGAATACATTTAGGCGCTGCACACACTGTATAGTGGTTTCTGCTTTTAGTGGTGTTACGTGTACGTACACGTTGCATTACACGAACACTACCTGAGTTACTGGTTGAAAATAGTAAACAAAAATCAGCTGTTCCCGGCAAAATCAAATGGGCATATTTTCAACCAGTAGATTTGCATTAGTGTTCGTGACGCCGGGCTGCGAAACCACTATGTACAGCTTCCAATTGGAATCGCTCACGCAGTACCCTAGTGGACAATAGAGCTGTAAATTAAGTTAAGTGATTGAAGAATTAAAAAAAATGGCGGGGTATCATGTTGATGTGCATGGTTCTAAAAGTCCTCTGCAAAGTGATCCTTAACCGTATACAGGAGAAGCTCCGCAACTATGAGAAAATCATCGGCATCATTGAAGCACAGTACAGAGCATTTTCGTGCAAAGTACTGTACAACGGTGTCTTGTCCGATCCCATTCGAGTCGCTGCTGAAATGAGACAAGGATTACACTATCATCGTAATCGATCAGATCCTGGTAGGTGCGATTGATCGTGAACCAAATCGTGGGTTGCTGTGGCAGCCCATTATCATTGGGCACTTAAATGACTTCGAATTGGCTGATGACGTTGCTCTTCTGGCTTAACGGCCCTCTGATATGCAGAGGAAGCTCGATGATCTTATCAGTCGCTCCTCGGTGGCAGGTCTTACCATTAACGTCAACAAGACCAAATCGTTAGATGTGAGCACGGTCAACCCGTCCGGCTTTACGGTAGCTGGACAACCAGTGGACAATGTTGAAAGTTTTTAATATCTTGGTATAGCCAAATGACGGCCGATAGCGGCACCAAGATCGACATAGGTGCACGGATCAAGAAGGCGCGGGCTACTTTTGCGAGTTTAATAAATGTATGGAAAAACAACAAGGTTAGTCGACGCACAAAATCCGAATAAAGCCTGTATCCGCAATAATCGGGACACAAAAGTACGTCAGTAGCTCTGTAATGAATCGGTAAAATTGGCCAAATAATTGACTGAGAACTCTCTGGTGTATGTTTATTATTTGTGCCAAATTTCATAAAAATCGATGCATTACCTTAAACTGTGGATGAAAAACAACCAGACGTGGTTTTAAGCATTTTGTACAATCATGACCAATTTTCATTCGCATAGTAGATGGTTCTTTTACGCTACAGTTCAAAGTTCTGTGATGATAATTATGAAATTTCGTTAGCAGTTATGATACTTATAGAGACACTTTCTTGCAAAATTTCATCAACTTTGACCAATTGGTTTGAAAGCTACTGATGTTGATAAGGGTGAGTGTTGGTGAAAATTTTTCGCGTTTTTCATGTGCGATTTTTGCCTATTCATAACTTTTGAATTTCTCTGCCAATTTTCATGAAATTTTCACAGAAGCTAGTTTATTATGTGTATATTATGCCTGCAAAATTTTATGATTATTGATGTAGTACTTTCAATAGTACAATAGAAACAATAAAGGGTGCTGACTAATTGCTGTCTGAGAGGCTAAAATCACGTTCAGTCCCAAAACATGTTTTGAATATAAAATTGTTGATAGTGCATCGATTTTTTTGAAATTTTTCCCATGCAACAAATGTAGATTAAGAGGTTTATGTTCAAAATTTCAGCCATTTTCTTTGCCAAATTCAAAAGTTACAGCGCTGACAAGCAAAACTTGGGGCTGTACAAAATTCAATGGCGCACATTTTACTCTTTCGTTGCTACAACAAAAAGTACTGCACCGATTCACATGAAATTTTGTAGGTGAAATGAACACATCTTAAGATGTTATTAGACAAAATTTCAGCAATTTTAATGTATCTATTGCAGAGTTACAGCTGTGTTTCTGTGTCCCGAATATTGCGGATACAGGCTTTATTCACCTCAAACGTGAAATCTGTATTGCTGTATGCCAATGAACCTAGGTGTGTATCAGTGAAGAACACTCAACGGCTGCAGGTCTTCAGTAATAGATGTCTTAGGTATATAATTCGTGCATGGTGGCCTGACTATTGGATCTCCAACATGGAGCTGTATCGTCGATGTCATCAAAAGCCGATAGCGACAAAAATTCGGGAGCGAAATCGGAGGTGGATCGGCCGCAGGTGCGGAAACAAAATCTACAAGCAAGCGTTAGATTGGAACCAAGTAGGACATCGCAGCAGATGCAGACGCAGAGACTCATGGCGGCGCAGCTTCAACAACGAAATCAAGCAGAAATTGTTTGTTTGTTCCGTTTGTTCCGAAGTCAAACTTTCACAAAAATATAAAAAAAACACTTAGGTAAACAGAAGTTCTTTCCTAATTACACAAGTTTACAAAATAAAACGAAAGTCGTAAACTTCTGTCAACGACCAAAATTTTTGAAGGGCAATTTAGTGCTGATTTCGAAACCGACCTTCAAAATTTTTTAAGTAGAACAGTTTTTGAGTTTTAGCTCAATATCGAGTTTTGCAACTTTTCAAAATATATAATTTACTAAAATTCAAATATATTGCGTTTTGCTCAACCAATTTTAAATCTTTTTCTATAAATTAAAAGCTGAATATAATACCATTCGATCATTCGAATACAGGTTTTGCGTCAGATTGATGAAATTCAAGATATTGGCGAGTTTTAGGGACGATCTTCTTAAATTTTAGCAAAATTCTCAAAATTTTTTGAAGAAATGTATTTTTTTTCAATAAGAAAAAACCAACTTAAAAATTCTCTCTCGACGTTTATTTGACATATCACATGTAGGCGAGTTACAGTAAAATTTTCAGCTCAATCGGAGCATTGATTACGGAGAATGAGATGTGTGAAGTGAGCGACGTTGCTTAAAAATAGAACAAAAATCGATTTCAAATCATCAACCTTGTATGGAAAGTCGAAAAAATTTCCGCTCTACTGTAATTTTTTTCCTTCGCGTTTTCGAACTCAGGGCATGATACACCAAAAATGATCATCAGCTTACCGAGTTCAAAAATGCTGTAAACTAGTGTTATTATTGTGATATGTTTTTACAGTCGCCGCACACAAAGTAGTTCTTCCTTTCCGTTCCTTCTGGTTCACACAGAAGCAATGTTGCTGACGTCATTTGATCGAAGTGGCTGACGTCTCTTTACTAATGCATTATCAAACGAAACTTGTGAGCCAAGATTTGAGTACAAAGTGAAAAAAATTGTCTTCAATAATCGGCCCACGTTAAATTTGTAAAATAGTTATTTTTCGTTCATATATTGTGGATTTATCCGCTACTTGTATTCTACCGGTTCCTTAAGTAGCCGTTACAAAGTAGCCGTTTTCATATAAAAACCAACTTGATTGTCAAAAAATGAATGTCGCTGAGTAGCTAGTTGCAAAGTTGGAATAGCGCGTACAATAAAAATGTTTAAAATCATTTTTTAGTTACTCTTTTTATAAAACGGCTACTTAGGAGCCATACTGAAGCGACCGGTAGAATACAAGTAGCCGGTAAATCCACAATACATATACAAGTTCAAAATAGTGTACAGGGGACGGCCAAAATGTTTGGGATAGGCAACTTTTTTTCTCCAACAAAAAAAATCAACATGCTGTAACTTTTCATAGAATGCAACAAAAAATCTCAAATTTTGACTGTTTGTCAACCTATTATATGTGCATCTTTGGTACAAATTTGGGCTCGATTGAATAATTTTTCGCGAAGTAAGAACCGTTCGGGTAAAACACTATTATTGAGAGAACTCATTTTTGAACTGTCATATCTCAGAAACTAGTGAACCGAATTGAATGATTTTTTTAACGTTCATCAACAATATATTGATACTTAATACGACGTTATAAAATTTAATATTTTCTCACGGCGAATTAAGTTACACCGGGTTGAAATTTTTACCCATATAGAGAAAAATAAGTCAAATTTGCAATACCACACAAAAATTACTAAATGTGTTCTTCCTTCAATCTAAATCTAGGCTCTAATATATCTGATTAGAGATAACTTGAGAACAGAAGTGGAAAATCTTTGGGTATCAACACTAAAATTTATTGACAATGATGTAGAAATATTACATTTTTTCGAAAAAATCCAAAAAATGTCAATCTATGATAACTTTTTTCAACGTTCAAAAAGTACCTATGTTTTAATAGTTTGTGAAGCACTCACATAGTGTTAGTGTGCGTTCAAAATTTCATTCAATTCGGTTCACTGGTTCCTGAGATATGACAGCTAAAAAATGAGTTGTCTAAAAAATAGTGTTTTACCCGAACGGTTCTAACTTTGCGAAACATTGATCAATCGAGCCCAAATTTTTACCAATGATGCACATATAACAGGTTGGCAAACAGTCAAAGTTTGAGATTTTTCGATGCACTCCATGAATAATTATAGCATGTTGAACTTTTTTGTGAGAGAAAACAAAGTTGCCTATCCCAAACATTTTGGCCACCCCCTGTATTTAACTGGCACTTGTAATGTTCAGTTATCGGTAAGTCAATTCAATGTATCCCAGAATTATGCCATTCATGATCATGTGTTCAGACTACCCACTTAGCCGGAAGAATCATGGCGTCTGAAAAAGCTAAGCAAAGTGATATTTTTAATTCATTTATAAGCACCAATGTGCTAAAATTGAAATGAAATGTTAAAATTGTTTCACGTATAATGAGGGTGAGGGTAAGACGGACATTTTGACGGTGTAAACAATGGGTTAATTAGGGTGCCTGTACCAGTTATCGAACCACCTAAGAAAAACTGTTTCTACAAAAATAAGAAGAAGACTGACAAATGTAAACAATAAGTCAAACGATTGATTTGTTTTCATACTTTACAGGAAAAATATAAAAATGGATGATGATTAACCTGGGCTTGTTAGGGGAATATCTGTAAATAAAAAGAAAATCGGGTTAAGTACGGTTCCTTTGAATTCCACTAAGAATTTGCATCCTTTGACAGATACGTATTTCGACCTCAACTGTAAGGTCGTCTTCAGTGTCTTGTACAGTCGAGTCAAGTACAAGACACTGAAGACGACCTTACAGTTGAGGTCGAAATACGTATCTGTCAAAGGATGCAAATTCTTAGTGGAATTCAAAGGAACCGTACTTAACCCGATTTTCTTTTTTATTTATAAAAATGGAGCCAAAACTACTTTTAGTATTTATTACAGCGTGTGCCAATGATAGGAACCCTGTACCAGTTATGGACACATTTGTTAATTTGGGTTCCACTTCGCACTATTTACATGCATTCCTTATGGGAGTTGCCATAACTGGTACACCATGGCGAAATAGGGTGCAAGGAGGCCAAAAAGTTAAGGAAAATTATTTATTTCTACCATAATTTGAGCAAATTGTGAAGTTTGAATGATTGCAATCATCTTTTGTGATCGTGATCTGTTGTTCACGATTTTTTTCTTGTTGATTTGTATCTTTAAAGGTTGAAAATCAACTATGGCGAATTTGAGGTACTATAGCCATAACTGGTACACTGAGCCTAATGTCTTTTTGTTTATTCGTGGAACGAACCTAGTTTCGCTCTGGGGCCTGTAGCATAATGAAAATTTTACTAATAATATTAGTCTTGTAGCTTGTACTTTGTAATTTCCTGTTGCATAAAAATCCTACAAGTACAAGTTACAAGTCTAATACTACAAGTCGGTTGGACTAATATTATTAGTAGAATTTACAAGTGTATGTTGCATAAACAAACTACAAGTATAAAATATTAGCTATGACTAGTACTTTTGGTTACAAGTCTTATAGGTCTTGTAAAATAATTTACAAGATTTAAAATATTGTAGAAGTCATATTTAGTTTTGAATATATCGATTTATCATTTTGATGAACTCAAAAGATATTATTTTTATGCAATTCAGTATCATAATTTATCTATATATATAAAAATGTAGTGGCATACGTGGGACCGCGCATAACTTGTATTTTATATAACTTATTTTGGTATCATAATGGCCAATTTTTCCGAACTGGTTCATTATGCAACTGAAATGAGTTGCATAATGAAAAATAGTTGTATAATGTTCATAATGCAACTCATTTGAGTTGCATTATGAACATTATGCAACTCAAATGGGTTGCATTATGAAAAAATCATTGCATAAAATTTTGTATGGAACTCGTTGCAAAACTTGATTTTTTCAGCACTCTTCGTATTTATCCAACTCGGCAAGCCTCGTTGGATAAATGTAGGACTCGTGTTGAAAAAATCAACTTTTTGCAACTTGTTACATAAATAACTAATCTAACATGTCAACCCTAATTCCAGTTTTCGACGATTAAGTTTGGTAATACGTATTCAAAACTTATTTAAGAGAAAATTGTGTTGATGTGCACTTTGTATACAAAATATATTTTTTGCTGAGTCTCTCAAGTTCTCCAAAGTTTCTACAATACCCATCTTTGATTGGAGGTTCTTGGTAAAGTTATGTATTATGGTCACTGTATAAGCACAGGTAAAGTTACACATGCGAAATAAAATTGAATCAATTGCTTGTACTGCGCATCATTGAGCTAATTAAGAGCTACAATATACATACAATAACTCGAATCGATTTGCGACATATAAAAGTATATATACCTATAGGTAAAAGCTTAATTTCTGCACCCCGGATCACTTCGGATTTTAGCAATAAGCATAATACATGTTGCTAAATCTTTATACATACATTGTTGTTCAACCAGTACTATTGAATCTTTGGGACATTTTACTAAAAATCTAGGTACTTGCAGTGACATACTTTGTAACAAAAATAAAACGTCAGAGCGGCCGAAAATGATAAAAACACCACATGTTTTTTTTTTTTCAAGTATCGTATAGAGAATGCAAAACTTCGGAATAAATGAAGTTATTTCCGGATAATGCGCGGAAAATGCAGAAAAAAAAACAAACAACAACTGCCATTTCAAATTAAAAATGAACTGTCGGCTTAATTTTGACAGGTAAATGAACCAAAACAACTTGTATTTTCATAGTAACTAATTTTACAAGTGCTAATAATATTAGTGGAAAATTGAGCCTTTATGCAACACAAATTATTAGCACTTGTAATATTAGTACTTGTATACAAGTACAAGCTATAGCTTGTAACTTGTAGCTAATATTATTAGCCCGATTATGCTACAGGGCCCTGTTTTCACTCTAACTGCTGTCAAAACGTTCGTTTATTCGATCAAGTCGGATCTGAATCTGCCCCAGATCCGACCCAAACATGACGAGGTTCGCTCTGCCAATTTTCTCTGATCCAAACCGAACGGAGTCCATCTGTCAAAACGAATGTAAACAATCCATCAAAACAATACCAGGAAATCAAAATCCTAATCATGCAAATTAGAGATAAAGGACTCACTTGGGTATGTGCTGCATTGATTATAATAATGAAATATGCATTATTTTAATTATAATAATTATTATTGAATATGCCAACTAACATTTCTACGTAAAATTGCTATTGTCGCGCTTATCTTTTATTAGAGTCCTGCGGCGGTCGTACGCTCGCAAGGCATACCGCCGCATGACAGTCGCAAGGCAAAACAAAAGAAAAAGTGTTCCCGCCAAAAATAAAAGCACGTGGGTTTCGCGAAGTGACAGATGTTTTTGAATGTATTTGTGACGAACGGCAAGAGTGGCTCAGTGGAATGAGTGTTCTTGCTGTCAAACCCCATATAATGGAATAATATACTTTTAAATCTGGTGACGCTGTTATGATTAGTGACTGTCGCGCTAATATCACCCTAATAAAAATGTATAATTCACTGCTGATAGGGTGAATGATTGTTGTTCGGACTAGAACCACTTCTTGAAGCAACACGTTTATTTGCGGCAGCTCAAACTACAAATAGTTGTTTATTAGTTACTTTTCACAATCTCATTTTACAAATTACTCACAATATTTGGTTTTCCTTTCTGCGAGCTATAACCACTTCCGTAGAGCTGATCTTTCCTTCCTGCGTGCTCTTCAAATTATCGCTTTCTTTTGCCTGGCTATTCCACAGAGTATATTATTCAAAAAACTTCTCTCTTCTAGGACACCGTCGGGCAGAAAGGATACCGGTTTCGCCGATTTGGGAACCTTCAAACTAAACGAATATGTTAATAAATGTATCCATTTACCTCTAGCGAATTTACTTTTACTATCCGAAATCGCACTACTCCAAATTCACAAATTTCACTTGATTAAATTCTTCTAACTACTTTTAAAGTTTTACTATCGAAATAGCAATCAACTGCTTGGCTAATTTTCCAATGGCCGTTTGTACAATTTCTATTTACAATTCTTCCTTCAACTTGTTTTATTATTGTTATGATTTCCCCTCAATGAAATAGCAAACGAGACGATGTAAAGTCGGCAATAACAGAAAAGGTATGCCAACTACACTGCAGCTCGACCGTCGCTGTATTAGTTGGGTACACCGGGCAACACGCGGTGTTAACACGCCCCAGCCCGTAACACCTGTAGTTCCTCGAAGTTTCAGGTTTTACCATCAGATTTCTAACACCGCCAAGTTCGCCACCGCTCGCCTGTACACTCCTTGAGCCGTGCGCACTATAACCTGCCTTACTCGTCCATCCGGTCCTGGCAACACTTCTTCCACGATTCCTCTAATCCAGTTCTTCCGATTCTTTCCGTCCACAAGAAACACTAGGTCATTCACTTGTAATGGCTTCTTATCTTCAAACCACTTCGTCCGTCTGTTGATCGACGGCAAGTACTCCTTCAACCATCTCTGCCACACTTGATTCGCTAGTTGTTGAGAACGCTTGTAGGCATCACGAAGACAACTTGCCGTGTTGACCGTCTCGTCGACTAACATGTCAGAATTGGTGACGAACCCACGAAGAAAGTGGTTCGGAGTGATCGCTTCCTCGCAGGATATCTCCTGTGGCATGTACGTTAAGGGCCGTGCGTTTATCATATCCTCTGCTTCAGCGATGGTTGTCATTAGTACTTCATCTGACATTGTGAGTCCGTCATCTAGCGCCTTCATTGCTTCTTTCACGGACCTCACCATCCGCTCCCAAATGCCTCCCATGTGCGGTGTAGCTGGTGGATTGAAATTCCAGGCTGTTGCAGCGCTCACCACTTTATCAGCACACTCACGAGAAATTTTCTGCATTTCATTGTTGGCTCCTCTGAAACATGTCGCGTTATCCGAAAAGATTTCACTCGGAACACCTCGCCGACAGCTGAACCTTCGGATCGCCATAAGACAGGACTGGGTTGACAAACTTGCGACGATTTCAAGATGTATTGCCCGCATAGCTAGACAGGTGAACACCGCCACCCACCTTTTCTCCTTCCTGCGTCCAACGGTAACTTCTATAGGTCCAAGATAGTCGATACCCACCGAATGGAAAGGTCGCAGGTATGCAGTAGTCCGTGAGACAGGAAGTGGAGCCATCAATGGCGCTTGTGGACGGCATCGATGTACTTTGCACCAACTGCATTCACTTACAACTTTCCGAATCGCTGCGCGTACGTTTGGAATCCAGAATCTCTGGCGAAGCTCGTTTGTTACCGTCTCTCGATTGGCGTGCCCGAATTTCTCATGGTAGAACTGGATCACCTTCTCTGTTGTCGCATGTTTCCTAGGTAGAATGATCGGGAACTTCTTGTCGAATGGCATTTCTCCCGACATCTCCATTCTACCACCCATACGAAGAATTCCGTTGTCGTCTAACATCGGCGATAGCTTGTAAATGCAGCTCGTTTTCTTCACCAACTCGAAAACATCTCCTGATTTCTTGTTAATGTTCTTCGAGAGAATGCTCATCTCATCTGGGAAACTTTCGTGCTGTGCCTGCCTCCATAGTATGACCTCTGCTTTACGAAACTCCTCCTTCTCTAGTGGACGCTGGACAGTCGGAGCAGCGATCACGCGCTGTTGGTTCTTTGAAGCTCTCACTGTTACCGACTGCTGGGCAGCTACTTTGTGTTTGCAGTTGTCGATAAACCTGACTACGTATGCTGTTACTCTTAGGAGCTTCGTCCAACGAGAGCATCGATGGACGTCGATAACACCGTGAAAGGACACAAAACCCCTAGCTTCTTCGTTTGTTTGCTCTACAGGTATATTGATGACCGGCCATTGATCTTCTGATTCATATAGGAATAATGCCCCTTTGAACCATTCTCCGTCACTATTCAGTGCTCCTCGTTGCCACTTTGTCAGCATGTCCGCGGGATTTTGCTTGGTTGGTACCCATCGCCAGTCCGTTGCGCGTGTCAGTTCCAAAATCTCCCCAATTCTGAACGCAACAAACTGTTTATATTGATGTTGGTCAGATCGGATCCAACTCCACACCGTCCGTGAATCCGTCCACAGTACACAGCGGTTAATTTTCAATGAGTGCGTATCTACTAACGTTCGGCTCATTCGGGCGCCAAGCACGGCCGCCATCAGTTCTAGACGTGGTACTGACTGTTTCTTCAACGGCGCTACTTTTGACCGGGACATGACTAGGGAACAGCGAATAACTCCTCCGACGACTACTCTTAGGAAAGCGACACATCCATACGCATGTTCGCTCGCATCAGTAAAGATGTGTGCTTCAACTGATTGGACTTCAGAGGACGAGTAACTTCCAAGGTAACACCTCGGAATACGGATGCTCTCCACCTGCGGCAAAAGGTCGATCCAACGCATCCACATTTCCCAACACTCGTCGTCGATAATTTCGTCCCATTCGCAGCCGCTACGCCATAATTGTTGAACAATGATCCTGCCATGAATCGTGAAGGGAGCCAGTAGACCTAAGGGGTCAAAAAACCCCATAACGCAGTTTAGCACCGCCCGTTTTGTCGGTCGTTTTTCTCCGTTGAAGTATGGCAGATGCTGCTCTCGGTGTTTCGTTGAAAAGGAAAACTCGTCGTCTTGCGGATTCCAAATCATCCCAAGTACTCGCTCTTCCGCCGTAGTTTTGTCTTCAGTGAAGTGGACTGCTGAAACCGTTCCATTCTCTCCTAGACTGTGGAGCACTTCCGTCGAGTTTGAAATCCAGTTCCTTATTTCGAAGCCTCCTTTTTGGTGAACAAACTTCACTTCTTCTGCGCGACTTATAGCTTCTTCAATGGTGTCGACGCTGTCGAAGTAGTCGTCGACGTAATGGCGTTTAACAATAGCAGCCGCTGCGTCTGGGAATAGTTCAGCGTAGTCCTCTGCGTTGCAGTTCTTCACATACTGCGCCGAACAAGGTGAACTCGTCGACCCAAATGTTGCGACATCCATGACGTACACACGAGGGGTTTCCTTAGGATTATCTCGAAAAAGGAAACGCTGGAACTGTTTATCCTGGTCAACGATCTTGATTTGGTGGTACATCTCGCGCAAATCACCACCTACGGCCACTCGATGTTCCCGGAATCCTATGATAACGGCCACCAACGGAACTAGCATATCGGGCCCCTTCAACAACTGACTGTTCAGAGACACGCCTTGTACAGTAGCCGCAGCATCCCACACGAGACGTACTTTACCAGGCTTGTTTGGATTCAGCACAACGTTTAGTGGAAGATACCACACCTTTTTCGGGTCTGTTGCAGCGAGTTCATCCTGAGTGGCCAAATGGGCGTATCCCTTCTCCTGATATTCTACAATCTGCTTGCTGACATTCTTTTGCAAATTAGGATTCTTCTCGAGCTTTCTCTCCAACTGCTGTAGTCGACGTAGAGCCATCGGGTAGCTGTCTGGAAACGAAGGATTGTCGGTCTTCCATAACAAGCCAGTTTCGAAACACTCTCCGACACGTTTCGTAGTACGCTCCAAAATTTCACGAGCTCTCCTATCTTCGGCAGACTCGAGCTGAACTGTCACCACTGACTCTTCTACGGCATAATGGTTCCTCAAGAGATCGTGGAGATCTTCATTCGTTATCTTCTGGTGGACATTTACGTATCCACTTCCTGATGCTGCTGTTGATGATTGCTTTGGTCCGTATACCGTCCATCCGAGTTGACACTTCACAGCAATTGGTTCCATGATTGAACCAACTTTTGCCTCAAGTGGGGCGAAAGAGTGCAGATTATTCAACCCGATGAGCATCTCCGGCCGTCCACTGTATGAGGAAATAGGAATTCCTCGAAGGTGACTGTATTGTCGACTAAGCTCCCTAGCATCTAGTGTCTGCGCTGGCAGCATCAACTTGCTGACAGTGTGGACTGCAGTCAGCAGCATCTTCTCCTCTGTTCCTACGGCTGATGCCCATACATTTGTCCTCGTTGAATCTCGTTCGACGCGCTCGATATCGGATGTCCACTGAATGGTGAGTTTCTCGTGGACACCAACTATCCCTAAACGGTACGCAAGCTTCCGTTCAACAAGTGTCACCGACGCGCCTTCATCCAGGAATGCTAGCACAGTGATCGATTTTTCTCCGCAGTGCAGTCGGATCGGAATCATTCGAAACATCATCACGCTTTTGGTTCGAATATGCGCACTAGTACCGATCACACTATCCGTAGGATGTAGAAGAGAATTGTGTGCCTGTCTACACTCACCGACATTGCAACGCAACTTAAACTTACATTGTGCAGTGCCATGTTCGTTTAAACACACTTGACACAGTTTCCACTGTTCAACGACTTTCATACGGTCCGGGTATCCTAAATTTCTGAAGTCCTGGCAGTAACGTAGACGATGATCGGTCCGATTGCAGACTCTGCACGCTTTTCTCCGTTCTGCACCACCAGTTGGCGGCTCATTCGGCTGGCTAACTATTTCGCTGTGGTTGAACATTGCACCTTTTGACTTACTCGTTCCCGCGCCAAGACGTCCTTCGCTGGCAGACTTGTATTCAAAACTAACATTCGCCTCACATGCTTCCGACACTATTTCGGACAAGAAGTCTGTGAAGGTACGAAGTGTCACCTTCTTCTTACCCCGCTTGAACCGTACCCACTCGCGCTTATCGTTGTCCGGCAATTTCTCCACGAGGTCTTGTATCAGCAGTGGATTCACTAAGTGCTGCTTTAGATCGGCAGCTTCTAGGTGTTCGCAAAGTTGTTCCACAGCTGTGCCGAACGGTATGAAGCTGGCTAGCTTCCCTGCCTTTGGGGGTTCCAATCGGCGTACCTTCTCCAAGTGGCTCTGCAAAAGCTGTTCCGGTCGGCCGTACAGCTGACGCAACTTCACGATAACTTTTGGGACTGATTTCGGAAGAAGTAACTGTCCTCGAACCATTTCCAGGGCTGGTCCCTTCAAGCATTCTTGTAGACGTACGAGATTCTCTACGTCGGTGTAACCGCAGGCTTCATTCGACGCTTGATATGTCCCGTAGAATAGCGGCCATTCTTCTGGTTTTCCAGAGAAGATGGGTAGCTTTTTACTTATACCGCTTCTGGCAGTCGGTCCAATTCGGGGCTGCCCCAGCCCGTGATGACTTAGATTATCGGTAGTGTGCTTACCCTTGCCGCTCAGCTCTGTCCTTTTCCTGGTCGTCAAAGCATTGGATTCTTCATCAGATTCACTGCTGTCTTCTTCTGAGTGATCATCGGAATCGGTTTCATCATCGCCATCATCGGTTTCGGAACCTTCCTCGAACGCGCCAACTTTGACATTCTTCAACCTTTTCAAGTTTTGCTCCGTCAGCCTACCGACCTCCGGATTTCGTAACGGTGTCCGATTGACTCCGGACACTCCTTCACCTACATCGGCATCACGCTCCACTTTTTTCTTTTCCGATGAAGTTTTCAGCTTGGCCATTTCGTTATCCAGACACTTCATGCTGGCCTCGAACGACTGCTGCCTGGTCCTCATACGCTCTAATTGCAACTTCCGCTCCCGTAGAATTTCTTCTTGAAGCAGTTGCTCTTGTTCCTCTTCTTCGTCGCGCATTTGTTTCTCCAGCATCATCCGCTTCCTTTCCATGGACTGCCTAATCTCCTGTTCTTTCCGCTTCAACGTCATTTCCGCTTCCAGCTCCTGCTCCATTCGCTTTTGGCCTTCCTCCATCGCTTTCAGTTTTTGCTCTAGAGTGAGCGCTGCATCGGATTTGATGCTGGAGCGGTCCGAATCGTCACCGTTTTTCTTGGCGCGATTCGTCTTCTTCTTCTTCTTGGTTTGTTGACACTTGTCATTGGCGCAGAACCACTTTTTCTCTAACTCCGCATCGGACGATATTCCGACGCACCGGATGTGGAACCACTGCTGACAGCCGTCACACCCTATCATCCGCTCATTTTCGGTGGACACGTCATCGCAAGCTGCACACGGAGTTTCGGTGAAGTCCAGATCTTTCGCGTTTGGATCGGCCATAGCGCTTTAAAGGTTAATCCGATGTCAAATATTTTTGAGTTTGTTCGGACTAGAACCACTTCTTGAAGCAACACGTTTATTTGCGGCAGCTCAAACTACAAATAGTTGTTTATTAGTTACTTTTCACAATCTCATTTTACAAATTACTCACAATATTTGGTTTTCCTTTCTGCGAGCTATAACCACTTCCGTAGAGCTGATCTTTCCTTCCTGCGTGCTCTTCACCTTATCGCTTTCTTTTGCCTGGCTATTCCACAGAGTATATTATTCAAAAAACTTCTCTCTTCTAGGACACCGTCGGGCAGAAAGGATACCGGTTTCGCCGATTTGGGAACCTTCAAACTAAACGAATATGTTAATAAATGTATCCATTTACCTCTAGCGAATTTACTTTTACTATCCGAAATCGCACTACTCCAAATTCACAAATTTCACTTGATTAAATTCTTCTAACTACTTTTAAAGTTTTACTATCGAAATAGCAATCAACTGCTTGGCTAATTTTCCAATGGCCGTTTGTACAATTTCTATTTACAATTCTTCCTTCTACTTGTTTTATTATTGTTATGATTTCCCCTCAATGAAATAGCAAACGAGACGATGTAAAGTCGGCAATAACAGAAAAGGTATGCCAACTACACTGCAGCTCGACCGTCGCTGTATTAGTTGGGTACACCGGGCAACACGCGGTGTTAACAATTGTATCATTCTGTGTATGATCAAAATGATAGCCCGAAAGGGTTGTTAAGCACGTTGTATCATATTTTTCTATTAGGGCAGAAGCCAGAGGTAGATAACCGCCATATTCTGATTTTTCTTGAGAGGCATAATAAAAGGGAGAATTTTTATTGTGAAGAATTAGCATTAAGTTAAAATTCAAAAATTCAAAGAAATTTAAAAAAAAAGGAGAATTTATTGTCAGATTTCTTGAAACGTAAACACCGCGCGGTCGTTGAAATGTTTCAAAAGGAGGCTTTGCACAAAAGTTCACGCGGTTTTCGAAAGGAAACGCCGCAATGTTATTTCCCATAAGAATGAAGTAAACAGGGAGTGAAAACCGCGGCTGTACATTTCGGAAGCGATAGGCCGCGTGCACTTTTGTGCAAATCCCTCAATATTGTGCGTTGAATGAAAAACACAATTATGGCGACTATTTACCAAGGCCTTATGTGATGGTCGAAATTTAATCGCGGTGCAAACAGCACGTGCAGTCGCAGCATTCATCACATCATCCGGCCATTTTGCATCCCTTTTTCAAGAATTTGATGGAAAATTTGAAAACAGGTCTGTTTCCTTAGGCGACAATCTCGCGCGTATCTTTGATTGCGAGTAAAAGTAGTCGCCAAAGCAGATTTTATTTTGATTCGTATAATAACGAAAATGTGCAACTGACAATGAGCCATTTTAAGAAGTGATAACAATGTTGTTAATGATATTGATTTTCACGGGTTATTGGACGCTACCTCCTGTCAAAATTCATTCATAAAATCGGCTCGTAAAATGGACTTTTCGATTGATTTGCACAATGTTGATTTGGGTCAAATCCGGATCCGTTTTTGTTTGTTTATTGCAAGTCAGGATCAGCTCCGATCCAGGTTTAAAACTGAATACGACATAAAATTTCATCTCCATACTAGTTACTTCAACTGAACACAGTCTGCAAACCGATTTTGCAATAAAAGTTGATTTTCTGTAACTTTTAGGATAATTAAAAAAGATAAATTTATGTTTTTCAGCAGTGTGGGTAAGACGAACCAGTAGGGTGGGTAAGATGAACACGTTTGGAAAATTAGCTAATAAGGCATTAATTGTGCTAAATGATGTTTCTGGTCCTTTTTTTTGGTCGATCAATCATAGTAGAATCTAAATTTGTATTTTTTTATTTAAAAAACAGTGTTTATAGGGAAAAATGGAGCGAAATGGACACTTACACTTATTTCGGTGAATTAAACTATCACCATTCGATTAATTGACCATTTTCCTTTCGGAAGTGAGGCCGATACAAATATTTTTATCTTTTATGTCCGAGTGCTCTCATCGGATACGAGGGGTGGACAAATATAAATAAGTAACAAACAACAAACAATTGAAAATTTTAAAATTATATTAACTATTGAAAAAATATTTTTCAACTATTAGTTAGAAAAATAGTTGCTAGTAAACATTTTTTCTCTTGAAAATGGAGTCATGGGCCGCCATGTTTTTTTTTCGCCCCTTCAATATTTTGAGATTTTTGAAGGGGGGGGGGGGGGGTGACATCAAACAAATTTAATATTTGCATCGGCCTGATCGGCTTGGAAAGTTGCAATCAATTAGGTGCCTTTTTCGAGTCGTTTTTTTTTCACTGTGAAAGGTGGCGACAGCTTGGAGGAAGAAGCATATTGAAGATTTGTTTAGTGGTAAGAACGGAAGTGTGAACACGAACAGGATTGACACAGTTGCTAACTGCAGTGGAACTACTGGGACACTGGATGAGATTGAGAAGGTCCCAAATAAGCTGAAAAACAATAAAATTGTTTGGAATGCAGAGATTTCAGCTACTGCTAAACTTCTACAGCACCAAAACGAACTGTTGCAGGCTAAAACCACTGACCACTGAATTGGTGAATACCAGTTGTGAAAGCCAGTCAACTATAAATCAGATGTACAATTTGCAGATAAAGGATGATTCGGTCAAAATTTGGTCACACAATTTGTTTCATAACTTGAGACTGCGTACACCAAAACAGCTGATTTTTGGACCAGTAATGGTACATTATACCATAAAATTTTCATCAAAATCGATTTAGTATTTGCGAAGATATTGTGATCCTGAAAACTGCAATTTTAAAATTTTGTACAAAGAAGATTAAAAAATAAGAACACATTTTTACTCTTTTATTTATAGAGCCAGAAATACTGAACCAATTTCGATGAAAATTTTTCTGTATGTAAAGTATACATATCAAAATGTTGTGTAAAAATTTCATTCAATTTGATCCAGCTGTTACAAAGTTATATCTGTTTAGGTGGTCAAATTTTGTCAAGTCAAGTCAAATTTTGGTCACACAATTTTTTTCATAACTTTAGACTGCGTACACCAAAACAGCTGATTTTTGGATCAGTAATGGTACATTATATGTAGCTTGTACCATAAAATTTTCATCAAAATCGGTCTAGTATTTGCGGAGATATTGTTGAACCCTGAGATCTGCAATTTTAAAATTTTGTGCAAAGAGGATTCACAAATAAGAACACATTTTTACTGTTTTATTTATAGAGCCAGAGATACTTAACCGATTTCAATGAAAGTTTTTCTGTATATGAAGTATGTATATCAAAATGTTGTGTAAAAATTTCATTCAATTTGATCCAGCCGTTACAAAGTAATATTTGCTTAAGTGGCACCCGGTCTTTTTTTTCATATTCAAACTACCACAACTTTGAAAATATTCATACATAACGGCTCAAAATTTTACTAAGATCATATTTTCATATTAGTATTATACTGTAAAATTTTGATAAAAATCGTAGCAGTATTGGTAGTTCTATAATCAAAATTGTGCTTTACTGACCTTAAATTTCCGAAAATTTACTATGGAGCGTCTTTGTACAAAATTTTAAAAAGGTAGGCCGATGGTTTTATCTATATATGTATCAACCAATACTTTATCGATTTTGATGAAAATTTTATGGTGTAAGCTACATATAATGTAGCATTACTGGTCCAAAAATCAGCTGTTTTGGTGTACGCAGTCCAATGTTATGAAAAAAAAATGTGTGACCAAATTTTGACCGTATCACCATTTAGATCATCTGTTTATTGATGTTGAGAAAGATTACGATTCCCATCAAAAATTCATGCCGGGCATAAGTCAACCACTCGTCCAAAAGTTTTGCCCAGTATGTTATGGCATATTTTCACCTCAATTTCTTGAGGAATTTCTCCATGAATTAAATCAGTTTATTGAGATTTTATCCCTTATTTTTTGATCCCCACCTTTCCGTGCTGACCCAATTTAACCCTTGGATGACGGATAGGTCATATTTACCCAGCCGAAAAAATCGACCATCACGAACGTGTTCTACACCAGCGAGGATGCATCCAAAAAGTTGAAAATTTTGTCTACAAAAGGTTGAACGCTATAGTTACACGACAATATCATAAAAAAAATCACGCAATATGTACTGCCGTTCTACGCCCAATTGTCCCATGTTATATGGGCCCATATAGCCGTTATAGAGGGCCCATATAGCCGAGGCGGTAAACGCACGGGTATTCAGCATGACCATGCTGAGGGTGACGGGTTCGATTCCCGGTCGGTCCAGGATCTTTTCGTAAAGGAAATTTCCTTGACTTCCTTGGGCATAGAGTATCTTCGTGCCTGCCACACGATATACGCATGCAAAATGGTCATTGGCAGAGGAAGCTCTCAGTTAATAACTGTGGAAGTGCTCATAGAACACTAAGCTGAGAAGCAGGCTTTGTCCCAATGAGGACGTTACGCCAAGAAGAGAGAGAGAGAGAGATGGGACAATTATGCGTAGAACGGCAGTGTAGACGTACGTTGTTGTCCATAAAAAAGCGCTAGAGCATAACTTCCGAATTAGTGAAACCACTAATTCTAGAGCACGTTGTATCATATTTTTCTATTAGGGCAGAAGCCAGAGGTAGATAACCGCCATATTCTGATTTTTCTTGAGAGGCATAATAAAAGGGAGAATTTATATTGTGAAGAATTAGCATTAAGTTTAAATTCAAAAATTCAAAGGAATTAAAAAAAAGGAGAATTTATTGTCAGATTTCTTGAAACGTAAACACCGCGCGGTCGTTGAAATGTTTCAAAAGGAGGCTTTGCACAAAAGTTCACGCGGTTTTCGAAAGGAAACGCCGCAATGTTATTTCCCATAAGAATGAAGTAAACAGGGAGTGAAAACCGCGGCTGTACATTTCGGAAGCGATAGGCCGCGTGCACTTTTGTGCAAATCCCTCAATATTGTGCGTTGAATGAAAAACACAATTATGGCGACTATTTACCAAGGCCTTATGTGATGGTCGAAATTTAATCGCGGTGCAAACAGCACGTGCAGTCGCAGCATTCATCACATCATCCGGCCATTTTGCATTCCTTTTTCAAGAATTTGATGGAAAATTTGAAAACAGGAATCTCAACTATACATATTTCTAAACTTTTGTTAGAAATGAAATTGCCAATTACTACTTCCAAACAAAAGTTTCGTTACCAACTGAGAATGGCTTTCGGGCGAGCACTTCATCAAATTTTATGTATTCGGGTGTCCCCCAAAAGAGCGGCAAGCAAAGGAAACGGGACTTAATATATTCACGACTCCTCGAGTGTTTAATTGCTCGCTCGCTCGCTCACTAGAGATTTCGTTCCGCTTTAGTTGACAAAGCATTTCCACGCTCGTTGAAATGATCACCAGTAGATTAATAGAACACCAACAACCATTCGGAAAATTTAGACACTAATTAGAAAAGTTGTTCCTGTTCCATTTCTTTAACTTATTAAACTCACTCATTTGCAACCAAAGTTATCGTTTCTTTGCCGAAGTATCTACACCCGTTAGTGCCGGGTAGTAAGTGTGTTTTGATGGGGGCCGTATTTTCTCTGCCCTACTTACTAAGGAAAGACACACTTGACTGGCTGGGGTTGCCTGAGAATGGCAAAGTAAGATCGCTGGTGTGGGTTATGAGTTTTGGAATGTGGCTGTGAGGGAATGCCGCGCTCTCGAAATGTACCACTCTTCCGACTTTGTTAGAATAACTGAGCGTACGGTTTTGAAATAATTTAACTCACAACCGAGCACATCCAGGACGAAATACGCCATGCACGGCCGTCAGAGAGTGCTGAAAGCAGCAGCAGCAGCAGCACGAATTAAGCGTTTACGAAAACATTCAAATTCCTTCTAATCCTCTGGCATTTGCATGGGAACAAAACTCGCATTACAACAAATTCCATCATAAAATTCACGTTCGTCTCCGTCGCTTAATGCGATTCTCATGTCAAAAGAATTGAAGTTTTCATTTCGAGATTTTTAAAAGACGTTTGCAATCTAACAGATTTTATTTTTATTTTCTTTCGCAATTTTGCACCTGCACATCTTACACTATTTTGTTCCAATAGATTGCACATTGTAAAATGGTGCACATTTCAGTTCAATAACTAGGAGCTTACCTTACTTCAGTGGTGCTCGCAAGAAAAAAAGTTCAAAAATATGTAAGGTTTCAAACAGCTGAGTTTCGAAAAATTGTCTGGAACCACAATGGTTTCTATATTTCAAAAACCAGACCCAAAGCAAGAAGTTAAACAGGTGCATAACACTATGATAGAACATCTCATCCATTTTTTCCTATTATGCCATAACCGTTTCCAGTAGTATTAGCAAGCGTGGTCTATAACAATAACTTTTAACATCGTTGACCTACCTGGTCCAGTTTTCTCGGTAGAGAATGTTCAGTGACACCGTGATATCCCAAATGTTCTCCACCGTTCGCTGTCTGGCTTCAATGGCCTCGTGGAGCAGTTGCTGGGATAGAGTGAGATTGCTATCGCTACGTGTTGATAACGGCTTGAGCTGACGATTCGTCGAGGCGAGCATTCGCTGTTGCATCTGTGAAGCACCACCCTCGATTGCAAGGAAGATAAATGATCCTGTAACAGAAGGAGTGTATATAAATCTCCTGCAATATTCATAATTGAGCGAAACGAGATAGTTCATGAAAGTGATATCGAGTTGAAATGGTGTTCTGTATTATCGGAGCCTTTGGCTTCTAATCTTTCATTTACTATTGTACATATTAATTCTGAAAATTCCGGATAATTGAATATACTGTGGACTTCTGGAAAGAATGAGAAAATAACACAATAACATAAGATGAGAATAACTAATTTTATTGAAATTACAAATGTTAGAAGATTCTACCACCCGTGTAATTTTTAAAACAAATTAATATCAGGTTTTGATTTCTTTATAGTCATGCATTCAGAATAGGCCACTTTTTCAAAAATTTTCTCTAATTGTCAAGTCCACCCCCATATTTTGATTGGCATCCCAAAAGAAGTAACTGGTCAAAATTTCAGCCAAATCCATTGAAATCAAGAGGTGCATCAAATTAATTAAGTGTTTTTCGACTATTTTCGAACTTCAAAAAATCATAACTACACTAAAACTTGTCGGAAATTAATTCTTCCGGCAGAAATAGGAAGATATACTTGTTTGCTACAAGTTCTCCGAACAACGTTTGCCAATAAAATTAAAGGAAACATATGTAATTATCACATTTGTAATCAAAAAAACCTTAAAAAGTTCATTTTTGATAGATTTTGTTCTGGAACACCCTAAGTTGGATGTTTGGAAACGGAATCATATTCCCTAATATTTTGTGATTATTTGCTTCTTTGACATCAATGTGTTTGGTGAACTTTTAGCAAAGAATTATATCTTTCAATTTCTGCCGAAAGAATTAAATTTTGCCAAGTTTTGGTGTAGTTATGATTTTTTGAAGATCGAAAATAATCGAAAAACACAAAATTGATTTGATGCACCTCTTAATTTCAATGGATTTGGCTGAAATTTTGATCAGTTACTTCTTTTGGGATGCCAATCAAAATATGGGGGTGGACTTGAGAACAGAGTTGCGCAATATCAGTCTTGTCAGGTCACTACTGATATTGCACCATCGTCACTATCACTCCAGGCCATTCAATATCAAAACGACAATGACAGGCAACGACCTGATATTGACCCGCAGTCTAGATCACAATCATTGCAACTGATGTGATATTTTAGTGGGTTTTGCCAAAACTCAAACTTTTTTGTGACCAACATGCAAAACTTGTTATTTTGTACCACATGTTGAAATATCATCTTGGTAAATCTTCAATTGGATTTTCAAACAAATTTAAAGATGGCCTATCAGTGATATCCACACACCATCACATTAAGTCCAGATGGAACAAGGAAAGTGACGGTGACTCAATAGAGTGCACGCTGACTTGGATCGTAGTCGGCCTATCAAAATCAGCGATTTCCTTACCATTGACAGTGACAGAGTGCAACTCTGCTTGAGAATCAATGAACATTTTCGAAAAAGTTCACAGGCCTAATGCAGAATCCTTTTTGTCATATTTTCGACTTGGACGTACGCTAAGAAACTGATTTTATTTTCAGTGTAGGGTTTGTGTGGCATCAGTAATCTCACGCTCCCAATTTCACCCTATTCGAAAACGAGCGAATACGGCACCGATTGATTTCGTTCTTTTTATTTTCATGCGTGCTCACTTCTAAGGGGCTGTCCATTAATTACGTAAGGGTTTTAGGGGGGAGGGGGGTCGGAGAAATCTTACGCTCCATACAAAAATATTTGGGATCTCATACAAAAAATCTTACCAGGGGGGGTGAGGGTGTCGAAAAATCGTGAAAATTCCCTTACGTAATAAATGGACAGCCCCTAACAAAAATACAAAAATATGAAACAAAACAAACAGTGCTTCAATCCTTTGTTTCTCGTAGGATGAAAATGGAAGCCACATGCTTAACCCTTCAGGACGCGCGCCATTGTAAAAAGTACAACACTACAAGGGCGTAGCCAGAGGGGGCCGTGCCAGGGGGGGCCACCACATTTTTTTAATTCGAGCCGACTCAAAGATTATCAAAAATTCAAGAGTTGCAGGAAAAAATATTTAAAAAATACTATTCTCTAGACTATTCTAATAATTTAGGTTTTTATCCACAATTACCAAACCTTATTTTCTTGAGAATAATAGGAAATTTCGCCAAGTTCATATTTCACTTGTATTCAATACAAACATACGTCATGCTAATAGAATAATACCTGTGATTTCTTTACAAATTCTTTCAAGGACATCTCCCGAAATTCCTTTAGGCATTTATTCAAGAACTTCTCCAAAGAATTCTTTCAGAAAATCCTCAAGGGACCTGTCCAGGAGTTTCTCTTTCGTGAATTTTTCCATGGACATCTTGCAGGGTTCAGATAGTTTTTTTTTCAGGGTTTGTTCCAAGAAATGCTTCAAGAATTCCTCCCACGATTCCTTCAGTTTTTTTTTACAGATACTTCTGCAAGGATACATCGATGAATTCCTTCAGGAATTTTCCATAGCTTCTTTCAGTGATTCTAGCATGGATTGCTCCAGAGAGTTTTTCCAGAATTTCTCTATGGGTTTCACCAGACATTCCTCTGGGAATTTCTTCCGGGATATCTTTAGAAGTTCCTCCAGTGCTTTTTTTGATAATTCCACCAGGAATTTCCAGGAGTTCCTTAAATCATTATACAAAACATTGTTTTGGGACTCCATCCAAAGATTCCAACAATAATTCGTCCAAAAAATATTGCAGACATGGATGCCTTCATTTTTTTTTCCTACAGAAATTCTTCCAGGAATTTGTTAAGAAAGCTTTCCTGGGATTTTCTAAGGAATTCATCATGGGATTGCTTCCGGGATTCCTACATGTTTTCCTTCAAGCATTCCTCCAAATACTCACCCAGGAATATCCTCTGTGTTTCTTTCAGGAACAACTCCAGGAATTATTTTAAAAAAATTCTAGAAGGGTTCTCCCAGGAACACTTTTTAGAATTCCTTCAGAAGTTCTTCTTGGAATTCTTCCAGGAACTCCTCCAAAAAATAATCCAATACTTCCTCCAGGAACTGTTTAGGAAGGGAATAGGAATGCTATAGGAATGCTATAGGAATGCTATAGGAATTGCTTCCAGGATTTCTACTGGGGTTTCTTCAGGAATTGGCTTCTTTAACGGTGTTGAGATGATTCCATTTTCTAGATCTGCATGCAAAACTGAGCCGAAATCAAAATTTTCGTGAATTTGTGCCCGGGAACCTATTTAAAAATGAATTTGAAGTTTGTATGGCAGCGATTTGATGAATCACCCCTTGTCGGATTTTGTACTGGGCTGAGCTGTTAAGCAGTTCCCCAGCTGTCAAAAGGTGATTTGAAAAAATCTCTTTGAAATTGATTTTAAGTATCAAAATAAAGTTCTAAAAATCTGAAAAAAATCATAGTGGCACAGAAAAAGGTGCTCTTTCGTTTTAAAATGAAAAATCATTGAATTATTCTAAATTTAAAAACTTATTGCTACAGGGATTCTTCGCGGAGTTCATTTCTTTTTTTTTTCCTCCCCTGTTGGGGAAATTAAGCCACTGCGTCCAATAGGCTGAACTTTTGTGGCATTTGAGTTCATTTCTTAGAATTAGTTCAGGATTTCTCCAAAGATTCCATCTGCAATTTCTTCAGAAATTTTACTGGGATTCCTCTATGAATTTCTTCAGTATTCTGTAGGTATTCTTCTAGGATATTCTGCAGGGATTCCTCCAAGAATTTTTGCAGGGCTTAACTCGGGACTTCCTTCTGTGATTCTTTCTGGAACAACTTATTTAAAAACATCCTCCAAAAATTCTCCCACGAACACTTTTCAGGGTTTCTCCAGCAATTCCTCCTTGTATTTTTTAAGGAACTTTTCTAGGAATTGTTTAGTACTTCCTCCAGGAACTGCGTAGGGATTGCTTTAGTAATTCCTCTTGAAATTTCTTCCGGGATTCCTTCTGGAGTTTCTCCAGAAACTCTTCTAAGGATTCCTCCCGGAATTGTTCAAGAACTCCATCTGTGATTTCTTCAGGAATTATTTCTGGTATTCCTGTACGAATTCCCTAAGAGATTCATCAACGAATTTCTTCAGGAATTCCTCTAGGAATTACTCCAGGAAATCCTTCAAGCATTCCTTCAGAAATTCTTCCAGGATTTTTACTAGGAATACCTTCTGGAATTTTTCCAGAAATTCCGCCAAGAAATCTTCCAGTATTCCCTGCAGGAATTCCTCCAGGACTAAAAACTCCTCCAGGAACTTTTTTAGTGATTTTTCCAGTGTTTGCTTCAGAAATTCGATCGAGGATTTCTCCAGAGATTTCTCTAGAAATCCCTCCGGGAATTTCTTAGGCGACTTCTTCAGAAATTTCTACCAGAGCTCCTCTAGAGATTCCCCCAAAAATTCATTCAGAAATTGTTGAAAGAATTCCTACAGAGATTCCTCCTAGAATTCCTTCAAGGGTTCCGCCAGCAATTCCCAAAGGAGAACTTCCAGCCATTCCTCCAGGTATTCCTCCAGGATTTTATTCAGGAATTTCTTCAAGAACTATTCCAGGAAATTCTCCAGGAATTACGCCAAGAATTTCTTCAGGAATTCTGCCAGCCGTCTCTCGAGGAATTGATCCAGGAACTGCTCCTGGACATCCTTCAGAAATTATGTCAACAAATTCTCCAGGAATTTTTCCAGAAAATCTTTTGCGAATTTTTTCAAAAATTCCTCCAGGAAATTCTCCAGGAATACGCTCAGGATTTTTTCAGGGATTCCTCTAGGAAATCTTTGGAGATAACTCCAGGAAATCCCCCAGAAGTTCCTCTAAAGATTCTTCCTGGAAATCCTCTAGGGATTTCTTAAGAAATTCTTCCAGGAAATTCCTGCAGGAATACCATCAGTAATTTTTCAGGAATTCCCGCAGGGACTTCTTTACAAACTTCTTCTAGGATTCCCCCAAGGATTTCTTCAGGAATTCCTTCGAGGATTTATCCAAGAGTTCTTTCAGAAATTCCGCTAGAAATTCCTCCAGGATTTTCTCGGAGGATTTTTTCAGAAATAGAAAAATAATAGAATAGAAATACAAATTTCCCAGAATTCCTCTAGAAACCCATCCAGTAATTCTTCCTAGAATTCGTCTAGAGACTCCTCCAGAAATTCCCAAAGGAATACCTCTAAGAATTTCTCTAGGTATTCCTTCAGGATTTTATCCAGGAATTTCTCCAGGAACTTCTATAGGAATTACCCCAGGAATTTCTACATTAATTCCCCCAGGAATTTCTCCAGGAGTTTCTCTAGGAATTGTTGCTGGACATCTTGCAGAAATGATGTCAGCAATTCCTCTAGGTATTTCTCCAGGAATTTCTCCCGAGATTCCATCAGCAATTGCTTAAGAGATTCTTTCAGAGATTTCTCTATGGAATCTCTTCAAAATATTCTTTGGAGATTGCTCCAAGAAATCCTGCAGTAGTTTCTCCAAGGATTCTTCAAGGAAATCCTCTTGGGATTTCTTCAGAAATTCTTCTAGAATATTCTCCAGCAATACCTCAAGGAATTTGTCAGGGATTTATCTAGGAATTACACCAGGAATTAACCAAGCAGTTCCATCATAAATTAAGTCAGCAAATCATCCAGAAGTTACTACAGGAAATCCTTCAGGGATTCCTTCAGAAATTCTTCCAGGATTTTTTTCTAGGAATACTTTCTGGAATTTTTCCAGAAATTCCGCCAAGTAATCTTCCAGTTTTGCCTCCAGGAATCGCTACAGATATTTCTCTAGGAATTCCGCTGAAAACTCGTCTAGGAACTTTTTCAGGGATTTTTTCAGGGATTTTTACAGAAATTCGTTCGAGGATTTTTCCAGGAATTCCTCCAGAGATTTCTCTAAAAATCCTTCCGGGAATTTCTCAGGGGATTTTTCCAGTTATTTCTCCCAGAGCTCCACTATAGATTTTCCCAGAAATTCATCAAGAAATTGTTGAAGGAATTCGTCCAGAGATTCCTTCAAGGATTCCGCCAGCAATTCCCAAAGGAGAACATCCAGGATTTTATCCAGGGATATCTCCAAGAACTATTCCAGGAAATTCTCGGGAATTATCCCAAGATATTTTTCAAGAATTCCCCCAGTAATTTATTAAGGAATTGATCAGGAATCAAGGATCAATTGTTTACATAATTTCTGAAGGAATCCAGGAATTGGACATCCTTCAGAAATTATGTAAACAATTTCTCTAGGAACAATTACTGGGGAATTTCTTCAGGAACTCCCTCAGGAATTTCTCCAGAAATTTCTCCAGGAACTGCTACTGGACATCTTTCAGAAATTATGTCAGCAATTCCTCTTGGTATTTCTCCAGGAATTTCTCCCGAGATTCCATCAGGAATTGCTTAAGGGATTCCTTTAGAGATTTCTCCATGAAAAATCTCTTCAGAAAATTCTTTGAAGATTCCTTCAGGAAATCCTCCAGAAGTTTCTCCAAAGATTCCAGGAAATCCTCTAGAGATTTCTTCAGACATTCTTCAAGAATATCCTCCAGGAATTCCTTCAGGAACTTTTCAGTGATTCCTCCAGGTATTTCTTTCAAGGATAACCCCAGGGATTCCTTCTGGAATTCCTTCGAGAATTTCTCCAGGAACTCCATCAGCACTTCCGCTACAAATTCATCCAGAAATCTCTCGAGGGATTCTTTCAGAAATAGAAAAATAACAGAAATAGAAACACAAATCTCTCAGAAATCTTCTGGAAATTCCTCTAGATATTCATCCAGTAATTTATTCAAGAATCCCTCTAGAGATTCCTCCAGAAATGTCCATGGGAATACCACTAGGAACTCCTCCATTTATTCCTCCGGGATGTTATCTAGGAATTTCCCCAGGAACTTCTCCAGGAATACCTCCAGCAAATACTCCAGGAATTCCTTTCGGAATACTGCTGGCATCCTTCACGAATTATGCCAGCAATTCGTCCAGGAATTTCTCCTGGAAATCCTCTAGGGATTTCTTCAGAGATTCTTCCAGGAAATTCTCCATGAATACTTTGAGGAAATTTTCAGGGATTCCTCCAGACATTCCTCCAGAGATTAATCCACAATTTTTTTTTTATTTATTTATCACCGTCTTGAATTGTAATACAAATTCCCCAGACTGCATATTAATCTAAGTTCCTAATCCTATTTTTAAAGACAAACTTTGAAATATGAAAATCGAACAGAGCACAAACACTATTAAAAGCACGAATACATTTGTCTAATGGATTATTGATGCCGTAGCATGTCCTATAAAATCTAACAAACAGAAGGTCACGGTCACGTAAAAGTCGGGAAGGAGCATACAAAGACACATTTTCTAACAAAGACGGACAGTTAATGTTGCCTACTAACAGATCAAATATAAACAATCTTTGCAAATTCTTGCGTCTAGAAGAGAGCGTCTCTAATGCTATCAGGGCGCAGCGACTACCATAGTCAGGAAGGTCTGCAGGATTGGACCAGGGCAGTTGACGTAACGCGTACCGAATGAAGCAGCGTTGGACTCTCTCCATTCGGATGATCTGCGTAGTGTGATGGGGAGACCACACGCAAACAGCGTATTCCAAAACGCTTCGAACGAGCGAACAGTAAAGCGTTTTCATCGCATAAATATCTCGGAATTTATGGGTGCAGCGACGAACGAATCCTAGAGCAGCAAATCCTTTCGCAGTCGTGATGCTAATGTGATCGTTGAACTGCAGTTTAGAGTCGATGGTGACTCCTAGATCTCGAATAGATTCAACACGTTCCAAAATATCCGGGCCAATTGCGTACTCAAATTGAATGCTTGAGGAACGCCGGGTGAATGTGATGCACTTGCATTTTTTGGTGTTCAGTTCCATCCCGTTTTCTAAACACCACAGCTGAATCTCGTTAGCATCGGTCTGAAGCGCGCAGCAATCAACGAGCGACGAAATAGTCCTGTACAACTTAACCTTCCGTAACTCGCGCGGTTGACTATCTGTGTCAGCACCACGCTAATGCTGAGTACAAGGGGCGAGATTTTTTCAACGTGTTGTACAAAATACAACAGCGCGATCGTTCGAGGGTTAAGGTCATCAGCAAAGGGATATTTCCAGAGATTCCACCAAGGAATCCTCCAGAAATTCCTCCAAGGGTTCTTTCAGGAAATCCTCCTGGAATTTCTCAAGGGAATTTTCTCCAGCAATTCCTCCCAGAATTCCTCTGGAGATTTCTTCAGGAATTTCTCCCGGAATTCTCCCAGGGATTGCTCCAAGAATTCACCCAAAAAATTACTCAAGGAAATTCTCCAGGAATTCCTGCTGGGTCTAGTCCAAGAATCCCTCCAGGAATTACACCAGGAATTTGCTCAGAAGTTTCTACAGGCATTCCTCCAAGGATTCCTTCACAAATTTCTCTTCAGATTTCCTCTAGGAATTTTTAAAGAGATTTCTTATGAAATTTTACTAAGGATTCCGCCCAGAATTCCTCCAGGAATTTCCTCCAAGGAATCCTCTAGGATTTCCTCATGAGATCTCTTCTAAAATTTCACTAGGTATTCCTCCTATAATTTATCCAGGAATTCGTGCAGGTTTATTTTCTGAAATTCTTACAGGGATTCCTTCTGGAATTCAAAAATTCAAAAAAATATGAAGAAATTTCTCCAGCCAATAGTATTGGAAGATAATTTAAAATGGACGCATACAAGAACCAGGAAATTCTAGGTTATTCCTCAAAAGAGTTCGTAATTTCCAAAAGAGTTCAGCTATAATTTCTGATGAATGTTTTGTAGACATTGACATAAAAATCAGAGCAAAATAATGCACGAGTAAATAAAAATCCTTAATCTTCCAGAAATTGGTCACCGCCACCAGCACCAGCATTTGTGTAGATCAGGCGAGCTTTTTTAACGTATTGTACAAAATACAACAGGGTTATGGGTTAAATAAAGCTTTTAGAATATAATGTTATTATATTCAATTTCATCGTGTTGCGTTTAGTTATAAAAACTAGTAAACTAGTAGGTACATATTGACAAAGGGTGCTTGCCACACACCCCACCCCCCGCCCCCCTGACCGAAAAGCTAGCTACGCACTTGCCACACTACCAAAACACCTCGCCCGTCGTGTACAGCGCGAGCGCGGTGCAGTTTCAGCTACTTGAAGGCACGCGTCCTGAACGGTTAATAAGGGAACCAATACCGTAGTTGAGAGACTACCTACATAGTAGGCTGCGGCTTATTTTAGAAAGATGATGAAACCTAGAATTTGCAAGCTCTTCTGGATTAAATAACATAAAAAGGGAATCCTCTGAGTTTGAGCCAAAAACATTGGGATTTAGAGGTGGCAATCGCCTCAAAGTTGAATTTTCGAGTAATAAAAGGATGTTTTCACTTCAAGTGTCATAACATTTTTCAATATTCAAACGATTTTCAATCTTTTTTATGAATGTCTGACAAATTAAATTTCGAATAAACTTGTAGAACATTATTTTTTTCCAAAGTCACGCAAAAGTTATTGTTTTTGAAAATTAAATTTATTTTTTTTCTACTTTTTACATAAAAAAAAAAACTTTGGGCTCAACAACTTTTTAAGCGGTAAACCAATTTCAAAGCTTTAATCGTGCTTTTGTATATATTTTTGTTGCCTAAGAATACAGGATACATTTATTCTATTCACAACTTGTGTCTCTGAGTGCGTTGATTAAGGTTGTTTTAGTTACACCTGGGCTTACATCAATTCGACGAGAGGCATATGAATAATAAGTAATTTATGCCGAAAAACAGATGTGGAACAACTTGAAATAACCCTTTTACTAACTGCAAAACCAAATGCGTACTCCAACAAGATAAAATCGTTTGCATAAACCACCACATAAAAATAACGAAAGATCCCATAAGCTCTGCAACCGAAAGATTTTCCCAGCGCTACCTTATTCTGAACGCAATCCACCGTGTAATCTAATTCAATCCGCATGAACCATCTCATTTCGTCTTTTCCACGGAATAAAGAGGATGACATCCAAATCCTAATTACCTAGCAGCGTATATCCAAACAGCAGCGTACAAATGCCCAGATTTGTCAGCAACGCGGCCCAAAATGTGGATGATTTTTTCCCCTGACATGAGCAGCATCCAGTTTTGGACGGTTTCTTGCTGCTAATCGCAATCGTTGTTGACGTTTGTGTTCCATTTTTGAGAGCGGTACTCATCTCACTCCGCTGTAGAGTACTCATTCCATTATTTGATTGTTTCATGAGTGGGGTGTACGAGTCATACTGATAGCGGATCGCTTCTTTCTCGGCCATAATTTTCAATATTACGTGACTGTGGTCTCCATTGTCTCTGGAACACGCGCCGTTCCGTTCGTTCTACCGGTGGAATATAAATTCCTTTGGCTCATGTTCCTGGCCCTGTTGTTAGTAGGTACCGACCGGCAGTACGACTTGGCTCCATTCCTGTAAAAAAGGAGACGAAAGAAAGGAATATGAGTTATCTTAATTGCCATTCTACGGTGGTTTCGAACGAATCCGATAGAAGCTTATTAAATTATTTTCAATTACTACAGTATCAAGATAAAGATTGAGATGTGAGCAATGTAGAATGGACTTCGAAGTGAATCACGTTTACTTCAAGGTACTGGGACATAATGCTTTTTTATGATATTTGTTAACATCAGTAAGCACTGTATGCAAATTTAGTTGAGTTTGATCATTCAGACCTAATAAATGATTATTGCAAGCACGATTTTAAAATACTATTTTATGTGCTTCCGACTGTTTAGGCGTATTGTAGGTATGCCACGGAGTAAGGATTCGAGTCATACTTTTAATTAATCGATTTCTTTGTATGGCTTATGGGGGTTGTAGTACAAAAGGTCGAAAGTCAAAAGGTCAAAAGTCAAAAGGTCGAAAGTCAGAAGGTCGAAAGTCAAAAGGTCGAGGGATCAAAAAGTCGAAGGGTCAAAAGGTCGAAAGGTCGCAATAAAAATGAATAAGTAGGACAAAAAGTCGAACGGTCAATAGCTCACAAGGTCGAAAGATCGAATTGAAAAAAATGAACCTAAAATAATTTTAAAACCTTTTTGTAGTCATTTTACTTCTTTGTCGCATTACGTTCTCATTTCAACTCTATCAGTATCCTTTCAACTTAGTATTCTTTAAGTACTTTCACAGTTATGAAATGAAGGGTTTTTTTCTCTATTAACGAGATTTTTAACCCTAGGCTAGATTATCTCGGGACGGGACCCACGCTTTACTTCCCTTCCGAAGGAAGAACCCACATTTTGTGAGTATGTCGGGAGTGGGATCCCAGGTCCTCGGCGTGATAGTCTTGTGTTCTAACCACCACACCAGATTCGCTCCACGTTAACATGTATATTGTATAACAAGCATAATGATACAATACAATATACCCAGTGTTGCGTCCACCGCAAATCAAATTGTACTAAATTCAAACGCATGTACCACATAACATCAGCTGAACCATAATGATTATTGCCCTCATTGAACTGTATACACTCCCCAATCCCATTCTATACAGCAAGAGAAGTTAGTGATTACCGTTTCTTTGACCTGTGCGGTCGCGGAATACACGTTTTGCAACGAACGACGCAGTGAAAGTGTCCATTCATTGAACCTCCGAAGACCCAGTGAACATAGCCCCGCGAACAGTGTTCTATTCCGAGTTACGTCAACTCCGCCGTTGTGGGCGCAGACACTATCGAAAAGAAGTCCCAGAAACGATGCACTATGCCCAGGGAGTTGAGAAAACTTTTCCCGACCGGAACGCGAATCGAACCTGCCGTCTCCGGATTGGCGATCCATAGCCTTAACCACTAGGTTAACTGGAGACCCTGATTACCATTACTGTTTCCTATATAATTTCTCATTATTTTAAACATGAGCTGTTCATTCTAGTTATGCGTTTCGACAATTTTCGGCGTACTTACTAATAATATCATTGTTTATAATATTTTGCTTTCTTTATAAGATAGGTTGTCCTTTAGAGTTATACTATTACAGCGATTTTTGTTATTTTGCTTTAGATATTTCCAAAGAAATCTCCTTCAAAGATTGCCTAAATATCTAAAGATGTAGAGATCAACGTTACGTTATATATTTTTTAAATTTACCTCTAGTTCAATATACAGAGGATAATCAAAAATGATAGGCAACTTTGTTTTCCTCTCACAAAAAAATTAAACAAGCTCTAACTTTTCATAGAGTGCATCAAAAATTTATAAAAATTTCGACAGTTTGTCAACCTATTATATGTACAGGTGATGGCCAAAATGTTTGGGATAGGCAACTTTTTTTCTCTCACAAAAAAGTTCAACATGCTATAACTTTTCATAGAGTGCATCAAAAAAATTCAAATTTTGACTGTTTGTCAACCTATTATATGTGCATCATTGGTATAAATTTGGGCTCGATTGATTAATCTTTCGCAAAGTTAGAACCGTTCGGGTAAAACACTATTTTTTAGGCATCTCATTTTTGAGCTGTCATATCTCGGAAACCAGTGAACCGAATTGAATGAAATTTTGAACATACACTAACAATACACAAATGCTTCACAAACTATTAAAACATAGATACTTTTTGAACGTCGAAAAAAGTTATCATGGATTGACACATTTTGGATTTTTCTCGAAAAAAGGTAATTTTTTTACGTCAATGTCAATAAATTTTAGTGTTGATGTCCAAAGATTTTCCACTTCTGTTCTCAAGTTATCTTTAATCAGATATATTAGAGCCTATTTAGATTAAAGGAAAAACACATTTAGTAATATTTGTGTGGTATTGTAAATTTGATCTATTTTCCTCTATATGGGTAAAAATTTCAACCCCGTATAATTTAATTCGCCGTGAGAAAATATTACATTTTATAACGTTGTATTAAGTATCAATATACTGTTGATAAACGTTATAAAAATCATTCAATTCGGTTCGCTAGTTACCGAGATATGACAGCTCAAAAATGAGTTGTCTAAAAAATAGTATTTTACCCGAACGGTTCTAACTTCGCGAAAAATTATTCAATCGAGCCCAAATTTATACCACTGATGCACAAATAATAGGTTGATAAACAGTCAAAATTTGAGATTTTTCGATGCACTCTATGAAAAGTTACAGCATGTTGAATTTGTTTGTGGGAGAAAAAAAGTTGCCTATCCCAAACATTTTGGCCATCCCCTGTATGTGCATCACTGGTGGCGAATTTCGCACCAACTCGTCCTCGGGGTTGGAAGCACCCCTTCTGAATGTTATGAAATTTTGGAGGTTTCAAGACTCTACCTTTTCAAGCAACTTTGCATATTTTGTTTTTTCAAAATTAACCTAGACTAACATTTAAAAAGAGTCAAAGTTTTTTAGCCGTTTTTTTCACAAAAAAATAACTTGAATATGATAAGTTGTACAATAAAGTGATGTATGAGGGACTTTTAGGGAATTGTCCAAGCTTTCAAGAAAAAATATAAAAAACTGTTTTACACGCTAAGAAATATTATTTCAAAATTAAAAGTCAATTTACACTTTTTTATGTTTTGATTTTTTTATTCCAAGAAAGACAATATAGTTGCCTAACTTTCCTCCATACATCACAAGATGGGTCCATTTAAGGAAAAAAAGTTTTTCTAACAAAAACTTTTTCATGATTTTTAGCGTTAGCGTAGTTACGGTATACTTCGTAGATTGGATACAACATTCATGTACCTTTTGCAAATCTTGCTCGGATTGCTTTTCGGAACAAGGCCGGGGAGTTATTTTCATGTTTTTTTAGCGTGTTGTTCATTAACCCGTACAGTAATGCATCCAGAATCCTAATAACAATCCATTAAAACTTAATGGGCTCAACTACTTTTTTAATATCTTAACGTGCTTGACATTGAAAACATTCTAGACTACGATTTGGAAAGGGCTCAAGCCAAATTTGTTTTTAGGGTTTTATATCAATGAAAACGCTTGTGTTTTGATGAAATATGTATGTTCATCTCGTAGTCCACACGGATCTACAAATCAACCCAAATTAAAGTTGTTTTGATGCAATTCCGGTCTTCCGTGGAATAACTCCCTGTGCTTGGATTATATCTTCCAAGAAGCTTTGATTTTGGACATGTGGCCCATGTGCTTTGAATGCAGTAATGATTGAAGTTGTTGAATGTATAAGCAATGGCAAACAGTTCTGTAAAAATCAGATCTTCAAGTCATCTGATATAGTTATACTGATCATGCTGCTGCCTAGTATATCGAACATTTGTCGAAGTCATGTGTCGGGAAAATATAATTCCAAGTTGGTGAGAGTATTTCAAACTGAGGGAGGGTAATTGGCCCAGTCAGACCCCTGAATGGGCAATGTTGAATAGTGTGTTGGAATGCCATTGAAGGTTTGTAATATTCTCCGAGGCTTTCGAAATCCAACAGGGCGCGTCCCCGAGTTGTGAATAGGGGGAAAGGGAGATTTTTCGCATTTGTACTGTAATCAGCCTATGTGATATTATCTTCTATAGTATTGTAGTGCGAATGAATGATCTCATTCTATGGAAATTCGAACCTTGTAATGTATTGTTTATTACTTCAATTTTCTATGCTTGACAATGCTTTGAAGACAAACATGAGTTGAGAGAATTGCCTTATAGGAAAGTCACATCAGCAAAGCTTTTACATATACAAATACTATCCAGCGGCGGCGTTATGATCGCATTTTTTCCCGCAGTCAAGTTCGCAGATAGTGAACAATCCTCGGTACCCATTACGTAATTTATTTTTAGTGCTTTTTCTGTCAGATCGGTGTAATACGCTAAATATAATTTACACAAAAAGCAATTTACACGGAAAAAATACACGGTAATAAATATTACTGGGTACCGGATTGGACAAACTAAATTTAATGGTTTTCTTTGGTACATCGAGGTCGTGAAATTAGTCTATGATAGGAGTTTCCGTTTGTTATAATTGACAAAATAAACAATCGGGCGCTTTTGATTTCTGTGATTTGCTTGGCATTTTGTGGATTATTGTTTTTTTTGGTTTTGGAAGGTATGCGACTCACTATTAAGCCTTAAAATTATTTTGCATCTGAATAGCATTAATATCGTCAAGTCTAATCCCACACCAAAATTCCCCTTTCTTATCCCATGGCGTTTATATGGTCAGCAAAGACTATTCAGCCATTACCTCTCCTTATCATCGCAAGTCCAAACTTGCGTTCTCATTGCCCCACCAAATGCTGCAAAATGAAAATGAAAAATGAAAATTCCGGTCTTCCGTGCGTCAAACAGCGATAGTGGTGAGTAGGTAGTTCTCGTTCGATCGTTGTAAAAAAAATTACCCAAAGGTAAGTTATTTTCACCCAGAGGAGACCTTATTTGACACAAATTTGGGTTAGGTCAAGATAAACCAAATTTGGCTTCTTCCACGGAGCTGCTTAGATGTGTCGGTTCTTCTCTCTTTGTTTTTGACAACATTCGTGTGGGGTGAGGAAGAAAACAGTCCAATGCGGAGTAAAAACTAAAAGCTGTTTAGCCAAATTTTAGTTTTCAAAACTTATTCGCTGGGTTAAAATATTTTTCAGCGTTGAGTATATCAGAATTTGTCCTAACGCGTATCCACCGTGGTAGGGCTGCCACCTTAGGTATAGCTTCCGGTGGAGGAGCATTTCATACTGAGTAGCTGGATGCCAGAACAGACGCTGTTTGAGCCGCATCTTTTAGGTGAACAAGCACTCGGGACGTACCTCCTCAATCTAGCTGAAGTCAGAAGGACAACAGTCAGTGCCCAGGCTGCACTACCAGCTAAGCACACAACTCTTAGCTGGCGGTCTTTGTCATCGCTTGACCCGTGGAAGTATGAGGTATGAACTTGTGAGGACTAGAGCCCAAGCAACACACATGTTATATTAGAGTTACGACAGCGCAAGTTTTGGTTGTATAGAAGTTTATTTTACGTAATTCTAACATTGTGTTGAAATAACGTAAAATAAACTTCTATACAACCAAAACTTGCGCTGTCGTAACTTTTATATAACATGTGTGTTACTTGGGAGCTATTATGAACTCCTTATCGACTCACCGTTTTGCAGCCCAACGGGCCCAAAGCCTTCTCTCGGATAGGAAGTAAAGCCGTAGGTCCGGCCCATGTATTGTTGGGTTCGATATGTATTAGGGTGTTCTGGTGTGTGTAAATGTCTCCTAGACCGTCCGTGTTGGGGCTTAGTACCTTAGTACCAGAAATAGGCGGACGTTAGACTACAGCTCATGTCGAACGGTGTCGGCTAGCCAGATACAAGAAGCAGAAGAGAGTGTGGTAGGCATGAAGACACTCTGTCAAAGAAAGTCAAAGACATTTTCGTTACGATAACATTTCGGGGCAACAGCAAATCGAACACACGCAACAGCAGTGTGATTTTTAACCGTTATGTGTCCGACAAACTTTTTGCTTTTTTCTACACCGTGCTTTTTAAATGGACGCTGGGTACCCGGGTACCCTGCCGGCCACATAAGGGTTAACCGCTTCGGGTGTATAGACAAACCTCTCCGCGGTAAATGGACATTTATGTACCTAACTATCTGGAAACATTGCAATCGTATCGCTCAATTGCTTAAATCATCTCCCTGTACAATCAGGAAGTATCCCAGTGAAAAAGGAAATAATAGCTAATTGATTTTTAAGTGCAGCCCATTCCACTCCCAATTACACCGTACCATTATAAACATACTTTTTTCCGCTGGGGGCGACGTCTGCCTGCACGTACACTTCAATTGGCGTATTTGACATTGTTGGCCACTTCCACTCAGATTGTGGCCTTTAGCTGTTGGTTTTTGCCTTCTTCTACTCTCCTGCCACAACGGAAGTCTGCTTCGATTTTGTCGGGCTTTTTTTTTTCTTCGCTGCATATTTATCTTTTTTATTTTACATTCAAGCTCTCTTCGAAAGTAACTCCTAATGGAATACGGCTTTTAATGAATTTTAATCACGCAATTCAATTAGAACTTTGCGTCGCTTTTTCTGCCACTGGCAGCTCTTTTCGGTAGACGAATTTGTAGCCACGTCTTTATGCCATAGACTGAAGAGCCAAGCAATAGTAACAAGTACTACAACTCAAATGCGGAAACGAAAATTGAACCATTGGTAACAGCACAATCGATTTTATACTTGGAAATTCAATTCTGAAGGATGTTTTTGTCGTTTTACTTGAATGCAAAGCATTCATCGGAAGCTTGTTCAGTTATGGGAGAAGAGTAGCTTTTGTATAATTCAAGATCAGGAAAGCCACTGTAATTACTATTCCAACTTGTAATTTACTGTATTTGTACCTCAAAAATAATTAATATGTGTGGAGCGGATCTGGTGTGACGATTCGAACATTTGACTATCATGCCGAGGACCTGGGATCGAATCCCACTCCCGACAAACTCACAAAATAGTGAGTTCTTCCCTCGGAAGGGAAGTAATGCATGGGTCCTGAGATGAACTTAGTCTAGGGTTAAAATCTCGTTAATACGGATTAAAAAAAATTAATATGTATAGGTACATATTTTCCAATACAGTTGAGTGATCTGCCTGCCGTGTGATAGGGTAAGGACGTATTTTGGAGCTCTTTAGAAAGTGGTTTAACAACGACTTTAATAATAAAAAAAAACAAATATGGATAATTTCAGGAGGCATTAGGTAGGGCAACATATTTTCTGTCGAAAGAAGTCAAACAGAATTCAAAATTAGGATTGTAAATACGAAAAATATCATGACCCCTGAGGACTCTTTGGCTTCTATTTTGAACCATATGACTTTATTCCGGGCCTCCAGGTGAACATATTTTAGACCATCCCTATGTATTTTATTAACTTCATAAAATGTGAGCATTTTGAACAAAACTTCATTCACATTTCAATCTATGTGAGTGTTATAACATTTTTTTGCTCTTTGATGTAGGGAGCGTTAATAAATAACGTGATATTCCAAAGAGACATGCCACAAAAGTCAGGTTATTGGATGCAATGGCCTAATTTCCCCCAAACGCGGTGATGGAAAACAGGGATGTGTACACACCGTTTATAACGAGTAAGTAGTCAAAAATGTAATATTTTCAACGGTACGTAATTTGCAAATCATCACATTGTCTCAGTCGTCATAGAAGCCCTGAAATTTCTAATTTGGTGAAAATTTGTACGCACGCAAACCAAACGCATAATAATTCCATTATAAAAAAAAAAAGTATAACAAGTCAGGTCACCCTAACATTTCATTTTTAACCGTTTTCAGTATACATTATGTTGCCATGAATGTAGTCACTCTTCAGCAGGAACTGTGAAGAGGAATCTGCCCCCATCTCATTATGTTGAATGTATTTTGGCCCTCTCTCAAATCTCCATTGTTCAACATATTACACAGCGCAACATTTTTTTGTCTCAAAAGCAAACTTATGTGTTTCTGACAGATTTTCTCCAGCACATCATAATTTTGAGCTATGTATAGGGTAAGTGTACCAATTATGGCTATAGTACCAATTATTCGTCATAGTTAATTTTCACCCTTAAACGATGTAAATCAACAAGAAAAAAAAATTGTGAACAACAGATCACGTTCACAAAAGATAGTCGCACTCATTTAAACTCCACATTTTCCTCAAATCATGGTAGAAATAAATAATTTTCCTTAAAATTTAGGCTTCCTTATACCCTTTTTCGCCATAGTGTACCAGTTATGGCTAACCCCATAAGGAATGCATGCAAATAGTGCGAAAAGGAACCGAAGTTAAAAAATGTAACCATAACTGGTACAGGGTTCCTATCATTGGCACACGCTGTAATCAATACTAAATGTAGTTTTGGCTCCGTTTTTATATTTTTCCTGTTAAGTATGGATACTAAGCTGTCTTTTAACTTCTTGATGACATTCGTTGGTCTTTTCGTTATTTTTGTACAAATAGCTTTCCTTAGGTAGTGCCATAATTGGTACACTTACCCTACTTCAATTTATAGGGCAAAATATGCGATTTCGGACTTTTTTGAATGCAAGCAATTAAGCATGGACATTTTTTTAAGTAATCAAAGGGTAATTTGGTCATTGTAATGAACAACTCATGCAAAATATTTCGTTTAACCAAATCAAATTTGCTAGATTTAAACAAAAAGGTACCGTATATTTTACACTAATAATAGAGTTTTAGCTCAAAACTGTGACGTGCTGGAGCAAATCTGAGCTCAGATTCGGAATCAGCGGCCTAAAATCCGTCGAAGACACATAAGTTTGCTCCTGAGACAGGTCAATAGTTAATTTTTGTTTCGCTGTATTAGCACTAAAAATCGTGCGAGTCTCCTCCAGATAAACAATCGTTTCATGCATTATGACGATATGGAGGAGGAACCAATTCATTAGCATTAAGCAAGTCGCACAAATTCGTTGGTGGTACAGTCCTAGACCGCTGTAATGAGGGTTGCCTCCTTCCCGTCCGTTACCAAAGCACAGAAATTTGGGGCTAACTACTGACTCTTAGACGAGATTTACACAATCCTCCAACGGACAAGAGCTGTCCTGGCCACGTCCTTGCAACAGCTGAGGGATGGGAAAGGAAGATTAGTTGGACACCTATGAAAAGCGTAGAGACCTCTACTGCCGTGAATCGCATATTTGTCCCATTTGCATAGGAAATCCAGCAAAGATGGGACTGATATGCGATTCACGGCAGTCTACGTCCTCTCAGGCTTAGGTGTCACGGGAATTGGAATGTTGTTAATGGAAGGTGTTGGCGAACCTACGCCAGCGCGCCTCTATTAGTTGTTGTCTTTATACAACGCTAGGTACGGAGGGAAACGGAACCCATCTGGATGGCATGTCAACTATCTACACTATCAACGGTGAGTCTGTATCGTTTCAGTGAGGAGAAGCAATGATAATTATTTATAAAATTTACTGTGTGGTAGCATCGTGCCAAAATCATTAACGCTATTTATTAACCTTAGTAAGGTCTTGGGGTCTTTTTTGACCTTTTCCGAATTTTAATTCGCTATAGCTTTTGTTTCGAAAGGCCTAGAAATGTGAAATTTTCAGACAATTATTTTTTTGTGGAAAACTATCATTTTCATTCATCCAAAACATTGGACGACCCCTAGGGGAGCTCCCATAAAAAAAGTTACAAATAAGACCCTGGGGTCATTTTTGACCCCAAACTTTGAACGGCTGTCAAAAATCAGTGGCTGGGCCGATTTTGATTTTCTTTGGCCCAAATGAAAGCCACACATGTCTAGTTTTCAAAACCCCCGGAGAGTTCCGGATTTGGTCACTGTGGCCACCGGGAACCTGCTCAAACTGAAAAATGCCGCTTTAGAGACCCTAACTTTGGCAAGCTATAACTTTGCAACCAAACAAGTAATCAGGACCGTTCAAGAATCGTTGGAAAGGTATTCACGTGGACTTTTATTAAAGACATTAATATTGACTAATTCTTAAGAACCGGTTCCGGAAATCCGGAACATCCGGAAAGTAATGTTTTTCACGATAATGTGCTAGAAAGCACATTCATATTATTTACAGGATAGAAGCTTTTGCATCAAACTTCTTTAGGCCATAATACAATCTATCGATAACTATTTCTGTATGTTTCTGGTTATGTCCCGTCCTTCTGGAACCGGTTCCAGGGATCCCACAAGATGGCCAACGAGTTGACTGTAACGAAATTGAACAATTGTCCGCGCTAAACACATCTGCGTTGGTTAACTCATGATGAAATCTCAAAAATTTTACATGCTCCATATTGTTGTGATATGTAAAAATATTGTTGGACATTGTGGTCTTATGTGGCCACCGGAGTAACCACCGGAGAAACCCGTATTGAGGGACTTCCATGTTTTTGCAACAAAGATAGGCATTCGACGGCTCTAACTTCATGATTTTTCATGGCCATGTGGCTTCTGGCATTAAATATAAGAATTGACCATTCTGGTCTGTTTTGGCCACCGGAGTGACCACCGGAGAAATCCGTATTGAGGGAGTTTCATGTTTTTGCAACAAAGATAGGCATTCGACGGTTCTAACTTCATGTTTTTTCATGGCCATGTGGCTTCTGGCATTGAAAAGAAGAATTAATCATTCTGGTCTGTTTTGGCCACCGGAGTGACCACCGGAGAAACCCGTATTGAGGGAGTTTCATGTTTTTGCAACAAAGATAAGCATTCGACGGCTCTAACTTCATGTTTTTTCATGACCATGTAGCTTCTGGCATTAGATAGAAGAATTTACCATTCTGGTCTGTTTTGGCTACCGGAGTGACCACCGGAGAAATCCGTATTGAGGGACTTCCATGTTTTTGCAACAAAGATAGGCATTCGACGGCTTTAACTTCATGATTTTTCATGGCCATGTGGCTTCTGGTATTGAAAAAAAGAATTGACCACAATGGTCTGTTTTGGCCACCGGAGTGACCACCGGAGAAACTCGTATTAAGGGAGTTTCATGTTTTTGCAACAAAGATAGGCATTCGAAGGCTCTAACTTCATGATTTTTCATGGACATGTTGCTTCTGGTATTAAAAAGAACCTTTGAATATTCTGGTTCGCTTTGGCCACCGGAGTGACCACTGGTGAAATCCGTATTGAGGGAGTTTCATGTTTTTGCAACAAATATAGGCATTCGACGGCTCAAACTTCATGATTTTCCATGGCCATGTGGCTTCTGGCATTAAAAAGAAGAATTGACCATTCTGGTCCGTTTTGGCCACCGGAGTGACCACCGGAAAAAATCGCATTGAGGCACTTCCATGTTTTTGCAACAAAGATGGGCATTCGACGGCTATAACTTCATGATTGTGTACTATTTTGACTATTCTGGTCTGCTTTGGCCATCGGAGTGACCACCTGGAGAAACACATACTAGGGAACTCCTATGTTTATTTTTAAACGCTCATATTATCTAGATTTATCACCAGAAGCAGTCTTTCGACGGCTCAATTTTCATGCTTCGACACGCGACATATTATCTTTATGCTCAGTTGTTATTCTTATTGTTCAACAAGGTTATTTTGTAGTAGAGGCAATTCATGTTAAAATATACTGCGATTCTTGTAGTCTGATACTGCACTGTCAATGGTAATATGATTAGTTCGAGAATTGAGGATAGTTTTACTTCGGTTCACAAACAAACCTTTCATCGTATATTTTGGTTAACACCACTTAACGTTTTGGTCGTCTGTGTTCACTGTTCTTGAAAATCACATCGTTTCTTTTCATTATCTTTTTAGATATGTCCACATTATTTGTTAGTACTTGATATGCTTTCTCCTTTCTTGCAGACTCTATTTTCTTATACTTATGTGAAGTCAGCTTTTTCAGAATGAAAAGTTGTCTTAGTTGGTAGAAGAAGGGCTTTCTTGAGGAAGACAAACAATGTTTCACTTGAATTAGGGAATTATCAAGTTCTGCAATCGAGGAACTCAGTCACAAATATTATCCATTTAGTGAGTTTTATGAACACTTCGCAATTTTTTATTTTTTTTAATAAAATTAATTCGCCTAGTAGTTTCAACTGGCATACTCTTAAAGTTCTACGGAGGATTCCTTTCGAGTCCGACTGACATCAAGGTATACAATTAATAAAATGTGCATGCTGCCCAGGGGCAGAATTTCAAACCAAGTATCTCATCAATGAAGAATACAGTCTCTCCAAGATTGCAGAATTCTGAGCTATGAGATTTTTAAAATTTGCGTGTTTACTGGTGCTACTTAGAGGCAGAATTCTGTCACAAGTGTCCCATTTTGTGCAAGTCTATGTCGTACTGATCAACTTTGCCGAAGACACCATCTTCCTAAGTTATTAGGATTCTGAGCTATACAATTTCTAAAATTTGCAAGTTCACTAGCGCCATCTAATGGCAGAATTGCGAAACAAGGTTTCCGTTTTATGTTAGTCTATGTCATACTGGTCAATTTTGTTGAAGACACCAACTTTCTTAGTTATCGGGGGGAGCGACACTAGTTTTGCTGAGCCGAAAAACTTCAAAAAAAATCGAAAAAAAAACCGGTAAACGCCGCCAAAAGGCAGAATTTTGAAACAAGTGTTTATTTTTATGTAAGTTTATGTCATACTGATCAACTTTGCCGAAGACACCATTTTTCTAAGTTATCAGGATTCTGAGCTATGAGTTTTCTAAAATTTGCATGTTCACTTGCGCCGCCTAGTGGCAGAATTGCGAAACAAGTGTTTATTTTTATGTAAGTTTATGTCATACTGATCAACTTTGCCGAAGACATCAACTTTCTAAGTTATCAGGATTCTGATCTATGAGATTTTTAAAATTTGCATGGTCACTAGCTCCGCCTAGTGGCAGAATTGCGAAACAAGTGTTTATTGTTATGAAAGTTTATGTCATTCTGATTAACTTTTCCAAAGACACCAACTTAATAAGTTATCGGGGGAGCGACACTAGTTTTTCCAAGCCGAAAAACTACAAAAAAGTCGGAAAAAGGCGAAAAAACCGGTAAACGCCACCTGGTGGCAGAATTTCGAAACATGTGTTTTTTTTATGTAAGTTTATGTCATACTGCTCAACTTTGCCGAAGACATCAACTTTCTAAGTTATCAGGATTCTGAGCTATAAGTTTTCTAAAATTTGCATGTTCACTAGCGCCGCCTAGTAGCAGAATTTCAAAACATGTGTTTTTTTTATATAAGTTTATGTCATACTGAACAACTTTGCCGAAGACACCAACTTCGTAAGTTATCAGGATTCTGAGTTATGAAATTTCTAAAATTTGCATATTCACTAGCGCCGCCCAGTGGAGGAATTTTGAACTTCGCAACTCATCGTCAGTAAGTTCTTGGCGTACCCAACAACTTTTCCGAAGACACTATCCTTCCAAATTATCAGGGTCTTGAGCTGTCGCATATCGTAACGTTTGCTTGACAACCTGATATGGTTTCTGTAGTGCAATTTAGCATCAAACTGTTGATGGTCCCTCTAGCGGTCAAGTTGCCAACTAATCCTATGAACCAAATTTCTAAATGGTAGATCTTATCAAGCCCTAAAACTTTGCCGAAGAAAGTATTGCGCTAACTCTTAACACACCCGAGATAATAGGCCATACCCCCAAAAGGCCGAAAACCTATAAGCTCTTAGTCTCCTATTAAGCGGATTCCTATTGCGCCCCCCGACCAGTGATCTTATAAGAGTCTCGACTGTATGTACAAAGTTATAAAATAGGTTGAAAGAGACTGGCCAGGGCCAGGGATAAAACCCAGTGCCCAGGAGTAATCAGGAACATTAAACATCAAACCACAAAGTCCGTCAAATGAATCAGAGCCTTAATTCAATAAAGCTTTCAACAACAATATAGTAAAATTTCCACAACTGTCGTATACACAATATTTGCGCCGATAAGTAAATAACGTATGATGAACATCCAGCTATGCCTCTGACAACATCACGATTGGTAACCCCTAAAAAATTTCTTGCGCCCCGTTGTTGATCCTCATCATCATATGCTCGATCATTATCCTCGTTTCGTTCCAACTACTTTGCGTGGTCTCCCAAAAACCAAACTGTCATTAATTTATTCTTCATCATCACTTCGTCGTCGTCGTCGTCGCCGTCGCCGTGGACCGACCCTGTGCCAAAACGGACCAGAATGGTCAATTCTTCTTTTTAATGCCAGAAGCCACATGGTCATGGAAAATCATGAAGTTAGAGCCGTCGAATGCCTATATTTGTTGCAAAAACATGAAACTCCCTCAATACGGATTTCACCGGTGGTCATTCCGGTAGCCAAAACAGACCAGAATGGTCAATTCTTCTATTTAATGCCAGAAGCCACATGGCCATGAAAAAACATGAAGTTAGAACCGTCGAATGCCTATCTTTGTTGCAAAAACATGAAACTCCCTCAATACGGATTTCTCCGGTGGTCACTCCGGTGGCCAAAACAGACCAGAATGGTCAATTCTTCTATTTAATGCCAGAAGCCACATGGCCATGAAAAATCATGAAGTTAGAGCCGTCGAATGCCTATCTTTGTTGCAAAAACATGGAAGTCCCTCAATACGGGTTTCTCCGGTGGTCACTCCGGTGGCCACATAAGACCACAATGTCCAACAATATTTTTACATATAACAACAATATGGAGCATGTAAAATTATTGAGATTTCATCATGAGTTAACCAACGCAGATGTGTTTAGCGCGGACAACCGTTCAATTTCGTTACAGTCAACTCGTTGGCCATCTTGTGGGATCCCTGGAACCGGTTCCAGAAGGACGGGACATAACCAGAAACATACAGAAATAGTTATCGATAGATTGTATTATGGCCTAAAGAAGTTTGATGCAAAAACTTCTATCCTGTAAATAATATGAATGTGCTTTCTAGCACATTATCGTGAAAAACATTACTTTCCGGATGTTCCGGATTTCCGGAACCGGTTCTTAAGAATTAGTCAATATTAATGTCTTTAATCAAAGTCCACGTGAATACCTTTCCAACGATTCTTGAACGGTCCTGATTACTTGTTTGGTTGCAAAGTTATAGCTTGCCAAAGTTAGGGTCTCTAAAGCGGCATTTTTCAGTTTGAGCAGGTTCCCGGTGGCCACAGTGACCAAATCCGGAACTCTCCGGGGGTTTTGAAAACTAGACATGTGTGGCTTTCATTTGGGCCAAAGAAAATCAAAATCGGCCCAGCCACTGATTTTTGAGAGCCGTTCAAAGTTTGGGGTCAAAAATGACCCCAGGGTCTTATTTGTAACTTTTTTTAGGGACTAAGGAAGGTTAATCATATCATCAGAATTTATGTAATTGAAATCATATAATTCTTCCTTTGAATTTGTGCCAATTGTTAAAGGTAGTACCATGCTATTGAAGTATCAACATTCGTTAATTTATATGTGATTCGACAGGTTTTAGTTTCTCTAAAATATTGCTGTATACTTAACCTAGGATGCTAAATGAAACTTACATGCTAGTGTGGTAATTTAACATATTATTATAAAATCATGCAAATACTTAAAAACTACCTTAAAAATTGCAGTACGCAGTAAAAGTACGATTGTAACTTCGATTTCCGACTCAGTACTTCGAGAACAGACAGTTTGACCAAGTGACCTAACTTTAGACTGGTTCATACACAAGACATAGATCGGACTAGTCTCACAAACAACACTAAACGTAAGTAAAAAAAACAACGACTGAATCATTCCCCAGTCCTATTATTGTGAAATACTACAAATTTATCAGTTATATCGCCGAAACTGTAACTATTTGTAACATACATGAATTGTTATACTCAACAGGAACATAATAATCCCCATACTATTAAATCCCATGCAACGGTCCTTTCATTCCGGGATTATTATTGCGGAAACCGCCTCCCCCCGTTGGTAATTGCCAACAAATTATTATTTTCGTTTATACGAAAACTCAAAATAGAACAGTCATGTCAAGTCGAACCCTACGATCGGGAAAAGTGATTGGTGACACAGTTAGTGCAAATGGTGGTGTGCAAGTGGTGGTCACGGAAAATCCAGAGGCTTCCGGACGAACGTGCCAGGCGTGCCGTGGACTGGATACGGTCGATATGGTGCAATGCGACGTGTGTTACAAGTGGCATCATTTTCAGTGTGTAGGAGTCACGCAGCGAAGAGAAAGTTTCCCTTGGAGTTGTGCCAAATGCGAATCAGCGAATGGAGTCCAGGAGACCCGTTCTACTTCAGCTCTTCTCCTAGGAAGTGGTGGCCCCTCAGGACAACCGTCCAAATCGCACACAAATAGGCCCTCCGTGCCGCCACAGGTCCAGCTCCAATACCAACACGAACAGCAGTCACATCAACAACAACCGCAACATCAGCTGCAGCAGCGACATGATGTAACAGCTAGTCAGCTCGCCCTCTCGCTTTCTGCGGAGGAATCACATCAACCTAAAGGATCGAAACAAGCTCCGTTCGTCACTTCGCTTCAGTGGATCGTGTCCCCGTCCCGACAGGGATCCGCCGCTGCATCGGAGTCTTCAAGTCGCTCGTCACAAGCCGTCGCAAAGCTGAAACTTCAAATGCTGGAGGAAATGAGGAATGTCGAGCGCCGTGAAACAGAGCGGCAACGAGAAATCGCAGCGGAAGATGCCAAAAGGGAGAAGGCATTCCTGGAGCAGAAATACCAGCTGTTGGAGCAAGCCATGAGCGAAAGTGGCTCTTCTAAAAACGGTTCTATGTCCAGAACCCAGAACTGGGTCGCTACAACGAGTGCACATCGTGGTGAACAGATAACATCTCTAGCCGAGGGCCAAGTTAATTCGAATATGTTCGGGGGCAAGATGCAAGTTTGGAACCCTGTAACTACGCGAATTGGTAGCACTCGCTCGTCTCTACCAGAACCAAACCCTCCTGATCCATTTCCAGTACCGGAGTCCTTGCTGAGCTGCCCCGTAGATCCACCGGCGCTCAACGCCGGGATGCAGCGATTAAATCTCGCATCGGTGAATCCACCGATACAATGCCGACCAATCCTTAGTGCTGACCCATCCCGTCGAGTTTCCCTAGCACAGCTACCTCATTCCAGCGGACACGGAGTAGCTGCATCGATCGCTTCTCAACAATTCGAAGGGGGTCCGTCGCGTCCATTTTCGCATAACGCACCGGTTCCAGAACATCGACAGTTTATCCCACACTCGAGCCAACCAACGGCTAATCAGCTGCTTCGCCCTCACTCGTCTACTATGCGAGAACACCGATTCTACGACCAAGATGGAGAGCAAGAAATCGATCCGTACCCGATAACTCGGAAGCAATTGGCTGCTCGGCAAGCTGTTTCGAAGGATCTTCCGACGTTTTCTGGTGACCCGGAGGAGTGGCCTCTCTTTCTATCCACTTTCAACAGCACCACTGCTCTATGTGGATTTACCAATGATGAGAACATCGTTCGTCTACAGCGAAGTTTGAAGGGACGAGCGTATGAAGCAGTCAAGAGCAGATTGCTTCACCCATCGAACATCAGCGGGATCATGTCAACGCTTAAGATGCTATTCGGGCAACCGGAGGTAATCGTTCACTCGATGATGACGAAGATAAACTTGCTTCCAGCACTGAAGGAAGATATGCTAGAAACCATCGTCGATTTCGCCGTCAGCGTCCAAAACTTTTGTGCGACCATGGACGCATGTGGATTGGAGGAATACTTCTACAACATGACTTTTCTACATGAACTCGTGAACAAGCTGCCACCGTCGATCAAGCTGAGTTGGGCACAGTACCGATTACACTAGTTTACAGCATTTTTGAACTCGGTAAGCTGATGATCAATTTTGGTGTAGAATCATGCCCTGAGTTCGAAAGCGTGAAGGAAAAAAAATACAGTAGAGCGGAATTTTTTTTCGACTTTCCATACAAGGGTGACGATTTGAAATCGATTTTTGTTCTATTTTTAAGCAAAGTCGCTCACTTCAAACATTTCATTCTCCGTAATCAGTGCTCCGATCGAGCTGAAATTTTTACTGTAATTCGCCTACACATGATATGTCAAATAAACGTCGAGAAAGAATTTTTAAATAGGGTTTTTCTTATTGGAAAAAATACTTTTCTTCAAAAAAATTTGGGAATTTTGCTAAAATTTAAGGAGATTGTCCCTAAAATTCGCCAATATCTTGAAATTCATCAATCTGACGCAAAACTTGTATTCAGATGATCGAATGGTATTGTATTCAGCTTTTAATTTATGGAAAAAGATTTAAAATTGGTTGAACAAAACGCAATATATTTGAATTTTAGTAAATTACATATTTTGAAAAGTTCTAAAACTCGATATTGAGCTAAAACTCAAAAACTGGTCTACTTGAAATTTTTTAAAGGTCGATTTCGAAATCAGCGCTAAATTGTGCTTCAAAAATTTTGGTCGTTGACAGAAGTTCACGACTTTCGTTTTATTTTGTAAACTAGTGTTATCGCTACCAACGGTCAATTTGATGTCTTTCAGCAACTGGCTTTACACCCTAGCTGAAGCGGCTAGTACCGTTACCACTTTCGAGCCCAAACAAGTACGTGCCGACGCACGGATGGTCAAGAAAAACAACTCTTTCGTTAACGCTCATTCTGAAGAAGCTTCATCTGTTCATTACTCCTCAGCGCCACCCTGTGCGAAAGGTGTTGTTGATAGCTGCCTAGTATGCAAAGGAAACTGCCAGGCAATCGCCAAATGCCAACGTTTCTTGGAGTTTTCCCGCGATTCTCGCTGGGCGACTGTTCGAGATCTAGGCCTTTGTCGCAGGTGTTTGCATCAACATAAAGGTGGATGTCAAACCAAACTGTGTGGGAAGAATGGCTGCGAGCTGAAGCACCATGAACTATTGCATAACGAACAGAAGAGCGCATCGCTACCATGAAATACTTCCCCAGGGAATGTGAATAAGCCATCTTCGTATCAGCGTCAAGAATCTACGTCAAATTCGACCGAGCACGGATGCCATTCTCATCAGGTCAGTTCAAGTAAAGTGTTGTTTCGCTACTTACCCGTAGTGCTGCACGGAAAGCATCAATCGATCGAGACATTTGCCTTTCTCGACGATGGATCGGAGCTCACCCTACTTGAGAAGGAACTGGCAGATGAACTGCAACTAGAGGGAGAAGAAATGCCACTATGCCTGCTTTGGACTGGAGGAGCACAGCGTCGAGAAGATGGCTCAAAGTCCGTTCAGCTAGAAGTCACTGCGAAGCACAATGGTCTCAAAAGGTACACCATGCATGGAGTCCGTACAGTTGCTGAGCTACTTCTTCCATCGCAGACACTCAATTTCGAAGAATTGTCTGAAGTGTATCCACATCTTCAGGGTCTGCCCATCACATCCTATCAAGATATCCGGCCGAGAATTCTCATCGGGATGAAGGATCAGCACCTCAGCCTTGTTCGAAAAAGCCGTGAAGGAACACTGAGCCAACCGATAGCCGTCAAAACGCGGCTAGGATGGACGATTTGCGGAGGAGGAAGCCACGACCACGCCGCAAATCTAGTGCAATCTGTATTCCATATCTGCGCCTGTGACACATCCAAAGACGACGATCTACATAAAATGATGAAGGAGTACTTCGCAGTTGACAGCCTAGGAATTGCACAGCCGAAGAAACGTCTCCTATCAGCAGACGACGAGCCAGCGCAAAGTCTGCTCGAAACACGGACAGTGTTGAAAGAAAAACGCTACGAAACAGGACTATTATGGCGTTACGAAAACGTTCGACTGCCAGACAGTTTTCCGATGGCCCTCCGACGGCTGCAGTGCCTCAGAAAGAGAATGGAAAAAGATACCCAACTAGCGGATGCCATTAACGAAAAGATTCTCGATTTCGTCGAAAAGGGTTACGTCAGGAAGCTCACTGATGACGAAATCTCTCAAAATTGCCCCCGGACTTGGTACCTGCCGATATTCCCCGTAACGAATATGAACAAACCCGGGAAGATCCGAATGGTTTGGGACGCAGCTGCAATGGCCCATGGAGTGTCTCTTAACTCAGTGCTGCTTAAAGGACCAGATCAATTGTGCGAACTGTTCACCATATTAGTACAATTCCGTGAAGGCCAAGTTGCTTTAACTGGAGACGTACGTGAAATGTTCCTGCAGGTACTCATGCGTCCAGCAGACCAACAAAGTCAGCGATTTCTCTGGTATGACAAAGATGGAACACTCTCCGTTTACGTGCTTCAGGTTATGTCATTCGGGGCGTGCTGCTCGCCTAGTAGCGCCCAATTCGTTAAGAATCTTAACGCCGAGCGATTTAAAGGAGAGTACCCTGAAGCCGTCGAAGTGATCCAGAAGCGCCACTACGTCGATGATATGCTGGTTTGTGTGGCAACAGACGAAGAAGCGATTGAACTCGCGCAACAAGTAAAAAAGGTTCACGCTGAAGGCGGATTTGAAATTCGTAACTGGGTCAGTAACTCTAAACGCGTCGCCGATTCCTTAGAGAAGAACTATACCGAAGGAAAGAATCTTGACCTGTCTACTGAACTAGCCACAGAGAAGGTCCTCGGCATGTGGTGGTGTACGGATTTGGATACATTTACCTACAAGGTCGGTTGGAGCCGTTACGGTCGAGCACTTCTAGAAGGTCAACACCGTCCAACAAAACGACAGATGCTGCGTGTGCTCATGTCCGTATTCGACCCCCTTGGGTTGATTGCACAGTTTCTGATGTACTTGAAAATCTTACTGCAAGAGGTGTGGCGCTCCGGCATCGATTGGGATGATCAAATTGACGAAGTACTTTTTGAACGATGGCAAACATGGCTCCGAGTTCTTCCGCAGATTGAACACATCAGCATTCCTCGGTGCTACTCTAGTGGACGATGCGTCGACCGTAGGGACGTGCAACTTCACACGTTTGTGGACGCTAGTGAAAACGGTATTGCGGCCGTCTGTTATCTACGCTTCAAATACAATGACATCGTGGAGTGCAGTATAGTCGCCGCAAAAACCCGAGTCGCACCTTTGAAATTTTTATCTGTACCTCGACTAGAACTCCAAGCAGCGTTGATTGGTGCTCGTCTAGCTCGTGCGATTTCCGAAGCCCTCACAATCAATATTTCCCGGCAAAATTTCTGGTCCGACTCCCAAGACGTTCTATGTTGGATTGTATCTGATCACCGCCGCTACTCGCCATTTGTAGCGTTTCGGATCAGTGAGATCCTCGAGTTGACGGAGATTAATGAATGGAGATACGTTCCAACTGACTTAAATGTTGCGGATGATGGGACGAAGTGGAAAGGACTCCCAGATCTAAAGCCTCAAGCAAGATGGTTCACTGGCCCACCATTTTTGTACCTTTCAGAAGACCATTGGCCTCAATCTTCGAGACCGTCAAGTACTACCGACCTTGAGCTTCGGCCCAGCTCGATGTCTCACTTTGTTGCACCTGATCCCATAGTACAAGTCAACGATTTCTCCTGCTGGGGCAGACTAGTTCGAATCGTTGCATATGTACAGCGTTTCTCCAACAACTGTAAATTGAAGCGTCTGAGGATTTCGTGCATGGTCGGCCCTCTCTCTGGTCAAGAAATGAAATCTGCTGAAGCATACCTGATTCGACAGACGCAGCTTGAGAGTTACCCCGACGAAGTCGCTCTTCTTCAACGATGTCAACGAGAACTTAACCAGTTCAAAAATCCGTTACCTAAAACTAGCCAGCTGTACCAGAAATCGCCATGTCTAGATCAGAATGGAGTTCTCCGAATGAGAGGCCGGATCATCAACTGCGACTACGCTACCGAAGATGCCAAACACCCAATTATCCTTCCCCGTGACCACCCTACAACCAAACTAATCATTGCACACTTCTACCGAAAATTCCACCACCAAAATCACGAGACCGTAGTCAACGAAATACGACAAAAGTACAGTGTTCCGAAACTTCGCGGAGCTTTCGCCAACGTTCGAAAGAACTGTCAGCGCTGCAAGAACCAACGAGTCGTCCCAAAGGTGCCAATAATGGCCGATCTACCGGCAACCCGACTAGATGCTTTCACACGCCCCTTCACCCACGTTGGTGTTGATTTCTTTGGACCATACGAGATCGTTACCGGCCGTCAATCTGAAAAACGTTGGGGAATGCTGGTGACCTGCCTTACAACCCGCGCAATACACATCGAAGTTGCCCACTCTCTCAGCACTGCGGCACTGCGTAACTTTATCTCCCGGAGAGGAAAGCCGAGAACAATCTACAGCGATCGAGGCACGAATTTCGTTGGGGCGAACAGAGAAATCAACGATGCGAAGCTGTCCGTTGACCAAGCGGAAATAATGAAAGAATTTGTGGACGCAGATACCAACTGGCAGTTCATTCCTCCCTGTGCACCTCACATGGGCGGGAGCTGGGAACGCCTCATTGGCAGCGTGAAGAAGAACCTAATGGCAATTTTACCAATGAGGAAATTGTCGGACGAAGCCCTACGAAACCTGCTCGTTGAAGTAGAGAACATCGTCAACTCCCGACCTTTAACTCACGTTCCCGTAGACGACGACTCGGATCCCGCCCTGACACCAAACCATTTCTTGCTTGGGTCGTCCAACGGAGTAAAACCTCTTTCCCTTATGGACGACCGTGGAGAAACTCTACGACAATGCTGGCGGCTGTCACAAGTACAGGCCAACCGTTTTTGGAAACGATGGATCACCGATTACCTACCGGAAATAACTCGTCGTACCAAGTGGTACACAGACGCCAAACCGATAGACGTCAACGATGTGGTGGTAATTGTGGACCCCAAACTGCCCCGTAACTGTTGGCCAAAGGGCCGAATCATCTGTATCCACCCTGGACGGGATGGCCAACCAAGGTCAGCGACAGTCAGAACAGTGACAGGGGTATACGAACGCCCGGTAGCCAAACTAGCGGTGTTAGATGTTCGGCGCGTTGCAGAGTAGACTGGCAAGGCGATCAGCATACCTGGGGGGACTGTTGGCGAACCTACGCCAGCGCGCCTCTATTAGTTGTTGTCTTTATACAACGCTAGGTACGGAGGGAAACGGAACCCATCTGGATGGCATGTCAACTATCTACACTATCAACGGTGAGTCTGTATCGTTTCAGTGAGGAGAAGCAATGATAATTGTTTATAAAATTTACTGTGTGGTAGCATCGTGCCAAAATCATTAACGCTATTTATTAATCATATCATCAGAATTTATATAATTGAAATCATATAATTCTTCCTTTGAATTTGTGCCAATTGTTAAAGGTAGTACCATGCTATTGAAGTATCAACCAGGGATTGGCGGCATGCACCGTGCGGTGCGAAAAAAGCGTGTGCTTCACACAATCGCAAGTGCTCGTCTCCCGTTTTGCCGAGAGACAAGAGACGTATGAGTGAGAGCTTTCGTAATTGTGCGAGAGACAATCGCAGCACTAGCTCTACGGCGCAGGGAGTAATGCACGGTGCTTGGACTCAAGGAGAATACATTTTACTAAGGTGGCGCAGATAAACATTGCAAACCACTGGTTGTCTCTTCCACTCTTCTGGTGTTCTTATGCAACTAAAATAGTGACGTCACTATTTCAGTTCCATAAGAACACCAGAAGAATGGAAGAGACAACCAGTGGTTTGCAATGTTTATCTGCGCCACCTTAGTAAAATGTATTCTCCTTGGCTTGGACTGCGCTTGTCTCCAAACAGAAAAAAATCAATTAATAAATTAATTTAAGAGTTTGTGTTTTCGTCAAAGTTGTTAAGCTTGTCAAGGGTTGACAAGTGATGGGTCGTTTGATTCGAAATTTTTCCAATCGTGCGTAGTATCAAGCCAAATGCTAAGCACGGAGACAAGCACCGAGAGAGTGCATACGACAGAGCGTGAGAGCTCCAGCGCGCGGCAAAGTAAGCGAGCAACACACAACCGATTGCGCGTACTCGTCTCCTTCTAGTTTGTTGTGCTGTCTCGTAGCAGAGTGTGCGGCACGCAAAGAGTTTTGAGTCGCACCCTATCCCTGGTATCAACATTCGTTAATTTATGTGTGATTCGACAGGTATTAGTTTCTCTAAAATATTGCTGTATACTTAACCTAGGATGCTAAATGAAACTTACATGCTAGTGTGGTAATTTAACATATTATTATAAAATCATGCAAATACTTAAAAACTACCTTAAAAATTACAGTACGCAGTAAAAGTACGATTGTAACTTCGATTCCCGACTCAGTACTTCGAGAACAGACAGTTTGACCAAGTGACCTAACTTTAGACTGGTTCATACACAAGACATAGATCGGACTAGTCTCACAAACAACACTAAACGTAAGTAAAAAAAAACCAACGACTGAATCACTCCCCAGTCCTATTATTGTGAAATACTACAAATTTATCAGTTATACCGCCGAAACTGTAACTATTTGTAACATACATGAATTGTTATACTCAACAGGAAAATAATAATCCCCATACTATTAAATCCCATGCAACGGTCCTTTCATTCCGGGATTATTATTGCGGAAACCGCCTCCCCCCGTTGGTAATTGCCAACAGAAGGGTAAACTCCAAAGGATACGTTTGGTCAACGTTCAGGCACCACACTTTGAAAACGATATGCAGGAACAGACTCACCAAATTATACGACTTCCAGTACTTTCAAGGCTTCCATTAGGATCTCCCGGACATCCAGCAGCGTCGCCAAAAACCACTCAACACATTTGTGACACACATCATTAAATTTATCAGAGTTAAAAAAAAACACGACGGACACTTTAAAAGAACAACCGGTACAACCACACAGTCACCCGCGAAGTAATTTTTTCCCGGCAGCGGAAGTCTTCAAAATAAATACCGATTTCTCCCCGATGAAGCAAAAATAAAGAACATCACTGAGCTTTTTCAGTTTCACACGCGAAAACTATGGTAAAATCTATATGGAGGAGGAACCAATTCAGTGCACAAAAAGAAAAAAAGAAGTTAAACGAAAATAACAGTAGTTTACAAAATAAAACGAAAGTCGTGAACTTCCGTCAATGAAAAATTTTTTTAAGCACAATTTAGCACTGATTTCGAAACCGTGCTTTAAAAAAAAATTAAGTAAAACAATTTTCAGGTTTAAGCTCAATATCGAAATTTACAATTTTTTTTAAATATGGAATTTGCTAAAAATCAAATATCTAGCGTTTTGTTCAACCAATTTTAAATCTTATTCCATAAATTAAAAGCTGAACATAATACCATTTGATCTTCTGAATGCAGGTCAGATTGATGAAATTCAAGATATTGGCGAGTTTAAGGTACAATCTCCTTAAATTTTATCAAAATTTCCATAAATATATGAAGCAATATTTTTTTTTTTCAATAAAAAAAAAAACAATTTAAAAAAAAATCTCAACGTTTATTTGTTATGACATAACGTAGGCGAGTTACTGTAAAAAATGCAGCTCTTTGCTAAAAAAATCTCAACGTTTATTTGTTATGACATAACGTAGGCGAGTTACTGTAAAAAATGCAGCGACTTTGCTAAAAAAAATAGAACAAAAATCGGTTTCAAATCATCAAAAAAATCGAAAAAAAATCCCCTCTACTGTAATTTGTTTCCTTCGTGTTTTCAAACTCAGCGCACCAAAAATGATAATCAGCTTACCGAGTTCAAAAATGCTGTAAGCTAGTGTAATTATCGCTTCACCGAGTTTAACCTTTCAGGCCGCGTGTCTGTTTGATCCTGAAACTGCACCGCGTTCGCGCTGTATACGACGAGCGAGGTTTTTTTATAGTATTGTACTTTTCACAACGGCGCGCGTCCTGGAGGGTTAAGGACAATCGTATTGGAATCCCAGTTCAACATTGCATCAGAATTTTTGATTTTCTCTACAATATCATCAAATATATGTACAGGTATTCTTCGATATAACGTACCCTCGATATAGCGTACCCTCGATATAGCGAATTCGATATAACGTACATTTTGCTTCGATATAACGTACAACATTTAAAATTTTTATTTTTCCCACGAATAACCCTTAGAAAAACTACGAAATCACTCAAACCAATGTTTTGTTGCAGCATTGGCCTTGTTACCCAGAATTAGCGCAATTTGGGGAAAAATTTAGTGTACGTTATATCGAAGCAAAATGTACGTTATATCGAAGCACAAAAAACGAAATGACTTTTTCGTCAAAACTCAAGTTTTTCATTATTGGTTTTGTAAATTTCACCGAAATCATTATTTGGGATTAATTTCACGTCGAATACATCAATACTAGCATAAAAAATAATAAATTTTTCTCTGCTTCGATATAACGTACACTTCGATATAACGTACAAAGAGAAAACTTTTTTGTACGTTATATCGAAGAGTACCTGTACTTATTTCATCTGCTATGTGAAACTACATGGCTCTGGATCAGTGTGGTCTGGTTGTTCATCGAATTTGAGCTAATTTTTTACTGTTATAGTCATTTTGTTTAATGACCATTGGGCGCGCAGTTTATTGATATCCGCTAATTAGGCCTCTACATTATCACATGTTAAACATCAAATGTGTTCATTTTTATTTTTCAGTGCTAGAATACAGACATTGACTGATACACTGTCATGTAAAAATAGTCATGTATATCCCATATTTAGCGTGTAATAGTGCCTTGAACTTTTCGCATTTTTTTTCCTGCCGCACCCTGTATTTTACACCTTCAAAACTGCCGCCAATCTGTCACCTTATTTGATTTCAATTGATTGAATTGATTCAAGCAAGAAAACATCACATAGACCTTTGCATCTAAAACATTAAGAAATTTGAATAAATGCTAAGCTTACCATTTCCTGAAAGCCCCCTTGATTTATGAGTGCTATCTATTTAAACGATAGAAATAAGTATTATACCTACATCTTTACAATCCCTTTCCTGGTTTTGCCTACCTCAAAGGTTTTGTGAATCAAGATTTGTTGATAAAGTTTTGCCACAAAAGTACATTTTCAAGAGTGAAAAGCGTAGTAATTTGGCTCCATAAAAATGTTTTATTAACCTGCCAAGTGCGTTTTCCTCTTTGGTTTACGAGTTTTTAATGCTCCTCATACTATTGACCCCCAAAGGATATTTCCAGTGCTAAAAGTTGTGATACATTTCCCGCACATTGAACTGAAGCGTATTAGTATGGAAACGAAGTGGATCGTGAAATTATAATGAGCCCAGCAAATTGAGCCATAGCATAGAGCTAAGTTTAATCGGAGGCGGTGGCATTTAAGCAACCACAACAGAAGAGCGGCGAAAGGTTCTCCAATCAGATTCTGCTCAAATCATCTCGCCTGCCCCAAATCATTGAATCATGACGCAATCGAGCTTCCTCTTCTTGTCTCGTCAAGAGGAAAGTTCAACCATTTCAAAGATAATATTAGCTCCAGTAACTTTGCCCGTCTGAGCCGGCAAAGAAGGATGAAGCTTCCACAATACACTTGGTATCGTTAATTCCGTCTTAATTAAAATACGCAGCGATGCAAGAGCGAGTGGAGAAATAGAAAGAAAATATTTACTAAAAAGCAGAGCAGCACAAGAATTGTAAAAGTGCTTTTTGTGAACTTTGTTTCGGATACAATCTTAAGAGGAGGAAAGTTGTGACCATCCCGTCCCGGCAGATAGTTCATCCAAAGCAGGTCAGAGAATAAAGACCAGAGCTGGCTTGAGGAAGATACAAAGTTTAAATGATCAGGCAGTAATAAGCTATTTATAAAGAGATAATATTCAGAATCGCCTTTCGGAACTGTGCAGCTGATGATGAACTCTCTTCATTGTTTTACATTTTGTTTGATAGAGGTACCAGCGTTATAAGGGAATTGTTATACATAGTAGACATTTTAAGATGTTTCGAGGTTAGATTCTTCCAATAATTAGTATGCGTTTCATGGTGACATTGCATCCAAAAGTCGAAGATGTATATATCTATATATATAAAAATGAATTTCTGTCTGTCTGTCTGTCTGTCTGTCGGTCTGTCTGTCTGTCTGTCTGTCTGTCTGACCGCTATGGATTCGAAAACTACTGGATCGATCGGTGTGAAATTTTGTATGTGGGTGCTGTTGGGGCCGGGTAAGGTTCTTAGCTTGGTGTGAGACCTCTCCGGTCTTTGAAACGGGGGGCTCCCATACAGATGACTTTGCGGGGATCGTTCCTCTGTAGCTGTTTGTCAAAAACACAGTAGGCAGGCAGTACGACGTTTGCCGGGACAGCTAGTATATATATAAAAATGAATTTCCGTCTGTCTGTCTGTCTGACCGCTATGGATTCGAAAACTACTGGACCGATCGGTGTGAAATTTTGTATGTGGGTATTTTTGGGGCCGGGGAAGGTTTTTAGCTTGGCGCGGGACCTCTCCGGTCTCTGGAACGGGGGGCTCCCATACAGATGACTTCGCCGGGGACGTCCCTAGGGAGCTGCATGTCAAAAAACACAGTAGGCAGGCAGTACGACGTTTGCCGGGACAGCTAGTGTATATATAAAAAAACTAGAAATATATTGCTTACCCACCCGAGCAGGAACCGCAGGAACGAATAACTGACACACAACTTCAGCATACCAAAATTAGGTATCATACCAAGACATGGTATTGGTTGGTTATCCTGGTATGCAAAATAGCTTATTTAGGTATTATGTAAGTATTGCGTCACCGACGGAAAATACCTCAACGAGTTATTGTTTTGATGTTGAGGACTGCTTGAGGTATTATTCACTTATCGAAAAATGACTATTTGTATGGAAAATTCGCCGGATATTATTTAGGTATTCCCAAGTAACACACTTGTCACCGAAGAGTCACGGCGGCGCAGGTTTTTGTTGCGCAGAAGTCACTGTGACTTACTTCTAACAAATAAACACTTACTTGCTAGAAGTAAGTCACAGTGACTTTTGCGCAACATAAACCTGCGCCGCCGTGACTCTTCGGTGACAAGTGTGTTACTTGGGTTGCAACACCTGATGTCATTATTCACGCGATTTTCATAGACTATACACTAGTCATTATTTGAGATATTTTACCTCTTATGCAGGGGTCTCCAGTTGGCCTAGTGATTAAGACTATGGATCGCCAATCCGGAGACTAAACACTTCCCTATCTGCCAATAAAATTGGCGTGATGGCATAAATAGCTGACAATTCGTCTAGTAGACCGTTTACATGATGCTAATTGTGTCGGACAATCTAATATCCTCATTATTGTCCACTAGTTTTAGCACCGAATTCAGAAGCTTCTGATTTTGTCATGCTAAATTTATTGTCTGCTAAAAAGTGTTTACATTGCGCTAAATTGACGCCAATACTGCTCGAAAATGAACTGTCGCGTAGAATTAGCAAATATGTAAACGGGCCATAAACCTCAATTTTAAGCTATTTTTGGTCACTTAGGAAGCTTCTGCTTTTTCCCCTTTTACTCGTACAAACATTTTCATACAGAAACTTATAAAAACATAATTTCTTGTTTTGGGTAAGGTAGCGCTACTTTCTATAACGAATATGCCTAATATAAGCACACCTTTGTACAGCAAGAAAATAATGGTTTTCTTAACAAACAACTATTTGATTTGATTGATTGATTTTTCTTTATTATAGAGATTTTCAGCCACAAACAACTGTTTATTTTGGTATTTTTATTTCAAGTATATTCTTCGATATCTGTAACGAGTTCATAGGTACCTTAAAATGAGTTGTTTTTTTTTGTGTAGTGAACAAAACAAAAAAACATCTTTTTCACTCTTTGCACAAACAACTTTTTTATATTTATGCTGAATATATGTACTGTAAACTTTTTTTCTTTAACTGAGCCGAAATCATTTGTTTTTACAGTGATTTAACATTTTACAATTTATTACTGTCTTAAATCTATGTTAGTTTGGGAAGCCGAAGTACTCGCGGCTGTTTCGAGGTTAGGGGGAAAAAAATGGAAAAGAGGGATTTATGGGTTTCAAACTAAATTATTTGCTAACTTATACTAAAACATTGATAGGACAAATTGTCCAGATCTGTAACGGAACTAAAAAGAAAGGACTTTATCGGTAGACAACGACAAGAAGTGGACAAACAGAAGGGGGACGACGACAGACAGGGTCGAACAACAAAACCAAATGGCGGACAACGAAAACAAGGGACGTACTACATCAAACTCTGACATCAACAAGTTTCAAAAACTGATATATGAGATTCATGTATTCCAAATCAAGTCCTGCCAACACATCTCTAACGGGTTTCTGTTGTTTCCTTCGGACCCGGAGAATTTCATGCAGCTCAGATCTGACCTCACGATACTCATTGCATCCCCACACGACATGATACACGCGATATACTGGTAAGCCACACCACAGGCACAGTGATTGCTTTCTGAGAGACCAATACGGAAGGTATGTGCGTTCAACAAATAGTGATTGGACATCAGCCGACACATTGGGTTCTCAAACTTTTTCAGCTTGCGACCCACTTTTGATAGTTATAGAATTTGGCGACCCACCAGCACGTATTCTGATAAAATACGCCATTTGAGAAAAAAAATGGATTATCTTTTTGAGTACATACATTTAAATGCTTTCATAGGTTTTGATAAACTTAATTCATGTGGCACTTAAAATACATTTCTTTTTATTTTTTTATTTATAGTGCACTTTTCTTTTTTCTTTTTTGGAAAATGAGCATCTGATCAAACTCTCAAAGAAAAAAGTCTTAAGATTTTGAAATTAGTTTGCAAGTTTCTAATTCTAATTTAACCAGTTTTTTTTAACACGGACACGTTTAGAACTTCCAGTGAGCTGTTCGCTTTTTGAAGGAAACACGACACTACGGACTAACATGCAACGCCCAGTGGCACAGTCGAAAACTTTTCCCGACAGCTGCGGCGGCAATCGAACCCGCGCTCCGCATGACCACGAAGCCACACAGTCTTATTTTATGCTTCTGTGCAACTCGCACAATTTCTTTTAAAATAAAAGGAATCGAAATCAGGCATTTCGATCGTGATTTTTCTTGCAAAATTTTGTAAATCCATCAAACAAATTGGTTTGAACAGAACTTTCGGCGAGTGGGTTAATATTTAAAAAATATAAATTTATAGTACTGCTAAATGGTCAAATGAGTGCTCTTTAAATTTTGAACCAGAAATTTCAGAAACACTTATTTTACTTCTATTTTATTGAACTAAATTTTAAGCTATACTGATTTCTGTAAAAGTGCAGATTATCGAAAATCAGTAGAATTTTATCGAAGTTTGGTAAAAACAAACAAATAATTCGGAGGAGATAACCGATTTCTTTTTTTAAATCCTACCTTCTGTAAATATTTGGCGTGTAAATCTAACTGAAAATGCAACCTACAAGCAACAATTTGAAAATATTTTCCCGGAACACCAGAAAAACTCAAAATTTTACCAGAATTTAATAGTTTCAAAATTCAGTACAGTTTTAAACAATTAGGAAGAAACCTAATTTATTGAAATATCTCTGCCCTTACTAAGGAATTATTTGTAATTTATACAATGACAAGGTATATCACTTTAAATAGCAAAATTAAGACATTTTTCGCGACCCACCAAAAATCAGCCCGCGACCCATAGTTTGAGAAACGCTGCATTACACGAATGAAATCGCGGCTAAAATCCTGATCAAGGTCTCCTGACGGGCCAATGCAAAAAATTCATCCAAGGCGATTTGACGCTCGTAAATATCGCCTTCGCTAGCGCCCACCTTAGCCAGAGAGTCCGCCTTCTCATTGCCCGGAATCGAGCAAAATGTGAAGGGACCCAGGGTGATGGTGTATGAGCGTTCGGACAAAGCACTCAAGATTTAGCGTATTCCATTCAGGAAGTACGCTGAGTGCTTCATCAGTTTCATTGACCGAACAGCCTCCAGAGAGCTTAGACTGTCGGTAAAAATGAAGTAGTGCTCAGGTGGAAGAGTGCTAATGTACTCTAAGGTGTAGTATAGGGCCGCTAGCTCAGCAACGTATACCGAACAGGGCTCTCTCAAATTTTTATGCTGCCGTCTATCACCGATTGCAAGAGAGTTCGTGGGGCAATATCGCGCTACAACGGGGCAGACGTGCCCACACATCACTTGTTCATCGATTTCAAATCGGCGTATGCTACAATCGATCGAGAACAGCTATGGCAGATTATGCACGAATACGGATTCCCGGATAAACTGATACGATTGATCAAGGCGACGATGGATCGAGTGATGTGCGTAGTTCGAGTATCAGGGACACTCTCGAGTCCCTTCGAATCTCGCAGAGGGTTACGGCAAGGTGATGGTCTTTCGTGCTTGCTTTTCAAAATTGCTTTAGAGGGTGTAATTAGGAGATAAACACGAGTGGAATGATTTTCACGAAGTCCGTTCTGCTGCTTGTTTTCGCTGATGATATTGATATTATTGCTCGTAAATCTGAGCCGATGGCGGAAGCGTACATCCGACTAAAGAGTGAAGTGAGGCGAGTCGGATTAGTCATTAATGTGTCGAAGACAAAGTACATGATGGCATAGGGCTCCAGGGAGGAATCACCGCGCCCGCCACCCCGAATTTATATCGACGGTGATGAAATCGAGGCGGTTGAAGACTTTGTGTACTTGGGCTCATTGGTGACTGCCGACAACGACTATAAACATGCATCTTACTTTCTTACAAAAATAAGAGAACAGATGTATGCACTGGTCGAAAGATCATACAAGATTACCTTTGTATGGGTCCCCTCACATTGCTCAATTTATGGCAATGAGAAGGCGGACTCTCTCGCAAAGGTGGGCGCACAGGAAGGTGAGATCTATGAAAGAAGAATTTCACACGATGAATTTTGTTACAGTTAAGAATTAGCGATGAATTTGTAAGCCTAGATAAATTTAAGTGTACGCTAGAAAAAAAAAATCATCGACTAAATAAATCATGAGCACCCCCACATTGCTTGAAATGTCAAAGGGTATGGAAAATTATATTGCTGATTACCATGACGTGCCAGGCCAGCAGCGAAGCTTCCGCCTAAACACACATACGAACGGGACACATAAAGAAAGCCGTCCGACCGAGCGGTGGTGAGTGCGCCATAGTGCCGAAAATTTTATAATCGCGCAGGCGGTTAGATACCAGTTCTAGCTCGCGAATGTGAGTAATACCGCATATACGAGAAACCCAGTTACAGTAATTGATGTACTCCCCAGCAGACGACCTCTATTCGGTACTTTCGGACTAGGCCTCGCACGAGCAGGCGAGTCGGGTACAGCACGTGGTGTTCACTGTGCCATTCATCAGAACTGTAGATCGTAAGTGAAAATATCATTGGTTTAACGCGTGGAAGGCATTAACAAACCCGATATACGATATAGGTTCATCCCGATCGGCCTCGCACCACTGACATCGCAGCGGCAAGCATCATTGGAACGAGCCCAACTCGTCATCGTAGGCTCGTAAGACCAGTATGTTGAGTCACGATTGGTAGCACACCCCACGGATTAAGTCATCCCCTTAATGCTAGAACTAGGTAACTCGAAATTTGACGTTTTTGAGTTGAATATACCATTATATCGAGCTTTTTGAGCTCTATTATATATCCAAAGACCAATGAAATACGATTATAAACGACGCAAATATTCACCAGTTTCAAAACTAGGTATCTCAGTGTAGAATACAAGAACTGAGTGCTATAACTAGGTAACTGAGAAAATCATATCTATTTCCAATCGCACAGGTTAAAATCTATCGGACGCTTGGACGTGGAAATGTTACTAGTCATTTTTTTGTTAGTAGATTGAAAATCTACTACTGTTTTTCATTTTAGGCAAAAAAAAAATGAAATATTTTACTTGTATTGATTTAGCTAGAACTGTGATTGTTCGTAGACGATTATTTTATGAACATTTTGAGGTGTCATGTGGTGATATAGCAGGCATCCTAGCGAATTCAGTAATTACACGTTAATTTCAATATGTGAACCCTTTTAAATTTGCATACTGCAACAAGAAAGCTGAAAAGAATGATATCAATAGTGGTAAAAACTAGGTATCTCAGAACATCTCCTCCATTATTTATGTTGCATTTTGAGTGCTATAACTAGGTAACTCGACAATTTTTTAACCATTTATTATTTTTATCAAAAGTTTAAGCCAAAATAGTTCAAAACTTTTTCTTGTAGCAGAAAGAGTAGAAGCTGAATAAGCAATAAATGCTAAAAAATAATCATTTTCAAGGCTCCATGCCTTTGGAACAACTGCATGAAAAATTGTCAAAATTTCAAAGTCGTTTTTCTCGAAACTATGATTTTCGAGTTACCTAGTTCTAGCATTAAGGGGACGAAGTAGTACTCTTCCTTAGGAACGCGAGTAGGAACATCGAATTCCACTCCGGAGATACTGCCAGAAGGCGGCAAGCAAGCGAATCAGAGGATACACTTCGACCGAACAAGCGCCGTAACCGGGTAAGGAAACACACACTAGTGAACCTACGTACCAGCGTCTAACAGAAGCATTTCGATAGGGCTTTGTTCCAGATCTCTCAGGTGTCACGAGCGCACTTGCTGCCGAGAGCAATCTCAGGTTGACGGTGCTGGTTTTCCAACTGCCAGACGGTCCGGTTTGATTAGGCGCAGGAGGAGCGCCTGAAGCGAGGACGGAGACCAGACGGAGAGTTGAATTTCCGATCGCGGCCGACCTCCATCTTAAGAAGGAAAAGGAGCAAGCTTCCTGGCACATCTCGTGTCATGCATGGTATGTAAGAAACACTCCACTGAGTGCAACGTTCGGGTGAGCAGACCCGTCTAATCATAAGCCAATATGTATTAGGTGTAAGAAACAGAGCAGGGACAGTTAGGCTCATTGATGCAGAGCAATAAATCTATGCAATGTTCTAGAATTCTTGGGCGGTCTAGCAATTCTTTCCCATTGATGGGATGATTGGTATAAGCAACAATTTTTCTATTTAGTTCGTAGGAGTTCTCCTCAAAGTTGGCAACATGATTGGCGAGATGGCCAACTGGGACGGTGGTTACATTCTATTATTCCTAATGTTTCTTTGCGAGCGTTGCATTACGGTTTTGATGAAGGTCGAGACTTCATACGTGTGATGTCAAGACTTATGTCCAACCATTACTCGCTAGGCGCGCATTTACATAGAATAAATCTTGCGCTCGATAATATTTGCACTAAGTGCGGTTCCGGTTATGATGACATCGACCACGTAGTTTGGCAATGCCCGGATAATGACGCCTCCAGAGCGCTACTATTGGATACCCTTGAGGCCCATATAGCCGAGGCGGTAAACGCACGGGTATTCAGCATGACCATGCTGAGGGTGACGGGTTCGATTCCCGGTCGGTCCAGGATCTTTTCGTAAAGGAAATTTTTTTGACTTCCTTGGGCATAGAGTATCTTCGTGCCTGCCACACGATATACACATGCAAAATGGTCATTGGCAGAGGAAGCTCTCAGTTAATAACTGTGGAAGTGCTCATAGAACACTAAGCTGAGAAGCAGGCTTTGTCCCAGTGAGGACGTTACGCTAAGAAGAGGAGGAGGAGGCCCGAGGTAGACAACCCTTTGTTCCAGTAAGAGATGTATTGGGAACCCGCGATCTAATCTATATGCGGTCCATTTATGAGTTTCTTCGCATGTGTTGTATAAAGGTTTAATCTCCCTGTGTTTTTTCGCTTCAGTTTTTTTTCTCTGTGTTTTGTCCTTTTGTGTTTTGTTCCTGGCCATCCGGCAGATGAAAATCCTTGACAAGCCCATGCCAACACCAGAGGCGACGCCAAAAGCCATGATACCTCCCGGATGTGCTACAGCAAACCCTGAAACCTTATCCTGGCCATGCCTTTCCTTAAAAAATAATGTGACCCGCTAACCTCGAGCAGCCACGAGTACCCTGGCCTCCTCCCAGTACTAACCTTGATATAAGAAAGCAATATCGTTGTATGTTATTGAATACAAAAAATGAATCTCGGCTCCGTAAAGCGTTGAACGCGATTGAACCATAAATAAACGAACTAGATAAAAAAACGACTCCAGCAGAGAAATTCAGAGACGCATTGTGGCAGGAAATCGTGCTTACTTTGGACTCTTCAAAACTCTACCTCTACGATCGAATAAAGTTTCTCCGTAACACGAAATTAACTATGTACAAAACGCTGATTAGACCGGTAGTCCTCTATGGGCACGAAACATGGACCCTTCGTGCAGAGGACCAACGCCCTTGGAGTTTTCGAACGAAAAGTGTTGCGTACCATCTACGGTGTAGTGCAGATGGAAGACGGTACTTAAAAAAGGCTAATGAACCACGAGCTGTATCAGCTGCTGAGAGAACCGACCATCATCCACACCGCGAAAATCGGGAGGCTACGGTGGACGGGTGGCGTCATCAGGATGTTGGATAGCAACCCGACTAAAATGGTTCACGAGAGTCATCCGACCGGTACAAGAAGACGTGGTGCGCAGCGAGCAAAGTGGGTCGACCAAGTGGAGGGCGATCTGCGGACCCTACGCAGAGTGCGGAACTGAAGACAAACAGCCATGGACCGAGTGGAATGGAGACGGCTATGTACAGCAGAGGTGTTCCTATAGTGGTGAGTCCCATAAGAATTCAATGGGATGCGCCACTATAGGAACCAATGTTAAATTTTACCTCCATAATAGGAACTGCGTACCTATAGTTGGTGCAAGTGATTTATTAGCAAAAATTGAAATAAACAATGGTTTTTACTTTTTTCTAGCAAACTTAAGTGAAAAACTACCGATTAACGTTTTCAGACTTTTTATTTTGTGATATTATCAATTTTATTTAATTATTTTTCTACAGGGAGCTACTAATAGCACCACTATTGGTACATTTACCCTAACTATGTTGTTTATATCGCAAGAAATGGAGAAAACAACAATATTGTTGCCCAAAGTTTTGTTCAAACAGCATCAAATTAGTCAATGAATCATAAAACCCACACTTTTTGCACCATTTCATTGCAGAAACAGAGAATTGACCTTCTCACCATACTAAAATTCAGCTCATTACTACAAATCTAGTACTTCACCGATATGTCCTATTGTTTGTCAATTTTTGCAGGGACGATTGTTTATGATTCCAAAGAAAATATCCAATGCGAAAAATCATTACTCAACAATTGATCCCAGCAGCAATCTTCAGCATAATCATGCTAACTTGCGCTAAATACACTAGTTTACAGCATTTTTGAACTCGGTAAGCTGATGATCATTTTTGGTGTAGAATCATGCCCTCAGTTCGAAAACGCAAAAGAAAAAAATTACAGTAGAGCGGAAATTTTTTCGACTTTCCATACAAGGTTGATGATTTGAAATCGATTGTTGTTCTACTTTTAAGCAAAGTCGCTCACTTCACACATCTCATTCTCCGTAATCAATGCTCCGATTGAGCTGAATTTTTTACTGTAACTCGCCTACATATGATATGTCAAATAAACGTTGAGAAAGAATTTTTATATTGTTTTTTTCTTATTGAAAAAAATACATTTCTTCATATATTTTTGGAAATTTGGCTAAAATTTAAGGAGATCGTCCCTAAAACTCGCCAATATATTGAATTTCATCAATCTGACGCAAAACCTTCATTCAGATGATTGAATGGTATTGTATTCAGCTTTTAATTTATGGAAAAAGATTTGTAATTGGTTGAAGAAAACGCAAGATATTTGAATTTGAGTAAATTCCATATTTTTAAAAGTTGTAAAACGTGATATTGAGCTAAAACTCAAAAACTGTTCTACTTAAAATTTTTTGAAGCACGGTTTCGAAATCAGTGCTAAATTGTACTTCAAAAACTTTGGTCGTTGACTGAAGTTCACGACTTTCGTTTTATTTTGTAAACTAGTGATATTATTAAGCTACCAAGCGTATCACGAATAAGCCGACCCTGCACCACAGCAAACATCGCTTACCAACAAAGAGAATAACGATAGTGCTGCATATAAAGTTTCAGCTACATTGATTTTCTCATTCGGAATTAAGTTTAAAATCTATCCTTATAATCTAAGCAATTATTCTCTCCGCGGTGTTTTATGGCGGACCCGAAGTGGGACGTAAATGCAAAATAATTTGCTTTGTGTTCACGGACGACTGCTTTCCAGGTGGAACTTTTGTGGTGATGATAAAACAACTATTATCGTCCCAGTAAAGAAAACCTTCACAAATTTGTTGGTTTTGTGCCATTTACACAGTTAATTGATCGGCTTTTTATATGTGGATCATGTTTGTATGTTGTATGTTTGATAACGAACGAAATCTACATTTTTTTTCAGGCTGGAATCTATCAAGTCGAAACAATACTTGTAAATGGTTGTAGAAGATGATATTTTTTGCATGAATAAATTCTTTTTTTCAATACTGCTTAAAATTATTAAAACATTGCATTGAGTCGTCATTTTGCCATCAAAACACTCGGTGTGCAGCTACAACTCCATACAAAGTAACAGCCAAAATTCTCAAAAACTAATTTGATGTTATTGAATTATTTACACAGGTACACTTAAGTTTTTTTACGCGGTTTTTTACGCAGTTTTTTTTACGCGGTCCGTCCTAAAAAAACGCGTTATTTCAAAAACCGTCGTAAAAAAACCGCGTTATTTAAAAAAACCATCGTAAAAAAAAACTGCGATTTTTCAAAAACACGCGAAAAATAGTCAGGACCACATCTACCGTGACTTGACTTTTTACCGCGTGTTGTTCACGCGATTCCATTACCGTCGTAAAAAAAAACTTCAGTGTATATAAAACGATATTTGCGTAAATAACCTAATTTTTGAGAATGTGAATGTTAATTGCAGTTATTCAAATTATTTCTTGTAAATCCACTTTCTCTTGAATAATAAATGATCTTGTTTAAACATATTACAATTTGTCTGTTTGGGAAGCAATAATTAGCTGACCCTGTTGAAAAAAACAATAAAGCTAAACGAGTTGAACAAGTCGTTTAGATAATACACTCGTCTAGAGGATAAGCATCCATATATTATTTCAACACCGGTATATCACCCTTTCTGGGCAACTTCAGAAAAAGGGAGCAAACCCCCGCTAATAAAAAAAAGAGCATAATCCCTAAACAGTGACGACTGAGGACAAGATTTATGTGTGGCGGATGGCCTGCCACGCAACAAACGTAAATTGCCTTATAAGTGCCTTTTAACAAAACCGTGAAAGCATGTTCAACAAAGATGTAGGTAGGCTATTTATAAGGACCGTGGCATTCGTTTTGATTTTTTTTTTATTGTTATACGTAGGCCGAGCACACAGACGAGTAAGAAAAATGAGAAATGGCTGGCAGATTTGTGTTTTGAGTTCATGTGATGTGTGGGTTAATCTGTATACAAAGATTTCGTAGATACGGTAGATGTGATTAGCATAGAAACTTTTTTCCTCTTAATATGATGAAGATGAAACAGAGCTAAGTTTTCAATTTAGTGATCCTGCTCTCTCCAAAATTAACGTATCAGTTAATTGCATTACATACACTCAGGCAAATAAACCTAAGATTATCATAAGGTCTAACTTATGAAATGGCCTTTAAACAATTCATAACGGCTAGAACGATTTTCATAAGGTCGGTCAATGACGCAGAATCGACTCACAGTTTGGCTTTTATACACATTTAGCAACACGATATTCTCAAGCGTCGATAGCCGTGTGGGTTGGGCACGCGCTCAGTGATCTCGACGTTCATGGATCGATTCCAGTCTGCATCATTTTGTGAGTTTTCTGCTCTTTTCATAAGTTTATCTTATGTAATTAGGTGATACTAAGCATGTTTAATTTTCATAAGGTATTCTTTTGGCATCCATACTTTACAGTTATGGCTAAATTTCATAAGGTATTATGATGAATTTCGATAGTTTACTTCGCTGAATGTAATAATGTGAATCAAATAGCTTAATTCTCACAGCCAACACATATCGTAAACCATTGTGTGTAAAAAATCGTATATTCTCATATATTGAATCAGAATTGTATAATAATATGTATATTTGTTGACCATAATTGCGTAAAATCGCATTCTATGCCAAATTAAATTTCAATTACGATTTTATTTCATATAGTCGTCTCCGATCATAAAAGGTGCGAGATACTATCGGTAGAATCGCACAGAATTGGATAGAATCATGAAAAAACAGACATTCTTAGTGTCAAACTGCAAGTTCGCTAGCATCGTATATATGATTTCTTTGAATCGTGGAAATCATCGCTTCACTTCGTATATGAATCTGCTAAATCGAGCTTGCTATCTAAAGGTATGATGAAAATCGGTGAAATCGTATACAACTATAACAATGTTGTATATTGATCGTTTGTGTCACACTTGCGTCGTATACGAAGTGAACGAAATCGTAGACGTATATTCATTTTTATAGTCGCATATGATTGTTACTGCACTTTTAATAGTCCAATCTTAATCACGAAAATCGTAAATGGTTTTGTTTACATATTTGTAAACAAAATGGTTTGTTCACATATTTTCCTGTAACGTGGGTAGATCACCTTAGAACGGTGCGTTACGGTGTAAGATCTACCACATTGCATCAAATTTTAATCTTGCTATTTTACTGCCTAAAGTGGTATAACACCAGATTAAAATTTGATGTATTTTTATAATGGTTATGTTTTAATTTATGTTTTGTTCTTAACTGCTAATAAACCTTTTGTTTTAGGAGGATTCAGGTAATTTTATTGTATAATAATATCATGTTTTAAAAATAATAACTGTAACGAGCGTATCACTTATGTTTTATTCAATCCTTTATTCTCTTTTCAGTGAAGAATCTTACTACCATTCCTGGCGCACTAATCAATATTTTTTAGCAAATCACCGTATACATCACCATATTAATACATGCGAACATGTTTAAATATCTATATCGTTATCTGGAAGCGTTTGGTACGGGAGGTTCACGCTTCCATCTTTCCCCTCAATTTCAAGGTGTAGAATGTTTTCAAATATTGACTATGTTGAAATCTTTCTATCCCTTGAAATCTTCTCTGCGGTACATGCTGCGCAGTTGGCCTGGCCGTTAGACAAGAAAAATTATAGACTTGAATAGTCTTCATTTTCCAGGATGCATTCAAGTAATGGCTGCGCTAGTGTGTGATTAGATTAGATGATTAGATATTTGTATGATGGAGAAAGAGAAAAAAAATGTATTCATCGCAAATTTGTATTTTGTAATTGTTGACACATTCCAACCATGGTAGCAATAATTTTAACCAAATATATAGGTTTTCATACTAGCAGATGACTTACAATAAGTGATGTATAGATTCCAACAACGATGTGAATTCCGGGCCAATTTTATTGATTATGAATGAATTTATTCTATTCAAAATAATGGTTTCCCAAACTGTGGGTCGCAACCTTCATCGCCAACCTTCATCCAGGGGGTCGCGAGGGACAGTAAAATATTTTACTGTAATAGACAACAAATGAGGAAATTTCTATGGGGGGTCACAAAGACTACGTTTGCTGGAAAAAGGGGGTCGCGCTACCTGAAAGTTTGGGAACCTATGTTCTAAATCATGGCATGACATTGTATCTTGGAACTACCCAGTGAGTAAAATGATCGATTTTTCTTGATTGATAATTCAAAATAAAAAGACAAGGAGCGCGTTTGTAACGATTTTCATAGTTTTCAATTATGATTTTTTCACAACCATGCCGCTTTGACAATCATAAGTTGTAGGTATGAAACACAAGCACAACAGCTATAAAATAAATAAGCGAGTAATGAAACAGAAAAATCGTCCATTTATAAATTACAACTTATGAAAATTATAAGTGTTTTTGCCTCAGTGCACAAGTATGAAAATACCACAGAAAAACAGACGTAACACTCTGATAATTACTGTCGTACACCGATTTAACGGTCTATTTAAAATTTAATAATTGGCAAACTAGCCATCCGTTGCGCTCGCATCGTTTTTGTTCGAGTTTGACGTTTGTCCACTACCGCCACCTAGTTGATGGCGGTTTAGCTGATGGACCAGCCGCCACATCGACTGCGCCAGTTTCCAGCTCCCTCTCGCCCACTAGTCATCAAGAGATCAACGTTTACTACCAGAACGTTGGCGGCATGAATAGTAGTATCGCGGATTTCCGTGTTGCTATCTCCGACAGTTGCTACGACATCATCGTTCTTACCGAGACTTGGTTGGATGCACGAACACTCTCCCGCAACGTTTTTGGCAATGACTACGAGGTTTTTAGATGTGATAGGAGTGCCGATAACAGCACAAAACTAACAGGTGGGGGCGTTCTAGTAGCTGTGAATTCTAGGCACAAAGCGAGGAGAATAGATAACTCCTCTTGGACTCGCTTGGAGCAAGTATGGGCTTCGATCAAACTGGGCGATCGTACACTTTTTCTCTGTGTGCTGTATATCCCTCCTGATCGGGTACGTGATGCTTCTCCCATTGAATCGCATTGCCGGTCGATCTTTTCCATTCTGGAAATCGCCAAACCCAGAGATGAAGTCATCATGATGGGTGACTTCAATCTTTCAGAGATCACGTGGAAGGCATCATGCAATGGATTTCTCTTTCCTGACGTGGAGCGGTCAGTCATTCACTCCACCGCATCTTGTCTTTTGGACAACTATAGTGCTGCAACTCTCGCTCAAATCAACCACGTCACCAATCAGAACAACCGTAGTCTGGACCTCTGCTTCGTCAGTGCACAGGACACTGCTCCACCCATATGCGAAGCGCCGGCTCCTCTAGTGAAATTAACAGTCCACCATCCTCCTTTGCTGTTAACAATCGACGCAAAGTCGCCTCTTGAATTCGACATTTCACCGATCGCCGTTTCCTATGATTTCCACAAGGCTGATCATCGGAGCATCGCCGAAGGACCGAGGACATTGAGGTGGCTGCTCAAACCTTGTCCAATGTGCTGGCATACGTTATTGACAGACACGTCCCCAAAAAGCTGCACCGCAATACATCGCGTCGTCCTTGGGAAACAAGCGAACTGCGTATGTTGAAATCTGGAAAGAGGGCCGCTCTGAGGAAATTCACCAGACACCGCACACTGCAACTCCGGAACTACTATGTGAGGATCAATTACGAATATAAGCGCATTGCGAAACAATGCTTACTTCGTTATCAGCGTGGCATGCAGAGGAAGCTTAAATCTCGTCCTAAACAGTTTTGGAAATTCGTAAACGAACAGCGTCAAGAATCCGGTTTGCCATCGTCTATGATGTTCAACGGCGATGTGGCCTCCTCTCCGCAAGATATATGTAATCTCTTTGCCGATAAATTTGCTAGTGTCTTCACCGATGAGCAACTGGATGACAACAACGTCACACTCGCCGCTAGCACAGTTCCACACCTTGGGCAATCGCTGAGCAGTGTAGACATCGATGAAAACATGATTGCCAGGGCTTCCGTTAAGCTCAAGACGTCGCACAACCCGGGACCCGATGGAATTCCATCGGTATTAGTCAAGGCGCAAATCATCAACCTATTGCCACCACTGCTTCACGTTTTCCGACTCTCCGTAACTACTGGCCTGGCCTGTTTCCGTCCACATGGAAGCTTGCGCACATGTTCCCAGTACATAAAAAAGGGAACAGGCAAGAGATTGGCAACTATCGCGGTATTACTTCGCTCTGCGCCATCGCCAAGTTGTTCGAGATTGTCATCATGGACCCGTTGCTCGATCACAGCAAATCGTTTATTAGCACCGAGTAACATGGATTTCTGCCTGGTCGCTCAACGGCCACTAATTTGCTGTGTCTTACCTCCTATATCATCGAGAGCATGGAGAAACGCGTTCAAACCGATGTCATTTACACCGACCTGACTGCAGCATTCGATAAATTGAACCATCGTATTGCTGTAGCTAAACTCGATCGGCTGGGGATACATGGAACCCTCCTGCAATGGTTTCAATCTTATCTTACTTATCGCCGCCTGTCTGTCGTCATAGGTGACTGTCAGTCCGTTTCATTTGCCGCAACGTCTGGTATCCCACAAGGTAGCCACTTGGGTCCACTGATCTTTTTGATATATTTTAATGACGGGAACTTGGTGATCAAATGCCCACGGTTATCCTACGCAGATGATCTCAAACTGTATCTTCGTGTTCGATCGATTGAAGACTGCTACTTCCTCCAACGTCAGCTGAATGCGTTTGCTGAATGGTGTAGTCTAAACCGAATGGAGGTTAACCCGTCCAAGTGCTCGGTGATTTCTTTTACGAACAAAAAACGGTCAATACTATTTGATTACAGTTTGTCAGGCACCCAAATTGAACGCGTCAGTCAAGTCAAAGACCTTGGTGTAGTTTTGGATGAAAAGCTCTCTTTTAAACAACATATCAACTACGCCGTCGGAAAAGCCTCTAGCATTCTCGGCTTCATATTCAGAATAGCAAGAGAGTTCACGGATATTTTCTGCCTTAAGTCCTTGTACTGTGCCCTATCCTGATCCATACTTGAGTACTGTTCGGTTGTCTGGAACCCATACTACAACAATGGAGTTGAAAGGATTGAGTCTGTTCAACGGCGTTTTTTTAAGATATGCTCTTCGACGTTTGCCTTGGTCCAATCCGTATAATTTGCCAAGTTATGAAAGCCGTTGCCAGCTGATACATCTGGAACCTTTATCGACCCGTAGGGACACAGCCAGGGCTTTACTAGTCTCGGACACTCTGCAAGGACGCCTTGATTGCCCCGCCATTCTGGGTCAACTAAATATTAATGTTCAACCTCGTGCTCTTCGCAACAATTACATGCTGCGGCCACCCTTAAGGACAAGGTATTTGGAGTACATAGCTCAAAATTTCTAGAGCACCGTTTTTTAGAACCGTTGAACGGATTTGGATGAAAATGCATCACGCTAATTGTTCAGTGGTTGTCAACAGCGTGATGCATTTTAATCCAAATCCGTTCAACGGTTCTACAAAACGGTGCTCTAGAAATTTTGAGCAATGTACTCCAAATACCTTGTCCTTAAACCGGACGAACTACAGTATGTTTGGGGGTGTTAACGGCCTGCAACGTAACTTCAATAGAGTTTGTTCATTATTCGATTTTAATGTGTCTCGTCAAATACTTCGTCGGAGGTTTAGTTTGTTTTTTTTCAAGGCGTAATTAGTTTGTAGTTTTGTGTGTTTTTTTTTTTGTTTGATAATTTTGACTATTAACTGGATTGTGTTAACAGTTTTTCTTGTGCTTATGTTTAAGTTTTATTTTTGACTGCGATATGTTACTTTGTCATGTTAGACTTTAGATTTAAGTAAAATCATTGGGGCTTATATAGAGCCTGTTGATTAGATAAATAAATTACAATTACAATTACAATTACCACGTCCAGCACCAAATTTTTGTATGTATGTGAATGGCAGCCGTTGGGATCGACAGGATAGACGAGTGCACAGATGAACTGAATTCATCGCGGTCCGAGAATTTTGACACTACAGCGGGGTCGTTCCTAATCAGAATTGTTCAATTCTGATTGGAAATCTTTCATTTCTGATTGGAAGCGACCCCGCTCTAGTGTCAAAATTCTCGGACCGCGATGAATTCAGTTCATCGGTGCACTCGTCTATTGGCATCATCCTCTCTCTCTCTCTCTCTCTCTCTCTCTCTCTCTCTCTCTCTCTCTCTCTCTCTCTCTCTCTCTCTCTCTTTCTCTTCCTTACCTTCGCGGTACACCCGTTAGGGATCACTTCGAGAAGGGGGTACATTCTAATGGACTTATAGACGAGTGCACCGATGAACTGAATTCATCGCAGTCCGAGAATTTTGACACTACAGCGGGGTCGTTCTACGGTGTCCCACCACTTGGCCGAACGCCGTTTGGCCGAACGCCATTTGGCCAAATGTCATCTGGCCGAATGGGTCGTTCATGACCAAAGAATTCAGAGGGTTTTTTTTTACATTCTAACTATCAATATGATTATAAGGAATATTTCCTTCTTTTAATCATAGGCGAATCTTTCTAGTTTTGCCATTCAGGGATTAGTTGGCGTTGAAACTGCATATATTTTTCCAAAAAAATTTCTTTCTTTCAAATCATGGACTGTTTTTTGGAGTTATGTATACTGATGTGGAGAACAGTGCCATGGTCCATTAATTTCATCATTCATGTTTCGGCCAAACGACATTCGACTAAATGGCTTTCGGCCAAATGACCCTTTCAGCCAAATGACCGTTTCGGCCAAATGACGCTTTCGGCCAAATGACCCTTCGGCCAAATGACCCTTTCGGCCAAATGACCCTTTCGGCCAAATGGCGTTCGGCGAAACGGCATTCGGACATATGACATTCGGCCAAATGACCCGGAACCGACTTCTACTTTGGGCACTTTTCTTTTATTACACAGTCAATTTTGAACCAAAGAATTAAGGTGAAGGTTGCCAGGGATAATAAGTTTGACTCTTGCCCTAATCACTCTTTCGCTGCTCACCAACATGTTTTATTTTCTCATAAAACATTTTAAAATGGATTTTTTTTTTCAGATGAACCACCACTATGGGATGCAATTTTAACCAAGCTTGATAATTCTCCTCAAAACCAAAAGTGTTTTGCAACATGCTCTAGAGCGGTGTTTTACTTCTGCCTCGTCGCGAGGGAGCGAACGATCTCCTAACAGAGAGGCAATAAAAATTGAACGAGGAAGAGAGGAATAAAAAAAGAGCCGATGATGATTTCAGATAAAAGACTGCGATTTTTGCCTCGAGAGTCTTTCTTTGTATGGGGATAGAACTCACGAGAGCTTTTTGCGTGTGAGTGGATGTAAGAAACACAACAAGGATTATGAGTGTTGGACTCACTGCGCGACAAGCTCACGCTCGTTGCTGTTGGGGATTTGCATTGTGATTTCTGAGTTTTATTTTTCTCCTCAGAAAATCGCCGAAATTACCTCCTCATTTTCTCGTGAGGGAGTTTCTGTCAAGCCTGATTTTAACTCATAAACAGCGATCGATGGTTCTGTTATCTGATGAATCGTATTGGCTGTATAATATTTGAAATGGTTACAATGTTTGGCAAAAATACACAGGCTTGTTTCGTGATAAACGTGTGCAGCGGTTTGATCAATGTTACCCTACGTTGAACAACACCACACAGTTTCACGGTAGGCTTTTGCGTTCTAGCGAACCGCGATTTAAAATTGATTCGGGTTTTCTACCACAAAAGTGGAAAACGCGTAGATTTTTTTTGTAATAAACGGTTGATGAGGCGAATGTGCGAATATATTCAATAGAAACTATAGTTTCTAATAACACTAGTTTACAGCATTTTTGAACTCGGTAAGCTGATGATCATTTTTGGTGTAGAATCATGCCCTGAGTTCGAAAACGCGAAGGAAAAAAATTACAGTAGAGCGGAATTTTTTTCGACTTTCCATACAAAGTTGATGATTTGAAATCGATTTTTGTTCTATTTTTAAGCAAAGTCGCTCACATCAAACGTCTCATTCTCCGTAATCAAAGCTCCGATTGAGCTGAAATTTTTACTGTAACTCGCCTACATATGATATGTCAAATAAACGTGGAGAAAGAATTTTTAAGTTGATTTTTTCTTATTGAAAAAAATACATTTCTTCAAAAAATTTTGGGAATTTTGCTAAAATTCAAGAAGATTGTCCCTAAAACTCGCCAATATCTTGAATTTCATCAATCTGACGCAAAACCTGTATTCAGATGATCGAATGGTTTTGTTTTCAGCTTTTAATTCATGGAAAAAGATTTAAAATTGGTTGAACGAAACGCAATATATTCGAATTTTAGTAAATTACATATTTTGAAAAGTTACAAAACTCGATATTGAGCTTAAACTTAAAAACTGTTCTACTTAAAATTTTTTGAAGGTCGGTTTCGAAATCAGCACTAAATTGTGCTTCAAAAATTTTGGTCGTTGACAGAAGTTCACGACTTTCGTTTTATTTTGTAAACTTGTGTAATCGATCAATGATGAGTGGTGTTTTGTCTGAAACCCCTCAACTGCATCTGCTGTTCTGCTACTCTCTGCATCGACCAATGTGGCGCTAGCTTCTACGCGTGAAAAAAATCGCTAAAAGTGAAAACACAAATATTTTATGGCGAATACACTCAGCGAAAAAAAACTAGCGAAATTCATCGAAATACCTTATGAAAATGTGCTATAACTTATTCTTGAGACGATTTTACGTCATAAAGTGACCTTATAAAATTCATCCGAATCATTATGAACTATTTAAAGGCCGTTTCATAAGTTGGGCCTTATGGAAATCTTTAGGTTATTTGGCTGAGTGTAGCTTGTAGCCTAAAGCCAAATTTCTCAGAGTGGAACACATTATTCGAAAAGAAAGTTGGTATTGATTGTGCACAATGGTGACCACTACGGCATTGATTGACGATATTGATTGACGGCAAATAAATAAAAAAACTACGAAGCCTAACAAATATTTTTTTTGGAAAAAGCTTTCTATTCCAAGTAATTCTATTTCTATTTCAAATTTCAAGTCAATAATTATTGGTTTGGGATTGGCTGAGTTTTAGCGGGAAAGTTCCAAAAATACCAGGCACTGACCAACTGGCTATTTATAGGTTCAAAATGCATTTTGACGTAAACTACGTCTTGAACCGACTTTTCGAACCCTCTAACCCTCAGAATACTCTTTTCGAATGAGTGTAATCAATTTTGTACCTGTTAATTCCGCCCTTCTTTATCCTTTATCCGCCCTAATTTATCCTTTGACAAATACGCGTATTTTGACTACCACGTGTAATCTTTCTCAGTGTCAGTTATCCACTGTGGTAGACGCATGGTTAAAAGATGCAGCGGCTGGGGTCTCAAACCATCAGGACGCATTTGCCCAGTTCGGTAGCAGATGGGTGAGAAATCCCTCCTGAATGTTGAACAAATTTAGTATTGTGAAATCAAATTTAAACAGCCCCTATGAGGGCTACAATTTTAAATTTTCTGCAAGAGTTGATTCCGAATTAAGGACAAATGCCTTGAAATCTCGCTATTTTCTATGCTCTGTCGCAGCAAACTCAATATACAAATAATTTTTGACCAATAATATATTTTAAAACCATTGTGCGGCGCACAAAATTGGAAATGAAATAAGAAGAAGAAATGTAAACATCGTGACTGTCAGTCAGCTGTCTCCTCTTTTTTAGGTGGAACGCTTACCATGGACTTATCCACCGATGAACAGAATTCATCGCCGTCCGAGAATTTTGACACTAGAGCGGGGCCATTCCCAATCAGAATCGTTAAATTCTGATTGGAACGGCCCCGCTCTAGTGTCAAAATTCTCGGACCGCGATGAATTCGGTTCATCGGTGGATAGACGAGTGCACCGATGAACTGAATTCATCGCAGTCCGAGAATTTTGACACTACAGCGGGGTCGTTCCCAATCAGAATTGTTCAATTCTGATTGGAAATCTTTCACTTCTGATTGGAAGCGACCCCGCTGTAGTGTCAAAATTCTCGGACCGCGATGAATTTAGTTCATCGGTGCACTCGTCTATCCACCGATGAACCGAATTCATCGCGGTCCGAGAATTTTGACACTAGAGCGGGGCCGTTCCAATCAGAATTTAACGATTCTGATTGGGAATGGCCCCGCTCTAGTGTCAAAATTCTCGGACGGCGATGAATTCTGTTCATCGGTGGATAAGTCCATGGTAAGCGTTCCACCTAAAAAAGAGGAGACAGCTGACTGACAGTCACGATGTTTACATTTCTTCTTCTTATTTCATTTCCAATTTTGTGCGCCGCACAATGGTTTTAAAATATATTATTGGTCAAAAATTATTTGTATATTGAGTTTGCTGCGACAGAGCATAGAAAATAGCGAGATTTCAAGGCATTTGTCCTTAATTCGGAATCAACTCTTGCAGAAAATTTAAAATTGTAGCCCTCATAGGGGCTGTTTAAATTTGATTTCACAATACTAAATTTGTTCAACATTCAGGAGGGATTTCTCACCCATCTGCTACCGAACTGGGCAAATGCGTCCTGATGGTTTGAGACCCCAGCCGCTGCATCTTTTAACCATGCGTCTACCACAGTGGATAACTGACACTGAGAAAGATTACACGTGGTAGTCAAAATACGCGTATTTGTCAAAGGATAAATTAGGGCGGATAAAGGATAAAGAAGGGCGGAATTAACAGGTACAAAATTGATTACACTCATTCGAAAAGAGTATTCTGAGGGTTAGAGGGTTCGAAAAGTCGGTTCAAGACGTAGTTTACGTCAAAATGCATTTTGAACCTATAAATAGCCAGTTGGTCAGTGCCTGGTATTTTTGGAACTTTCCCGCTAAAACTCAGCCAATCCCAAACCAATAATTATTGACTTGAAATTTGAAATAGAAATAGAATTACTTGGAATAGAAAGCTTTTTCCAAAAAAAATATTTGTTAGGCTTCGTAGTTTTTTTATTTATTTGCCGTCAATCAATATCGTCAATCAATGCCGTAGTGGTCACCATTGTGCACAATCAATACCAACTTTCTTTTCGAATAATGTGTTCCACTCTGAGAAATTTGGCTTTAGGCTACAAGCTACACTCAGCCAAATAACCTAAAGATTTCCATAAGGCCCAACTTATGAAACGGCCTTTAAATAGTTCATAATGATTCGGATGAATTTTATAAGGTCACTTTATGACGTAAAATCGTCTCAAGAATAAGTTATAGCACATTTTCATAAGGTATTTCGATGAATTTCGCTAGTTTTTTTTCGCTGAGTGTATTCGCCATAAAATATTTGTGTTTTCACTTTTAGCGATTTTTTTCACGCGTAGAAGCTAGCGCCACATTGGTCGATGCAGAGAGTAGCAGAACAGCAGATGCAGTTGAGGGGTTTCAGACAAAACACCACTCATCATTGATCGATTACACAAGTTTACAAAATAAAACGAAAGTCGTGAACTTCTGTCAACGACCAAAATTTTTGAAGCACAATTTAGTGCTGATTTCGAAACCGACCTTCAAAAAATTTTAAGTAGAACAGTTTTTAAGTTTAAGCTCAATATCGAGTTTTGTAACTTTTCAAAATATGTAATTTACTAAAATTCGAATATATTGCGTTTCGTTCAACCAATTTTAAATCTTTTTCCATGAATTAAAAGCTGAAAACAAAACCATTCGATCATCTGAATACAGGTTTTGCGTCAGATTGATGAAATTCAAGATATTGGCGAGTTTTAGGGACAATCTTCTTGAATTTTAGCAAAATTCCCAAAATTTTTTGAAGAAATGTATTTTTTTCAATAAGAAAAAATCAACTTAAAAATTCTTTCTCCACGTTTATTTGACATATCATATGTAGGCGAGTTACAGTAAAAATTTCAGCTCAATCGGAGCTTTGATTACGGAGAATGAGACGTTTGATGTGAGCGACTTTGCTTAAAAATAGAACAAAAATCGATTTCAAATCATCAACTTTGTATGGAAAGTCGAAAAAATTTCCGCTCTACTGTAATTTTTTTCCTTCGCGTTTTCGAACTCAGGGCATGATTCTACACCAAAAATGATCATCAGCTTACCGAGTTCAAAAATGCTGTAAACTAGTGTTATTAGAAACTATAGTTTCTATTGAATATATTCGCACATTCGCCTCATCAACCGTTTATTACAAAAAAAATCTACGCGTTTTCCACTTTTGTGGTAGAAAACCCGAATCAATTTTAAATCGCGGTTCGCTAGAACGGAAAAGCGTACCGTGAAACTGTGTGGTGTTGTTCAACGTAGGGTAACATTGATCAAACCGCTGCACACGTTTATCACGAAACAAGCCTGTGTATTTTTGCCAAACATTGTAACCATTTCAAATATTATACAGCCAATACGATTCATCAGATAACAGAACCATCGATCGCTGTTTATGAGTTAAAATCAGGCTTGACAGAAACTCCCTCACGAGAAAATGAGGAGGTAATTTCGGCGATTTTCTGAGGAGAAAAATAAAACTCAGAAATCACAATGCAAATCCCCAACAGCAACGAGCGTGAGCTTGTCGCGCAGTGAGTCCAACACTCATAATCCTTGTTGTGTTTCTTACATCCACTCACACGCAAAAAGCTCTCGTGAGTTCTATCCCCATACAAAGAAAGACTCTCGAGGCAAAAATCGCAGTCTTTTATCTGAAATCATCATCGGCTCTTTTTTTATTCCTCTCTTCCTCGCTCAATTTTTATTGCCTCTCTGTTAGGAGATCGTTCGCTCCCTCGCGACGAGGCAGAAGTAAAACACCGCTCTAGAGCATGTTGCAAAACACTTTTGGTTTTGAGGAGAATTATCAAGCTTGGTTAAAATTGCATCCCATAGTGGTGGTTCATCTGAAAAAAAAAATCCATTTTAAAATGTTTTATGAGAAAATAAAACATGTTGGTGAGCAGCGAAAGAGTGATTAGGGCAGGAGTCAAACTTATTATCCCTGGCAACCTTCACCTTAATTCTTTGGTTCAAAATTGACTGTGTAATAAAAGAAAAGTGCCCAAAGTAGAAGTCGGTTCCGGGTCATTTGGCCGAATGTCATATGTCCGAATGCCGTTTCGCCGAACGCCATTTGGCCGAAAGGGTCATTTGGCCGAAAGGGTCATTTGGCCGAAGGGTCATTTGGCCGAAAGCGTCATTTGGCCGAAACGGTCATTTAGCTGAAAGGGTCATTTGGCCGAAAGCCATTTAGTCGAATGTCGTTTGGCCGAAACATGAATGATGAAATTAATGGACCATGGCACTGTTCTCCACATCAGTATACATAACTCCAAAAACCCGATTTAATCCACCTATGGTGAACAGAACCCTTCTTACACTTATTAAAAATATTGTTGTATTATGCGTATTAAGCAAATTTATTTTGTGCGATTGGCCAAAAGTTCTAGAAAATATTGTGGATTTGACATCTAGTGAAATGGTTCCCAAAATAGCATAGACCATGGACTTACCAGTAATGCCAGATACCTCCAAGAATCTTATATGGAATGTTAAAAAAATAGCTTTCATATTCTGGAATATTGTATCTTTTGTTAACTGCCAAATAATCTTGAATCGATTAACAAATGGATAAAAAAAAAACAGCAAGATGCACTTTGTCTAATATCTCTTAATCAGTCGAATAAATTAACTCCGAAGTACTTGGTATTCATGGTTATGGTGTTGAAAGGACAAAAATGATACATCTACTAAGTTAATCAGTTTTGGCATTAACTAGTTAATTTGGCTGTACAGTTCTTGCATTTTTCCCACAATATATAAATTTAAAGCTTTCATTTAACATATTGTTAGTTTCCTAAAATTCCTGTGTATTTGTAATTTGTTAATTATAATTTTGTTGAAAACAATAACCTGCTAGAATACACTTTGTATGAGATCAGCATTATTTATTGAAAAATAATTTCCCATAGACTGGTCAAAAACAAATGCAAGATAACAAGTGAATATAATAAAAAAAATAATTTATTGAAATACTCTACGTAAGATATCTCAGTAATCAAATGTCGAATCGAAATAAAATTTCAGGGCCTTATACAAGCATATTGTAGCTTTCATTTGGTGCTTAGAGAACCCAAATCGGTTGACAGACGGCTGAGATATTTATTATGGTACCCTTGGTCAAAAATCTCAAAAAGTTAACCTGTATTACTCCCAAGTACTCTTTGAAAGATATCTCGGTAACCAAATGTCCAATCCTAATGAAAATGTATAGGGTTCTACTAGAATGTTGTAGCTTTTATTTGGTGCCAGGATAACCGAAATCGGTTGACAGACGGCTAAGATATTTATTATGATACTTTTGGTCAAAAATCTCAAAAGGTTTAGTTGTATAAATTCGAAATACTCTTCGAAAGATATCTCTGTAACCAAATGTCCAATCGAAATAAAATTTCTGGGCGATCTACTAGGATGCTGTAGCTTTCATTTGGTGCCAAGAGAACCCAAATCGATTGACAAACGGTCGAAATATTTATTATGATACACTTGGTCAAAAATCTTAAAAAGTTTAGAAGTATGACTCATAAGTACTCTTCGAGAGATATCTCGGTAACCAAACGTCCAATCGAAAAAAAAAATTCAATAGCGTTCTACTAGGATGTAGTAGCTTTCATTTGCTTCCAAGAGAACTCAAATCGGTTGACAGACGGCTGAGAAACGTGCGTGACTTTTTTTTGTAACGCACATACACACACACACACACACACATACACACATACACACATACACACACACACATACAGACATTTGCTCAGTTCGTCGAGCTGAGTTCATTGGTATATGAGACTCGGCCCTCCGGGCCTCGGATCGAAAGTCGGTTTTTCGAGCGATATTTATACCCTTCTTATGGGTGTAAGAAGGGTATTGATTTGAAAGGGGGTAATTTGGGGGTATGATTTGAAAGAAAGAAATTTTTTTGGAAAAATATATGCAGTTTCAACGCCAACTAATCCCTGAATGGCAAAACTAGAAAGATTCGCCTATGATTAAAAGAAGGAAATATTCCTTATAATCATATTGTTAAAATGTTGTTAGAATGTTAAAAAAACCCCTCTGAATTCTTTGGTCATGAACGACCCATTCGGCCAGATGACATTTGGCCAAATGGCGTTCGGCCAAACGGCGTTCGGCCAAGTGGTGGGACACCGTAGAAACCCTGCCGAGATGGTTCCACTTATACTTATTAGTTAAAAATCATATAGATTATTCAACATCACCAAGTGGTTTACCTTTATCCACCGCTTCTATTCCACTATTTTGAGGCCAATGGTTAACCTCTATTCGTTCAGAGCACTGCACATTTTTGTTCATTGTGTATGACAACAGCCGTCACACTTTTTCAAAGAATTCAAACCAATGTTAATTTTACGAAAAGTCTCAACAGTTATGTCATGCGGTAAGGCAGCCACAAAAAGAATGTTTCCGTTTTTTTTTTCTTTTTCACATCACGTTTTTCGTCCCATTTGCACAGCTTGTAATTGCTTTTGGTAGCTAGAAACACCATCAGAAACTGTTGCTATAGTGTTCAGTTCAGGGGGAGAGCTGTAGGCATCCGATTTCCATGGCTACACACATATGTACGTTGCTGCAAACATTCGTCCAGAAGTTCATCTCAAATTTCTGCCCGTCTACTGTCGGATGCTGAGTGCTTTGTGCCAGAATCAAATTGAAGCATTTGTTTCTTCCGCTGCAATTTTTCGCCGACATGGCTTCGGAGGAGCAATGCTGTCAGCAGCAAGCAACCGTACCGGATGGAATTGTGTGGATGTGCCATTATTTCGCATGTGTGGCTGGCAACAACATCCCATCCACCGAGTGTTCCGACATGTCAATATTGAAACCGAAGATATCAACCTCTAACCTAACTTTACAAACCAAACATTCTTATTGGCTGATGTGTTCTACAAGCGTGTAACTTTGAATGAAACATCTGCGTGCATGATATGAGAACAAAGATAAAATGTTTTGCTAGGCAAGATCACGCATTTTTTATATTTTTTAACGACTGAATAATACCTAAGTAACCACGCTGTTGGAACTATACGTATTGCACGTATAACGTACATACATATTGACTATATACTATACACTATACATACTATATTGACATACATTGTAAAGTTAAAGTGGGAAGTGGATTAATATATGTCATAATCGTAATTCAACACTAGTGGATGCACTTCCCACTTGAATTCAATTTTAATGGCTTATAAAAAGTAATGCATGCTAAATATGTACGTTATATGCACATACTGGGGATGGCCAAAATGTTTGGGATAGACAACTTTTTTTTCTCTCAAAAAAAGGTCCAAACGCTGTAACTTTTCATAGAGTGCATCTTCGTTCTCTTCGTCAACTCTCTCTACTTCAAATTAAAGTAACAAGATGCCAGTATGGTTGCACTTTATGATCATAAATCGCTAGGTTGCGATGCAATCTAGCGACTAAGTGTAAAAAAGTTCGATTGAATTTGCATCTTGTAACTTTAATTTGCAGAATAGAGAGAGTCGATGAATAGAAATCGATCATGTTACTTTCGCCCTTATTTAAACTCAATTTAGACTTGTTCGCTACCTAGCGAATTCTATCATATCTATCATTTCATTATCCACTTTGATCTCTACTTCCTTATACTTATGAGTAGAAAGAGACCGATATAGCCACAAAATCATCAAGTTAGTTCTGAAAAACGTTAGACTTAACTAGAAATTATAATCATAGGAAAAAAATAATAGCGATTTCATTTATTTAATGATTTTTTAATAAATTGGTATATTTTTAATATGCATCTCATTACTTTTCCAATTTATTGCTGGCTATGTTGTTTTTTTCCTCCCCTGTTGGGGAAATTAAGCTACTGCGTCCAATAGGCTGAACTTTTGTGGCATGTCTCGTTTTGATATTCGCATCTAGCCAGCTAATTACCATGTGTCAAGTAATCAGCTACTGCCACGACGCGTCGTCTCCCAGTCAGGTGCAATGGAATTGATAAACTCCAAGACCTTCCCAGGTTTTGCAGACCAGATCTCACTGGGTTGCAAGCAACCACTATTTAGAAATCTTTGCCTGCGCGTGTATAAAGCACCACAACTGCAAAGCAGATGTTCCGAGGTTTCACGTTCCGTATTACAGAAACGACAGATATCACTCTGAATATGGCCAATATTTTTCAAGTGATACCTGCTCGGGCAGTGTCCAGTTACTTGGCCAGTGTATGTACATAGAGCTCTCTTGTTGAGCTCTAAGAGCTTTTTGGTTTTATAAGCATTTGGTGTTATAAATCGTTTTGACTGATTGCAATTTTTGACATCCATCCAATTGGATATCACCCTCTGCTCAGCCCAGCGTTTCAGGTCCATTTTAATTGTACAGTTTGATATACCACAGAATGGTTCTGGGTCAGCAAACTGTAAATTGGAACCACTTTTAGCAAGCATAACAAGCAGGCTATGTTGTTACTTTCTTTCAAAACATATTTATATTCATGTAAATTAAAAGGAATTTAAATGAACTATAATTAGCATCTTGAATTTTGAAACGAAGTTGCAGTTAAGTATAATTTTATGTTTTATTAGAAAACTAATATAATCGTTATATTTGTCTTCTGTGTTAAGAATGTTAAGTTTAGTTAAACGTTTTTCGTAGCTTATTGTATAAGTCATGAATGGTCAAAATTTCATTGAAGTCGGTTAATTGAATCCGTAGATATAACAGCACAAAGTTAGCTATCGGCTAATTATACCTTTTTCGAGACTCTTTATCACTTCGAGCAGAATAACCCGATCTTTTCCAAACTTTGACCACTGATATACAACTAGTTGATCTACTTACAACACTTGAGAATATTTAAGAATATTTGATGCACTTTTCGAAAAGTTACAGTCACTTAAAAATATTTTGAATCAAGCTTGCTATTTTGTGAAAACATTCGCGAAATGATGCGATTCGCTTTCGACAGCGAATACGTTTTCACCCTTTCTCGCTTGATCAAACCAACCTCCCGTACGAACAGCACACGAACAGACTTGACGCTGATCAGCATTGTTGGTTGCTCCTTTTCGCCGTTGAGCTGTTGCGTTCCAGCCAAGCCTGTCTTTTCATCGCTTTCGATGCTTTTCGAACAGCTTATCGCGAAGTATCATAGGCTGGAAACGTTATCGGTGTAGTGTCGGTACATGCGAATGTTGCTTCTGTGTGCCTTTTCTAGAATATAGCCCGATCTTCCCAAAAATTGGTCCATTGATAGACAACTAGTTGACCAACTTACAGTTAAAATTTGAGAATTGTTGATGCACTTTTCGAAAAGTTACAGCTAGTTGACCATTTTTTGAAAAGTGTAACGAATAGTACATTGGAACCTCATAAATGCACATTTTATTTTCCGTATCGGGCCCCACGTCTGGGAACTTAGATACGCAAAATAAAATGGAACATTACAAAAGCACAAAACACAAACATGCAAAACATAATATAAATTGTGCCCAGTTATCCAAATAGATAACTAAGTCCGAACCCAGGATGACGAGGTTTCATTTTTGTTCTTGGTCCATCAGTCAATCCTGTAATCGTATTTTTTCTGGCAGTTCGCCTTTTAGTTCGCAGCATCTGTTGCGGCATTCATAGCTTGTTTTGGTCTAGGAATTTCTAATCCTAAGGGGGCATCCTGATTTGAGCAACAACACAAGACCGTCTACAATTTGATGTCCGTGTTAGGGGACGGCTTGTGTGTTTTGTACTGGATCACTCCTAAAATGTTTGGAGCACTACAAATGCACATTCAAATTCAGGGACAGATGTACAAACCTTAGTATAAAATGGAAAATCAACTGACAAAATGTTCACAACTATTTACAAACGTAACACACTCCATGCAACAATCGAAGAATTTTCCAAGAATTGCATTGTCCAATTCATGGAAAATTCTTAAAACTACTTTACATACGTCACAACTAATTTACAAACGTAACAAAAGTGAAAATTTTACCTGTCCCGATCATTTTGTATATCCCCTGTACAACACCAGAAACGCGGGTCAAATACGAACACCTTACTTTTTGCATGGTACTTCACAAGATTCCTTGTATTATGAAGGTATAAAAATTTCCAATTAGATGCCTGACCACATTACGAATGCAGCCATTCTATTACAGTTTAAGAAACTATGTATTTCACACGTAAAAGCTGCTTTTTGAACAGCTACTGACTTTTTATTCTTGACAATATTTTGTATCTTGACGAAGTTTACTTAAAATACAGTTATTTCTTAATTTAGTAACGAAAACAACGCAACCCAATTATTGTGTCATATTTTTACAGTCACCACACACAAAATCTTTCTTCCTAATCGTTACTTCTGGTTCATACGCAAATAATGTTATAGACGTCACTCTATCGATGTTTTTAGCGTCACTTTACTAATGAGACAAAATTTGGGTACATTGTGAAAAAATTGTCCTCAATTTTCGGCCCACATTTAATTTGTAAACTAGTTATTATTCGTTGGAAACAAAAACACACATTCAAAATAGTTTCTTTGATGTGGTGTATATCACCCTTAAATTATCAACTGTATTAGAAGATTCGAATGTATATTCATTGTAGGACCTATTGTTAAGTTTCGAACAAACACTCTTTTCATGACTGTGAATAAATAGCTCCACGAGCAAAGGCTCGTCCTCTTATTAGCATCTACTGCTAAACCAGACACACGAGATCTAATCCTTTACCAACTTGAAAGAACAACTAGTTTAAACCGTAAGATCTTTTAAAGTTTAAAACACAATATATAATTTGACTGACACATTAAATGTTCAGTTATCGGTAAGTTAATTCAATAAACCCCAGAATCATGCCATTTTTTTTCAGAGTGTTCAGAGTACCCACTAAGCCAAAAGAATCACGGCGTCTAAAAATCTAAAAAAAGTTACGATTTCATCCGATTTTAAGGCACTAAAGTGCAAAAATTGAAATGATACCAGACGTATCCTTTGGAGATTACCCTTCCACTAACAACACCCAAATTCCTGTGACACCTAGGCCTGAGAGATCGCAGAGTTGTCTACATTTTTCATAGGTGTCCAAAACTAACCCTACTTTCCCATCCCTCAGCAGTGGCAAGGACGTGGCCAGGACAGTTCTCGACCATTGGAGGATTGCGTCAGTCTTGTCTAAGAGTCAGTGATTAGTCCCATCATGACTACATTATTCGACGAAAAAGCCACTATAACCACTAGGTGGATTAATCTGGGTTTTATCCATGAATATAACTTCTTTTCTCCCCATCGTTCCATGTTTGGGCTACGACCATGTGTGATGAGCAAATTGAGATAAGGTTATTGATAATTTCGAAAATTATTGTAACGCTTATTGCTGACACCATCGCTCACGCTTTAATAATAATTTTAAAAACGTGGACAAAAACTGGGTTCTGAATTACTGAATATCTTAGAACAACTCGTCCCCTTAATGCTAAAACTAGGTGGTAACTTGAAAATCATAGTTTCGAGAAAAACGACTTTGAAAGTTTTATAATTTTTCATGCTGTTGTTCCAAAGGTATGGAGCCTTTAAAATAAATATTTTTAGCATTGATTGCTTATTCAGCTTCTACTCTTTCTGCTACAAGAAAAAGTTTTGAAAAAGTTTGGTTTAAACCTTTGATAAAACCAATAAATGGTTGAAAAATTGTCGAGTTACCTAGTTATAGCACTCAAACAGCAACATAAATAATGGAGGAGATGTTCTGAGATACCTAGTTTTTACCACTATTGATATAATTCTCTTCAGTTTTCTTGTTGCAGTATGCAAATTTAAAAGTGTTCACATATTGAAATTAACGTGTAATTACTGAATTTGCTAGGATACCTGCTATATCACCACATGACACCTTCAAATTTTTATAAAATAATCGTCTACGAACAATCACAGTATTTAGATAAATCAATACAAGTAATTTTTTTTAAGTTTTTAAGCCTAAAATGAAAATCAGTAATAGATTTTCAATCTACTTACAAAAGAATGACTAGTAACATTTTTACGTCTAAGCGTTTGATAGATTTTAACCTGTGCGATACGAAATAGATATGATTTTCTCAGTTACCTAGTTATAGCACTTAGTTCTTTTATTCTACCCTGAGATACCTACACGCAAATAAAACCGTTCCGATATTCAGGAACAAAAAATCACGAAAAACAGAATACATAGCTTGTTTAAATATGTGATTTGTTTCCCGTTAACGTGATCACAACATCCAGCTTTCGTGATCAATTATCGTTCATTCAGGAACGCAGTTCATGCCTGCTCAATCGAACTAACTACTTCGTAACGCTTTTCAGAAATTCGAACCAAAATCACGATATTGAGATACCGTAATCCGGGGTATCATTGGGGAACCTTGAATCTTCGAATCCACAATCTCATGCTCAACCAACTGCACCAGATTTAAACTGATGCAGATGAGACAAAGAAGTGTAATGACGTTTAAATCATGGGTAACTTTGTTTTATTTTATGCTGGCAACTCTGTACAATTTTTAGTATCAACGTGACAAACTTTTGATAATTAGTCAATGAAAACGAATTTCTACACTAAAATGATGTATGGACGAAATGTTCGTAACACATAGGAGCAATAGCTCATAAAATAAGTCACCTAAAACAATGTAAAATTACATGACTTTTACATGAAAAATCGTAAAAATATTGTATTTTTTGGTGATTTTTCAACGAAAATTGTTGAATAACTTTGAAATACGCAATTTAAACACCGTAGTGTCTTCGGCAAAGTTGTAGAGTATTGTTCTAACTATATTTTAACGGAATTTTCGGTACCTTTTTGGTGCAATTTTCTGGATATTGAAGTACATTTTCGTGAAATTGCTCGAAAAAAACACAAAATCGATTTGATACACCTCTAAACCTTTATCAATTTGGCTCAATTTTGGACTGAAGCCTTGTTTTTGCATGTGGATTGATAATTTGATGTGACACGTGTAGGTCAAAAAAAGTGAACAGGTCTAGCCAGTAGTACACAGGGTCAAATATTTGACAAGGAAAGAACTCAAGAAACAACATCAGTTTGACACTAATGAAAATTTGATCGAGTCAAACAAGATGTTTGAGCATTGGTTTCTTTTCGGACAAATATTTGACCCTGTGTACTAGCAGCTTAAGTATTGTCCATCAACAAGACGAGAAGTTGGTTGTATAAATCGTGTCTGCTCTCATGTAGAAGGTTACAGAAAATCTTCTGCCTGCATTTTATCAGTCATACTGTTTGTGTCTTTCGTGCATCTTAGAGGTATTCCCTCCCGTTACCTTTGCAGCAATTCACAATGTTATACGGAGGAACACGATCCAAAGAAATTTCATCCAATGCTTATCATTTGAGTAGCATCGCCAATCTCGGGCGTACAAGTTTGCTCAATCAACCGTGAACGCTGGTTATCTTGCTCAATATTATGGGTATAAAGTACGAACAGGAAGCCTGGGTGATTTATTTTAGTTGAAAACTTTGTTCATCGATTCCGTAGCTTATCTTCGGTTAAATGGCCTAGAATCAATTTTAAGCTTGTCATTACACTTTGTTCCTTCTTTATGGTTCCATTTGAGAGGCTCAAACTTCATCTATCCATTGCGTGTGTTTGGGTAAGTTTCGAAGACGCTTTTCTTTTCTCGAACTATGCAGACTGAAATAAAATTATGATCGGATGAGGTCGACGGTCGGAAATCAGTGTCGAGAGAAAGAAAATATGCGTTATTCTCAGATTTTAATTACTTCTTCAGACGCTTAAGTATAATTATGCCAGGACCATTATAAGATGATTAAGATAAACCTCTTAATTATACGAAAAACTCTTGGATATGAGACTATCTATGGGGATGAATCTCAATCTCAATTCAAGGAAAGATCCTACTTACGATTCAGATTTTTCCATCTTTTCATCGTCCCACTTTTGTTTGTGCACAGCTAGGACCGGAATTAGGCTGCATGAAGGTGACATGATGGAATAGGTGAAATCACGAGGCTTATTACTTTTCCGTCCTCTCAGCAAGGAAGATGTGGGTTGATTAATTAACGCAAAGAATGGTACACCTTTCAGGTACGTCCGAAGGCTGAGCTCAATGAATTTGAGCTGGGTGGTTAAGGTGTAAAAACAATATAAAAAAAAATTGATGCGAAGGGTTTTGAAGTGTATCCGTCAGCTATTTCGGATATCCCAGTTTACGAGTAACACGTCATAAAGGCACACTGAAGCCAGTTGTTTTTGATGTTTTGATGAATGATTTATTGCTCAAGATTGAATCCTTTTCCTTTTTTAGTTTATTTTTCTATCAACCGGCTGTGATTTTTAGCCAAGTAGACACACTGTTTTAGTGGTTTGTAGTTTTTTACTTTAGAAAGGCTTTTTAGGGTTTTATTTGCAATAATATAAAATTTTCTAAAAAAGAAGCAACAGCTCACCTACAATTTTTTTTCTACTTGACCGCCAATTGGGTTTTTAAATTTAAAAAAATGTATTGTTTTTTTTTTTTTTGATTTCATACGAAAGAGCACCTTTTTCTGAGCCACTATGATTTTTTTCAGATTTTTAGAACTTTGTTTTGATATTTAAAATCAATTGAGATTTTTTAAATCATATTTTGACAGCTGGGCAACTGCTTGACAGCTGCGCCCAGTACAAAATGCGACAAGGGGTGATTCGACAAATCGCTCCCATACAAACTTCAAATTGATTTTTAAATAAGTTCCCGGGTACCGAAAATCATGAAAATTTGGATTTCGGCTCAGTTTGGAATGCAGATTTAGAATATGCAATTATCTCAACACCGTTTAAGAAGCCAATTGGGTTTTTAAATTAAGAAAAAAATATTGATTTTTTGATTTTATACGAAAGAGCACTTTTTTCTGAACCAGCATGATTTTTTTTCAGATTTTTAGAACTTCATTTTGGTACCTAAAACCGCTTTCGAAGAGATTTTTCGAAATCATCTTTTGACAGCTGGCCAACTGCTTGACAGCTCCGCCCAGTACAAAATGCAACGAGGGGTGATTCGACAAATCGCTCCCATACAAACTTCAAACTGATTTTTAAATAGGTTCCCGGGCACCAAAATTCATGAAAATTTGGATTTCGGCTCAGTTTTGCATGCAGATTCTGAATATGGAATTATCTCAACACCGCTAAAGAAGCCAATTGATCTTCTACATGCTGGTACACCTCACATTTTAACTAGGCCAGAGTCAGCTTTTTCATCCACAACAGCTCATCGAGGCACACCGAGGGTATAAATGGTCTCTCGAGCAACCAGCTCGGTTTCCTGAAGAAGAAATCAACCGTAGCCGCTTTTCGAACGCAAAGCCCGTGAAGGTAACCCTCCTGATTCTGGATGTAAGGAACGCGTTCAATAGCTTCAGTTGGGCGGCTACTGTCGATGCGCTCCTACGTCTGTGGATACCCGGGTACATGAACTACAAGATTGGAAGTCTACGGTGAACCGATTTTATTTGTTTTATTTGCAATAATATAAAATTTTCTAAAAAAGAAGCAACAGCTCACCTACAATTTTTTTTTCTACTTGACCGCCAATTGGGTTTTTAAATTTAAAAAAATGTATTGTTTTTTTTTTTGACGTAAACTACGTCTAAGGGGAAGGTACGGTACTGTACCACGGTACCGGGTGCAAAATGAAAATCTAAAATTTTTCGACCGTCACGAAATTGCATCAGATTTCAAACGCTAATAACTCAAAAAGTAATCGATGGATTTTCCGGATTATAGCTCGAATCGATGGGAAAACTGCACAACAATTTACTACAATACACAAAAGTTACTATTTTCAATTCTAAACTATTGAAAATTTGGAAATAGTGAACCCATGTTTTAGTTTTATCCAGCCAATCACGTGCGAGTACAAGATTGAGGAAGAAACGGGCAGTATAAAAGATTACTGCTTCTTCTCATCTTCCATCAGTCCTCTTCGACTACTCGATGGGAACGCATCGGCAGAGCGCTGCCGTGTCGGTCTGAGTTAGTATTCTTCCGAGCGTCGACCGCGGTGGAGCGGGAGAGAGCATTTTCACTCTCCCATTCTGCTTCACACTGCCGAGCGCGTTGGACGTGCCGTCGGCAACCAAGCAGCACCGGCGGTGGTGGCTCAATCGCGTGTTCCCAGTGCGGTAGCGGATGCGCCCGGCAGCAACGGAATGGAAATTTCAACATCGGATCCAACACCTTCGCCGGAGGCAAATATCCCTCCTGAAAGTGGAATATATTTTGGTGTGGCGAAATCAAATTTAAACAGCCCTTGTGAGGGCTAAAATTTTAAATTTCTGCATAAGAGTTCATTCAGAATTATCCTAGAAAGCAAACACGTAAGTGCCGACATATTAAATCCAACTACAGTGAAAGCGCTGCCGTGCACGGTAGACGCACAACAGCAACCGAGTAGCAGCGACGATGGTGGCTCATTCACATTTCCCCAGTGCGGTAGCGGATAGGCATGACATAGCAACTGGGAATTTTCATCGGAAAGAATTTAACCGCTTGATGTCGAATCAGTTCTAAATTCAATGTACTGTGTATAAACTTATGCGCACATCAAATAGAAATTTGCCCAACTTAGAAAAATTTGCTGGTTTACTGGAAAATGAAAATTGTTAACCAGCGTTACCAAATTTCCATAAGAATTTTCGAATTTCAAATATTATAATATTGGTTAATCCTAAGTCTACTGTTCAGGAAAAGGCTAATAATTATCATTTTAAATTATTTTGAATATTCTGCAAAAATAAATGATTACAGATAAATTTGTATGGCATCATTGATTTTGATTCCCCTCGTATCTAACCAATCACGTTCAAGAGGGGAAACCATACCTTTGTGCAACATAAAAGCAAACTGCTTCTTCTCATCTTCGTTCATTATTCTTTGACCCATCGATGCAGAAGCATCGCCGGGCGGAAAGCGGAGCTCAGTTTGCTTTGGTCGCCGAGTTGAACGGTTGTCCCGCACACCGGACAGTAGGCCCGGTTTCATCGACGGTGGCTCATTTGAAATCTTCCAGTGCGGCTGCGGATGGGTACGGCAGCACGCGGAAAAATTTTCATCATCGGATCCAGCGCCATCAGCGAAGGAAGAAATCCTCAACAGTAAACAGATTTGGTTTTGCGAAATCAAATTTAAACAGCCCTTGTGAGGGCTACAATTTTAAATTTCTGCATAAGAGTTCATTCAGAATTATCCTAGAAAGTGAAAACAAGTAAGTGCTGACATATTAAAACCAACTTCAGCGAAACCGCTGCCGAGCGCGGTAGACGCACCGCCGGCGATGGTGGCTCATTCGCATTTCCCCAGTGCGGTAGCGGATAGGCTTGACACAGCAACTTGGAATTTTCATCGGAGAGATTTTACCCGCTTGACCCATCGACGCAGAAGCATAGCCGGGAAGCGGAGTTCAGTTTGCTAACGCCGGGTCATCGGCGGTGGCTCATTCGAAATCTCCCAGTGCGGTTGCGGATGGGTACAGCAGCACGCGGAAAAATTTTCATCATCGGATGCAGCACCATCATCGAAGGAAGAAATCCCTCCTTACTGTTGAACAGATTTGGTTTTGCTAAATCAAATTTAAGCAGCCCTTCTCAGGGCTACAATTCTGAATTTTCTGCTAGAGTTAAAACCGAATTCTCGCGGCAAACGCACCGCCAGAAACGTAGCAGTAACGGGGTGGCCCATTCGCATTCTCTCATAGCGAGCGGTTGGTCATGTCAACTGGGAAGAATCTTCTTCTTCGGAGCTAACCCGGGCGGCAAAAGATTAAAATTAAATGGGAATTTATTAGAAAACTGAGTAAAATTTCTTCTACAATTTGCTGGTTTGCCTAAAAATGAAAATTGTTAACCAGTGTTGACAAATTTGAATAAGATCTCAGCAATTGCAAAATTACTAAATATTCAATATCTGTAATTACCAGTATTTTTTGCCGAAAATTCTTAAAATGTGTATTACATACAATTATTTACTAAATATTATAATATTCGGTAATATTAAGCCTACCCGTCTGGAAAAGGCTAATAATTAATATTGAAGAACAATTTAGGTTAGGAATGCATTTTTCCCAAAATTTCAATAATTTGCTAATGGAAATCAGAAATGAGTTACGTTTAAGAATGTAATCGCTCATGAAACAACAAAGAGGAGGAAGAATAGAAATCACCGAACGAAGACAACCATGGTATACACCTTCCGAGCTGTCCGCCAAAAGTTCTACAAACTTAAAGTAGCTTCCGATCTAGCCAAACCACAAACCTCGAAGTTGGTCTAAACAAATTGTATGATTTGTTCGACAAAACAGCAAACAGAAGTCCGTTATCAATCATAATAAACTGTTTTACGTAGTTTACGTCATTCGGTTGTGTCTTGCACACACCCCTCTGATTTTTGATTTCATACGAAAGAGCACCTTTTTCTGAGCCACTATGATTTTTTTCAGATTTTTAGAACTTTGTTTTGATATTTAAAATCAATTGAGATTTTTTAAATCATATTTTGACAGCTGGGCAACTGCTTGACAGCTGCGCCCAGTACAAAATGCGACAAGGGGTGATTCGACAAATCGCTCCCATACAAACTTCAAATTGATTTTTAAATAAGTTCCCGGGTACCGAAAATCATGAAAATTTGGATTTCGGCTCAGTTTGGAATGCAGATTTAGAATATGCAATTATCCCAACACCGTTTAAGAAGCCAATTGGGTTTATAAATTAAGAAAAAAATATTGATTTTTTGATTTTATACGAAAGAGCACTTTTTTCTGAACCAGCATGATTTTTTTTTCAGATTTTTAGAACTTCATTTTGGTACCTAAAACCGCTTTCGAAGAGATTTTTCGAAATCATCTTTTGACAGCTGGCCAACTGCTTGACAGCTCCGCCCAGTACAAAATGCAACGAGGGGTGATTCGACAAATCGCTCCCATACAAACTTCAAACTGATTTTTAAATAGGTTCCCGGGCACCAAAATTCATGAAAATTTGGATTTCGGCTCAGTTTTGCATGCAGATTCTGAATATGGAATTATCTCAACACCGCTAAAGAAGCCAATTGATCTTCTACATGCTGGTACACCTCACATTTCAACTAGGCCAGAGTCAGCTTTTTCATCCACAACAGCTCATCGAGGCACACCGAGGGTATAAATGGTCTCTCGAGCAACCAGCTCGGTTTCCTGAAGAAGAAATCGACCGTAGCCGCTTTTCGAACGCAAAGCCCGTGAAGGTAACCCTCCTGATTCTGGATGTAAGGAACGCGTTCAATAGCTTCAGTTGGGCGGCTACTGTCGATGCGCTCCTACGTCTGTGGATACCCGGGTACATGAACTACAAGATTGGAAGTCTACGGTGAACCGATGGAAGAAGTGGTAATGGACTGCAGCCCACTTAATCGCAGTTGTAGAGGAGTAGATGATCTCCAGAAAATTAGAATTAGCTCACCACAAAACTAAGCACCCATGGTGATGCAGAGGGCCGAATTGAAAGATCTCCATCCTGGACGATTGTCAGCCATCGCCTTAACCTGTGCCAGGTCAAATTTCTGTCGACTTCCTTTATTTCCTTGTTAAGGTTGCGCCGCCATGAGCCTCTGGGTTTGCCTCTGCTGCGGTGTCCTGCTGAGTTCCAATCTAACGCTTGTTTGCAGATTTCGTTCCAGCCTTTGCGTGAGTGTGGTCGACTCACCTCCACTTTCACTGCCGAATTTTTGTCACTATTGGCTTTTGATGACATCGATTATGGAGCTCCACGTTGGAGATCCAACTGTGAGGCCACTATAAACGAATTATATACCGCAGGCATCTATGATGAATACCTGTAGCCGTTGAGTGTTCTCCACAGATACACACCAGGTTTTACTGGCGTACAGCAGCACAGATTTCACGTTCGTATTGAAAATTCAGATTTTGGTGCGTCGACTATTCTGATTGTTTTTCCACACATTTCTTAATTTCGCAAAGGCAGCCCTCCGCCTTCTTGATCCGTGCACCTACATCAATCTTGATGCCACCATCATTCGCCATTTGGCTACCAAGATATTGAAAGCTTTCAACATTCTCCACTGCTTACCTAGCTACCGTGAAACTGGAAGGATTGACTGTGTTTACATTCAACGATTTGGTCTTGTTGACATTGATGATAAGACCTACCGCCAAGGAACGATCGGCAAGTTCATCAAGCTAACTCAGCATATCAGAGCGCCGTTGAGCTAAGAAAGCAACGTCATCAGCCAGTTTTTTTAAGCCGTGTCCGCGGCTTTAATGCTCCTACTCCTAGATCTACTCGCCGAAAACTTTTCCTGTCAGCTGCGGCAGGAATCCAACCCACGCTCCTCAGCTTGATGCGACTATGTGCTTGGTGACACTAGCCGCACGACCACGAAACCACATATCGAAGTCATTTAGATACTCTTTATGGTACCATATATGGTAAGGGGCTTCCACAGCAACCCACGATTTGGTTCACGATCAATCGCACCTACCAGGATCTCATCGATTATGATGAGGAACAGTAGCGGTGAAAGGATACATCCTTGCCTAACTCCATCAACGATCCGGTTGGGATCGGACAAGACACCGTTGTGCAATACTCTGCACGAAAATGGCCTGTACTGTGCTTCAATAGGGCCGATTATTCTCGCAGGGACACCTTTCCGTCAAACACTTAGGGGTCACGATCGATTTACGTAATAAATGAACAGCCTCGTAAGAGAAGGCAGCAGAATACGTTTTATTCATGTGCCCACGTTTTCGCACAAAACGAGACTGTATACTAGCCACATCCGGGGAGGACACAACTCCGTACAAACTTGTCCAGAGTAAGTGTCTGTCAGGCCAGGTCGCTTTAGATGCTATCTGCAGAGATTCAGACATGCAGGCTCCCCCGCATGTCCGGAATGCTCATAATGCGTCGTCGTCGCGACGCGACATCGAAGCATGTTCTCTTTGAATGCCCACGCTCCGTGGAGAAAAGGTCGAGTATGGAGGAGATATGCGGTAGAGATTTCACAGCGGACAACATAGTTGAAAGGATGTGTACGGGGGCGGACAAATAGGATTCCGTTACTTCCACAGCCTCCTGAATCGTACATAAGAACAGACGTCTATCTTTGTTTTCTGCCTTGTGTAAAACTTTGTAACGGTCATATCCGAGTATGTCGTTATGTTCCCGTTGCGAGGCGCTAGCTTCCCATTACTTACATTATCGTTAGGGACAATGGAAATTCGCGATTTCGCGGAAGCCACGACATCCGCGAAATTGGGCTACAGTCTCGAAATTTAGGAAATCTTGCGAAATGCTGCGAAATTTGACAAAATTGAGAAAATATCGTACAAATTCCCATCAATTTCAAATTTTTAAGCATAAATTGGGTGATAACTTTTCAATCCTATCAGGATCCGTATCCCCTATCCCCATAATAAAAGCTTATTGCATTTTTATCCATGCTTCTTCTCTAATTTTTCATGAAATTTGTAACTTTTTCGATGAATTTATGATTACACCTCAAAAAAATCCAAATAATTATACATTTGGCATGCATAAATAATTCGAGTTGTCTTCAACAAAATGGTCAAACATTTAGGTCCGTGAAATTACCGTGAAATGGATCACTAAAATAACTAAAACGGCCGCTATAAAATGAACAGATAGCGCCACCGTAGCCTTGTGTGTTTGACGTAACTCGACTGCTGTCACTGTGTTACCGTCCATATACAGTGGCGCTTTTGTTTTGATGCGGTGAGTAGCGGAAAAGTCGGCTTCAATGATCCATTCACAATGATAGCCCGCAAAATTTAAGAAATTTTGCCGCAAATTTCCATTGTCCCTAATTATCGTGTTGTCATTTTTGTTTGCAGTGTTTGCCGTTTTTGGCTTTTGAGCGCTCGTGTCGCTTTGTAGGGTAGTGTGTTCTAATGATGAACACTGTCATCGTGTGGTTAAATCGAGTTTATATGTCGGGCAGTCTCCGTTGGTGGCGTTGAGGTACACTTAAATGTTCGAGCCTAAATGTATGTTCTCTGTGCTTGAACTGCAGATAAAATGGTGGGCCGACCATCAGCAAGTTGAGTTGGCTCCCCTTCACATCCTGGAGCTTGAGTCCAACGGGTAGAATACAGTACTGGCCAGGACCCAAACTTTCAGGAGAGAGATGACAAATTAAGCTTATAGAGAGCACTCATACACGAATAACCATTCTTAAGCATATCTGGAAGTTTAAGCAGCAAGAATGCTCAAAAAGTGAATGAAATCACGAATTTATCATTTCGACTTCATGATAACGATCGCATCACGCCCGCACATGTCGAGCGAATCATTCTTCTCGGACCGTAGTTTGTTAGGACGCTTGACGACAAAATGTTATCGTTGTTGCTATGATCGCCGTTCAACGACGGCACATTTGAAATCTGATCATGATCACTAGATTTCCATCCTTGCCCAGCAGTCTTGCAACCGATCAAGCTGATTTTTTGACTGTGATTAGAGTATCCTACAAGCTTGTCACATTCCCAAAATGAAAGTAAAGTGGTGTCGTGACCCGATAAGGTTTTCCATCCAAATCCAGAGAGTGAGTACGGGGTGTGGGCAAATTCGAAATTCTCAGCAAGGAATAAGCTGATGGTTAACTGTACAGATTTTTTAACAAATCCTTTTTCCGTCTGTCGATCATAAGCTCTGTCACAAAACTGAGGAATTTGGTTTTTTGAAAAACAATGCCTACTTGACTATCCATCACCGTACCGTATGTACCTGTCTCATTCACGGTGTGTCTGGTAGAACAAATTTATTACAAAAAAATGGGCATCGCTAATTTTTACGTGAAAGTTGACGCTACCAGCTTTCATTCAAGCCCAACATCGAAATATTCCATCGGGGGAACTTTTTCATACAAAAATTGGGTATGTTTGCTAAGTAGAAATAGGGATTAATTTGGAACCGTGCATTTTGTATGGGGAAAAACAGTATTCTGAAAAAGTTGTTCGGGATCCCTCGGTGGATTTTTTTGAGACCCTGCAAATGAAAGCTGAAAGCTTCTATTTTTGAATAGCGAAAAAATTGACGATGCCTATTTTTTTGTTATAAACTTTTCCCATACACACGCCGTGCATTCTCTACGAGTGGGTGGCAGCATCTTATAGCATACCCGACTGTATTTAATAACGTGCAGCACATCGGTCCAGATGAACTTACAAGATTAAAATTTTAATATGTTCCCGAGGCTGGAAACGAGTTGTGTGGTGTACAATTGTTGAAGTCTTATCTGTGTCTTATCTTTGTAAAGTTGTTGTACGAACTAAATAATAGAAATTGTATAGCGCATTTAGTTCACCACTGGACTATCGCACTAGTTTTCACGAGTGCGAAAACGCTAATAAAAGTGCGCGATTGCATCAAATGAACTCGGTGTCTTCAGAGCACTTGTTCACCATAGATTGAAGAAATAGTGCGCCAAAGACATCAACCTGATTTGATGCAATCGCGCACTTTTATTTACGTTTTCGCACTTATGAAGTCGCAGTTCGCAGTCCAGTGGTGAACTAAATGCGGTATATGAACACTGAACAGCCGACTGCGCAAATGCCAATAAACAGCAAGACAAATTTCGGATTTCCTCCGTACACTAGTGACAAACATGAAACTATTATGAGGCAGCATCCTATCGCTGAAATTGAATTGAGTCAGAGTCAACAAACGGTGATTTATCATTTCATTATGGAATCCATTAGCGTATAAAGGCTACAAGTTTTTTGTACGTGTGACTCGCTCACATCGTTGACATCACCTCGGGAATCATCGTATAAAAATATAGGCCAATGTGGATTTATCCTAGACCTCACCACCAATGACAATATTGCACAAGGATCATCCATAAAGTACGTCACAACTATAGAGTGGTGTATACATAACATTTGAGGAATTATTATTGCAATATAAAAATATATATATTGGAATATATTATAACTATATTATCTCGTAAATTGGTTTGAGATCCAGCAATCTCGTCAGCCCCGTCACCAACCAGGAATTTGAACATCACAATGAACCTCTCTCAAAGTTAACTTGAGGCTCAACGCACCCAAATTGTCGGCAAGAAAACCAACATTGAATGATAAAGTGCTTGAGGAAGTTGATAGAATAAACAAACGACAGTCAAAAAGGAAATCTGACGCTGGGGATGGTGGCATTTTTAATTTTGCATCATTTTCCACTTTTCTATTCTTTTATTTTCGCTCTTCTGCTGGTGCTCCGAATTGGGCTTTTGTTTCATTGCATTGCCAAAAGAGTGCATGCACGGCGTGCGGCAACCGGCACGAGACGTTAATGTCCGTGGTGCTTTCTGCATAATCGTAAATCATTCATGAATTTCCGACCTCAGAATACAGAAAAAAAATCGCTACACATTTCGGATGGGGCTAGAATTGAAGAAGACCTGACCTGACTACAGTGGATACAGTTGGAAATATACGAATAAATTCCGCCCGTTGGATTAAACGCTTCATGATTTATTGCGGTACTTAATATTTTATACGGCCTTTCCTTCGCGAAGGATGTTGAGCATCAGAAATGATACCCATCATTTCAATCAAGACTTGAGTCTTAACTCATTGTCCTACATTGTGGTCTGAAGCACCATACTCGTTTGTGTAAGCATGGCGAATGACTGATAATCTCAAATAATACTGAATAGTCCAAATTTATTATCCACGAAAGCAATAGGCATTATTGAACTATAAGTAGAGGCGAAAGCGCATTACCCCAGAAACAATTTTTATTATATTTTGTTAATGAAGATTCAACCTGTCCTTTAAAATCAGAAATAAATTTATTGGGGCTTACAGAATAAAATTTAAAGATTTTGACGACCTAATTCTTTTGCGTATTTGCAACTACACCAAAAGACGCAGGAGCCAGACTAGTAAATGTATAGCATAATTAGGCTAGAACAAATACCGATTCCCTTATTTGGCACAGTGCTTGTTGGCTCGTCAAGAGGGCGACGATAAATAATAAATAAAATTGGTTAAAAATGCCCAAGCAATTAGACAAAATCATCAAACTCACCAGATTTGTTAAGAAATTTTCTGGGCGACTCAGATTTTACCGGTAGTTTGGGGGCTATGGACTGTGAAAATTTATAAGGTACTAGCTGACCCGGCAAACCTTGTATTGCCCATTTTAATTTTTACTCATGCACTGCGTCTCAGTTTTTTGTTCATTTTCTTAACTTGCTACATTTTCCCCATCCGTTTTGGCTGATTTTTTTATGTGAAGGTCCCCTCTTTAATAACAGTGCAAAAGAACAATTATCAATGTGACTTAAAGGGACAAATCGTATATAACCGTAACAGTTCAACTGCCATAAACTTACTCAACAGTGCCACTCGAAAGAAAAACCTTCGATAAAAAGAAGGAAACATTTAGATATGCAGTAAATTTTAGCATTTGGTCCGTAAAGAAAGCGGGACTTGAAAGAACAGCCTATTGCTAAGAGAAGGAAAAACTTGTGATGGAGTGAGCATTATAAGCAACAGGAAGTCCAACCTGTGTGACAAAGGTGGCATGGTAATCATTATGCCTGTGGGTTCAATGAACATTCGGCCTGATGTCCATTCGAGCTTCTTCGACTCTATAAACTTCGGCTTAATAACCGTCGGCCGTACACTTTTTCCTAGTAATGCAAAAATTTATATTTCATTTTTAAAAGAACCTCCTCGGGAGAATCCAGTCATTTTGATTCTTCAAAACTGCAATCCAGATTTGCATATTCACATATCGGGCGACTATGCCGCTTAAAAGTCATTTCAAGTCAGGTCCCCTGGGCCCCCTCCAGAAAAAAATCATCCGGTTTTTCCGGGTCGTAGTATCCTCAGAAACCTGCCGGTTGGTGGCAGCCCTCTCAAGCCCGTTGCCCAGCCCCCAGTCCTCCCTGGCATGTTTCCTCGGGACAAAGTCGGCACACCACGGGAGTCAGAAACCATGGCCTTTCCTCGTTGGCTATTGACGTCAACCTTGCTAGCCATCATCGTTGTCTTCCCGCCATTGTCTCCCCGCCGTTGTTCACGTCCACGCTACCCGCTTCCAAGCGCCCGGCCATTCCGGGCCTAGTTCTTCGGGACGAAGCCGTCGTCACACCACTTGGGTCAGAAACCCTCGGCCTTTCCTCTGTGTCTATCGGGGCCCACCTGACCAGCCACCACCATGTTTGCTCCAACATTGGTACATATTGGCAATTCAAATGTGGCAATGGACTACCCGCTTGACGCGCAGCCACAGTTGATCAGCAGGAGTAAATCCTTTTAATTTTGTATGGCGAAAAGCATTTAAACTTGAATTACTTGAAATAGAAAGCTCTTCCTACAAAAATATTTGGTAGGCATAATAGTGGTTGCCATTGTGCACAACCACTACCAAATATTTTTTCGATTAATGTATTCCACTTCGAGAAATGTGCCTTTAGATGCTATTCGCCATACAATATTTTTGCGATGTACTTTTAGAGGTTTTTCGCGCATAGAAGCTAGCGCCACATTGGTCGATGCGGAGAGTAGGAAAACAGCCGATGCAGATAATTAATTGTCACTGGTCTGCGGTCACTGGAGCACCACACTCTAGATTGGATTTGTTTGCGACCGTGTTGAACTTCTCTCTCAGCTCATTTCTTTAGAAGTCCTCCTTCCCAGCGACCGGAGGAGTCTCACACTATGCTAAGAACCTTCCTCGGCCCTAAAAGTACCCACATACAAAGTTTCACGCCGATCGGTTCAGTAGTTTCCGAATGCATAGCGGTCAGACAGACAGACAGACAGACAGACAGACACCCAAGCAACACACATGTTATAATAGAGTTACGACAGCGCAAGTTTTGGTTGTATAGAAGTTTATTTTACGTAATTCTAACATTGTGTTGAAATAACGTAAAATAAACTTCTATATAACCAAAACTTGCGCTGTCGTAACTTTAATATAACATGTGTGTTGCTTGGGCAGACAGACAGACAGACAGACAGACAGACAGAAATTTATTTTTATATAGGGTAAAAACACTAGACTTCGCCCCCCTAAAATTCTGCACTAATCTTCGCCACTTCATACATAAAAAACGACATTTGTATGGAGGGAGCGAAGACTAGAGCAGTGGCGAAATCTAGTGCTTTTACCCTATATAGATGGCTTTCGGATTTTGCAGTCAGACGGAAGATCAGCTTAAACGGTATTTTTTTATTCTGATCCGACGTTTCGGGCCTAATTTTTGGTCCTTGGAGCCGAATTCTTTTGATGTGCAAGACGTCGACACCGCCCGGCTCCTCGAGTTTGGCAGGGCCTGAGAAAGTGAAGGAGGGAAGATGTTTTCTTTTTTTTTCACTCATACGCCCATAAGAAACGCCGTAGCCAGAAAAAAATGTTTCCCGGTTCATCAACCTTCGTAGTCGCGAATAATGACACACCGCGTCTCCAAAGATTATTAAAATAAATTATGCTCATAGACCACCATCTTGAATTAAAAAAAAAAAAAGACACGGACAACGTCTTCAGCTTTCGACTGTACAGACTGTTTTAAACTTAACATTAGACAACGGACAACGGAGCATGCACCAGTGGAAACGGGGTAGAAACTATTCTCACGAAAAGTTTCAACGCCCGAAGCGGGAATCGAACCCTCACCCCATAGCATGGTGCGATTATAAGCTTAGTGACCTTAACCGCACGGCTACGAGGCTCCACGGATGTTTCTGGATGTTGTTCTAGTTTGTGTAAGTTTTGTATCGGAGAAGTTAAATTTGTTAGATTTCGTATATTTGCAACTCCGAAATCGTATCTGTTAAAGACAGACTTGTTAGAATCCCAAAATGGCCGACTTCGGCACCTACTCATGATTTTGAGCGCACAAATCTCTTCGTAAACGAAACCAGCGCACCTGATCTTCTTATTTTAAGTTTATTATAAGTGAGCAAGAACAGAATAATAAAATTCACTGTTGTTTGAAGCTTGTATCTTGAGATTTGTGCGTCTAAAGTTCTGATGTACGGTTGAAGCGGGATTTCAAGACGTTTGTCCTTAATCTCACCTTATTACATGTGACATGAGGGACAAAATTAATTTATATTGCATTTTGGTCCGTACGAAATGGAAATTTATTATTTTATCTTGCATCTATGATGATTAACAAATTCATAATTCCTGGTTGTAAAAACATGGCATCGCTGCATAGTACAACCAAAAATCAATGTTTATTTTTGAAAGTAATAACAAATCAACAGTTTTAGTCCGGTCAGCTTATTTCTCTGTCGCCGAAAGCATAGAGTCGGTGGTAGTAGCTGGTGTACTTGCAGCAGCAGCAGCAGCAGCGCCAGATGAAAATTTTCATCAGCAGACGTTGGCAAAAAGTTTCAGTCGGTTGGATACAGCCAGCCACCGCAAAAAGGCATGATTCATCGCTTCAGGTTCACTGCTGATGATGATTTGGTTTTTACGGTCGTTATTTATCGCAACAGTTCTGGTGAGCCAGCTTTTAGACATAATTAGTGTAATAAAAAGCAGGAATGCCGGTGCACCAAGATTTTACGAGCATCGATACTGGGCGGAATGCGTAGCTATTTGATTCTGTTTATTCATGCTGAGTAATTTTTGAAGTGATTGTAGCCAAAGTTATTAGCTCGTGAAGTGTGACGTTTCGATATTGAAATGGTCAAAGTCATCATGGCACTTAATTTTGAGGCAACGATGATTTTTATATCATTTTATTGAATGGCTTAGTTTATTTTTGCTTTTTTTTATCAGACAAAAACCATCTTTATGATTGTTATAAACTTTAAAAGACGGGCTATCGCTTCTGATTCATATGCAGAAGGTCCTGGGTTCAACCCCTGGTCCGTCCCTTTCCTCCGTCTTTGTATCTTTTTACCTCTTTATCTCTTTCTCTTCTCTACACATACAATAATTGTGTATTCATAAGATCATAGCCATCACTAGAACAGAAACGGGTTGAAAAATCTGTTTCCCTATCTTCTAACTTTACTAGCACAGTGTCAATCTATCATATTTATAACGCCTACGAGTTAGGCAATCACGCGAACTGTGCCGCAATATCTTCAGAATAATAAATGCCTTAATCTATCATCTTACGCCTGGCATCCACGCACCAATGTGTGAACCCATTGTCAAGCATATCCCACCAACACTCCGACATACGCATGAATTGTGCAGACGCATAGGTATATTCGGTCTGATGTGGATACAAATGATTGCAATCATCGCTTCCTTCCCCTTCCCCACAACCTGACGTCGCATTCGCCATTGTCGCTTAAAAAGATCACAAACGCTCACACACTGAAGATGTCTGCTAGTCCCCGGCAGAGATCTCATTGGTTCCTTGTGTGAGTGTAGCTGGTCTGGCGATACTGGAGTAGCATCCACCCACGGGCGATCAATCAAGCTCAAGCTCAAGCTTTAAGATTTTTATGAACTTTAAAATAAATGTTCTTGTGGCATGAATAACCTCAACGCACTTATCTATCTATATCTAAATAGTTAAATTTATTTACGTGTGCTCATAATGTGCACACATATGGAAGGATTCACTTTTTCACTCCGATGTATAAGCATAACTCTTTAAAGGTACTAAGATGCTTCCAGTAATTCCCAAAGTATAGAACTAACATGGGATCACTATTCAAAGATTCTCATTTAGAACGCATATTTTTTTTTAAATTTTCCGAATGTAAAATGTTGATTCTAATTAGCTTAACGTGAAACATGAAATGGAAATATTATAACAAGAATCCAGCTCACCGGCAGGCGGATGCTTTAAGGGTTGTTCATAAACCATGTAGACCAAATATTGCCCATGTCACACCCCCCTCCTTTCCCCTCGAAGACATAATAGGACAACACTAGGTTTTGGTCAGTTAGATCTTGTTCCGTAACGCAACCCGAAAAGGGTGATCTTCCCACAGAGAACAGACATCCAAGTCCAGTTCCAAAGCTGTGTAAGGAATTTAACGGCCATTTGAAATCGGCAACACAAGTGGCAATAGCGTGGCGCTGCAATCGGTTAATTTCCCATACTAATTTAATTCACCACTTGAAATGTTTCAATTCACCACTGACTGTGGCAATATGGTGTTTGGTGGCGTTAGTGTTGTCATCGTGTATTGGTTTGCAACCTTACTCAAGTAAAGATTCAAATCCTTACACAAATTTCCGAATAAAATTTGTTCTAGCCTGGATGTCTGTTCTCTGTGATCTTCCCACGTTACGGGCTCCGTTAACGATCGAATATCTTTTCAACCCCCTAAACCATTCATCCATCAGCACAGGTCGCCTGGTACCTTGGATTGGGGTCCCCTGTTTAATGAACTATTACCCCCGGAAAAACGGGACCGTAGTGCTATTCAAAAGCTAGAGTAACGTAAACTAATATTTACTGCCATTGTGCAATGAACTGAAAAATGGCAAGTATAGAAAATTGCTACGTAATGAGTTGATGGCTCCTTTATAGCCACACCCGTTATTGCTGTGCTTAACATAGGAAAAAAGCCAATCATATGCATATAACTACAAGCAGTAGCATAGAAAAGGGCCGTTCTGAGTCAATGGGTTCAAATTGGTCCCGTCTAGTATTATGTGTGGTCAATAATTAATTGCCAAAGCCGTACATCATAAACCCCAGCACGTTTTCGCAGATTGAAGAAACTGAATACCACTGGAAACCGAATATGCACGCACCACTTATGTTCGTGTCACGTGAGCCTACTACCAGAGGAGAGGCCAAGGGGCCACCGAGAGCTTTCATCATTTTCTCAAAGCTCCGGTGCGTGCGTGTGTAATAAACCTGAAACGTGAGCCAAAATAGGAGCTGACAACAACATTATCGTTTGCATCATGACGGCTGGGTGGGAACTTTAATTTATTGAGTCGGTGGCTTTCTACAAACACCACGCCTTTGTTAGAGAACACTATCCGTAACCTCTGTTTATCACGTATTGGAAATTGCCTATGCTTTAGAATCCGAGTTCATTCAGTGGTTGGTGATTGCTAATTCCATGGCACGCATAGCATAATGCATAATTCATGTGCCTGTGTTTCGTGGCTGGTAAATAAACATCATATAAAAGACATACATTTTTCATGAATAAACTTGAAGGTGGCCGACAAATTATTTAGAAATTTAAAGGTATCGGAAATCGTCAGATTGTTCATCTGATGTACAACTTTTGATGATGTGGATATTAATTAGCTGGAAGGTGGAAGCTGGTCATATTTTTCTTGTAATTATTGTATTAATTATATTTATTGTAAAAAAATCAAGGTCGCCTATTTTTCCGGAAAACTTAGGTGGAATTTTTTTGTTTTCCCTTGATACTACTTACTTTGAAAAATCATAACTCAAGAACGAGGCATCGTAGAAACGAAGTTGTCTTTAGGAAATTAAAGCATTTTTTCAGAAATTAAAAAAAAAATGAATTGGATAGTTTTCCACAAAATTTTCCACAGTTGAGAAAATTCGGTCATAACTCAGAAAAGAAAAAAAAAGTGCATTCCAAAAATTTCAGCGATCAAAGCTTCGATATCAACTTTTAAAAAAAAAATTGTTGATTTTCCACGAATTCGGGCATTGTTTTACCGGCTTTTCTTTATGAATTTTCTAAACGGTGGAAAATTTTGTGAAAAACTTCTTCCACTTCATATTCTTTTTGGACTTGATTTGGAATTTGATTTCATTTTCATTAAAAAACTTTGTTTCTACGATTTTTCAAAAAAAGGCTTACATGGCACATTTGGAATTTTTCAACAAAATTGGCCGTAACTCAAAAACGAAAAAAAGTTCATTCCAAAAAAATCAGCAATTAAAGCTTATGAAATAACCTTCTCAAAAATATTTTTTTTTGAAAATTTTCCCACGAGTTCGGACTTATTTTTTCTGGCTTTTCTTTACGAATTTTCTCAACTTTGGAAAATTTTGTGGAAAACTTTAACCAGTTCTTTTTTTTAATTTCTGAGAAGTGCTTGTTGAAATCCAGCTTCGTCACTCCCAGGTTTAATGGACGTCATACGTTCGAAGTCGACTCCGTTTGCCGCGTAGCGATAGTTGAAATGTTTTCGAGATTTGGTAAAGCTTATTACTTTACACTTCGACGCGTTCATCTCCATGCCGTTCGAAACACACCAGCTTTCTGTAGTCTCATTGTCTTGTTGTAAGGCGGCACAATCGAGAGTAGAGCTGATGACACGGTAGATCTTTAGATCATCTGCGTACAGGAGGTGGTGCGAATTCTGTCGTCGGCTCAGGTCATTAATAAAAATAATGAAGATAAGAGGACCGAGGTGGCTTCCTTGCGGTACGCCGCCAGATGGAGTTTCAAAACAAGTGGACTTATCGAATCCCAGTTTTACGTAGGCCGAACGTTCACGCAAGTATGAGCGTAGCCACTTCACCAACCAGTTTGGAAAACCAAGTCGCTCGAGTTTCTTCAACGTTAGTTAGTGGGGGAACTTATCAAAAGGGTTGGCAAAATCTACGTAGATACCGTCCACTTGACAGCGGTTTTCCATGCTAGAGTTCAGCGCACTTGCATATACCATGAGATTTATAGTAGTGGGCTTGTTCTTCACAAACCCATGTTGATATCATAGGTTTGACATCTATGTACATTTTGTCGTGCACCATTAGTTCCAATGTCTTGGTTAAGCAACAAAGAATGGAAATCGGCCTATAGTTTGAAACGTCATGAACATTTCAAGCCTTGTGGATGGGCGTGACATCAGAGAGCTTCCAGGCATCCGAAAAGACAGCTGAAGATAGCCCAATATGCAAAAGAAATGCTACATTTAAAGGGTTCCAATGTATTTCTATTGTTACACTGGCGCCCAACTGAATAGCCCACGTTCGTGTGATTATTTCCTTTTTTCGATATTAGTGCGTTTTGTTTTTTTTTTATTCTTAACCACTTAACCCTATTTTACAGCTCTTTTGTCCACTAGGACACTACCTGAGCGATTCCAATTGGCGGCTGCACTTACAGTTATTAGTTTTTGGCCTGGTGACAATTTTATTCGCGAAGTAATCTGGTAAGCGTTTGGCTTACGTAATTTAGTTAGTCTGGTGACACCAAATAAAATGATCGTCGCTGCCACCAACCGACCACTTGAAAGAATGGTAAATACGAGTGTTTAAGATTTTTTCAAGAATGGCGATTTCGATCCTTGAAAAATTCTTCCGCTGTTGCTGGTGTTGTGTTACGTTTGTAAAGTTGTTGTTGCGTATGTAAAAAAGTTTTTAGAATTTTCCCTGAATTGAAGAATTCCATGGAAAATTCTTCGATTGTTGCATGGAGTGTGTTATGTTTGCATTTAGTCGTATTTTTTGTATCGTAGGTTATACTCTGGTTTGTGAAACTGTCCCTTAATTTAATGTACATTTGTAGCGCTTCAAACATGTCATAAGCCATCCAGTACAAAACACGCAAGCCGTCCCCTAACACGGACATCAAATTGTAGACGGTCTTGTGTTGTTGCCCGAATCAGGATGCCCCTTAGGATTAGAAATTCCTAGACTAAACACAAGCTATGAAAGCAAATATCGCTGCGAACTAAAGGCAACCAGCCAGAAAAATACGAATACAGGATTGATCGATGGACCAAGAACGATAATGATACCTCGTCATCCTGGGATAGGGCACTTGCTGGCTTTTTTTAGTGTGCCCAACAGACCGATTTGATTTTGCTGTGAAACGTTTCGTAACGCGATTCTCATTACAAAGCGTTACCAGCAAAATCAAATGGTCTGTTGGGCACACAAAACAAAGCCAGCAAGTGCCCTACTGGACTACGTTAGCAGTTTGGATAACTGGGCACAATTTATGTTATGTGTTTTGTGCATTTGTAATGTTCCATTTTATTTTTCGTATCTATTTCCCAAATGTGGGGCCCGATATGGAAAATGAAATGAGCAATCGTAGGGTTCCAATTAATTTGTTACATTGGCACCCAACGTGGAGCCCAATTTCAAAAGAAAATCCTACATTTATAGGGTTCCAATGCATTTCTATTGGACCAGACATTGAACAGAGATGTCTGGTCCAGCCAATAGCCAGCAACGAGGAGACTAAACCCCCCGTACGCAGCAGTCGGCAAGTAGCATGGAAAACACCTTTCTCTCTCTTTCTACGAATGTGCACGTTAACTGCCATGGCCCCAATGAACACCGCCCCCCCCCCCTTTTGTACTATACTGTGTAAATTGTAGGTTAATAAATTAATTTATACTGTGTAAATTGTAGGTTAATAATAAATTCTCTGTATTTGTCAATTCGGTTAAGAGATTTTCTGTTTTTCCTTAAGTGTGATCTTCCCCTGGTTCGCAAGGTTTATGTTGTAGTGTGTCCACCTCGAGTAAGCTACCGCCGACCCTGAGAGGATTAGACCGTAGCTAGCCGTTTGTCACTCATCTACATCGTATTGTAGCTACAGAAGAAGTGGCGCGTGGACTCGGAGAATGGCTAGTTCAGACGCAATACAAAGGTTTAACGGGTCGGAATCGGCTGCGTAGATCATACCGGTGCCCTGCGGACAAAATCAACCCTTACAGCGATTAAGTATCAGAAGGCCGGCTCCAGGAGCACGTTATCCTCCATTTGGGGCATTTGTGCCATTACGTACGCTCGCATTTGATTTTGAATAGAGTGCCAAAGTGGAGGCGATATGCGCACACTTTACACGCGGTCAAATGGGAGCATGTATGGCCTCCATGTTTGCATCTTATTCTACAACCTATACGACTTCGTGTTGGCTGGGGTCGGTCTACTGGGTTGGATCCGAGCCTGTGGTTGGAAAGGGATTCCCGGTAAGGGCCGAGGCAAGTGGAGGCCCCACTGCAACTCCTTCTGGTGCTAGCTGATAAAACCTGAGCCTTCAGTAGGTCAAAGCGCGTTGCACGCAACTATTAGTTCTTGAAGCTTGCAGAGCAGTAGGGCGCGGACGTTGTGGTTGACCCTGTCCGCCTTCCGCGGACAAATGGTGTGGTAGGCAAAGACTACTCAGAAAACTCACTAAGCGCCAGCATGTTACCTTGGTGGACGCCCCAAAGCGCATCATAGATGTACGTTGATGCATACTACACAGCTAGTGTTTCCATAAATATAGCCAACTATTATTATTTTCAATTCCATATATGATATCCAAGACCATTTTGTGGGCTTCGTGGCTGTGCGGTTAGCGGCGTCAGTCGTTTAGGCGTATTGTGGGTGCCACGGAGTGAGGGTTCGATTCCCGCTCCAGCCGAAGGAAACTTTTCGTCAAACGAAAAATCCTCCACTGGATGTTTCGTGTTGTCCGTTGCCTAATGTTAGTGAATGTTCAGTCTGTGCAACCTCTGGTTGAAGACGGTGTAGTGTCTTTTATAGCTCTGGTGAAATTTACATGATAATTGTAGACATTTCGGCGCAGACCTATCCGATAATAAAAAAAAAAAACCACTTCCCTATTCAGGTGTCTGTTGAGTAGATTACGACCCCAGGTAGCCTTACCTTAGGCGCCGTCCACAAATTACGCCGAGCGTTACAAAAATTTTAGGGTTTTCATGCCAAAAAGCGTTATGGAGGGAGGAGGGGTTTAAAAAATGTCGATTTCAGCGTTACGTAATAAATGGGCACTGCCTTAGAGCTAATGTCGTGTGGAGAAACGGATGTGGACGGGGGAACGATTTTCGACAAATCCGATCAAAATGGACGCTTTATGGAAGACATCAGAAGAATTTTTGGGCCGCCAATCACCATTCCCTTGCACACCGCCGAAGATGGTACTAACCACCCGGCACTCAAACACTTCAAATGCATGCATGTCCTCCTCGAGCATAGTCCAAGTCTCGTGCCCGTAGAGAAACACCGGTCTTATTAGCGTTTTGTACATGGTACATTTGGTGCGAGGGTGAATCGTTTTCGACCGCAGATTTTTTTGGAGCCCATAGTAGGCCCGACTTCAATTGATGATGCGCCTTTCTTCATATTTCACGGCTAACGTTGTTGTTTGCCGGTTATAAGGTCCCGAGATAGACGAAGTCCTCCGCCACATTGAAAGTGTCCCCGTATATCGTAGCACTATTGCCTAGGCTTGCCCTGTCATTCGTGGTTCCGCCTGCCAGCATGTAAATACTTCGTTATCGACGCGTTCACCGTGAGTCCGTTTTTTACTGCTTTACGTTTAACGCGATGTACAGCATCGTTCCAAGTGTTCTAGCAATGATATCCATGTCATCCGCAAATCATACAAATTGGTTGGATTTCGTTGAAGTCGTGCCTCGGCTGTTAAGCCCGGCCCGTCGCATAACACCTTCCAGGGCGATGTTGAACAGCAGACATGAGAGTCCATCACCTTGTCGCAGTCCCCGGCAAGATTCAAACGAACTAGACAGATCACCCGAAATCCTTACGCAGTTTCTTGCACCATCCATCGTCGCTTTGATCGCTCATTAGATTAGCTTCTCGGAGAAGCCGATCTTGTACCATAATTTTCCATAGCCCTCTGTGGTCCATACTGTTGAACGCCGCCTTGAAGTCGATAAACAGGTGGTGCGTTGGGACCTGGTATTCGGTGAAAATTTTGTCCGTTGTCGAGCGGCCGTCAACGAAGCCGGCTTGATAACTTCTTATAAACTTATTAACTTTGGGTGAAAGACGACGGTAGATGATCTGGGATATCACTTTGTAGGTGGCATTCGGAATCGTGATCACTCGGAAGTTCTCGTACTCCAACTTGTCACCTTCTTGTAGATGGGGCAAATGACCCCTTCCATCCACTCCTCCGGTTGCTGTTCGGTATCCGAGATCCGGCCAACTTTTCCGGGCCATCTTGATGAGTTCCCCAGGCTTTAGGCACAGAATAGTCTAATTTAGGAGTGCAATGCTGAATAATAAAATTATTCCACCTCCACAAAACATTACACATGGGTGAGCTCACTAAATAAACGAAAGGAAAATAAACGTAGTGACAGGCTACATCTGTTGTTGTGAACATATCTTTTGTTCATTAGGAGCCCCATACCACCTAAGAGCTAATATGCACCCGCTGCGATGGTAGGCTCTTCTAACTGCGAAGCATCATGCCTTCTCACCATCTGCACAAGTTTTCTTGTTAAATCAACTAATTGAAAGCAAAGTGTGAATGAAGTGAAAATTCCTGAAGAAATTCATACATCCATAATTTACCTTCGGGCATTATTAGCATTGCGCAAGAGGGAGAGCGAGTGTAATTAAAATAGAATGTGCTGCGAAAAGCGGAACTTTTAACACAACATTTAAATTTTTTGTTTCCATTCCGTTCTTCTTTTTATTTATGCAAACACTCTGCTTCCACTTTCCTTGAGCCGCCGGCTAGAGAGGGGGCTGTAAATGCTCGCTGCTCTCCGTATCACTTTTTATCTCTATTTAAAAAGCGACCTGCGAAAATTAGTGTACTGGATGTGGGAGCCTACCACACCAAGCGACACCGCGTCCATGTTAGGTACCATCTACAAATTACGCAACGCTTTAGGGGGTGGGGAAGTAGGATCGAGCGTTCCGACCCATACAAAATTTTTAGGATTTTCAAGCGTTATGGAGGAGGTTGGGAGAGTGGGTTAACAAATGTCGACTTTAGCGTTACGTAATAAATGGATGCCGCTTTACGGGAACTTGCGAATACCCAGAGTGACAGCAGCCAGTGCTGCGATAGAAAGGACACGCTATCTCCCCGGTAAAACGTTCCTTTACGAAGGCAAGTGGTACGCCGGAATAGATACCTTTTTTACGTATGAGTACTCAGAACATGTGAAAAGACTTCTTTGTCACGTAGTCAGCGCTTGAAGAAAAGTACATTTTATGAAAAGAAGACAAACTCGAGTACGTCTAACGATATTCGTCGTCAAGATGCTGCTAAGAGCTTTTGTGAAACTTTCATTAGGTAAAAATAGGTTATACTCTCTTAAACGTTATGCTTTAATTATGGAAATCTGGTGGATTCCGCGCATTTTTGTACACGGTTGAAATATTACATAAGTTTGAGAACAATTCCTTTTAAGAGCAAGCCAATGTGAATGAACACAAAGTTTGCGTTTTACTTTATCGTCTTTTTTATGTTCTAGCATTGATAAAGGGCTGCCGTCTAGTAGCCTCCAATGAAGGGGTATTCTATTCTTTGGTTTTTGTTGAAAAATAAAAAAAACGGAGGATCCATTTTTTATCTCACTTTTGAATGCAGGAGAAAATTGTAAAAGTCCTAGCTGTTTCGGCAAACTTTGTCTCGCCAAGCTGTGGAGGTTTGACAATTTTGGGGGTCATTACAGCACAGCATTTAAGATTGGTTTTATTTCGATCGAGTAAAATTTCTTCTCGGCTTCTCGGATGAAAATCAGTATTTTTTACAATTTTCTTACTTTTTTAAATGATTTTCATAACTTTTTCTACATATAAACACAGTCGCCGTGAAGACGAATCTAGCTGTCAAAACATCAAGCTGATCGGTTCTGTTTCTTTACGGTATTCGTTCTCGTTGGGCACAAAAAGGTCCCATCAACACGCTCCACAGGCATTATTAACTCAAATGAGAGATAACCAGCCTCCTGTCACGCGGCCATGTTTTTGAGGTCAGCATCAAAATCCTGGAACGATTATTGATTGTGGCTGAATCATATCAATAACAATTATAAATTTTATGGAAACTTTATTCCCGTGACGAAGACGAGCTGATACTATTACGACTTCTTTTTTAAATAAATAATTGCGAAATTAAAAATCATGTTTTGCTTAAACTAACGATTTTAAAAGCTAAAAAAAATTGATTGTGAAAAAAGTTTCGCCGCTTTTGATTTTTGCTCCTGGAATTATGTTTGTTTACAAACTTTGCGCTGTCATGGGGAACCAAGCCGCCGAGCCGCCGCTATTGTGTTCAACGAGGCGGCTGGAAGTGGGAACCAGAGATGTTGGCTCGTTATTTTCCTGTGGGGCAGTATTGCGGTGACAGGAGGCTGGAGATAACACATTGAAGCTTTTCCGATAGTAATGAGCTACCATGCGTCTCCATCGTGGTGTTGATGGTAGACAAATGGACAATCAACATTGGTTTAAAGCGAAGACGGCTAATAATAATTATTAGTCGTCTTCGTTTAAAGACATTTGAGAGTAACATTTGTTTGTATATAAAAAAAATCCCTGAGAACTGCAGCCTTTGCTCTATGTTAAAGAAGGAAACGAAGATCGATTAGATCAAGATCACCATCCAAACTGATCTAAACACGACTTAGGCTGGGGCAGCAGGGACGGATGTCCTGGGGCCTGAACACCCCCCCCCCCCCCCCCCGCTTGCGAGTCAGCCGCATAGTTGCCGGCTAAGAATAGGACTACTAACCCCAATTCAACAATTCAAGGTGTCAAGCGACCCGTGCCGAGGAATGAGTGATCGAGGGGGTGAAAAAGATGCTCGATCTTTAACGGAGCCTGTGGGGTACCTGGGCACCCCCCACAGTAAGCTGTCCCTTACCGCGTTAATGCAGAGCTCGGGCGTGGTGGACATTCTTTCTCGTGCAACTCGTGGGAATAAGTATGAGCAAAAATTCAAAAACTAATAACTTAGGTGGAAGTAGTGGTGCGATCAACCCCTTCGCAAGAAGCGGGTTGATGAGGTCTCCGACAAGGAGAAGCGAGGAGTCAGGTGCTGGAAGCTGCTTATGTAGCTCAAACGTGGGAGCTCCTGTCCACTCCACGGCAAGCCAGCCGGTGGAGGTCATGGACGGAGCGTGGCTGCTGAGGGCCATCAGCCAAGAAGTAGGAAAAGGACGGCCCGCATTAGAGGTTGCTGAGCACCAGCTTGGCAAAATCATCGACTTTGCGACAACTAAGTCGAATATAAGCAAGGACCTGAAAACGGCCTTGCTTAGACTTAGAGTGTCTGTCGATGAAGCCAAGCAGGAGCACGCGGTCGCGTTGCTGGCTGCTGCAGCGGCGGAACCCGCATAGGAGAATGTGTCGAAGTTTACACAAACGGAGGCCTTCTCCTTCGCAGGTAGTCCGAGGAGTGTGGAAGCGAATGCTCGTGACAAACGTGACAAGCATTCGCAGAAGCGGGCGAGGCAGCCGTCAGGTGAGGAGCTGTCTGGCGGCGCCCGCAAGGCCAGGCGTATAATAACCCCGAAAGCCGGTGGTAACGCCGGAAAGTTGGACCCCAGCCAGGGTTCCCGGAAAGCTGGGAAGGGTGGGCCTGAAAAGGCTGGCCCGTCCCGGAATGATGGGAACAAGGGGTTGCGACCAATGGTGGGCCCTCAGCAGCCACAGAGCAGGGCGATCCAAGGAGAGGACCCTCCTTGGACAAAGGTAGAGCGGAAGAGGAAGAAGAAGGTGAATCCGCAGGTAGAAGTGCAGGACGCCAAGCCAAGGCGTAGGAGGGCAGGTGCCAGGCGCGAGAAAGGCGACGCTATCGTCATCAAGACGGAACAGTCCAAGTACTCGGACGTCTTGAAGACGATGCGAAGCGACGCCAAGCTTGAGGGTCTTGGAGCCGACGTACGCAGTATTAGACGTACTCGTACGGGCGAGATGATCCTGGAGCTGAAGCGCCAGAAGGAGCACAAGGGCGCCGCCTACAAAAGACTGGCAGAAGAGGTCCTTGGTGAAGGTGTGCAGGTGAGGGCTCTGACACATGAGGCGACTCTGAAGGTCAAAGACATTGACGAGATCACCGAAGTGGAAGAGCTCGTCACGGCACTGCGGCAACAGTGCGATGTGCAGGTGGCCGCCGCAGCCGTTAAGCTACGGAGAGGGCCAGCAGGGACACAGATAGCTTTGGTTCAGCTATCTGTGGCGGATGTTAAAAAGTCCGTTAAAGTAGGGAGTATTAAGGTGGGCTGGTATGTATGTATGTGAGCTTATAGCTCACTGGGGGTAATGTCAATGTATGTATGTTGAATATTTGCGTAAATAAATGTATAATGTATAAATGTATGTCACCTGACATTCCACGTGCCACCAGAGGTTTGCTTCAGGTGTCTGGAACCAGGACACAAGTCGTGGGACTGCAAAGGCCCCGACAGGCGCAAACTGTGTAGGCGATGCGGCGCTGAAGGTCATAAGGCCCAAAGCTGCACGAGTCCGCCCATCTGCATGATCTGTACCGGGAAAACCTCGAAAAACAGACATCCGATGGGTGGTCCAGGATGCCCGGCCTTTAAGAAAGCCGCAGTGAACAACAAATCACAGTGCAGGTAACGCAGCTGAACCTGAACCACTGTGATGCGGCCCAGCAACTGCTTTGTCAGGCGGTTTCTGAGTGGGAGACGGATATCGCCATCATTTCGGACCCATACCGAGTACCCGCCGGCAACGGCAACTGGGCCTCGGATGGGACCAGGAAAATGGCGGCGATATGGACGACGGTTAAATACCCCGTGCAGGAGTTGGTGTCTACTACCTACGAGGGCTTCGTGGTCGCCAAAGTAAACGGGGTCTTCTTCTGTAGCTGTTATGCGCCTCCGCGGTGGCCGATCGAGCGGTTCACGCAAATGCTGGACCGCTTAACGACCGTGCTAACAGGGCGAAGGCCGGTGGTAATAGCGGGTGACTTTAATGCCTGGGCTGTGGAATGGGGAAGCCGTTTCACGAACCAGCGGGGTCAGATCCTGCTAGAAACACTGGCCATCCTAGATGTCGACTTGGCTAACGTCGGTACCAAGAGTACCTATAGTCGAAATGGAGCGGAGTCAATTATTGACGTGACCTTTTGTAGTCCTGGCCTAACAAGTAGTCCGAACTGGAGAGTAGATGATGGCTACACTCACAGCGACCACCTGGCGGTTCGCTACAGTATCGACTACAACAACAGCAGACAGCGGATAGAAGATGAGGCGGCTAGGCCAAGGCCAAGCCCTCGTAGGTGGAAGACATCATACTTCGACGAAGAGGTATTTAGGGAAGCACTCCGCCGTGAGCGAAACTTAATCGGTTTAGACGGCGACGAGCTGGTAGCGGTGCTCTCACGTGCGTGTGATGCGACCATGCCTAGGCGAGTCCACCCTAGAAATGGGAGGCCACCGGCTTACTGGTGGACCGACGCGATTGCGGACCTGCGCCGCGCCTGCCTACGGGCTAGGCGGTGGATGCAGCGAGCACGATCAGAGGAAGAGCGAAACGAACGGCGGGTGGTGTTCGCCGCTGCAAAAGCCGCGCTCAAGACCGAGATAAGAGCAAGCAAAAAGGCCTGCTTTGAGGGTCTCTGTCAGAGTGCCAATACGAACCCGTGGGGTGACGCCTACAGGATCGTTATGGCCAAGACGAGAGGTGTGATGGCCCGGATAAAAAATTACCATTCATTACATGGTAAATATTATTAACATATGACTGGTTTTATTGTTCACAATAAAACACATAGTAGATATATTGTTACTTTTTACAATAGAATTCAATCCCATATAGTTCGTACAATAAGTGAACATTAGCTTTATTAGTGACTAATTGATTCGACTGTTTTTCAATAGTTCTATAATAATTGAAAGTTACTATCAGTAAAAATTAATTTAAGTTGTTTTTACATAGTTGCAAAAGTGCCTGCAAAGTTCTCATGGAAAATAGTTTATTTTTCAATTACACTTAAAAACAATTCGTAACAAATAAATAACAATAAATATTATTGTTGCTTGGATCATGTTTGCATAATCAAATACAAAATCACTTGACATATTTTTTTTATAGTTTTCGTTTTAAATTTGAGTTTAGTAGATGTTTCGGTTATCGAATGTTATTCGCTAAAACTTCAACGACTGACAGACGTCAAGCCGTATTGGCAGAGGAAGCTCTCAATGAATAACTGAGGAAGTACTTATAGAAAACTAGCTGAAAAGCAGGTTTTAGCCAAGAGAGGACGTTACGACAAGAAAAAGATGAACAATGATTTTTCTAATGTTTTCCAATAAATTAAAGGAATCTAGTAAATAGTAAACTACCATTGATAACAATACAAATACAATTTGTTTAATGGGGTCAATTGAACCGATGTTAAAATAAACATGCAATAAAATTTGTTGTTATGTAAACAGATTTCGCCTTTGAAAAACCAAAGAATTCATATTTCTCGGTAACATTTTTCTTCAGCATTTACAGATACTAATGGCCACATGAATTGTGAACGATTTATGGTATGGATCATACGACCTGAGGTCTGACTTGTGATATTTGGCAGTTATTTGAAAAGATTGAAGATAGATCTTATCAACAGCTGCCAAGCAATACATACCAGACAGACATCAGAGTGTTTGATTCTTATCATAAAATGTGCATATCATTCTGGCGGACGTTAGTGCTCGTAAATGCTGGATATAAATGTTAGCGGGAAATATAAATTCTATGGATTTTCAAAAGCGAAAACTGCTTACAAATAACAACATATATTATTGTATTTTTATTGTAACAACGATTCATTTGACGCCATTCAATTAATTGTATTTGTATTGTAAGAACAATGAAAAAACATTAAGATATATTGTTACCTTTTGAAAATTGCCCTAAAAATGTCTCATAAAAACACAATACATTTTATTGTTTTTCGCGAAAAAGTGTATGAAAATTTTCTCAAAATTTTATGGTTAAGATACATAACGACCACCATTTTTTATTGTAAAAGTGCCATTTACCATTCGCCGAATGGTATAGAACAATAGGGGTGATGGTGAGTGTGTTGTGTAAATTACAATATGTTTAATGGTGAATATTTTTCGAAAAAATGGTGTTGTAACAATAAAATGTATCGTATTTTTATGATACTTTTTATCAGGGGGCTCCTACAGAGCAATCTCCAGAGATGTTGGAGGGGATCATTGGAGGACTTTTTCCGCGTCATGATCCTAGTCCTTGGCCTCCTTTCATAGGACAGCCGGGGACTGGGGCTGGCGATGAGGAAAGGGTCACCGATGTGGAACTTGCGGGGATAGCTAAGTCCCTTAGCGTAGGTAAGGCCCCAGGTCCGGACGGAGTTCCGAACCTGGCCTTAAAAGTAGCTATTGCAGAAGCTCCCGAGATGTTCAGGTCTGCTATGCAGAAATGCCTGGACGAGGGAGTTTTCCCAGAAGCTTGGAAGAGGCAGAGCCTGGTACTATTGCCAAAGGCGGGGAAACCACCCGGAGACCCGTCGGCATATAGACCAATATGCTTGATTGACACGGCGGGGAAGGTGCTCGAAAAGATCATCCTCAATAGAATGTTGAGGTTCACTGAGGGTGTAAATGGTCTCTCGAGCAACCAGTATGGCTTCCGGAAGGGGAGGTCCACCGTAGACGCTATCTTGTCGGTTACAAAAACCGCCAAGAAAGCACTCGAGCCTAAGAGGAGGGGAATTCGCTTCTGCGGGGTAGTGACTCTGGATGTAAGGAATGCATTTAATAGCGCCAGTTGGGCTGCTATTGCCGATGCGCTCTTGTGTCTGGGGATACCGGAGTACTTGTACAAGATTCTCGGAAGCTACTTCCAGAATCGCGTACTAGTTTACGACACGGAGGTGGGTCGGAAGTGCTTTCACATAACCTCAGGAGTCCCGCAAGGTTCCATCCTGGGTCCGGTGTTATGGAATGTCATGTACGACGAGGTGTTGAGGTTAGAGTACTCAGTGGGAGTGGTGATAGTCGGATTTGCCGACGGTATTACGCTCGAAGTCTACGGTGAAACGATCGAGGAGGTGAAGTTGACTACCGACCACTCGATCAAGGTTGTGGAGGCGTGGATGCGTCCAGAAAACTGGAGCTGGCTCACCACAAGACAGAGGTGACGGTTGTTAACAACATGCAGTCGGCGCAGCAGACGGAGATCAGTGTAGGAGAGTGCACTATCCTGTCGAAGCGCTCTGTTAAGCACTTGGGCGTGATGATCGACGATAAGCTTACCTTCGGTAGCCACGTCGATTATGCCTGTAAAAGAGCCTCCACAGCTATTGCGGCACTGTCCCGGATGATGTCCAATAGCTCAGCGGTGTACGCCAGTGAGCGCAAGCTTCTGGCTAGTGTTGCTACGTCCATACTTAGGTATGGCGGCCCGGCGTGGGGTACCGCGCTAAGTACTGAATGCTACCGACGGAAGCTGGAAAGTACTTACAGGCTCATGTGTCTGAGGGTTGCAAGCGCGTACCGTACCGTGTCACACGACGCTCTCTGTGTCATTACTGGTATGGTGCCTATCAGCATTCTTATCAGTGAGGACATGGAGTGCTTCGAAATGCGCGGCACAAGAGGCATACGCAAGACTGTCAGGATGGCCTCTATGGTCAAGTGGCAGCGCGCGTGGGACAGTTCCACCAAAGGAAGGTGGACCCATAGGTTGATACCGAGGGTAGATAGTTGGAATAATAGGCGCCATGGGGAAGTTACATTCCACCTGACACAGGTCCTTACAGGTCATGGTTGCTTCCGACAGTATCTACACCGTTTCGGGCATGCGGATTCTCCCGAATGCCCAGTGTGCAATGGTTTAGAGGAAACGGCGGAACACGTTTTGTTCGTGTGCCCGCGTTTTCGCACAATGCGTGACCGCATGCTTGCCACATGCGGGGAGGACACAACTCCGGACAACTTGGTCCAGATAATGTGTAGGGATGAGATTAGCTGGAATGCCGTTTCAACGGCTATCACCCATATCGTCTGGGAGCTACAGAGGAGGTGGCGCGTGGACTCGGAGAATGGCTAGTCCAGATGCAGTACAAGAGGTGGTCCAGGGGTTCGAAGTCGGCTTCGTAGGTCATACCGGTGCCCTGCGGTCGAGATCGACCCTTACAGCGATTAAGTGGCCGCGGAGAGGAAGTCCCGGTAGCGGTGCTGTCGTGGCGTCGGTCTACTGGGTTGGATCCGAGCCCGCGGTTGGAAAGGGGTCCCCGGCAAGGGTCGGGGTAGGTGAGATCCTGCTGTTTGCAACCTACGGGTGCATCTGATAGGGCCTGAAGGGTAGTGATACCCTTCCTTACGGGCAGGTCAGATCGGTTTGCACGTGGGCATCAGTTCTTGATGTTCGCTCAGCAGTAGGGCGCGGGCGGGGTTGACCCTGTCCGCCTTCCGAGGACAAAGGGAGTGGCGAGGACCACTCGGGAAACTGGCTAAGCGCCAGCACGCTACCGTGATGGACTCTCCAGAGCGAGTCATCGATGTTCGTTGCTGCTAGGCTACGGCAGCTAACCTTGAGGGTGCGATATGCACTAGCCCCTCTCTGAAGCAATACCTTCTTGGTGGTTCCGGAGAGACGTAGGGTTTGGCGACCATAGGAATGTGTTTTAGTGGGTCGAGGAGAGAGTAGTCCTGGCTTCTACCGGCATTGTAGAAGACGGCCTCAACCCCACACTACCCTAACCTTCCTGTTAGGGTGTCTGATGAGCAGATTTATCCCCCTATGGTTTAAAAGGAAAAAAAAAATAAAAAAAACACAACTTAAATTAGACCGACCTTAACTCATGGATTGCCGACATTGTTATCAATTCAATCGGCCCTGAGAACCATCTCCGAAAGAGCACTTCCACAGTTATTAATTGAAGGGCTTTCTTTGTCTGTTATTGCATGAATTTGTATTATGCCTTTCAAGAAAAATCAGAATATGGCGATTATCTGCCTCTGGCTTCTGATATTAGCGCGACAGTCACTAATCATAACAGCGTCACCAGATTTAAAAGTATATAATTCCACTATATGGAGTTTGACAGCAAGAACACTCATTCCACTGAGCTACTCTTGCCGTTCGTCACAAACACATTCAAAAACATCTGTCACTTCGCGAAACCCACGTGCTTTTGTTTTTGGCGGGATCAGTTTTTCTTTTGTTTTGCCTTGCGACTGTCATGCGGCGATATGCCTTGCGAGCGTACGACCGCCGCAGGACTCTAATAAAAGATAAGCGCGACAATACATTGTGTGACAAGTACAATGATACACTATGCCCAGGGTGTCGAAAAAAGTTTCCCGCCGTCTCCGGATTGGCGATCCATAGCCTTAACCACTAGGATAACTGGAGACCCCTTCGTCTAAACCGTCAATCAGAGTGGAAGTGTCGCGATTGTGCATAATGTCCGTGTCCTTGACCTTGTGAGTTAGATTCATAAAATGTGGTGATCGTTTCTTACTTTGTTCTAGTTCATAACTAGTTCAAAGTCATAGGTTGTGCGTAGTAAGTTTGTGAGTTTTCTCAACAAGGTAACAGGTATGTGCTCAATGTGCCCATCCCGTCTTAAATTTATGTGGAATGTGTTGATCGACGGTTAAACAGCGAACGACCTTGTGGACTAGGGCAGCAGTACTCTGTTCACCACCTTCTTGATGGAAGACCCGACCCACGTCTTCTAGTCTGAAGGAAACGTTTCGTCACGTTTCAGGAGACAACACGGCGTCTACGTGCCGTCCCAAGGAGGCCAGAGTTATTCCCAACACAGATCGAAAAGATAGTATAAATTTCTGTGACATATAATGCACATGATTGGAGCGTGGGATTTCACAGAAGTTTACATGACATATCATGTATATCTCATGAAAACTGAAAACTTCCATTATATGTCATGTAATTCAAAATGACTCAGAGTTTTTACGTGACATATAACATAAATTTACATGATATATAATGGAAGCCATCATAACTGGAAGTTCACATGACTAAAATGGACTTTACATGACGTGTAAACTTCATTATTTTTATCTGTGAAGGCAGCAGTAGACCACCCTCCACCTGGATCCGCGATCACATGTTCCAAACTCGCGATTTCCCACCGCGGTTCAACCGCGCTAGGATCAAGAGCGCAGACCGACGATCAGTGAACGATCGCCGATACCCACCGTACCAGCTGCACACCAAAAACTATCGGTGAGTCCGTTTTTTTTTTTTTTGTGAAGGGCGTCCGGTGAGGGCGCCGCGGAGTGATTTTTTTGCTGACCGAAGATCAAGTAGTTTTATCAGAGTTGCCTATCCAGCCTTTGGACGCGTCCGTGAATTGTGAGGTTGGGTGCGTAATGAAGCCAAACGTGCGCACGTAGTTAGTGGACGATCCGCCCAATCCTCCTTTCTATTAGCCACCCCAAACCCACGGTGTACAACATTTAGAAGGTGATATCTTCCGGAAAACTGACAGTTTTTTGATGACGTAATTCAAATCGTTCAGAGGCAATCTAGTACTCCACATCAATTTGATCATGTGAAGAACGATTAGAATGACGTCACATGTGTACATCCAAAATGTATGTTTGCATAGGCTACTAGCCTGCCTTGTGATATTTATGCCGTGCCCAAACCATTCCTCATCACCGCTTGCCTCGTCGTGGGAAACCTGATCATGATGATTATGACAGTTCGTGGATAAAGTGTTCCTGACGCCTCAGCTAATTTGACAGTTGAGCTCGCCGCTCATAATTACAGGCCATTCGGTAATCTATTTATTTGTTGAACAGATTACCGATATTTAGTTCGACTGTTGAGACTTCGATAAGCAATTTACAGACTTCCGTCACTTTTACTAAGCGTGAGTTGTGCATTAAAGCTTTATCAGTAACATAGACTACATTCCACAAACGCTTGTTTAAATTAGGCATGATTCACTATGTCGATATTGTACCCAAACTACATAGTGTCCTGGAGGTCATTTATATTCAATGGAATGTCCAACAAGCACATTATCGAGTTGCTCGTAATATTTCGAGATCTAATGAACATCTACATGAAGGAATTTCTTGGGTAGAGTGAACAGAAATGATGGTAGATCCTGTAGATCTTAAAATGTGTAGTACCAAGAAGTTTCTACAGGGTGCGGCAGGAAAAGAAAGACGAAATGTTCAAAGCGCTGTTACAGGCTAAATATGGGGTATGTATGACTATTTTTTTTCATGACAATGAATCAGTCAATGCCTTTTTTTTTATTCTTAATCACTTAACCTAATTTTTACAGCTCTATAGTCCACTGGGGCACTACGTGAGCAATTTAAATTGACAGCTGCACTTACATTTTGTACAGCGCCTACTTTATCGAACTGGTTGCCTTTCTGCTGCTTTCACCTTTTCTACTTTATACCTAGTAGAATGATGAGCACAAGGATGATGATGGATGGCCGTTGTTCCTTTCCAGTCCGATTGGGGGTCCAATATGAGTAGCCAATTCGCCAATGTCCAGGTATCCGGGTTCGTTTTGAGCCATGGGGCTCAGAAGAGGGTCAGTGTCAGTTGCTCTCGGGGGAAAAGCAACTGACGAAAAATTGCAAGTGCCGGGGCTGGGAATCAAACCCATGACCATCCGCGTATGAAGCGAACGTGTGACCAACTACGCCACGGGCCCCGGCTGTGTCAATGCCTTTATCCTAGCAATATAAAATAAAAAGAAATATAGGAATTATAGAAATATAGAAATTTGATTTTAAACTTGTGATTATGGAAGCCGGAAAAGTGAGTATCCTTAAACTGCGCGCCTGATTGTCATACGACAAAATGACTACTACTAAAATTGGTAACCATAATTCCATGAAAGCCATATCAATTCAGAGCCATGTAGTTTCATATACTAGTTGAAATAAGTACATAGATTAGATGACAAAATTAAATTATTTATTAACACTGCTTATACCAACAGGGTTTTTGTAACGTAAAGTACCGACAGGCAAAAAAACGTGGAACTAATTTTTTTGCACATCCATATCTCAGCAGTTAGTGAACCAAATTTCAATCTTTTTGCGTTAACGGAATCCCACACTATCCTAGAGAGGTGTAGTGAAAGCCGATTGGAATTTCATGCAGCTTCCGGTGAGAACCAGGCGAAAACATTAGTTCCACATTTTTAACTTCTTCCGGTTCCGTTTTGTTCCCGGATTGGTTGTGAGTACCAAGTCTTTGTAGCGAGTTCTTTCGGAACCTCGACAAGATAGCAACATTCTGTCTTCGGCAAAGTTGTTCAGAACAACAACCACTTCCTGGTGATGGATTTTATAGTTCCGAATTTCACCACCATGTGGCGCTAGTGTACATAGTGACTTCCGGTGCGACTTATATAGCACGAGATTGAAGCCAGATAGGAAGATGCGATCTTCGGCAAAGTTGTTCAGGGCTACGAGTACTTCCAGCTCATGAAGCGCATAGTTCGGAATTTGACCACCACGTGGCGCTAGTGTACGTGGCTACTTCCGGTATGGCTTTGGAGGGATATAGCACGAGATTGGAGCCAGATAGAAAGATGGGATCTTCGGCAAAGTTGTTCAGGACTACGAGTACTTCCAAGTCATGAAGAGCATAGTTCAGAATTTCACCACAACGTGGCGCTAGTGCACATAGTGACTTCCGGTACGACTTTGGTGGGATATAGCACGAGACTGGAGCCAGATAGGGAGGTGCGATCTTCGGCAAAGTTGTTCAGGGCTACGAATACTTCCAGGTCATGAAGAGCACAGTTCGGAATTTGACCACCACGTGGCGCTAGTGTACGTGGCTACTTCCGGTATGACTTTGAAGGGATATAGCACGAGGTTGAAGCCAGATAGGAAGATGCGATCTTCGGCAAAGTTGTTCAGGACTACGAGTACTTCCAGGTCATGAAGAGCATAGTTTAAAATTTCACCACCACGTGGCGCTAGTGTACATAGTGACTTCCGGTACGACTTTGGTAGGATATATCACGAGATTGAAGCCAGATAGTGAGGTGCGATCTTCGGCAAAGTTGTTCAGGACAACGAGTACGTCCAGGTCATGAACAGCATAGTTCAAAATTTCACCACCACGTGGCGCTAGTGTACATAATGAATTCCGGTACGACTTTGGTGGGATATAGCACGAGACTGAAGCCAGATAGGGAGGTGCGATCTTCGGCAAAGTTGTTCAGGACTATGAGTGCTTCCAGGTCATGAAGAGCATATTTCAGAATTTCGCCACTACGTGGCGCTAGTGTACGTGGCTATTTCCGGTATGACTTTGGAAGGATATAGCACGAGGGTGAAGCCAGATAGGAAGATGCGATCTTCGGCAAAGTTGTTCAGGACGACGAGTACTTCCAGGTAATGAAGAGCATAGTTCAAAATTTCACCACCACGTGGCGCTAGTGTACATAGTGACTTCCGGCACGACTTTGGTGGGATATAGCACGAGACTGAAGCCAGATAGGGAGGTGCGATCTTCGGCAAAGTTGTTCAGGACTATGAGTGCTTCCAGGTCAGCAAGAGCATATTTCGGAATTTCACCACCACGTGGCGCTAGTGTACGTGGCTACTTCCGGTATGACTTTGGAGGGATATAGCACGAGGTTGAAGCCAGATAGGAAGATGCGATCTTCTGCAAAGTTGTTCAGGACGACGAGTACTTCCAGGTCATGAAGAGCATAGTTCAAAATTTCACCATTACGTGGCGCTAGTGTACGTAGTGACTTCCGGTACGACTTTGGTGGGATATAGCACGAGATTAAAGCCAGATAGGGAGGTGCGATCTTCGGCAAAGTTGTTCAGGACTACGAGTATTATTAGGTGATAAAAAACATATTTCGGAATTTCACCCCCATGTGGCGCTAGTGTACATAGTGACTTCCGGTACGACTTTAGTAAGATAAATCACAAGATTAAAGCCAGATAGGAAAGTACGATGTTCGACAAAAATGTTCAGGATTACGATTACTTCCAGGTCATGAAGAGCATAGATCAAAATTTCACCACCACGTAGCGCTAGTGTACATAGCTACTTCCGGTACGACTTTGGTGGGATATAGCAAGAGATTGAAGCCAGATAGAAAGATGTGGTCTTCGGCAAAGTTGTTCAGGACTGCGAGTATTTCCAGGTCATGAAGAGCATAGTTCAGAATTTTACTACCACGTGGCGCTAGTGTACATAGTGACTTCCGGTACGACTTTGGAGGGATATATCACGAGATTTAAGCCAGATAGGAAGGTACCATCTTCGACAAAGTTGTTCAGGACTACGAGTACTTCCAGGTCATGAAGAGCACAGTTTCGAATTTCACCACCACGTGCCACTAGTGTACATAGTTACTTCCGGTACGACTTTGGTGGGATATAGCACGAAATTGAAGCCAGATAAGAAGGAACGATCTTCGACATAGTTGTTCAGGACTGCGAGTACTTCCAGGTCATGAAGAGCATAGTTCGGAATTTCACCACCACGTGGCGCTAGTGCTAGTGCAATATATCACAAGATTGAAGCTAGATAGGAAGGTACGATCTTCGACAAAAATGTTCAGGATTACTATTACTTCCAGGTCATGAAGAGCGTAGTTCAATATTTCACCAGCACGTGGCGCTAGTGTACTTAGCTACTTCCGGTACGACCTTGGTGGGATATAGCACGAGATTGAAGGCAGATAGGAAGATGCGATCTTCGGCAAAGTTGTTCAGGACTACGAGTACTTCCAGCTCATGAAGCGCATAGTTCAGAATTTCACTACCACGCGGCGCTAGTGTACATAGTTACTTCCGGTACGACTTTGGTGAGATGTATCACGTGATATAAGCCAGATAGCAAGGTACCATCTTCGACAAAGTTGTTCAGGACTACAGGTACTTCCAGGTCATGAAGAGCATAGTTCCGAATTTCATCACCCCGTGTCACTTGTGTACATAGCTAGTTCCGGTATGAATTTGGTGGGATATAGCACGAGATTGAAGCCAGATAGAAAGATGCGATCTTTGGTAAAGTTGTTCAGAACTACGAGTACTTCCAGGTCATGAAGAGCATGGTTCAGAATTTCACAACAACGTGGCGCTAGTGTACATAGTGACTTCCGGTAGGTTTTTGGTGGGATATAGCACGAGATTTAAGCCAGACAGAAAGGTGCGATGTTCGGCAAAGTTGTTCAGAACTGTGAGTACTTCCAGGTAATGAAGAGCATAGTTCCGACTAACACCACCACGTGGCGCTATATTATTACAGTCGAACCTCCATGAGTCGATGTTCCTTGACTCGATATCGACTCATGGAGGTATTTTTTTCCATACTGAAAAAAAAAATTCTGGTTTGCTATGATGGTCCCCCCAAAAAGCTTTCCAAAAGATTTTTGTTCCACTACTCGATATTTCCTTGAGTCGATGGTCCCTTCAATATCGACTCATGGAGGTTTTACTGTAGAATGAAGTCAGATAGGAAGGTGTGATCTACGGAAATGTTGTTCATGACTACGAGTACTTCCAGTTCATGAAGAACATAGTTCCGAATTCCACCACCACGTGATGCTAGTGTACATAGTGACTTCCGATACGTTTTCAGTTCCGATACGTTTTCAGTGAGATGTATCGCAAGATTGAAGCCAGATAGAAAGGTACGAGTCTAGCTCCCACGTTCAAGGATCAAGGAGCAATGATCATTTCAGGACCACTTGGAGAATATTCCCTAAGAATATGTACAGAAATACTTTCCGCGAATGCCCAAGTCGTTTCTCTAAGAGATTCAGTTCTAGTAGCATTAAGGCTTTAGTATAACTATCGCAAAAGCTTTGATCTCATGGCAGACTTTGTAAACTTCAGAAAGATGTTCTCATAATGATGATTCACACAAGTTTTAGCAAAGATATTCAAATAAATTTCTGGCTCCAACTTCATATTTATTATCCTGAATAATTTATCAAAACCATGACCATCCGCAAATAAAAAAGGACATGCGATCAACAGCGCCACGGGCTCGGGCAATCTGGAGAGAAATTTCCGAATAAATCACTGCATCAATTTCTGAAGGAATCTTTCGAGGAGTTCGCGAACGAACTCAATCATAATGAATCTCTGAAAGATCTTCTAAAATATATCAGAAAAGAATCGCTGAAAGAAGCTCCGGAGTGATTTGAAATGAAATCGCTGAAGTTTTCAAGCTCCGGAGGAATTTCTGAAGAAATCCTTGGGGAAAGAAAGCGTTAGAAGATGGGTTCATGAAGGAAAATACAAACGGGCATCTAGAGAAACTCCAGAATCCCTGTTAAAAATTCCCTGTAGAAAAGATAAAAGTATGCTTGGGTGAATTTTTGAAGATATTTTTGGAAAATCCCCTGAATCCCTGGAAAGATTTGCAAAACAATACCCAAGGATCCCAAATGGAATCACCCAGATGATTTCTCGGAAGAAACCTTGGAAATAGTTCAGAAAGGACCGCTAAAGAAATTTCCAAAATATCACTAGAGGAATCCCGATAGAATTCCTGGAAGAATTTGGCCAAGAAATCGCAGGAGAATGGATATTCGAAGGAATCTTGGGAGGCATTTCCGAAGCAATCTCTAAAAAATCCCAAAGAATTCATGGTGAAATTTCGAAGAATTTTTCGAATAGCTGTAAAAATCTTTGTATGAATTATTCAACTATTTCTTGAAGAATTCCTGGAAGAATATTTCAAAAAATTCCAGAACTGTATACTATCAAAACGTGGTGGTGAAATTCCAAACCCGGTAGTGCTCGTAGTCCTGAACAATTTTGCCTTCCCATCAGACTTGAAGATCGTGCAATACCTCATCAAATTCGTACCGGAGATTGGTATGTACACTAGCGCCACGTGGTGGTGACGTTCGGAACTGGAAGTACTTGTAGCCCTGAACAACTTTGCCGAAGATCGCATCTTCCTATCTGGCTTCAATCTCGTGCTATATCCCACCAAAGTCGTACCGGAAGTGACTATGTACACTAGCGCCACGTACTGTTGAAATTTTAAACTTTGCTCTTGATGACTTGGAAGTACTCGCAGTACTGAACAACTTTGCCGAAGATCGCATCTTCCTATCTGGCTTTTATCTCGTGCTATATCAAACCAAAGTCGTACCGGAAGTCACTATGTACACTAGCGCCGCGTGGTGGTGAAATTTTAAACTATGCTCTTCATGACCTGCAAGTACTCGTAGTACTGAACAACTTTGCCGAAGATCGCATCTTTTTATCTGGGCCCAATATCGTGCTATATCCCTCCAAAGTCATACCGGAAGTAGCCACGTACACTAGCGCCTCGTGGTGGTGAAATTCCGAACTATGCGCTTCATGAGCTGGAAGTACTCGTAGCCCTGAACAACTTTGCCGAAGATCGCATCTTCCTATCTGGCTTCAATCTCGTGCTATATCCCACCAAAGTCGTACCGGAAGTCACTGTGTAAACTAGCGCCACGTGGTGGTGAAATTCCGAACTATGCGCTTCATGAGCTGGAAGTACTCGTAGCCCTGAACGACTTTGCCGAAGATCGCATCTTCCTATCTGGCTTCAATCTCGTGCTATATCAAACCAAAGTCGTACCGGAAGTCACTATGTACACTAGCGCCGCGTGGTGGTGAAATTTTAAACTATGCTCTTCATGACCTGGAAGTACTCGTAGTACTGAACAACTTTGCCGAAGATCGCATCTTCCTATCTGGCTTCAATCTCGTGCTATATCCCTCCAAAGACATACCGGAAGTAGCTATGTACACTAGCGCCACGTGGTGGTGACATTCTGAACTATGCTCTTCATGACTTGGAAGTACGCGTAGTCCTGAACAACTTTGCCGAAGATCCCATCTTTCTATCTGGCTCCAATCTCGTGCTATATCCCTCCAAAGCCATACCGGAAGTAGCCACGTACACTAGCGCCTCGTGGTGGTGAAATTCCGAACTATGCGCTTCATGAGCTGGAAGTACTCGTAGCCCTGAACAACTTTGCCGAAGATCGCATCTTCCTATCTGGCTTCAATCTCGTGCTATATCCCACCAAAGTCGTACCGGAAGTCACTATGTACACTAGCGCCACATGGTGGTGAAATTCGGAACTATGAAATCCATCACCAGGAAGTGGTTGTTGTTCTGAACAACTTTGCCGAAGACAGAATGTTGCTATCTTGTCGAGGTTCAGAAAGAACTCGCTACAAAGACATGGTACTCACAACCAATCCGGGAACAAAACGGAACCGGAAGAAGTTAAAAATGTGGAACTAATGTTTTCGCCTGGTTCTCACCGGAAGCTGCATGAAATTCCAATCGGCTTTCACTACACCTCTCTAGGATAGTATAGGATTCCGTTAACACAAAAAGATTGAAATTTGGTTCACTAACTGCTGAGATATGGATGTGCAAAAAAACAGTTCCACGTTTTTTTGCCTGTCGGTACTTAGCGTGTTAAATAAAAAAAAAAAAAAGACAATCACAAAACTCATGCCCCACTCGAACATTTGCCCCACCTTACTCTATGAGGCAAAAATTCGCACGTTATTACTGTATCTACAAAAAAACTCAAAAAAATCTAGTACTACGTTTTGAAGGTAACATGATAGGAGCTGTTTTACGAAGAAAAACGATATTACTTTATTTTCGTTTAATAATTATTTGGATAGGCTGTTAGGTGCGAACTTTTACCCCGCAATACTCTATTGCTCCATCAAAAGGGGGAGGCTGCAAAGGGGAGGAGATCCCACAATTATTCCCATCCCAAATCCAGAGTAAAATGTTTGAAAACAAAAAAGATATTGCAATTATTTCAAATAATGATCGTCCCAGGTTTTTACGGGTTAAAGAAGTGGCACTCCTATACGCTTGAGAATCAATGGATACTAGCATGCTAAACATTTTTTGTAAAGAAATTCCAAAGAAATGACAAAACATCACATTTACGCCAATCCGAAACCATTTCGTAGCATCAAACTTTTCAAAAGAACGATAGCAAATCCATTTATCTGCAATCCAAAATCAAGCTAAATTCAATAGATTTCAAACGATACTGAATCATGTACACTTGCGTTGGCATCTCATTCTAAAATCTTGGCAAGTGACATGAAAACAAACATAAAACAACCGAAAATAAACTAGCACTTACCTGTGCGAAAAATACTGAGTCCTCGAAGAAGTGGAGCCCTCCGATGATGGTGGGAATCACGCGTATGGAAGCGGTAACAGTTTCAGCAAAAAAAATCAAATTGACAAAATTGAATTTACGACATTCTTAGCACGCCTGGCGCCGATTGCGTACACTGATATTGTTCACTGTTGCTGGTTTCTCCTCGTTTCCTCCTGTTGCAATATGATAAATTTATTTTCGCTTACGCCTATGAAATTTTGATCATGTCGCAAGAGGCGCTCCGGTCTTTTTGCAAGCGCGATGCCGCCTACCTCAGGCACTGATGAAAGATTTGCGATTTGCAATGTCGATGATGTAACACACGCACAGACGACGATTTAGGAGCAACAACAAACCATGCGGAAAATTTCTTTTTATCGCCCTGAAGTACCTACACAGGAACAATCACTCTTTGCCAGCAACGGCAAACACACCGCATTAGAACGTGCTCAAATTTCTTTCTCTTCCACTTGACAAACTTCCGATCCACGAGCTGTCACCGACTAGAGATGCTTCCTCCCGCTTCCGGAACCTTCCGAGCACATCAAAACATACCCCGAGTACGCGGCGGAAGCAGATTACAGAGAAATTCAAAATTATGTATAATCCTCCTATCACATCAATATCGACAGTTTTCTCTTCTCTTCTGCATCTCATGAATTATAATGACGACGCTTATCCTGCCTGGTAGATCTATCGCACCATCATCATTGACATAAAATTACATTACATTCCTCTAGTTCGTTTTCGCAAATCTGCAACGAGAAAGAAAAACGCAAGAGGAAAAATGAGTCACACAAAGGCTATATTAATTTTCAAAGTAAATTGAGTTTCGATAAGAATTGCTGCCTTCGCCGTCGCACAGTGGTGGCCATACAGCAGAAATTAGGCACTTCCATGGAATTATGGAGCATGGCTTCTGTAGATTGCTTTGCTTTTTTTTCTTGGAATCTGTTCAGTACATTAGCTTCTTCAGCTCTGAAACAGTATTTGAAGATTGAACTGCATCAAAATATATCAAACAAAAATGAACTATTGGTCTGTCTCAATTTTGGGCGCAATCCGAATTCGGGCTTACATTTGATCCAGCATGTCACACTTTTGGGATTTTCGACCGCAGGTTTTTGTGGAGTTCATAGTTCAAGGTGTTTTTAAGGACTTACTTGCTTTACTTACCTTGGACGGAATCCTCCACAACTTCGAAAGTATCCCCATCTATCGTTACACTACTGACCTTTGCTGCTTCACGATTCAGGCGGGTGCCCAGCTAACACAAAGTCTTATATGATGTTGAATAGGATGCTATGGTGGAGGCCATATGCGTACCTGTTTCCATTTAACCGCGTGTAAAGTGTGCGTGGCACGGTAAAGACTGGGTATGCTGCGCAATTCAGATCCCATTGTGATCAACTAGCTTCTGCCCAGCAACTCCTATCCCTACCTCCACGCGGTACCGGCCGGAAACTATGAGCAACCTTAGGGAAGATCGGGTAACCAACCCCGGTGGAACCTTTGGTCGTAGGCTGACAGGGAAGGGGGGGGTTTGCTTCGGCAAACCTGAGCGTCTGTTCTCCAGGAGGAGCGGCTCACAACAGCGTCTGATCCCCATGTTAGGGGTGGCTGATCTACGTCCGAGTGCCAGGGAAGGACTCTAAGCTCAACTGTGCACTATGGTCCTCCGGAAAGTAGGGGGTTGGTGTCAGGCCCTACGAGTCAGCCCTAAAAAAACATTGTAGCGGAAAATCAGCAACAGAATAATACGAACCGAGACCAACGGCAACGACCCCAGCGAACAAAAAGGACTTGCGATTGGAAACTCGGTACGTGGAACTGCCGATCTCTCAACTTCATTGGGAGCACCCGCATACTCGCCGATCTACTGAAGGACCGCGGGTTCGGCATCGTAGCGCTGCAGGAGGTGTGTTGGACAGGATCCATGGTGTGAACGTTTAGAGGTAATTATACCATCTACCAGAGCTGCGGCAACACACGCGAGCTGGGAACAGCTTTCATAGTGATGGGTGATATGCAGAGGCGCGTAATCGGTTGGTGGCCGATCGACGAAAGAATGTGCAGGTTGAGGATCAAAGGCCGATTATTCAACTTCAGCATAATAAACGTGCACAGCCCACACTCCGGAAGTACTGATGATGACAAGGACGCATTTTACGCGCAGCTCAAACGCGAGTACGATCGCTGCCCAAGCCACGACGTCAAGATCATCATAGGAGATTTGAACGCTCAGGTAGGCCAGGAGGAGGAATTCAGACCGACGATTGGTAAGTTCAGCGCCCACCAGCAGACGAACGAAAACGGCCTTCGACTCACTGATTTCGCCGCCTCCAAAAATATGGCCATACGTAGCACCTTTTTCCAACTCAGCCTCCATTATCGTTACACCTGAAGATCACCACAGCAAACGGAATCTCAAATCGACCACGTTCTGATTGACGGACGGCACTTCTCCGACATTATCGACGTCAGGACCTATCGTGGCGCCAACATCGACTCCGACCACTATCTGGTGATGGTTAAACTGCGCCCAAAACTCTCCGTCATCAGCAATGTACGGTACCGGCGACCGCCATGGTGCAACCTAGAGCGACTGAAGCAATCGGATGTCGCCTCAGCATACACGCAGAATCTCGAAGCCGCGTTGCCAGACGAGGGCGAGCTCGATGAGGCCCCTCTAGAGGACTGCTGGAGTACAGTGAAAGCAGCCATCAACGACGCAGCCGAGAGCACCATCGGGAACGTGGAACGGAATCGACGGAACGAATTGTTCGACGAAGAATGCAGAACGGTTTTGGAGGAGAAGAACGCAGCGAGGGCGGTAATGCTGCAGCAAGGGACTTGACAGAACGTGGAACGTTACGCACAGAAGCGGAAACAGCAGACCCGCCTCTTTCGGGAGAAAAAGCGCCGGCTGGAAGAAGCGGAGTGTGAAGAAATGGAACTGCTGTGCCGTTCCCAAGAAACACGGAAGTTCTATCAGAAGCTCAACGCATCCCGCAACGGCTTCGTGCCGCGAGCCGAAATATGCAGGGATAAAGACGGAGGCCTTTTGACGGACGGACGTGAGGTGATCGAAAGGTGGAAGCAGCACTTCGATCAGCACCTGAACGGCGTGGAGAACGTAGGCATGGGAGCCCACGGCAACGGAAGAAACGACGACGCCAGTGCATCGGAGGACGAAAATGAACCAACTCCCACGCTGAGGGAAGTTAAGGATGCCATTCACCAGCTCAAAACCAACAAAGCAGCTGGTAAGGATGCTATCGCAGCTGAACTCATCAAGATGGGCCCAGAAAAGTTGGCCACCTGTCTGCATCGGCTGATAGTCAGAATCTGGGAAACCGAACAGCTACCGGAGGAGTGGAAGGAAGGGGTAATCTGCCCCATTCACAAGAAAGGCGACCATTTGGAATGTGAGAACTTCAGGGCGATCACTATTTTGAATGCTGCCTACAAAGTGCTATCCCAGATCATCTTCCGTCGTCTGTCACCTAAAACGAATGAGTTCGTGGGAAGTTATCAGGCTGGCTTCATCGACGGCCGGTCGACAACGGACCAGATCTTTACCGTACGGCAAATCCTCCAGAAATGCCGTGAATACCAGGTCCCAACGCATCACCTGTTCATCGACTTCAAAGCGGCATACGACAGTATCGACCGCGCAGAGCTATGGAGAATCATGGACGAAAACGGCTTTCCTGGGAAGCTGACTAGACTGATTAAAGCAACGAAGGACGGTGTGCAAAACTGCGTAAGGGTTTCGGGTGAACTATCTAATTCATTCGAATCTCGCCGGGGACTGCGACAAGGTAACGGACTCTCATGCCTACTCTTCAACATCGCTCTGGAAGGTGTGATGCGACGAGCCAGGCTCAACAGCCGGGGAACGATTTTCACAAAATCCGGTCAATTTGTGTGCTTTGCGGACGACATGGACATTATCGCTAAAACATTTGGAACGGTGGTAGAGCTGAACACCCGCCTGAAACGGAAGCAGCAAAGGTCGGACTGGCGGTGAATGCCTCAAAAACCAAAGTACATGCTGGTAGGCGGAACCGAAAACGACCGGATCCGTCTGGGTAGTAATGTTACGATAGACGGGGATACTTTCGAGGTGGTGGAGGAATTCGTCTACCTCGGATCCTTACTGACGGCTGACAACAACGTGAGCCGTGAAATTCGGAGGCGCATCATCAGCGGAAGTCGGGCCTACTACGGGCTGCAGAAGAAACTGCGGTCGAAAAAGATTCACCCACGCACCAAATGCACCATGTACAAAACGCTAATAAGACCGGTGATCCTCTACGGGCACGAGACATGGACCATGCTCGAGGAGGACCTACAAGCACTCGGAGTTTTCGAGCGACGCATGCTAAGAACGATCTACGGCGGTGTGCAGGAGAACAGTGTGTGGCGGAGAAGGATGAACCACGAGCTCGCTGCACTCTATGGTGAACCCAGCATCCAGAAGGTTGCAAAAGCCGGAAGGATACGGTGGGCAGGGCATGTTTCAAGAATGCCGGACAACAACCCTGCAAAGCTGGTGTTTGCAACTAATCCGGTTGGCACAAGAAGGCGTGGAGCGCAGAGAGCACGATGGGCGGACCAGGTGGAGCGTGACTTGGCGAGCATTATTGGGCGCGACCGAGGATGGAGAGCGGCAGCCACAAACCGAGTATTGTGGCGTACTATTGTTGATTATGTCTTGCCTTAATGATGTTGAACAAATAAATGTGTGTATGTAAAGTGTGCGTATATCGCCTCCACTTTTGCTCCTATCCAACATCATATGCGATCGTGTGTTGACTGGGTGTGCTGTTCTGCTACCGTTCCAAATACTCGAGCAATTATATCCGATCCATGTTAGCCACAAAACAGACAAATTGACAGAAATCCGTCAAAATCGTGCCCTGGCCCGTTGCGTTACACCATCCAGGGTGATGTTGAACAGCTGCCAGAAGAATCCATCTTTTTATTGTAGTCACGTCCATAACACTAGTTTACAAAATAAAACGAAAGTCGTGAACTTCTCTCAACGACCAACATTTTGGAAGCATAAATTAGCGCTAATTTCGAAACCGTGCTTCAAATAATTTTAAGTAGAACAGTTTTTTAGTTTTAGCTCAATATCGAGATTTACAACTTTTTAAAATATGGAATATACTAGAAAACAAATATCTTGCGTTTCGTTTGACCAATTTTTAATATTTTTCCAAAAATAAAGCTGAATATAATACCATTCGAACATATGAATGCAGGTTTTGCGTCAGATTGATGAAATTCAAGATATTGGCGAGTTTTAGGGACGATCTCCTCAATTGTTTGCGAAATTTCCAAAAAATATTTGAAAAAAAATTTTTCAATAAGAAAAAAAACTACTCCTTCACGTTTTTGAACTCGGGGCATGATTTTACATAAAAAATGATCATCAGCTTACCGAGTTCAAAAATGCTGTAAACTAGTGTAATTGTTCGGACAAACGCCGATTTTCAAACAAGGTAACCAACTTTGAATTGCTGTGGTGACTATGGTTTGCTTTGGTGGAATGAGCTCAAATTCTGACACAGAACTACAAATATTCTACATTTTGCGTATACGTAGTTCAAAATGTTTTCGTTCATAGGTATGGGCGTAACAAGGCATTAAAAATGTGCAAAAGTGATCGGATTTGCGGTTTGATTTACACATGTGCCGCTATCACGCCCAGACGTATAAACGAAAACATGTTATACTTCATACACGCATAATTTCGCCCAATGGTAGTTCTGTGTCAAAATTTGAGCTCATTCCACCCTTTTCCACCAAACCAAACCATAGTTATATCATCTCAAAGTGGTCTCCAGTTGGCCTTATAGATAAGGCAATGAATTGCCAATCTGGAGATTCGCGTTCCGGTCGGGAACTTTTCTCGACATCCCTGGGCATAGTGTATCATTATACTTTCTTCGCCTCACAATGTACAAATTTAGTTGAGCCGTGCGGTTAGGGTCACCAAGCTTATAATCGCACCATGATATGGGGTGAGGGTTCGATTCCCGCTGCAGGCGTTGAAACTTTTCGTGAGAATAGTTTCTTCCCCGTTTCCACTGGTGCATGCTCCGTTGTCCGTTGTCTAATGTTAAGTTCAAAACAGTCTGTACAGCCGAAAGCTGAAGACGTTGTCCGTGTCTTTTTTTTTACGCAATGACAGGCAAAGGAAGCCCTTCAATTAGTAACTGTGGAAGTGCTCAAAGAACACTAAGCTGAAGAGAGGCAGGGCAAAATGCAATGGGAATGTAGAGCCAAATAGAAGAAGAAGCACCTCAAAGTTGCCCAAAATTATACATATTTTCGTGTCTCAATCACGTTACGTCAATCTTCTCCTGTATCCGGTTAAGGCGAAACTGGAAGCATTTTCTCATTTTTTCGGTTTTTGATTTTTTATTAAATAACGAAGCAATATTTTCAAAATTTTGTTCAAAAATGGTTTCTGCAAAAATGAAAAACATTTTCCACTACAAAAAAAAATCAGAAGATACCTTGATCCATACATGTGCACGAAACCCGATTTTATAAATATTGCTTCGTTATTCAATAAAAAAATCAAAAACCAAAAAGTGAGGAAATGCTTCCAGTTTCGCCTTAAGGATTACTTTTCAGAGGACTTTGAGAAAGATACACAGCAACATAATACCCCGCCAATTATCGCATGCAGTCAGATCGACCTTTTTGTGCACTTTTACTAAGACGCCTTGCATACAGTCGACCGGAAATATCGCGGTTTCTCATGTGTTGCAAAATTATTGATGCAGTAGTTGTGTAGATACTACGAGGTCAGCTTTAACCGTTATGTGTCCGACAAACTTTTTGCTTTTTTCTACACCGTACTTTTTAAATGGGCGCTGGGTACCCGGGTACCCTGTCGGCCACATAAGGGTTAAGCATCATGCGATTGAGCCCCGGGTCCCTGTTCGATTTCATGCTACGGATGGCTGTTTCTATCTTTTGCAATGATGGAGCTTCGGTGTTGACACGAGTAAACCCTTCGCGAGTCATGCTGAGATGTTGTTGGCATGCCCTCAAGAGCCAAACAACGCTGACGGGCTACTGTTTGGCTCCTTGTTTTTTCGCTCGTTCTATCGCGGTTTTGGCGTTTCTTCGCTGCTCTATCTTCCTCTAGGTATCTAGGTATATGTGGTCTACTGCTCTCTCAGGGTGCGCAACTCACCCACATTATTCTTTCTGGTGGTGAATAAGGCGTTCTTGATGGTGCTCTGTTACGCTTCCACCTTCCGCAGCACAGTTCTCTAGCTCCTCGACGAAGGACCTTTTCGTCGCAGCGTCTTCAAGTCGGCGTGTGTTAAACGGCGCCCGATTTTCTTCTCCTGTCGATGAATCCTCTCAATGCGCATCCGGTCTCGCCGATTGATCGGACGCAATGTCGGCTCTACGTTTGTTCCGTACACCAAGAAAGGCTCCGTCTCCATATATGTACGGCTGACGCAGATGTGGTAGATTTGATTTTCCTTGACGCCATGCAGAGATTACATTTCATCGAAGCGATTCAGTTTAACGACCACACTGAGGCTGTTGCATTCTTCATCACACCGTGATGTCAGTTTCTGTCATCTTTGGTGATGAGTCGACAAAGCGTTGCAGCATGTGTGCCGGTGCTCGATTTCCTAGGGTTGAGTATGACTCGTACTTTCACTAGCATCGCTCTCATGCGCTCTCGTGTTTTCACCCAGCACTTCCCGGATCAGCACCATGGTGGTCTTGCCGCTATCGTCAACAAACTAAATCCTTGAATTAACACTCGGATCTCCTACTTCTTCTTCTTCGTTCTTTTTGCTCACTTGCTGGTTGGCACAGTGAGCGGGGATGGATGTCACAGCAAAAAAGCTATATTGCCCGGATCTCCTACAACACGCTGATACTCACTTCACGCCCATTGTAGATTCTCAGCTGTCACTTGCAACCGATTAAGTTTACCGTTTGAATGGTAAGCTCATAGAGTGTGGTAAGCTATAGTATAGTCACTGATAATACACAAAAAATCAAATAGGCCATCGTTTCCCAAACATAGCTCTTCAACCCCCAGTGCAGCCAGTGATATGCTACATCCACAATAAAGCAGGTTGGGACTAGAGGAATTTCAACGACACACACTTTCAATTGAAAAATAATAATTACAACTTAAGTTGTATTTCCATTCCACTGTTCATCGCTGTATTGCTATCAAGTTTCGCTTACCCACCCAGCAGGAAAATGGTATCACTGGGTAAACTACCGGATCATCGGGCAAGCTTTCGCCGAAGAAAAATATGCTAAATTAGGAGTTGTGTATAGCTTTCCATCAATATTTCAGAAGACGGCTTTCGAAATGAAGACCGAATTGGACGCAAACAACATGCAAATGATAGGCTTTCCTACTCAATCAATCCGACGAACGGAACATGGCATTATTTAAAATATGCAGCATAGCAGATGTTTTGATTAAGATGTATACATATTTCGTCGAGCAGACAACGAACGGCCTGGCCAGAATGAGTTGTACAGGCCGGGGTAATAATTGCTTGAAATTCAATGACGAATTGGGATATGGCAACGACCACTTGGTTAGATTAAAACACTTGTATTATCCATCATACGAAGTTTCGTAAGTAATAGAATAATGAATTGTTATGTTTGATGTTGTCATTGGGCATTAGTAGTCCCATAATAATATAAAACACGTTGAAATAGAGTGAGGTCATAACGTGTCAATTGAGTTCTTCAAATATATTTTTTATCTGTATTAACGAGATTTTCAGCCCTAGGCTAGTTCATCTCGGGATCCACGCTTTACTTCCCTTCCGAATCAAATATTTTTAGCAAAATGTGGCAATTTGGTGAATCTGCTCAAAAAGTTTTTCATTTGCTTCAAACATCTTAACAATCATAGTTGTATAAATATTAAATTATAATTCTCTTCGTGGAAAGTTTTTACCCCACACGCAAAACATTTTAAAACGAAGAAAACATAGGTAAAAAAATAATGAACACAAATTACGCTTAGCCTCGCTCCAAATATTATCCCCCATTTCAACACCCGGAGCGTATTTGTTTATTTCACAGCTAAAGCGTCTCCCTCAATGCAAACCACTCCAGGCTGGCGTCACAACTTTTCACGCTTCCGTTCCATTTCGCCTTCAACATTTTGTCCCTAATGCTTCATTAGAAGAAATGGCACATGCTGCCCTAAAAACAGAGCAGAGGGTGGCACGCCGTCTTCGCCGTCGTCGTGGTCGTCGTCGTCGTCCTTATCCTATACCGGGCTGTAATCCTTGTTTATATGAATTATTAACCACAGCACAAGGCGAATTACACAGACTTAACTTGATTAAACATGATATCAGAAATTAGAAACACTAGGTTGAGTTGCTAGCTATATACGTATGTCTTCATCTGCTACCGGGTCAGACGAGAGAAAAATTTGTGAATTCTTCCATGTTTCACGAGTCACAACAAATCGGATTAAATTTTGTTCCAAATGAATTCCCAAGCGATGCTTCGGAAAAATTTGACGGTATGTTGTCCCGCCGCTTTTCAATACGGCTTGGTTCTAAATTGGAGGCTTTAATGGCTGTTGCAAGTCAATTTTGGGCTCTATGTTGGTCATATGTTCATGAAACATTTTAATTCAATTATTTGAATATCGATGTATATCCCTTAACGCAGAAAGGGTAAAGGAGTCAGATAAGATCGAAGATGTGAGATGTGAGAGTGATCACTATAAAATCCGCATTTTGGTGATTTACCGATATTGACGTATGTAGCAACAGATTATACAAATTGTGCTAGAGTTAAGACATCTATATCTACACTAATAACAAAGATTCGGGTAAACTCAAACTTGACCAAGTGCATTTTAATTAGTTAGAACAAACTATAATAGAGACCTGGAATTCATTGCGTTATGGCTTCCAGATCAATATTTTAACCATAGGTTAATAAAACCTCACACGGGTGAAGCGAATCTGGTGAGATGGCCAAAGCCTGAGACTTTCATCCCGAGAATCTGGGATCAAAACCCACTCGCGACCAACTCACTAAAATATGAGTGGTTCTTTCGGAAGTATAGCGTGGGTCCTAAGATGAACTAGCGTAGAGTTAAAAATCTCTTTATCAGTGAAGAGAATTGTCAGACAAAAAAGGCACAAAACAAGAGACAAAGAAGACGTGGCGATTACTCTTTATCCCAACTGGTAACAGATAATGACATGATCTCGAATTTTTTTGTTGCAGACAAAACGGAAGCTGAGTTTGTTGCGTACTTTTCAACTCGTGATTAATCAATTATTACTAACCCAAAATCGAAACTTCTTGATGATACATCTTCTGCAGCGTTGCAGTGTTTACCGACACGAAGATACCGCTCGAAAATCCCAATGAAAGGCTTGAAAATCTCTTAACTCGTGGTGCACGATATTTGTCCTATTCTGTTCAAGTTGGGACAAACCTATGTCGCAACAAATTCTGGTTGCGACATTGTCGTTATTGTTGCGCGATGGTTGAATTTTGATTCACTGCTCTTAATACAGATAAAAAAAAATCACCAGTGGATGCGGTACGCAAGTTGCTTGACATTGATAATCGTTGCAAACGAACACAGTTTGGATTGCAAGCGAATAAACAATATTTGAGCGATCGAAGTGGGTTTTATCATAATTAGAAGAGAATTTCTGCATGCACTGCATACATGTTTAGTGTATTGTTGTTGAAATGTAAAGTAAAGAAAATAATACATATTTTTACAAAACAAGTACATATGCAAAATATCCCTCGTATCATTCGCGAATCGCATCGCCGCTCGATCGCTTACGATGCGAATGAGGACTTATTCGCGTTAGCGTTAGCGTAGTTACGGTATACTTCGTAGATTGGATACTAACAACATTCATGTACCTTTTGCTAATCTTGCTCGGATTGCTTTTTGGAACAAGGCCGGGGAATTAGCTTTGCTCCAATCTTATGCAAGAATACCAAAAGCACAAATGTCATTATTCCCGGCCACGCCCATCTTTACCGTAACTTGGGATAAGGAAGGAAATGTTGATGTACCACTTATTTAAGAGGCCTCCGACTCAGTGACACTCCCATAAGTACTACGGAGTGGGCGGTTGGGAGATGTATTATGTAGGTCAAGGATTCGCCTGAAAAGCTGGCGATGGACCCACGGCATTGGTTGTTTATTTGGTTAAAATTTATTCTTTTGAAAGCCGGCAATCAAAAGAGATTTTTTTAATTTATTGTTTAAATAATTATGTTTCTGCTCAGTGAGAGGCCCAAGCCGAACCGATCCCTCCAGGGTCATCGGAACATTACAATAAATGTTTGAAACGCGCGAAAAAAAAAAAGAAAAAAAAGTTGGCGATCCGAGAAAAGAAAACCTCAATTTACATAAAAAAACGCGAAAGCAATGAAAAAAAAAAACATCTCAATTTATAAAAAAAAAATCACGTAAAACGAGTTGAACGAATATAAAATCAAAAGATATTTTTTCTATTTATTGTTTAAATAAATATGTTTCAGCTCAGTGCGAGGCACAAGCAGAACCGATGCCTCCAGGGTCATCGGAACTTTGCAATGAATGTTTAAAACGCGAGAAAAAAAAACGGTGACTCGAGAAATAACAAAATAAAAGAAAAGAAAAAAACAAAAAATCACGTAAAACAACAACAAAAAAACATCTCAATTTGAGCATGAGCATGAGCATGAGCATGATTGACCGCCCGCGGTTGCTCCTCTGTTATTGCAAGGACAGCTGCATTTACACAAAGAACCAACAGATAATGCTTGGGACTAGCCTTCTCCTCATTGTGTAAATGCTGAAATCCCAATACTTTTTTAAAAAGCAATACCAGCGCCGGCCGCGTCCGAATGCGGGTCAATTGAGGATAGGGAAGGAAGTGATGACGTGATTCTCGCTTAGGCCAATAACCGAGGAATTCTCTGCGTTACTACGAGTAATCACTAGGAGTTTGGATACGGGAAGGGATGATTTGTTTGTTTTGGTAAACAAATTGCTACAATCACCAGACCGATTCTTGTTTTGCTATGAACGATGCACTCGCGAAAAATTGAATACGTCCTCACATACACGACATGTCAGGGAATAATGTCCACCGCACAATCAATTCGAGAAAACAAAACCGCATCTACTGCTAACTGGCGTTGTACGACTGATCCCGGATACCACACTCACGCCCCGATCACTATATTTTAACTAACAGATGGCTTCCAGCCATTTCATTTTTTATATCAAAAATAGTTCGCGTAAAACGAGATTCGCGAAAATAAGAAACGGAAGAAACACACATCAACACCCGTGAAATTACGAAATTACGAAACAGAACACGCGAAATTACGAAACTCGGCTCGAAGAAATCGACGCGGACACCGTGGTCTACCTGCCACGGAATCGTACGGTAATCTTAATCTTTCTACAAAGGAGATGCTTTGCCGTTTTGATCGCTGCTTGTAAATCTGAAATAGAAAATAGTATTAAATGGTGATACGTTCACAACAGTTATATTTTTTGTAAATTGTTATTTACACATGGGACAAATTTACCTGCATCCCTCTGAAACAAACGGTACATTAGCAGTGAAAAACAAATTACAAAAGTAGAATAAAAAACAATTAAACAAAAAAACAGTAAAAAAAGTAAACCAAATTTTGATCCTGCATTTAAATTAACCAGACAGGAAAATAGCAAGATTAAAATTTGGTATGGTATGGTAGATCTTACGCCGTAACGCACCATTCCAAGGTGATCTACCCACGTTACGGGTTAACAACAAAAAAAACATCTCAATTTATCAAAAAAAAAACGAGTAAAAAAATAGGCGATCCGAAAAAAAAATCATTTTTTTTTTTTCTATAAAACACATTTTTTTTAAACACATTTACACCCGCGACATTACGACACTCGGCTCGAAGAAAAACGACGCGGATAACGTGGTTTACCGGCACCGAATGATATGGCGATCTTGACCCTTCAAAAAATAAGAAGGATGTTTCGTCGTCTCGACCGCAGGGTTGCCCGCTTGTACATCTGAAATAGAAAATAGTATTAAATGGTGATAGGCTCACAACAGTTCCATAATTTTCGGAAATAAATCTCTCTAGGCATAGACAAAAATTACCTGAATCCTCCTGAAACAAATGGTTTATTAACAATGACAAATATAATACAAAAAAGTACTCCAAATTGTGATCTTGGAATTTTCCTGCATTTAAATCAACAAAGCTAAAAAATTACAAGATCAAAATTTGTTATAATAGATCTTACGCCGTAACGCACCATTATAAGGTGATCTACCCACCTTACGGGGCTCTTACGATGCGAATGAGGACTTATTTTGCTAAAATTGGACATGTTTTAAGTTCATTGGTGGAAAATGTTCGTTTAAGCTAAGAAATAATTGAATCGAAATTTGAAGCCTGTATTTTAAGGTTAAGTGGTCCCTCAAGGAGCCTAAAGTTACCAAAAATTGTGTGGGGCTTTGTATGATTTTCTTTAATCGAAAAAAAAAAAATCGCTATTCTACCCGGATAAAAAATTACCATTCATTACATGGTAAATATTATTAGCATATGACTGGTTTTATTGTTTACAATAAAACACATAGTAGATATATTGTTACTTTTTACAATAGAAATCAAGCCCATATAGTTCGTACAATAAGTGAACATTAGCTTTATTAGTGACTAATTGATTCTATTGTTTTTCAATAGTTCTATAATAATTTAAAGTTACTATCAGTAAAAATTAATTTAAGCTGTTTTTATATAGTTGCAAAAGTGCATGCAAAGTTCTCATGCACTTTTTATTAAAAAAGAGTTTATTTCTCAATTACACTTAAAACAATTCGTAGCAAATAAATAACAATAAATATTATTGTTGGTTGGATAATGTTTGTATATTATGAATTCGATTGGAAATCAAAAAAACGTTTTTTGAGAAAAATATTTTTGCTAATTTTGAGTTGTTTACAACATACATCGGAAGTGACGTATATGATAGTGCATCATTGAACGCACACCGCACCCGGTACTTAAAAAAAGTGTCGCTAGTCGAAAAGTGTCGCTAGTTAAACGTCGACAGTATCGACCGCACAGAGCTATGGAAAATTATGGACGAGAACAGCTTTCCCGGGAAGCTGACTAGACTGATAAGAGCAACGATGGACGGTGTGCAGAACAGCGTAAGGATTTCGGGTGAACTATCTAGTTCATTTGAATCTCGACGGGGACTACGACAAGGTGATGAACTCTCCTGCCTACTATTCAACATCGCTCTGGTAGGTGTTATGCGACGAGCCGGGCTCAACAGCCGGGGTACGATCTTCACGAAATCCAGCCAATTTGTCTGTTTGCGGATGACATGGATATTATTGCTAGAACATTTGGAACGGTGGCAGAACAGTACACCCGCCTGAAACGTGAAGCAGCAAAGGTCGGACTGGTGGTGAATGCGGCTAAGACAAAGTACATGCTGGTAGGTGGGACTGATCGAGACAGGACAAGCCTTGGCAGCAATGTTACGATAGACGGGGATACTTTCGAGGTGGTAGAAGAATTCGTCTACCTCGGTTCCTTGCTAACGGCTGACAATAACGTGAGCCGTGAAATACGAAGGCGCATCATCAGTGGAAGTCGTGCCTACTATGGGCTCCAGAAGAAACTGCGGTCAAAAAAGATTCACCCCCGCACCAAATGTACCATGTACAAGACGTTAATAAGACCGGTGGTTCTCTACGGACACGAGACATGGACGATGCTCGAGGAGGACCTGCAAGCACTCGGAGTTTTCGAGCGACGGGTGCTAAGGACGATCTTCGGCGGCGTGCAGGAGAACGGTGTGTGGCGGAGAAGGATGAATCACGAGCTCGCTGCACTTTACGGCAAACCCAGCATCCAGAAAGTGGCTAAAGCCGGAAGGATACGATGGGCAGGGCATGTTGCAAGAATGCCGGACAACAACCCTGCAAAGTTGGTGTTTGCTAACCATCCGGTTGGTACAAGAAGGCGTGGAGCGCAGAGAGCACGATGGGCGGACCAGGTGGAGCGTGATCTGGCGAGTGTTGGGCGTGACCGACGTTGGACAGCTGCAGCTGCAAATCGAGTATTATGGCGGCAAATTGTTGATTCACTATTATCATGAATTTGATGTTAGCTAAATAAATGAATGAATGTGGACGAAAATCGATTTTGAAAATATTGCTTCGTTATTTAATAAAAAAATCAAAAACTCAGTGAGGAAATGCTTCCAGTTTCGCCTTAAGGACAAACGTCATAAAATCCCGCTTCAACAGTGTATCAGAACTTCAAACGCACAAATCTCACGAAGCAAGTTTCAAACAACAGTGCATTTTATTAGTCTGTTCTTGCTCACTTGTAATAAGCTTAAAATAAGAAGCTCAGGTGCGCTGGTTTTGTTTACGAAGAGATTTGTGCTCTCGAAATCGTGAGTAGGTATACCGTCGTGCGGGGTTACTTTTGAAATGCGGGGCTACTTTGGACACTTTCGAATATGGATTTTTTGAATTCGAAATATGGTTCAAATCTGTTTGATGTCTTTGGGACTATTACGAAGCAATAGTTTTCCCTCCATTTGGTTGAAATTATTTTTCAAACAGACCGTTTATTGCTTGGCAGGACGCGAAAATACAATGAATAAATCAATAAAATATACATAACGTATCAGAACATTTGGTCTGTAAGCATTGTTTCTACAGTTCATAAATTTCAAAGGGTTGATCAATTCACTCAAAATATATCAACGTAGCATATACAACCGAATATTTGTATCGTTATACATTATTAATGACCATTTCACCCAAATAAAGGATTGATGGTCCTTTTTTTCAGGCTATTTATATAGCAATATCACGCTGCTCATAATACCAAAGGTAGCTCGGAACCATCTTCAAACGCATAAATTTATTGAAATCATGTCTGATATAGTATACTACAGTATTGGTACAAAGTAGTTTTCTAAATAAACCTGAAATTTGAAATGCAATTTTGTTTTAGATAAAAATGTCCAAAGTAGCCCCCATCTGGTTCTATATGAGATGTGTCCGATTGGTGTATGAACAACTTTTTTGTTTATTGATGGATTTAGTTCAAATTTTGCATACATCCTACATACATACTCACAATTATTATGTGTAAAAATTGTGGAAATCCATTCACTACTCTGGGAGTTATAATGTCATAAAGTTGAAAAATCATGAAAAAGTGTAAAAAGAAGCCCCGCACGACGGTAATGACAAAAACAATATTTTCAGCTCTTACAAAGGTACTTCACTGATTTCGATGAAAGCATAATTATTGATTTTGCAGTAAAGTTTCACCTTGTTGACCAAGTAAAACGTACTTGTTTTAAAACATTTGTAGCATACCATATGAACATAAATTGATACATGATCCCTTTTTTCAAAAAAAAAAAAACAAAAAAACATAGCCATAATACATTTCACAGACTTTCCCATAGCCAGGAAACCTTGCGTCACATAAATTAAAATATGGACACTAGTATGGGACACGCTTGTATGGAAAAAATAAAACCTCGCTCCAGTCGACTTTTAAGATGCCATTTAGGTCCCATATGAACTGTACAAAATTTCAGTGCAATCGGTGAAACTATAATTTAGCGCAAGCAGCTCAATGTTTTCATAGGATTTACTATGGGAAAAGTTACACTTTCAAACAAAAAATCCCAGAGGTCACCCTTTGTCTCCTAAATTCAAATCGATCAACGTTTCTTGTAGAAAAATCAATTATGAAACTTTCCTTCGAAGACCGCAAAACGATTGAATGCTTGTGGAAAAAGTTATTGATTTATTACCGATTAGTCATCCAACGAACGGCTTTTTGTTTTGTTTTATCAGCAGCACTGCTGCTGCCGTTGTTGCATGTGGTGGCGGGAGGCATCACCACCCCCAGAAACAGCAGCAGCCAAGGCAGCAGCTACAGTGCTGCTAATAAAACAAAACAAAAAGCCGTTCGTTGGATCACTAATCGGTAATAAATCAATAACTTTTTCCACAAGCTTCCAATCGTTTTGCGGTCTTCGAAGGAAAGTTTCATAAAGGATTTTTCTATAAGAAACGTTGATCGATTTGAATTAAGGTGACAAAGGGCGACCTCTGGGATTTTGTATCTGAAAGTGTAACTTTTCCCATAGTAAATCCTATGAAAACTTTGAACCGCTTGCGCTAAATTATAGTTTCACCGATTGCGCTGAAATTTTGCACAGTTCATATGGGACCTAAATGGTATCGAAAAAGTTGACTGGCGCGAGGATTTGATGATTGTCCCATACTAATGGACACTTAATGACAATTCTAAACATGGCATTAAACCCTATCAAAATGCAACCACTTCAAAATAATTACCTACCATTCTTTCTCGTGTTGCAGCAAAGACGATGACCCATGGTTTAGAAGGAAAAAAAAAACACATCGATTAATTAATTAATGTATTAATGTGCCATCTGATTGGCTTTTAGGTCTAGCAACCTACAAGCACCTCTCTCGACAGAAATCTTTGTTGAACTTCATGTAACAAAATTTTTCGATCAATAAACATTCAATGGTCAACCTTCAACAGAAAACAACGTGATATAGTTTCACATTGAGTTTGATCATATCGATTACTATTCGTCAAAAACTACAACAAGTGATCAATTTCATCAGAAATCACGGTACACTATATAGCAACTGTATTAAAAGGTCCCCAATATAGATTAACACTTAGATTAATCGACCGTGTCTATTCGATATAGAAAGCTTCCCGACAGTGCACTTGTAAGTGACATTCCAGATTACGGTACATACCTCACAGTAGGTATCTGGAAATGCTAAAATCTTTTCCTTGGTGTGCCACGTGGATTTTCTGCAAGTGCGATACCATTAAAAAAAAGCAAAACCGTTTGTCATTCGCAATCTTCGTAGGTCCATTACCATACAATGCAATGTCTTCTTTTCTACGAATGCTAACATTTTGTCAAGAGGTGTTCCATCCTATCCAGACCCATCCAGGCTCACAATGCAATGGTTTATTGACAACCTGCAACCACAAACATTGCCAAACGACAGAAGCAGACGACCGGACAGACAGTTTCATGCAGCGTATTTGCCCCCTACTGGGCGATCACATAAAATGGCACTGCAATCGGAAAATGTTTTTGGCGTTTTATCAAAAAGCTGTCTGAATGAAGCGAGCAAATTTATTTTTGACTTTGTTTGATTTGCACATCGGTAGGAAAATAAATCATGCATTTGCCCGACGACTGCTGAAGGAAGCTTTCCATTCCATGAAAGGCAGATAAACCGTTGAGGATGTTTGCTGAGAATACACGCACGCATAGAAGCAACATCAGCTTCACCACACACGATAACTGCTGACCTGATCCTGGATATGGACGAACCGCACAGCCGAAACGGAATTGAATCACCATGAAAAGCATTTTATTCAATCAAACCAAATCGCCATCGCTTCCTTTCTGTGTACAGTAGCCTCGTTTTTGGAAAATATTTTGATTTATTTGAATGATTCGGACGTTTTGACCTCGATAAGATAAACTGCTCAGTTTATTTAGTTAACAAGCTGTTTAGCCACTTTTTCTTCAAAATCGGTGCGGAGAATGTTGTTTTTGCATCAAACTCATGTTTCAGCCAAACCTTGCATTTGAAAAACACTTTGGAGATAGCACATTTCTCGCGGGTGACTCCTTTCTTCTATTCCTCCAGTAGCTAGTTGTATCATCATCCAGATGATGGATGGGCAATATACTTTTTATTCTTCTTCTTATTCTTATTTTCATTCTTCTTCTTCTTCTTCTTCTTCTTCTTCTTCTTCTTCTTCTTCTTCTTCTTCTTCTTCTTCTTCTTCTTCTTCTTCCTTTTCTTCTTCTTCTTCTTCTTCTTTTTCGTCTTCTTCTTCTTTACGGCTCTACGTCCCCACTGAGAGTTGGCCTGCCTCGCGTCAACTTAGTGCTCTCTGAGTACTTCCCACAGTTCTTTATTGAAGGGCTCCCCCGGGTGATATGCTAAAGTGACAAAAATATGTGCACAGCCAAGGATCAACGATTATTCAACTTTAGCTTAATCAACGTGCACTCCGACATTGCTAATGATGACTGCACTTCTCCTATACTATCGGCGCCAGTACCTATCGTATCGCTAACATTGACTCTGCGCACTACCTGGTGATGACTAAACTGAACCAAAAACTTCGTAATCAACAATGTACGGTACCGACGTCCACCTATGGCAGAGATGCTCAGGTTGAAGCATTCCGCGGGCCAAACTGAGATACACATTTTGCCTAATCCACGGGCCGCAGAATAAAAATCATCATTTCAATAAAATTATACCTAAATTATCTATTAAATTACGAATGTTCAAATTTGGAAATTCAAACATAGTCTGGTACTTTCGACAAGAATTTCTCTCCTTTCAAACTATACACCTCAAAAATCTCAGTTTAACCATTGAAAACGTATTGAACTTTTAAAATTATACTCATTTGTAAAGTTCAATTTGATTTTCATTAAGAAAAGTATCATTCGATACTTGGATTAAAAAAAATTAAATAGATATCAAACTTCAGATGAAACTAATATTTAGCAATTATCGTGCTATAATTTCGTGTTATAGACAAAACTGATACAAGTATTTGTTTAAATTTGATACTCTCTAGTATTTTAGACATTCTTAACATTTTGACATTCATAACTTATTCAAAGAAATATGACATGGACGTCGATTATGATAATATTTTTTTAATCTAATTTCGGTAAGACTAAATTTTTCAAAAAAAAAAAATGATGAAAGAGATTACTAGGAAACTGGATGACTTTTTTAATGTCCAAAAAAGGTTTTATCACAAATTTTAGACAAAAATTAGCATTGAAATAAGACGTTTCTTCATTTTGAATAATTGGCAACCTTATTACAAAGCACTCCGTGGGCCGCATTTACGAGCTTCGAGAGCTGCAGTTTGAGCACCACTGAGATAGATGAAGGCTTGGAAGTTTTCACACTCTGACTTGTCGCCATTCTTGTAAATAGGAACGGAAGTTGTTCCGTTTCCTCCTTGGTAGTTGTTCCGTTTCCCTGATCCTGACAATAAGCCGCTTCAGACAAATAGCCAATGTTTTCCGGCTCATATTGATGAGTGATGCAATACCATCCTTACAAGCTGCCTTACTGAACTGTTGTATGGAATCCCAGCCAACACGAAGTCGTATATGATGTAGTGCTAAAGTGGAGATTATATGCGTACGCATATCGTATTTAAGTATAACATTATATTCTACACCATATGCGATCGTGTGTTGGCTGGGATCCTTAACTTCATTCAGCGAGGGAAATGATTGGTTCCCATAATTCAGCGTAATGACGTATAGTCATTTCTTCCACTGCTTTGATCCTCAGTGCCTGCGCTCGCTTACTAGATATGATAGTATTCGCTAGGTTGCGAACAAGTATGAATTTTTTTGATAGAAGGTGAAATTAGGTAAGTAGGCCATGTATTGAACGAATACATCGAATGCGTGGAACTTCTACCGTACGGTGTGCTTTTAAACAGATCGACTTGATTGGTAGTTCATGCCACCTGACCAAGACTGGCAAAAGTTTCAGGCACCCGACTGCCTATGTATTGTTCTGTTTTCATCGCAAGTTCTATCGATCGGTAGCTTTTGCGGAATTCACACTTCCGATGATCAGAATGTTGATATGAAAAGTTTGACTTAAAAAGAAAAGTGTTCTATCCAATAAAATCGAATAAAACTAATTGGAAGAACACGCTGCGATATAGGCATACCCCTACGTAGTAGCAGTAGTAGTAGTAGTAGTAGTAGTAGTAGTAGTAGTAATAGGACTGGAAAATTAACGTCAACCTCACATCAACATCATCGTGCTGGGTAGAGTAGAAAAATGAAAGCAGCACTAAAGCATCCATTTCGAAATAGGTTGATGAAGGGTATTATCGGCAGGTTTGTTCTCTTCGTCATGGGGGTTTTTGTGTGCCGAGTTACCTGAAATTTGGGAATATAACTCAGATCAGTTTGGAAGGATTGGAGGCCAAGTCTGAGTTCAAAAGTTTTAAAAAAAAACTTCAATGACGAAGAGAACAAAACTGCCGAAAATACGTAAGCTCTGCTATTTGAATGTATACATTTAGGTGGTGTACAAAGCTTAACCCGGGAGCGGTCGCGTCGTGTACTGAGTACACGCACCATGAAAAATGTACGAAGCGTGAGCGCGGTTTCGCTGCAGGTAGTCAAAGACGCAACTGCTCGAGGGTTAAGTGCAGTTGTCAATGGCAATCGCTCACGTAGTGCCCTAGTGGACGATAGAGCTGTAAATCAGTGGTTAACCCGGGAGCGATCGCGTCGTGTACTGAGGACACGCACCATGAAAAATGCTCGCATGTGGTACCAGCGTGAGCGGGGCGTCGCTGCAGGTAGTCAAAGACGCGACTGCTCGAGGGTTAAGATTAAAAATAAATGATGGGTGACCAACCTATTTCATCTTGTTTTGGTCTGGTATGATGCCGTTAGGTTCCAGTTGATCGCTTTTGCTTAACATTCGATTCATAAAAATAATATCTCGTAAATAGATCATCTGATTAGTACAATTTTCTATTTTTTTTTTTTTTTCAATAAATAAAGACCATTGCTATGTATTGATAAGACTAACCTCATGGTCAATATGCATGCATCCTCTCTCACATATTCACTAATTTTGTAACTGTCCACAGATTTTCATTCGATTATTTTCTAATGTCGACGATCCTTGACAGAACATGTCCACGACTGTACAGATGTACGCGTAACTGGAACCGCCAGAATTACCAGTTCGTTATCGTTGCTCTCTGAAGGCCAATTTGTCAGACGGTGCTTTCATTGCCCTTGTGGCATCACGACGAATGCCAAATAGAATCAAATTTTACGCTTCCTGCAACCAGTCAGTCAGTGACTGGTACGCATATAAAGAGCATCGTTATGCTCCGGTCCGGACGCTCGCTCGTCGAACGGAATTCTGCATTCTTTCCACCGATTCGGCTGACTAAACCGAACCTAGATGAACTGCAGCAGCCTCCTAAGGACCATCGTGGGAAAATCACTATTGTTGTCTGTCGCTGTCTTTGGCAATTAAGTGGGAAAATTTCATTTTGGGGGAAGCTGTTTGTATAGATAGCTGTGTCGGGAGTGGAAGGTGAATATAAATTCCACCAGCGCATCGGAATGCAATCAGCTCACTATAGGATTCCGTACAATCCTCGGTGTTCATTACCTCTGGTGTTAGTCACGAGTTTAGGCCTACCAGACAAATAGCCAGAAACGTCCCCAAAGTACGGATTATCTAGAGGGAGGTACATTTTTGTGCGTTGCACAATTGGTTCGTAAAATTTTATGGTGTTCTCAGGGCCAATATCTGTACGCAAACGGCTGATCGTATAATCAAGCCACTGTCTTTGTGTAACGTTTGTTGTTGCGGCAGCAAAATTGGATTTCTGTTATTGCTCTATTCAAATTTATCTACACACTTTTCTTTCCGCCCGTCGTCGGCCCAATCTTTGTCGTTGCCGATTGATTCGAATTGATTTGCAGGGGTTGGATGATATGACTGTGTTGTGTTGCCTTTTTACTTTTCCCTTTTCGGTGCTAATTTTGCGGTGGCCAGAGGGGAAATCTACATTTTACGATTGGTGTCGATTGATGCACAGAATTTTCAGTAGGCTTTTGGGATTTCCGACCTTTTGTGAACGGAAGTCGATGATTTCGAGCGGTTGTCATTAATAGCGATAATCGTATATTTTCAAATCAAATGTTTCTGGGTGCTCGCATTTGCTGTGATGAAAAATTTATCAGTTTTGTCTCCCTTCAGAAAAAAAAAATAGCAAAGGTTAACTTTTTTTAGGGGAAACGGTATGTTTAATGTTAAACATAGTGTTTAAACTTTAAAACGCACATGACTCAATAAAGAGGCAATACTCAATTATACATAATGAGGTTGGCAGCAAGAGTACGGGAAAACATGAGTCTGGAGTTCAGACTCTGGACTCATATAATCGATACAGTAAGCGAACGGGGGTATTCAGCATTACCATGCTGAGGGTGACGAGTTCAATTCCCGGTCGGACCAGGAACTGTTCTTAATGCAAATTTATTTGACTCTTTGGGCATAAAAAATGATCATTGGCAGAAGAAGCTCTCAATTAATAACTATCGAAAAGCTCAAAGACCACCAAGCTGAGAAGCAAGCTTTGTCGTAGTTGGGATGCCACTCCAAGAAGAAGATGACAAGTTTTGAATGTATGCCATGATTTATGTTCTACACAACTCTGTATTTGAAAGTCCATATTGGAGAAATTCTCGCTAAGACCTAATAAAATTCCATCGGCGTCGACGGGAATTGAACCCCGACCGACTGGAGTGAGAGACAACCTCGCTTACCACTATACCAGAGTGAGAGACAATAAAAGAAAATGCATTTAGTGAGAACCTCAACAATATTGGCGGACTCCTCGAAGTTGGTTGGTCGAATTTGTTAGCTCATTCAAACCCTCTCAAAACGTTGAAAAAAATAAAGATAGCAACTATTAACAGTTATAAAAGTTGGGTCGGCCATATTGAATTTGGCCGCCATCAATTTTCATTACCTTAAAATTAGGTGTAAATAATTAGGACTGTTCGGGCTCGTTTACAAGTGAACCATCAATGTTAACTGCTTTTCCCGATCAGCCAAGATAGCTGTGTAGTGTTGGTAATGGTCGCCTCAATTGACTAAGAATAACACTACGGACCCCTTGTTCCGGGGATAAAAGTCCACCAAACAGGGAACCCCAATCCAAGGTGTCAGGCGATCCGTGCTGAGGGGTTGCTAGTAGAGGAGGTATAAGAGATGCTCGATCTTTAACGGAGCCCGTAGCATAGGTAGATCATCTTTTCGTGTTGCGTTATGGTGAATCAATGTATTGATCAGTCTGAGCCGATTCATTTGGTTACCCCAAATTGTAACGGTGAATAATGTATTTGTTAAAAAATGATGGAAGTCAGCTACAAATATGTTTTTTTCGCAGATTGTTTGTCCAATAATTCGGAAAACTTCATATAAAAAGTCAGATGACAATCAAGCACTCCCTTTTTCTTCAGGACTCTGATATTCTTTTTCGGCGATATTCAAGAAATATTACAGTCACTGTTTTCGATTATTCACTTTTTATCTTTCTGTGCAATGTAAGAGCATATACATTTCTTCTCTTAAGTTCTTCAACACCTCATTTACATATTTTTGGAAAATTCACACAAATTCTTAAATATCTTTATTTTTCCGAAGAAAAACTTATAAAATATTGCGATCGAAAAAAAAATCCATCCCTTAACACCCCAGTTTGCGGTACCTCTCTATTCAGGACTCGTTCGCTCCCTCGCGATGAGGCAAAAGCAACTCACCGCTATACAGGACGTTACAAAACTCTTTTGATTTTGAGGAGTATTGTCAAGCCTGAATAAATCGCAATTCAGGTAACGCAGCGAGAACTGAATCACTGTGACGTAGCGCAGCTACTGCTGTATCAGGGAGCTACTTATTGGGGATCGGGTATTACCATTATGGCGGATAAATGCCGCGTACTTGCCGGAAGCGGTAATTGGGTTGCGGATGGGTTCAAAATGGTGGCAATATGGACAAATTATAAAATTTTGCAATTTTTCAAATCTCCCAGGAACATATTTGAGATATTATTTTCAGACCATTTTCCCTTTTATATTAAGCAAACCAATATCACGTTTTGATCGTCAGTATGTCACCTCTACGTGGAACGTATTCTGTTACACAGTTTGAGTCCGTCGTCGGCGAACACCAAACTGAAGCCCGATCAAAGACGGATCAAATGTTTACTTTGTGTAAATCCTAGGTTCTGCGAGATCTACTTGGAGACCCATCGTCTATTAGTATCCCATAAAGCGATGTACAATTCAGTGAAAAAAAAACGAGTTATGGGAGATACATGATTTTCCGACGAAACTGATTAGGCTGCTCCGTGCTTGATGACTCGAAATCAAGTTTAAGTCATGTTATAAATGTCAATTGATATTCGCGTTTGTGTGGGTCGAGAACTTGGGCTGCAAAACGGTGAGTCGAAAAGGAGAGCGACCAACATAGCTCTGATCCTCACAAGTTCCTACCTCATGCTTCCACGGGTCAAGCGATGACAAAGACCGCCAGCCAAGAGTTGTGTGCTTAGCTGGTAGTGCAGCCTGGGCACTGTTGTCCTTTTGACTTCAGCTAGATTGAGGAGGTACGTCTCGAGCGTCTGTTCACCAAGGGGGTGTGGCTCAAACAGCGTCTGTTTGGGCATCCAGCGGCTGAGTATGAAATGCTCCTTCACCGGAAGCTATACCTAAGGTGACAGCCCCACCACGGTGGATAGGGGACCTTAGGCCAACAACCTACTGTCTCCGAAACTCAAATAAAACGTTACTGAAACCGAAAATGAAAGATTACGAACTGATTCAACGGCAACGACTTTTAGCGCGAAATAACCGACAAGAATTGGAACTTGGAATATATTGACCCTAGCTTAGCAGGGTAAACTGGCACAACTAGCCAATGAGGCATGCCGTATGAAGCTTGAGATCCTAGGACTGAGCGACTGGTTTCCTGCTCAGCGCTCACGTCCACGCTGCGCTCATGGAGTGGAAACCTATTAATGAGAGGATAATTGTAGCCAGATTCAGAACACGGGTTGGAAACCTTACCATGATCCAATGTTACGCGCCAACCGATGCTGCCGAATTGCAAGATAAAGAGAACTTTTAAAGTCGAAATCTGCAAACAAGCATTAGACGAACCCAGCAGTACATCGCAGCAGAGGCAGACCCAGAGGATCATGGCGGCGCAGCCTCAATAACGAAATCAAGCAAGTCGACAGAAATTTGACCTGGCCACAGGTCAAGGCGATGGCTGGCAATCGCCTAGGATGGAAATCTTTCAACTAGGCCCTCTGCACCACCGTGGGTGCCCAGGACTGAAAGTAAGTAAGTAGTGGGTCGAGAACGTAAGGAATACACACTACGAAAAGTACGTGTAATTTTATTCATTTATCGCCTACATATGAAAGCGAATAAAATTACTCAAAAATATGTCGGACATTATTTTTACAAGACGTCATAATACAACAAAGTTGTAATTGTACTTGTTAGTTTCCTTCAAAACATAACCTCAAGTTAGCTAGCCGACCAAATGTACCCAGAACAATGTCCCATTTTCTTACAAAACAAAAATAATATAACACAAAAATTGCAGACACCATCGATGCACGGGCAGGCTCTTCTAAACTGAGCAAATAATAAACATTAGAACTTTTTTTAGTAAATCCTGGTTAGTTGTTAAGGGAAAAACATACCACGAAAGATGAAATAATTCTTACTTGTACCAATCGCTAGTTTTGTTTTGTTTGATGTGTGACGTTTTGTCGCTGAGCATCACGCAGGAAGCGGTTGAGTCATAGATCATGTAATTTTAGTAATATCAGTATTAAAAACTATGTCAATTATCAAAATAATGAAGGCGTTTATAGTTTACGGTATAGTTGACATAATAATTGAGATTACGTTTGTTCAGTCGATTGTATCATCTTTAATGTTAAGGTTTTTTGTGTGTACTAGAAGGAATACTTACTGGTCAATTATCTTTATTGACACATTCATATTGAGCTTTGCAAGGATTTCGCGACGATCGTGCAAATGTTCGATCTTTGACAGCACAATGTTCACACATCCAACAACAAAGGAAACAGTGCATAAACAAACCGATTAGTCGAAACACCACCCCAAAATAACGCTCCGTTACTGGAAAATTGTAGCGGCGACATCAACCAATGTATGCTGAAACCAGTGTGCATATTTTGTGGTGGGACAATTTTGTTTGCCTGTGTGTCGTATTTGGCGCAAGATCGTCAATATGTTATATGAAAGTGATAACGACATAGGTTGTGTTGATCTGCAAACCAAGACTGAACTATTGCAGTTATCACCTTGATATCACATACATAGTAAATGAATCTGCCTTTATGCATTTCTCCGGCGTCGACCCACACAAGCGCAAATAGTATTTAGTGACATTTATAACATGGCGACCGTGACAGGACACAAACAAGCACATTAATAGTTTTGCCTAGAAATAAAGAGTAAAAATATCTGAGTGGATTCACGCTGAGATCAGTGTCAAAATAATTGTGGATCGCACCTCTGGCTTGTCGCGAACTATTGTAGGGTATTTATTCCCTTATTAAGCATGTGGTTCCCATTTTCATCATATGAAAAACAATGGATTGAAGCCATATTGGTTTTGTTTCTTATTTTTGATTTTTTTGCTAGAAGTGAGCACGTATGCAAACAAAAAGAACGGAATTAATCGGTGCCATAATCGCTTGTTATCGAATATGATGAATTTGGGGGCAAGAGATTACTGATGGCACACACACTCTACTATTAATCGAGCTCAATACAAATGCTCGATACAAGATAAATAGAGAGCAAATAATCTAATGATCACCAAACTAAACTATACAGAACATGGGCACGTCTTCGACTGGTACGCCACAAAGCACTTTGAGAAAAAAAAAACCAGCATCCTGGAGATTGCCAATACTGGAAGGATATGATGAGCAGATCATGTTGTGGGAATGCTGGATTTGTAACAGCTCTAGCTGGAAGAATAACTAGGCGTAAATCGAATGTTGCCGCGAGATATTGTTGATTGGTTTTCTATTCCGTAACTATTTTATTTTAGCATTCCATATGAAAACAAATTAGAGTGGCTCATGAAATCTTTTTAACTCCTTACCCTTATTCTATTCGTAGTCAAATTCCATAATTCGCGCTTATTAGGTTAAACATTGAGAAACAAGCACTTCAAAGTTTATATGAGATTAACCATTATATAACGACGTTTTTAATTCAATCGGCAGTAATTTTGTCTTAAGGACATATATGAGCGAATCCAAAGATGGCCGTCACAATGGCTGCCTTGCAAATACCGAAAGCACGGATTTCATCATCCAAGCAACAAACAGAGATGAAAAAGCAATGAGTAGCCTTGCTCACTCGCGGTAAACACTGAGAAGCATGTTTGTTTTCGGGCATTTTGTGGATGACGAGATCGGTGCTCTCAAAAACGCGAGTCAAAAATGCATCTGGACGCGCTCCTATTTCACCTTAAATGAGCTTGGTCCGTGATACTCTTCGGCAACTCTATTGGCTACAGCAACGGGTAGTACAACCTCAATTTCAAAAACTCTATAAGAAAAAATAAATGAAATGCTGTTTGTATGTCACGAATAGGCTCGAAAACGAGTCAACAGATTCTTGATTCTTAATTCTTGACCTGTTGCATTCGAGCAGGGCTTCGACGCGTTCGCGCAAAAAAATAATTGAAAGGCAAGGCCAGGTAAACGGGAAATTCAGAAAATCCATTTTGAGCAGTGTTTTTCTATAGAGCTGTATGTCAAAAACACTGCTTTACGACGCTTGCCGGGACAGCTAGTGTGGAATAAAAACGATTTTGTGAACCACCCTTGTACAAGTCTATTGGTACAATTGAAATCAGTGCAAAATACATAGGGAATCGCGCCACTTGGGCGGTGGCTTCTATATTCGTCTGTTTTCCACTATAACTCAGTCAAATTTGAACCAATTGACACAACTTTTGGAATGTGGTGAGATAGGTATAGTATCTACCCGTGTACAACATTTCAAGTCAAGTGGATCAAAATTGACTGAGTTATAGTGGAAAACAGACGAATATAGAAGCCACCGCCCAAGTGGCGCGATACCCTACAATGAAATTTAGAGTCTGAATCACTTCTCAAAGCCAAAATTTCAACAACCTCTTAAATAAATAATGCCAAGAGTTTCTCATATAACACCTACTCATCCGTTTATTCAGTGTATACACCACTACAACTGTGCGGCCGTCAAAAGTTATGTTTCTTTTTTCAGAGACAAAGTTTTGCCATTTTACTTTCAGATTAGGACCATCACGTTTCTGTCCCCAGATTGCGTTTTCGACTGATCAATCTCCCTTCTCGACTTAGGTTAGGTATGGGAACGCTCTGGAGCATGCACGACCAAGGCGACAAAGAAGTGGAACGACGAACGAAAACTAGAGTGACTATCAATAATGTAATCAGTGAAACAATATTGCACTGACCAAAAGCTTTTATGTATTCAGCTGTCCCACTAGAGGCGACAACAAGCCAATCAGTGTGAAGAGCAGAAAAAGTTTCTTCGGAACTTTGTCCGAGTTTTCAAGGGGATTTATAAAATACATGGCACACATAAGCTCCAACTCTCCTCTCCCGCCGACAACGACGACCGACTGACACGGCATGTGGCCCCGGTGCGTAAACAACAATCGATAAGCGCAGGACTTTGGAAGACAGTGATCCGTAGAGATTTTAAATTTTTCTCTATTGTTGATAACGCGGAATTAACTTGAAGTTCTTATTTTTATCTACAATTTGAAGCAACAAAACGAAATTTAATTGAACGATTTGGAATTGTGTTTGAAAATTGAAAATGTCTAACGCAGCACCTTCTTGGCATCAATTCATGAACATCCGACTGACAAATATAATATATGTATATTATACATAAAATTTAAAAAGAAACCATATGAAATTTAAGGGGTAACTAACTACGCCACTTCTTAGAAAGTTTGAGGTCATGTGAGAATTATACTAGAGTCATCTGAAAACTATACAAGAAATCATTTAAAAAATCTTACAACAACTAATAGAACTATGACTACAAAATGAATATACCAGAAGACGTTTCCGCTTCCATTCAACTTATACAGTATCCCTACAGTCACTATATATACAGTCTGGCGGATAGAACTATCGGAGCCAAATCGATCGGAGCCAATTGGGTTCTTTAGGGGTATCCAGATTATTGCATAATCGGAATTTCCGTCCAAAAAGTAGTCGAAATCCAAAATTTCATCGTTTTAGGTGCCCGGGAACTATTTTTAAAAATCATTTAAAGTTTGTATGGGGAAATTTTTTTGTTCGGGGCGAACTGTCACTTTATCGATTGAACTGTCATTCTAGCCACGGAAATTAAAACTGTTTTGTTTATTTAATCATCAAAACAAAGGAATCGGAACGCAATAAAATCACGTTATACTCAGAAAAATGAGCTCTTTCGATTAGGCTAAAGAAAAAGGCAATATTTAATTCACTAAACAACCCAATTGAACTTGACATTCCGAGAGAGTGCTTAAACACAAAAGAGAAGTAATGTATCCGTAAAGATATTAAATTAATGTTCTGAAAACACAAAGTCTATCGAAAGCTTGACCTTTTTTCTAGTGTTGCCAGTATGTATATAACCCTGTTGCCAGGTCTCGGGATTTTCTATTCGCCAGTCTGTACACTCAGAAATAAAAGTATACACGGAATTACTATTATTTATGCATTTTGTATCCGCATCTCTCTCACTCTCTTTCTGTTTTCATACTATCTGGTGCTTCACCTGGGTTGACGAAACACTTCTCTTCAACCCAGGCTAAACGGCAGATAGCATGAAAACAGAAGGAGAGTGAGAGAGATGCGGATACAAAATGCATAAATAATAGTAATTCCGTGTATACTTTCATTTCTGAGTGTATATAGAAAAACTGTAAATATCCCTCCTTTAAGTTTAGGTACATGTATTTATTTTCATTTTTACTCTCAAAAAAGCCTTTACAGCCAACTGAACACATTTATGGATAAAATTCCCAACGATGATATAAAGAACTAGGGTGCCTGTACCAGTTATCGCACTATCTAAGGAAAATAACTTCTACAAAAATAAGAAGACCGACGAATGTCGTCGCTATGTCAAATGATAGATTTGTTTTCATACTTTACAGGAAAAATATAAAATCTGAGTCAAACCCACTTTTACTATTTATTACGGCGTGTGCCAATGATAGGAACCCTGTACCAGTTATGGACATACTTTTTAATTTCGGTTCCACTTCGCACTATTTACATGCATTCCTTATGGGATTTGCCATAACTGGTACACTATGGCGAAATAGGGTGCAAGGAAGCCGAAATTTTAAGAAAAATGATTTATTTCTATCATAATTTGAGCAAAATGTGAAATTTGAATGAGTGCAATCATCTTTTATGAACGTGATCTATTGTTCACATATTTTTTCTTGATGATTTGCATCGTTAAAAGTTGAAAATCAACTATGGCGAATTTGAGGTACTATAGGCATAACTCAGAGGTTCCAGCTACCACGGCGCTTTTGCAATTTTCAAAATTATCGCGGCGCACCAACAACTTTTTCAAAGAATTTTAATAATTTTAACACCTTCAATTCAAAATTTCAAATTTAAACCTAAAAAGAAGCCTTCAATGTCATGGTTTTTTATAATTAAAGAAAAAAAAACCTGGAGATTCGCAGAATTCCAGGCACCAAAAAAAAATAAAATCGCTATAACTTTTTCTCTTGTTGAAAATTTCAAGTTAAGTCAACGGTTTTTCATAGCTCATTATTAAGTCATAAATGGTCAAAATTTCATTGCATTCGGTTCATTGAATCCGGAGATATAACAGCTCAATGTTGGCTATCGGATAATTTCACCTTTTCCAAGAATCTTTATAACTTCGTGGAGAATGGCCCGATCTTCCCTAAATTCGGACCACTGATACACAACTAGTTGATCAACTTACAGTAAAAATTTGAGAATATTTGATGCACTTTTCGAAAAATTACAGCCAGTTGAACATTTTTTGAAAAGTGAAAATTTCGCTTGTCCCGATCATTTTGTCTATCCCCGTAGGTATCGGTTTGTCATTTTTACCCATAGAGAAAAATAAGTCAAATTTACAACACCACACAAAACATACTAAATGTGTTCTTCTTTTAATTCAAATAGGCGCAAATATTATGCTTTTGGTTGAAATCCGAAGTGACCGGAGGTGGGAAAATTGATTTTTAACCTACTTAGAAATATCGCAACTCAATTTGGATTAGTGCATATTTTAGCTCTTAATAAATTTAAAGATGCGCGACAGAAAAAAAAAATAGATTCTTATTTACTTCACAGCTGTAACTTCGCATGTGCTTCTAACGACGACTTACGATCAGTAATCTCAAGTTCCCATATTCATCCTATTCGAAAACAAGCGATTGATTTCGTTCTTTTTGTTTTCATGCGTGCTCACTTCTAACCAGGGATGGGAAAACTCACTTGCGAAGAGTTACACTCACTTGCTATTTTCTCAGCTCAGAAGCGTTCAATCAAAAAACAATGTATGGACGACTTTTGCCTTTTGGTATTGTCTAAAAGTTTGCGGAATAGAGTAGGGGTCGCACACGCATACCAGAGTCGTGAGGGAACTGCGAAGGCAACCCTCCACGAGGTGATTGTAAATTACACTCACCTCGCGGAGAGTCGCTTTCACAGCTCTGTCGCGACATTAATATGCGTGTGCGACCCTTAATCTGTTCGGCAAACTTTTAGACAAAACCACAAGGCAAAATTCGTCCACACATCGTTTTTAGATTGAGCGCTTCTGAGCTGAGAAAATAGCAAGTGAGTGTAACTCTTTGCAAATGAGTGTTCCCATCCTTGCTTCTAACCAAAAATATAAAAATCCTTCGTTTTTCGTAGGATGAAAATGGGAGCCGCATGCTCAATAAGGGAACCAATACCCTATATAAAAATCCCAGAGTTGTCTGTCCTTCCGTCACGCTTACAATAGTTTCATTGAAATGTTTCACACAATATGACAGCTAGACAATTATTATTGCATCACTGCATTCGTGCATCGCTGCATTGTTGCTTTGGTGCATGACAGCATCGTTGCATTCGTACATTGCTGCATTTTTTGCATCGTTGCATTTGTTCATCGCTGTATTGGTCCATCGTTGCGTTAGTGCATTGGTACATCGTTGCATCGCTGCATTGTTGCACCTGTGCATCGTTCATTGGTGCATCCGTCCATCCGTGCATTATAACATCGTTGCTTTTGTGCATCGCTGCATTGTTGCATCTGTGCATCGTTGCACCGTCGCATCGTTGCATTGGTGTATCGTTGCATTGATGCGACGTTGTGTTAGGGGCATAGGGTTGGTGAAGCAATGCATTGCTGTAGCAATTCAGTAGAAAGTTCTAGAAATTTCTTTCATTTTTCTGATGCGAACCCTACAGCAGTCATTTACGAATTAGGGTTGAATACATATTAGTATACCTTCTGACGCTTCTCATTGAGCTGCCCAATGCTGAGTGAAAAGTTTCACATATGCATGGATACAATAACTTCGAAGAAAGCTTCTAAAAAGTTTAATTCCAGAAGATTCTATAGGATCTTCTAGATAAACATAAATCCTCTAAATTTATAACAAGGCGATCTGAAATGGTTATGGAATGGGTTAAATGCACCAAAAGATATTAGGGTGATCCAAACATACATACTTCTTATTATTTTTCTTGGCGTAACGCCCCAGCTATGATAATAATAGGCGGCATCCACAAATCACGTAACACTCTAGGGGGAGGAGGGAGTACGGCCGATCGTTACGGCCCATACAGAAAAAAAGGATTTTCATACAAAAAAAGCGTGACGGAAGGAGGACTGGGGGTCCAAAAATGTCAATTTCAGCGTTACGTAATAAATGGACGCTGCCTAGAAAGCAAAAATAATAACAACATACATTACGGTTACTAATATGAGAGTTAGGGTCCCAAATGAACAATAGGGAGGCAATTAAAATCAAACAAATATGACGTTAAGGCAATAAATGAAAACGCATTTGCCAAAGTGGCCTAATAGTGGTTTCTGTTTTTAGTGGTGTTGCATGGACGTACACATTGTATTACACACACACAGATTTGATTACCGAACTCGGTAAATTTTTACTAGGTTTTTTAACAGCAAAGAAAACTCAGTTTTTTGGTAATACCGAAAACTCAGTAAAGTAAAAGATCCATCATCTGTCAAATCATATACTGAATAAGTCGGTAATTATTGGTGCCAAAATCAATGCTGTCTTTTTCGGTACATTTTTGTTTACTTCAGGTTACTGAGTATTTCAGCTCTGTGGTAAAGGCAGAAATCTCAGTTTTCTGTTAATTTCATAATTTATTACTTATTGATGTAAAGCTTGAATTCACATTTTCATGCTAAATTGCGGTTCAGACTCTTAGCATTCGCTAAAAAAATAAGCATTCATTCCCACCGCTTCCATTGCAAAGTTAATCGCACTATGGCCAGCTGTTCACACATAAGAACCCAATCGAGACTGCGCCTTCCGGGAGAAACGCTTGATAATTTGCAAAGAACTAGTTTGCCTATTTGAGAAAATTTAACCGGATCGTCGTAATCAATACAATTGCAAGGTTCCCCGCTAGCTTCTTATGGTTTTCGATTTTATTGAATATTGAATATCATTAAATATGATCACAAATTCAAATGAGTTTGTGATACGATGTACTACCAAACCCAAACACAACCTCAATATTTGAGCGCGGAAACTTTGTAATTCGTACATTTGCGGTTATAGTTTCGTTTAGCAATAGCACTAACTCCACTAACTCATTGCTTATTTTCGTTTAACTGTTTACCAGCTGCTTACCAACCAAGGCATAGAATTCAGGATAAAATAATCACTCAAGAATCTATAAACTGCTAATTCGTTGGAGTCGTCGATTGCCGATGGAAAACATTCCAGACCATTGCTTCCGTTTGACGTCTACTTTCGATTCCTCAAATGTTTACAATTATTTTTACCGAATGTTCAATAAAAATATATTGTGTGCTGATATTTCGGTACTTGTTTTTACTGACTTTTTATTTTCACTGAGCTGATTCGGCGAGGCACAATTTTTGCAATGTGTTCAGTAAAAATAACTACTGAATTTCAGTGAAAAGCCATCACAACAACCGATCGTCAGTATTTCTCAATGCAGAATGCTGAAATCTTAGTATTTTAGGTTGTTTGCGGTGTAACATCCGTAAAATAAATTAAATACAGTAAAATAAATTGAATACAGAAATTGAGTGTGTACGAACACTATCTGAGTTACTGGTTGAAAATCAGCTGTTCCCGGCAAAATCAAATGGGCATATTTTCAACCAGTAGATTTGCATTAGTGTTCGTGACACCGCGCTGCGAAACCACAATGTAATATTTGGCATCAACCAACTCAATTTAGTGCCTAGACAATATATTTGAGAGTAACACAAACTCAAAGAAGATGATCAATGTAATGAAAATAAGTTTGGCTTACATAAATATGTTACTATTTATCTTAACAGTTAACGTGTATCAAAAAAAAAATAAAAACCCGCAAAACAAAAAACAAACTAAAAAAACATAATAATTTAAAAAAATAAAAAAAAATGTACAAGGTATTTCAGAACGTGGCTAGCCACGTTGGATCTGCTAGTATATTATTAAATTTTTTGAGAACAAGTAGAAAATCATTGAATATCAAAATTTACATGTAATGACGTTGATGTAAGAAAAAAGCATTTTTTTAAGAAAAGTGTCATTTTATCATAACTTTTTCCAACGTTCAAAAAGTTCATTTTCTATGAAAACTGTCAGCATATTGAGCATGAGCATGAGCATGAGCATAGATAACCGCACAATTCGTAGTTGCTACTCAGTGATTGACCAGAGCAATCGAAATTGCACAAGGAACCAATGAATAGGGCTTGGGACTAGCTTACTATTCTCAATGTACACAGGTCGAGAGCTCTCAACTTTAATAAGGTCAATAACGGCGCCGGCCACGTCCTTACGGTCATCGAGGATGGAAAGGAATGTTAGTAAGACAAACGTTGTTATAAAGACCGCGACTCGCTGCATCTCCACGTTTGTCTCAGGAAGGAATTTTTTGTTAGTAGGGTAAGGTACATTGTCAGTCCGGGAATCACCTATGGTTGGTGATATGATTTGACAATGGATCAATATACACAAACCGCCGTTAACAACCGACCACTTTTCGACGCAAGAACTAGCCAAAAAGAAAATTCTATCGCGCGTCTCCACTCCACTAGGGAGCAGAAGCCTTTAGTCTATTCCACACAGAAATAGGGTTTGGGTACTAGTAGTGGACCCCCTAAGCCATCGAAATTAACTTCTGCGGATTTTTAGCTATTTTAAGGCAGTGGATTGTTCCAAAATGGATTTTTTTAACAAGTTTCACGTCCCCTCTTTATGTTAAGACCGTCAAACACGCTACGTACACAGAGCAATCTGCGCAGGAATCCCCAGCAGTTCTGGAGTTTCGTCAACTCCAAACGTAAAGAACAAGGTTTACCTGTTGAGATGTTTTACGGAAATGTAGTCGGTAGCACTGCGAGAGAAAAATGTAATCTCTTTGCATCACATTTCCAAAGCGCGTTCAATAACTTTGTCTCTTCTTCCGCTCAAATCGACCGTGCGTGTAGAAACACGCCAAGCAATGTTTGCTCTTTCAGTCAATTGCAAATCACGCCTGAGCAAGTTCAGACGGCAATATTGAAACTGAAGACGTCTTACACTAGCCCTGACGGAATTCCATCGTGTGTTTTTAAGAAGTGTAGTGATATCCTGGTTCATCCATTGGCGTGGATATTTAACGCCTCATTACGGCAGAGCAAGTTTCCAACTGGCTGGAAGTCTTCCATAATGTTTCCAGTACACAAAAAGAATGACGAGCAGAATATTGAAAATTACCGCGGAATAACATCGTTGTGTGCGTGCTCGAAGATCTTTGAAATCGTGATGAATGATGTGTTGTTCACTTCTTGCAAACATTACATCTCTGTGGACCAACACGGATTCTATCCCAGAAGATCCACTTCCACAAATCTCGTTCAGTTCACCTCTTTTTGCCTGCGGCACATGGACTCCGGAATGCAGGTCGATACTGTATATACAGACTTGAAATCTGCCTTTGATCGCGTAGACCACGGGATATTGCTTGCACGGCTGAGGAAACTGGGTCTTTCTGACGATCTCGTTCGCTGGTTGAAATCATATCTAACAGATCGAAGGCTCGTCGTCAAAATCGGACTGGAAACATCGGAACCATTTTCGAACTTGTCTGGAGTTCCACAAGGCAGCAATTTGGGACCATTACTGTTTTCCGTATTCCTAAATGATCTATCCAGCGTGCTTCCACCAGGAATACGTCTGTTTTTCGCAGACGACGTAAAGCTATACATGCTGATTCGCTGCCTCCAAGATTGTGCACAACTACAGCTGTCAGTTCAGTCCTTCGTCGAGTGGTGTACTACTAACTTACTGACGGTGAGTCTTCAAAAGTGCCAAGTTATATCCTTCCATCGCAAACGAACACCAATTACATATGCGTATGTCATCGCCGATCAACCACTGGAACGTGTGACTGAGGTACGTGATTTAGGCGTGATTCTGGACGCTGCGATCTCCTTCCGAACGCACTATAACGATATAATCTCCAGAGCAAACAGGCAGCTCGGGTTCATGTTCAGAATAGCCGACGAATTCCGTGACCCTCTATGTCTACGATCACTGTACTGTGCATTGGTCCGATCCATTCTTGAATCAAATGTTGTTGTATGGTGTCCGTATCAGTCCACCTGGATTTCTAGAATTGAAACGGTACAACGAAAATTTGTGAGATACGCCCTCCGTAATCTACCATGGCGGGACCGCATCAATCTCCCAAGCTACGAAGACCGCTGCAGATTGCTCGGGATCGAAACTCTTGAGCAGAGAAGGAAGCACACTCAAGCTGTTTTCGTGGCAAAAATTCTGTTGGGCGAGTTGGACTGTCCTGAACTTTTGAACCTAGTCAACATCTATGCTCCAACGCGAGTGCTTCGTCAACGCGACTTTTTGATACTCGAGTCGAGAAACACAGGTTATGGATCGCATGAACCAATCCGGTTCATGTCGAAGATATTCAACCATGAGTACGAGCTGTTCGATTTCAACACTTCTGCCAGCGCATTCAAACGAAGGCTCCAGGAAAGTCATCGATAGTGAAGAAACTGGTCAAAGTGCAGCTTGCGCAATTGACTTTGTATGTGTGTGAGTTTTTGTATTATTTGTAATGGTTTTAGATATTTATTGTTTGTGGTTTTTAATTATCTAGTTCTTAAGCCCTCTTGTATATATGTATAGTAATATTGTAAACCTGTAAAAGATGTAGGGTTTTTATGCCTTTTTGAGTGAGCCGAGTGATGTGGGCAACCCAAAAAGGCTTTTCCCTGCCAGGCTTCATTAAGGCTTAATGCCCGATGAAGGACAATAAATAAAATAAAATAAATAAAAATAAATAAAACATACCACATTTATAAATTATTCCAGTGAAATACGCATTTGAAAATACGCATCGATGTTGCCTATAATGGACACCACAGGGTCCATTATAGGATTATTTACAAATATCTTGGCGCCTATAGTGGACCCCCCATTTGATTTCCATGTTAGCTGTCACGCCGCCGACGGTGCCTATAGTGAACCCTCCCTGAGTGTGCGTATAGTGGACCCTTTAGAGTGTTTACATTCATTAAATAGTTAAAATAACCGATTGTTGCGGCCACTGGGTCATTTGTTTGCCAGGAACTGATGTGTAGCAATGTAATTGATGTTCCCCCGGTGGAAGTTGCCTGGAAAGAGTTGATTTGGGCATTTATATTTGAGTTTTTATGAAGGGGGTCCACTATAGGCGCAGGGTCCACTACTAGCACACAACCCCTACACTGAACGCGACTCACTTGTCGGCGCCCGGATTTTTTCTCGACCGGCGAACCCGAACTAACATTTTTCACTCTTTTGTGTAAATGCAAAAAATGAAAGAAAATATTTATTATCTACTAAAAGTGTATTGGAAACTAGCGCCGAAGGGAAGCGAAAAATTCGGATCCGACTCAACCACGGCGCGCGCACACTCGTCCCGTCGTCGGAGCCCCGCAGAAAGAGAAAAAAAATCGCAAAAATCTAGCAAAGCGAGCGCGCGAAGCTTTGCTGCTGTCGAACTACCGCACACTACTAACTGCTTGGCGTCCCGTCGTCGGTGCCCCGCAGAGAAGAAAAAAAAATCGCAAAAATCTAGCAAAGCGAGCGCGCGAAACTTTGCTGCTGCCGAACTACCGCACACTACTCGCTGAAGTGTCAGCATATTGTTGATAAACGTTTAAAGTTTCATTCACTGGTTTCGGAGATATGGCATTTCAAAAATAAATTGTCTAAAAAAAATAGTGTTTTACGAGAACGATTCTAGCTTCGCGAAAGATTCACTAATCGAGCTCTACCGTATGCGTGATAATGTTTGCACCATCGTCAAATAAAATTCCAGTTTGACTTGTGAAGACAATATATTGGTTTTATTTGCAGGCATTTAAGCTATTACTCATATCCTAGTAGGCTGTGAATAAAAAGTGTTGATTTTCTTAGTTTTACACTTGCATAATGACTAAGTGGCAACCTAGCTCGTGATTTGTCCACGCGCAAATGTCGAAAAGTATCCGTGGTAGTGTCAAAGTCAAGATTAACAATTTTTGAATTTATTTTTTTATTTTGACATTGCATAATGGTGTAGACATTGGCACACAAACAAAAGTAATAATAACTATTGATTCTGGAATTTGGTACGGATCGATAGTTTTTCGGAAATCGAAAAAAACGGAGGTTGCGTTCGGGCAAATTCAAGACTTTCTTATATGGCGCTACTCGTAGCTCCTGGATGCCATTGGTAATAATGTAAGTTTTTTTTCTATGGTCGAAGGATCATAAAGGCCACCGTAATTTTCCTTTTCGATATGCCATGCCGTTAAGTCGCTGATTTCGCGTTTCTTTGCCATTTTTCTCATTGAGCGCATATAATTCACCCAAATCTTATTTTTGGTGGCAGCGATAGCTTTCTTAATCCATGTTAACCTTGGACGACCAGTGGACACCTTCGGGAATAGTTGCCCTTGCTTTTTTTCGGTCTAAGACTGTTTTACGGTTCTCCTGAACACTCCTGAAATGTCTTTTTTAACATTTGCGCGTGGACAAGTCCCGACTACCGCTGCTACCCCTTCATGGTGCAAATTTTAAACTTAAGAAATCGGATTTTTTTTTACCCGCAACCTACTGTGATATGAGTTAGAGCTTACGTACATGCAATAAAAACCAAGACATTGTGTGTACAGGTGATATGGGTACCTTATTTGTACGATTTTGCAAACATTACCCGGATGGAGGTGAATGGCAAACCAAAAACAAAAGAATAACAAATTTTATTGTCATAGCTTATTTTGTCATTCATGAGTTCTTCATGAAGAGCTTAAAACAACATGTGAATAGCATAATATGATATCATATCAAAATATTCCATTTGCTTGTCATTTTAAAATTTGGAAGAATAACTACTGAATGTCTTATTTTGCTATCATAACAAATTTTGCAATTGGTGAGATATTGTTGACCTTTTGCGAGTTTGATGAACTCGCAGTTTTGGTACTTATCAAGAACAACATAATGACAAAATTTGAATTTTGGTTATTCTAATGGTAAATTTTGATATTTGTTTGCAATTACTTTCCATCCAAAAAACTTATAAGTTTTCATTTTGTTATTGGAATAAACAACTTAATATACCCTTCTTTTGGATGACAAGGGAATAACTAATTTTGATATTGTTCTATTTTCAATAACTCAATAATGGTATATTTTGCAATTCTCTATCTTAATTTTTTTGTCCTTGGTTTGCCATTGTAATGTCAAAATTTGACATTCTTTAGTTATTTTATCGAACAATGTCAGTTATTATTTTTGCCCTTTTGTCAATTATTTCAAACAAACCAATGACAAATTTTACCATTCAGTAATTCTTTTTGAATGGCAAAACTTGCAATTGTTTTGTAATTCTTTTCTGCCCGGGTATCACGCATACGGTATTTGTTACCAATAATGCACAATAGGTTGACAAACAATAAAAATTTGTGAATTTTTGATGCACTCCATTGGAGCTTGTTGAACTTTTTTGTGTGAGAAAAAAAGTTGCCTATCCCAAACATTTTGGCCATCCCCTGTATGCTATGGCTAAAACATTGTCCAGTTAGAATCAGGACGCAAAGTATAATATATTGTGACCCTCTAAATGATCATAATCATCATTATTTTACTGCTAGTCATCTATTAATGGTGAAAATTTCATTGATTGTCTCGCAACAAGTGAAAAGTTATTACAGATTGAAGACAAGAGAAGGAAAAAATCTTGCACAAACACATTGAAAATTTTGCGTGGTCAGGTACGACAGTCGCGAAAAACGTTAGGTACCCTAAACCGGGGTCAAATTGATCACTTTAAAACAACTTTTGCTGATAACTTTAGTGGCAATTCAAATATTGCCAAAAGAATTTCTGTAAAATCAGTACCCAGTGGATCTCCATGAAACCACGTGAAAGAATTTTGTTCAACAAATTTAAACTTTTAGTTAAATTACTTCAAAAATCAGAAAATTGAAGATGCCACTTTGGGGCGAAATTGATCAGTATACATTTAAGCATCGGTTAAAAAGAAAAAATTCCTTATCCACTTAATTTTGCTCTTCTAAACTCGAATAACGCGTCAAAACTCTTACAACTAGTGAATTTGACACTTAAAATGCAAAATTTAATTTAGAAATTTACCCCTTAAAGCCTAAAGGTAGGCAATTTCCTTTGAAATAAGTGATTTCTATCACAATAAATGACTTTTTCGTCGAAAAAAGAACTTATTTTAACTTATTCGTATTCAGAATAGCTTCATAACTTTCCAACCAAGGCTCCACAAAAATGTTAAAACAAAAAAAAAATACGGGAAGTCCTAGTGGCAATCGATTGTTTAGAAGCAATGATTTCAGCTAAGTGAGAAATACATTGCAAATTCCTGAAAAAATAATACAAAACCAACTTTTTTTTAAACAAATAAAAGTCTAAACCTTTCTCTAGACATCTACGAACTAGATGAGGTAGAAGTTTGAGATTCTTGCGACGCTTAGAAGTTCCTGGTATGCAATTACAATGTAGTACCCAAATGATCAATTTCACCCCGCTGATCAATTTGACCCCGGTTTACGGTAATAATGTGATGTGCTCAGATATTGTTAACCCTAAAAGGGATACCTTCATAGCCTCAGTTTCGTCGCCTCGCTGAGTGTGTTCCATCAAAGAGGAGCTCTGAAAGGCGCCTGGGGTTCAATGGACCCCAGGTATCCCTTTTGGGGTTAATCATGTCAAGCGGAAGTATCCCCGGAAGATTAAAGCACAGACAAACAGACGTCTCACTCTACTCACCTCCAATCGTTTCCCTTTTTAACGGATAATTCAAATATTTTTTAGTTCGCAAATCGGTCGCCCACGGCGCTCGCATCGTTTTCGCTCCTGTTTGACGTTTGCTCACTGCCGCCATCTATTCAGTGAGTTTGCGTAGCACAGCATATTTAGCATTGGGCGATTATGTTTCGTTACGATTATTTTAACCGCATTTTGTTCCAAGTGATACGTCTGTTTGTCTGTGATTAAAGTTTGTGTTCATGGATAAATCTGCTTGGAATTTCAAGATTTTGCTGGAAGTTTTAGCTCTGAGCATCGTTTTCTCACATCACGATAATGATACCAAATGTGTACCAAAGGAGAATAGCCTTTATGAATCGCGTACTGCTTTTCAAACATATACACGAGGAATATGTAGATGCTACTTTAGTGAGCTGTCACGACAGCCGGAGATATTCAGTGGTATCGTCACGGATGAATAGTGTTTATTAACCGTAGTGTGACCAGCAAAAAAAACACCCGTAGAAGGCCGGCAGGGTACCCGGGTACCCACGAAATGGAAATGATCATATCTGAGCGATTTTCCACCGATTTTAAAAGTTTTTGCCTCATTCAACTCAGAAACTCATTATCTATCGAGATCGTATTTGGTTGGACCGGTCCGATCACCATAGGTACCGGAAAATCCGGATTTCCGGATCCGTGTTTTTATACAATACAATATACGGGATTTTCGGTAGGTTAGTAGCAATTTCGGTACCAAGCATCGTAAAATTGCTTTGGTATATTGTATCTGACCGGCCTGGAATCATAAAACGTGTTGACTTTGACACTGTGATTTCGGAACACGCTTCCCGTGAGGCCATGGTTGACCATAAACACTTTAAGGTATCCTAGCCTTAACAATGTGGGTTTCAATATGGTATAAGGACATGCTCCCAAAAATATGGATTTTCCGAAAACCACGGTGATTAGATCGGTCTAACCCGATAGATGATAAGTTTCTGAATTGAAAGAGCTAAAAATTTCCAAAATCGATGAAAAATTGACGGAGATATGATCATTTCAATTTCGTGGGAACCCGGGTACCCTGCCGGCCTTCCACGTAATAAAAAAAATGCAGGAGCCCCTCTCCCTGCCCCTCCTCACTTTAAAATTTGGTCAACCCCAGTAATAGATGTATATTCACGAGTTCTAAGATCTAACAGAGTTCCAACATCCTAGTCTCAATAACCATTAAAATATCGAGATTTGAAATTGAAAAAGGTACCCGGGTACCCTGCCGGCCACATAAGTGTTAACGAAAACCAAAACTCCCAAATTTCGCCTCATTGGAATTCACTGAATAGCCCTTAATTTCGCAAGAAGAGAAATGTTTAGCAAAGTTACTTTAGAATCCTAATCAGACCGGTAGAGGGTCTTAGGACACTACTGAGGTGACCCGTTTGTGAGATAAATACGCCGAAGGAGTTGATACTAAAACTTACTACCCTTGCAGGGTAACTTTGAACTCGTGTTACTTTTTTTGGCGCAAAATGGCGCAGAGAACAGTTTAGAATAATGAAACAACTATATTTCTACTATATGAAAATGGCTTGAACTTTTGAATTCAAGTGTATTCTTTATGTGTTATGGTAAATAAACAAACAATATCAAATATTGAAATTTTTTAATAACTTCTTCATTTAACGAGATAGAATGTCGCAATGTTCAGCAAAATTGTGTATTTTTATATGCTTAACAACTTTGCCAGAACATGCAAAAATTGTTGATTAAAAGTTATAATAAAAATCAATTTCTAAGTGATTTTGAAAAAGTTTTTTTTTTATAATTCGTTAAAATAATCATAGCTTTTTACCAAGATTTCTACATTTTTTTTCATGTTCTAGAAAGTAGTTGAGCATACAAGAATACACAATTTTGCTGAACATTGCGACATTCTATCGCTTTAAATTAAGAAGTTATCAATTAATTTCAATATTTGATAATTGATTGTATATTTACCATGACACATAAAGAATACACTTGCATACAAAAGTTAAAGCCATTTTCGTATAGTAGAAATATAGTTGTTTCATTATTCGAAACGGTTCTCTGCGCCATTTTGCGCCGAAAAAAGTAACACGAGTTCAAAGTTACCCTATAAAAATAGTAATTTGTAAATAACTTTGTTATTTCAAAAGCTAGCTTTTTTTTTATGTTCAGCAAAACATGTATTTTTACATTCCAAACAACTTTGTAGAAGACGCAAAAAATCTAAAAATCCCGTTAAAAATTTATGATGAAATATATGATTTCTAGGGGTCATGTACATACAACGCAATATATCTCGTAAAGTATAAGATTCAGCATTATGGCGTCTTTGACAAAGTTGTTCAAAATTGCATTTTGCACAACTTTGCCGAAGACATCAAACGTCTATTTGCATTTTTTGAAAAAATATTTTTTTCATCTCACTTATAGGTGGATTGATCATTCAACTCTTTATTTTAAAAGATGCGCCTTTTCTAATGCAGAAACTTCTCCGAAGAAACTATATCGGTTGAAAAGTTATTAAAAAAGCGCATAAAATCGGCAAAATAAAACACTGTGCCTTGTGCAGATTTTTAGGATGATAACACGGAAAAAAAATAAAAAAGGAAGAAAAATTGAATTAAATAATTTTAATGATATTTTTCCATGAAACTACTATAAATTATTTTTGTTTTCATTATTATCATTATCATTGTTAACCTTTTCTGTTTGTTATTCCACCTCTGAAATATAAGTGATAATCTGCGTCCGGATTCTAAATAGACAATGCCTTAGTTTTTGCTGCAATTTCCTTCACTCAAATCATGTGTGCTAAAGATGCGATCTAACAACGAGGTAATGCATGCCTATATGAACATTCCATCGAGAAATTTAACTTTGAAAGATAGAAGCCGGGCAATATGTGCTATTTTTTACCTTTGATGCAACTTTTCATAATTTTAACCACAGCAAAATTCCTCGATTTTCTGAAGCAGAAGCGCAGGGGAACGGGGCGGGGGGGGGGGGGGGGTAAAGTTTATAACTTTCTTGCTCTGGATATTTCCTAACCTTTTGATTTGCGTTTAATCGTTGCGAACATCTTCGACAAAAAGTTTAATTACGTTTTAATGGGTTTCGACAACAAGTCATGTGGAATGATCCATCACCAGAGATGGGAATGTCCTGTAGGGGATAAGATGAGATAACTATACAAAAAAAAGAAGCTTTCGCATTAAATATGGCCTACTTAACTTTAAAGAAAAATTAAGGTTTACATTTTACCCACCGTTAAAGTACAAAGGCGAAGAAAATACCCCCAGCAGATAACATATGTTTCACGGAGGCGTCTGACGCAGTAATTAACCGACAACACTCAAAAGCTTCCAGCTGGCAGAGTTCACCCCACTTCATCAATTCACTCAACCGCCACCAAATTGAAAGTCAATGCCACTTACAGTTGAATTTCCATCGCGGGTTGTGCCTCCTGCCGCCAGCCGCCATGTTTGGGGTTTCAACATGTTTGTTGTAATGCTGGAAAAGCCTTCGGGGCATGTAAAATGTTTTCTACTCGGCAGAAACAAGTATGTATGCTTGGCTCGCCGGCTGTAGAGGTAACAAACGGTTCTCGCAATCGGAAAAGCAATTACCCAACGCAAAAGGGGGAAATTTGAACAGAGTTTTACAAGGGAAATTAAAAGCCAAAAGCAAGAATTGCGTGCGGAGGAGCAAATATTTATGCTGTTTTATGGGTTGCAGACATACATCGATCGATATGCCCAATGTTTGTCTAAAAGAGCGAGCGGAAAAGTTGCTGTTCCAAGAGATTTAATTAAAATTACATAAACATTCTTATTCGTGGTGAAGTGTTTTGAGCGAGCGTGACTCGCATTTGGGGCTTTGCTTTGGGATCCTGTAGGACTTGCCGCACGTTGAAGGTTTGACCCGTTGTTGCTAAGGGTCCATCGACGAACTCGGCTTAATAAGGTTGATGCAGTCAATTTGATATACAACCGAAATGATTTCAAACAGCATGTGCTTTATTATCTATTGGTTAGGCAGTCACAAGTTCTAACGACCTATTATTGCCTTAAGAAGATGGAAAATTTCGTCTTCCTACTTATTTACTATCCTTAAGATCTGTGGGTCCTGTTAGACGAAGCGGCTTGTTTTGCCCGCCGTAATGGCTCGCGGATAAGTGGATAGCAACAAACATTTCACCTCGTACCGACTTTTCGAACCCTCTAAGCAGAATACCCTCTTCGAATGAGTGTAACCAGTTTTGTACAAAACTAATAACACTCATTCGAAAAAAAAAATATGTTTGAGTTGAATATTCGAATTTTGAAGCTTCAAACTATTCTTAACATAACTCGAAAGATCGCAGCAGTCCGCGAACGCGTGCGGATGTAATTTTTTTTTCGCTGTCAATTTTTTCGTTTCCGCGAGTTTTCGATTTATGATTATTTGAGTTAATATTGGAATGTATTTTAACTTCCAGGAGTTTTAGTTTAAACAGTATGTTTTCCTGAACTTCACGAAACGGAAGATAGAAGAAAAAAAAAAAGTAAAAAGTGTTTCATGAGCAATTGAACCCGGTGCGAGTGGTGTGAGGGACGTGTGGTTCTTTCGTTAGTGCAGTTGCAATTACGTTGACCGGAATGGGGTCGAAAAAGTGCATTTATAATCTTTCTGGGCTCGATGGTGGTCCCATTGGCCGTCCTTTGTTTGAAATTTGAGATGTTTCACTCTGCTGGTAGTGCTGGTCAAGTTGTGAAAGTGTGTATGCGTGCGCGCTGTAATTCCTGCTACTGTTGATGATGTTGGTGTATATTTATGTTTGGTGCGTTGCAGATCAATTGCACGCAAAGTGAGAAAATGCATTCGTGTGTTTTGTGTTTCAACTCTGACTTCTCCGGGGGAGACTCCAACACACTACTAGACAATCTGTCGGTTGACTGATTTTGGTGGAAACAGACTTGTTTAAATCATCGAGTAGTGCTCACGTGTAAATGAGGGGCAGTGTTATTGTTGAGAAATTGGTTCGCGTGGGATTTGGCTGGAAGAGACTTCTATGACCAGTTCATCTCAATGTTGTTCTCTGGCGGACGTGACAGTATATCATTTGGTGTTCGACTAGCAATGGAGCTATAGGAGGATGCTGTTGTTGTATTGTGAAAGCTTGCTAAAATGAATGGCGATAATATCCAGATCAAACCTAAATTCTTATTCTTTCTGAAATTATCATTCAAATATTTTTGGTAGAATGGCATTTCTGTTGCGCTTACTATATGGGCTTATATATCTATTCGTTTGGGGAAGAGATCATTTTACTTTTGTTTCGTTTCAGAGAGCGAGTAATGGCGCTTAAGCCTAGGCTTTGAAGCCAGGACACATGGAGAAATGCCTGTGCCCCAACCCAGGAGAAGACGCCAACTATAACGGAGTATGCATTAACCTTCTTAGCAGCACCACTCCCAACGATTCTATGTTCTAACACAATTCCCCTAAAAACGAAACGGTTGGTACGGTTGTCCCCGTTTTTTCCTTCATTCAATTCAAAAAGGTTTGTCAATCATGTTATTCATAAGTGGATAACCTGATTGCCTTAAGTTTTTGAATTATCTTCCAACCCATTAGTCTGCACAGTGGGCCTGGCCGTTTTAATATTTGTGTCACATCATCTCTGATATGCTGCAAATATTAATGCTGACAAGAAAATATCGGAAGAAATTTTGATATTTCCAGGATGCTTTTCAATACTGGCTGTGCAAGCACTAGATTAGATTAGATTAGATTCAAACTATTCTTAACATAACTCTAAATCGTACCCATAATTCCCAAGCCCATAGTTTCTCCGGGACCACCAGACGGTATTGCTTCGGAAAGGAATAGTGCAGTTCGAATCCTCGAGGATAGCTGCGAGGATATTCTTGCAGCTACAACTTTGTAACTCGCTCTTTTAGAAGTACAATAAAGTATGGAACTGGCGTATTGCCAACTTGTGGCTTTACCTCTCGCTATGTCTTCGCCCGGTAGACAGTGCAGGGTCGATAACAAGCCTACCCGGATAAAAACTAACCATAAGGTGTATGGTGAAAACCATTCCTGTACCATACAGCGCACCAGCTACAATAAAGTGTATTGTAATGAAATGGTTCGCTAGAAGCTTTGCACATAGTAGCAACTATATATTTACATCTGATCTTTATGTAACAATATATTATACTATTTTTCTTATGTTTGAACCATTGGTGTCCTGAGGACTGCAGATCCAAGAGATATGGCAGGCTATGTATGTAGAGTACGATGAGAGGAATACGAATGTAGGTCAACCCGGAAAGACGCAGGTCAGATTACCGTAAATCAGTGGATGAGCTCAACACTATTTTTTCTGTGTTTGCATTTAGGGGAGTTTTCGCCCTTTCTCTCATGTGAACTTGCCTTCGGCCACAACCAAATCAAATGCGATTGACGAAATTTATCTTTGACGTAGAGCCATATTTATGATATGGACTGGACTGGACACAGAAACGACTTCTAATATAGGTTCGCCTTCAAATTCACTTTTTTAATCTAACTTATGTTTGAATCGAACTTGTAAGTTTTCTTATGAGTTGTTATGTATTTCAAATTTTAGTCAAACTGGAGCCTCAACATTGTAATAACGGTTAAGCATGCTGTAATGATACTTATTTACTTCGTCGCCCACTTCATGCAACTACATTAATGGTCTAATAACACTTAGCGCGCTCGGCATAGTTCCAACATGACGCTCAAAGTATCGCCACAAATAAAGCTTAGTTTGCAAAACCCGGTTATCTGGCCTAAGCTTCAACTGTTAATATAATCAGAGACTACTCAGGCTTAGACGTGGGCGATCTTAAAAATCTCTGAAATGAAACAAATCTTGTTTAGTTTAAAACATAATAATTTTTGTCATTTACGAAGTTTACACGTGTCCCGCATATTTCGTCATACCAAATCAAATTTGATAGATTTAAGCATTTTATGTTAGTATGTAAACTTGCATGCAACTTTTGGATGGTGACTTGTTTGGGATATATCGTACCTAACATAAATCGCTTAAAACTATCAAATTCGATTAGGTAAAACAAAATATTTTGCATGAGTCGTTAATTTAAATATTAGGGTATTCGTTCCCTTATTAAGCATGTGGCTCCCATTTTCATCCCACGAAAAACAAAGGATTGAAGCGCTGTTTGTTTTGTTTCTTATTTTTGTATTTTTTGTTAGAAGTGAGCACCCATGAAAGCAAAAAGAACGGAGTCAATCGGTGCCGTAATCGCTTGTTTTCGATTAGGATGAAAATGGGAGCATGAGATTACTGATGGCACATATACCCTAATTGACCAATTTACCTTTTGATTGCTTAAAAAAATGTTTCCATGCTTAATGGCTTGCAGTCAAAAAAGCCCAAAATCGCAAATTTTACCCTATAAATTGAGGCTTAGCTCAAAATTGTGACGTGCTGGAGCAAATCTGAGCCCGGATTCGGTTCAGCGGCCCAAAATCTGTCAGAGACACATAAGTTTGCTTTTGAGACAGACCAAAAGTTAATTTTCGTTACGCTGTGTAATTAATAAAACAGAGTTACTTCTCTCAATGTTTTTTTTTTAATTCTTTTTCCTAAGATAAGATACAAAAATATAACTATCCTATACATATTTAAGTGAATCCGCGTTGAAAAAGTTTTAATATACCGGTGTTATACTAGGTTACGTTTAAATCAAAGTTGAACTGAGCCAGTATAGCCTGCATATAAACGAAGCCTAGGGTCAACCACGAGAAAATTATTTAGCATGGGATGTATACTAGTTCGTTTTTTTCTGATTGTATTGCTTTTTTTGAACCGTATTCGACCCCCTGCAGAATTATTTTGTCGCACTACAATATGTTCCCACCAGTTTCAGCATTCATTGGTTCGTTTCCCTGCTAGCAATTTTAAGCGTTGGTTACACTTTTTGGGTGGTGCATGGAATAATCGGTTTGTTTACTTGCTACTTTTTTTGTGTTTGACGTGTGAACAAATATTTTAGACGATTGAACATTTGCACGGTAATCTATAAAGCAAAGCAAGATGCAATATATGTATATATAAAGGTTTGTCCAAGACTCTTTGGAGAATTGTCAAAGCGCATTCTAATAATGTTGAACTTGATAGGTTCTAGTCCGCACTATCAAAGATAGTTCTATTTAACATTATTTTCAGGTTAGCTTGGCTAGAAAGCCTAAGATGCCATTAATAGAAGGAAAATGACAAGATAATATAACTTTATGGTAAACAATACAACATAACAAAAGAGATCCATTCCAAAACCATTGGATTTAATGTATGGCCAGTAGTGAAATTACATTAAAAAACAACATATTTACGGTACATTTTATTGTTTGAAACTATACATGTACCATACAATGTACGTTATATTAAAACCCACGTACCAGCATTTTGAACAATTCATTTACAATTTACAATATGTATGGTTTTGCAAATATATATATATATATATATATATATATATATATATATATATATATATATATATATATATATATATATATATATATATACATATATATATATGGAGAAAAATATATTTTGTATTGTAAAAATCTTATTTACAATTCAATGTATGGTGTCTACATTACATGTTATTGTTTTTGTATTTTTATTTTAACAGTGGGGTCTGTTGTAAAAATATGGTTCTAAATAGTACTGTTACAATACAACGTTCGGTTTTTCTACTGTATTTTTTATTCGGGTACTTCCCGCTGCACCGACAATCTAGAATTAGTTAAGGTGCGAAAGTGCTTCAGAATTTGCTAATTTTGAATATCTGCAGACAGACGTACGAGGGCGCACAAGTAGGATTCCGTTACTATGTACGAAGATCTCCAAAATTCCACTCTAGAAAGAAAGCGGTGGGCCGATTAACAGCAAGTTTAGTTGACCACCTCCCCTTCCAGGAGCTTGAGTCCAACGGCTAGTCTAGAGTACTAGCCAGAACTCTATCTTCTAGGGAGAGAGAGAGAGAGAGAGGACAACAATAGGAGGTAGCTGGTGAAATGCTTACCAAAGAGTACTCATGTACGCCTCCCCTTCTCGAAATCGTGATCGAACATACCACGAAAGTAAGGAAGAGAGAGAATGAAGTTTTAGTTGGTCGACCCCCACATAACCCGAGGACCCACCTCTTGGGTATCTGATTAGCAGATTTCTTAATCCTATAAACAAAAAATAAGCTTAAGCTCCCGGTAGTAGGCTGCAGCATAACATTTGAGTTTCTCCTTGGCATAAGCTAGCGAGTTACAGAGGAAAATGAATTGAATGGGCCTACAATAAATTTAAATGTTATTTGCATATGATTTACTTATAATTTCAATATGGTTTTGTTTACTTTTTTATATTTGTACATAGTTTCCATGTAATTTTCCAATTGTGAGCACTCATAACAATGTTTACGACACATTCTACCGTGACGTTACAACGTATTGACGCCTTCTTCATCAGATTTTCAACTAAATACGAACGTAAACCTCATTTTTTTCATATTCGGATTCCTTGAAAAATTTGCAGGGAATTTGATCTGTTGAACATTTAGTTTTTATTAAAAGAAAAAAAGCTTATTTGAAATAGGAATTAGTAGCGTGACGTTACAACGTTGTAATTTCTAAGTACAGGGGATAGACAAAATTATTGGGATAGGCAAAATTTTCCCTTCTCAAAAAATGTCCAATTAGCTGTAACTTTTCGAAAAGTGCATCAAATATTCTCAAATTTTCACTATAAGTTGATCAACTAATTGTGTATCAGTGGGCAAAATTTGAAAAAGATCGGGCTATACTGCACGAAGTTATAGGCATTTTAGAAAAAGGTAGAATTATCCGATAGCCAACTTTAAGCTGTTATATCTCCGGATTCAATGAACCGAATGCAATGAAATTTTGTCCACTTATGACTTATATGATGAGCTCTGAAAAACGTTTGACACAACTTGAAATTATTAACAAGAGAAAAAGTTATAGCGATTGAAATAATTTTATGATTTTTTAGTAAATTGGTCTATTTTTAATATGCATCCCATTACTTTTTCAATGAATTGCCGCCTATGTTGTTATTTTCTTTTAAAACATATCTGTATTCAAGACAATCAGAGGGAATTTAAATGAACTATAATTAGCATCTTGAATTTTGAAACGATGTTGAAATTTAAGAAAATTTGGTGTTTTATTAGAAAAATTATCTAATCGTTATAATTTTCTTCCGTGTTAAGAATTTTAAGTTATGTCAAAAGTTTTTCAAAGCTCATTATATAAGTCATAAATGGTCAAAATTTCATTGCACCCGGTTCATTGAACCCGGAGATATAACAGCTCAAAGTTGACTATCGGATAATTCTACCTTTTTCTAAAATGCCTATAACGTCGTGCAGTATGGCCCGATCTTTTTCAAATTTTGTCCACTGAAACACAAATAGTTGGTGAACTTACAGTAAAAATTTGAGAATATTCGATGCACTTTTCGAAAAGTTACAGCTATTTGAATTTTTTTTTTTTGAGGAGGGAAAATTTTGCCTGTCCCAATCATTTTGTCTATCCCCTGTAGTTGTAGTTATTCTGATCGAAAAGGCGTGAATACGTCATGGTAGAATGTGTCTTATAGGTTGGTTCTATTAATATTAGCATTGATTCTGGTTGGCTCAGCCATTCTAATCAATATGCTTCGAAAAACAAAAAAAAAGCCAAATTATACTTTGTGCACGTGTTTATCTTATACTGCAAACACGTTGATTACATACAGTATCGGACAATAAAAATGCACCAAAGCCGTTTTCCCATACAAACTAGTCAACTTTAGATTGCCATATCTCAGTTATTTCTCAACAGATTGTTTTCAATTTTCCTGTGACGAACTACAAATCATTTCAATTTTCTAAAACTATTGAAAAAGTTAGGTGACAACTATTGATACAAAAGTTACAGATAGGTTGAATTTTGGCAATAAAAATGCACCAAGACAAAAAATGCTATAGCAAATCATGGTTACGTCATATCATTATGGTGTCTTCGGTAAATATGTTTCTTGTGTTATGGCGAGTAAATTTGCTGAAGAGACCAACATGATTTGACTTCAGCATTTTTTGCTAAAAAATATTTTATCTTGGTGCATTTTTATTGTCAAAATTTAACCTATCTGTAACTTTTGTGTCAATGGTTATGACCGAACTTTTCAATAGTTTTCAAAAATTGAAATGTTTTGTAGTTCGTCACAAAAAGGCCGAAAACAATCGGTTGAGAAATAACTGAGATATGGCAATCGAAAGTTGACTAGTTTGTATGGAAAACCGGCTTTGGTGCATTTTTATCGTCCGATACTGTACCTAAGTTACTCCTTTTAATTGACACTAACCGCCAGAGTGAATAATTATGTCCAAGCCTTTCAATTAGTAGTTCATTCAAACTACTTCTTTTGTTGGCAAAAGCCTTCTATTGATGAATAGAGCTATCAATACAACCACTTCCAGCCCAAAACGGATCCCTGCAATCGTTCTAGCTGATTGCAATCATGCACCTCTTTTGTCACTTGCTTATAATCGAATCATTCCAATTGGTTGCTTCCATCCCTACCTAGGAAAACCGATCAAAAGCCATTTGTGGTCTTGTGCAAAGAAGTGGAAAGGTCAATAAATATCAAATTTCAATGTCTAATTGAAATTAATATGTTCAACTGAAATTAATAGATGGCTAGCCATCCGCATATTTCGTTGAGGTATCAACTCTAGAGGCAATGAAAACTTGTTTGGTCGTCGTCCTGGTGGCTTTCGGAACGAACTCACATGTGTGCATCCTACGCTTGAGTACCTTCTGCTCTGACGAGATTAGCTTTTAATGGAAATTATGGAGCAATGGAGATAGGCAACGGACACCACATTGGGTTGAATGGAACGATTTACCATATGAAGAACACTTGGCGATGCATATGCGAATACAGGTCATACTATTTCCGCCCGAAAATAGGCAATTCTGATACAGTAGTGGCTCTCGAAGCAAGCATTGATCCATGTTAGTATTTGATATTCGATTTGGGAACTTTGAACAATCGAGCGTGTTGCATGTAGACGCATTAGCAGAAGGGAATTTGGCCACAAAATTTGAATGCATACAGGTAATTGTTGGCAGGTTGTTCATGCGGCAACTGTTGTAACTATGCAAGACTCTTAGGATAAATGCATTTCTAGCTAACTCGCTTCAGCATACATCATACGTTCTATTCTGCTTCCAATATTTCAAAGATTCTTTAAATTATACTGATCGTCCTGTAACGGATTCCGATTTTGAATTTGAACTGGATTAACGGGTGTCCACTAAATAACGAGAATGCTTCCAGAGTGCTCTTAAAAATATATGATCTTCAAAAACGGCAATCTGAATCTATCTATCATAAAGGTTTAACACTGTACTTTCATGGAAAAATATAAAATTTTAGAAAATTGAACGTAGTAATTTGTACAGCATATTTGTGTAGTGATGTTGGAGCAACTGCTTTGTACGACTTTTAAAATTTAACTTTCACGCATTTTCTGCATCTGTGAAATAGTTAGTTGAAATAATTGACTTCCAAGCTACCTTTAGCATCTACACACTCAAACAACAATAGGAAAAAAAATTGGGGATACTGACTGGTTTTACTGCTTTGATGGCAGCCTTTTCTCGTAAATGACGTTTATTGAAATTTCCAAAAAATGCCATTTTTCTGTATCTTAAAAACGTGTCAATGTAATTTGTGCACTGCGGTTCATTGTTGACCTTTTTGTGTGCTATTTTATTTTATAACAAACCATTTACATGTTGTCCAACGTGTAAATGTGATTTGATGTGAATATTTGATATTTTACACGGCATTCTATTGATTTATCCAGCCCATGACGCAAAAGTACGTTTAATGATGTGAAATGATTTCATGCTTATTGATTTAGCTAGTTTACATCTATTTCCATCAGGATCTGTTTCTAGGGATGCCAGGTTGTAGAGTTCATTCAAAACTGGACAGATTTTAGGTTTTCTTTTAACTTTTTTACGGTTTTTTTTAGCAATCGGTAGAGCCGTCCAAGGCGCTTAACTAGTGCTTCCTGTTTCAATGTCGTTTTCTACAGAACAGAATAAGTTGAAACAAAATAAAAAAAAACGCTGACTTTGTGGATAGATAGATGTTTGATAGATTGTTTTACATAAAAAACCTTTTCTCTATGGGCGCTTGTAATTTTTTAATCAGTTGCTAAAACCATTCTCGTTATTTAGTGGACACCCGTTAGTACAGATAATTTAAGTTTTGCGGAAGTTATGCGCCATAATGACCACTTGAACACCTTTTTCAATCTGTTGAGTGATGTCGATAATCACGACCGATGCAACATTTTGCAATCATCTCGATCTGACTATGTATCTAATAGCTAGGTGCCTGTTGTTTCGCACGGCGTATGCACATAGGCAATACATACATGCTCTGCAGTTTCCTCTATGCATTAGACCATCGCACCTCTGTAAGCGGGAAGCCAGTGAGTTCATCCGCCCCTTGTAGAGCTACTCAGCTCTAGTTGCCGCTTAGCCACAATGGTTTACGCAACGTCTCCACTAGCTAGAAATGCCTTGCGATTATGCTGCAAGAGAAAACGCTACAAAAATGTTTATTTTATTTTCTTTAATCACTTAACCTATTTTACAACTCTTTTGTTCACTAGAGCATTGCGTGAGCGATACCAATTAGCTAATTCTACTAATACGAACTGGTTGCCCTTGCGCTGCTGTCACTTTTTTACCCTGTTCATGGTAGAATGATGAGCACAAGGATGTTGATGTGTGGCTCTTGTTTCATTTCCAGACCAATTGGGTTTTTAAATTTAGAAAAAAATCAACGATTTTATATTTTTAAACGAAACAGCACCTTTCTCTAAGCCTCTATGATTATTTTTAGATTTTTAGAACTTTGTTCTGATACCTAAAATCAATTTCAAAAAGATTTATTCAAATCTCCTTTTGACAGCTGGGCAACTGCTTGACAGCTCAGCCCAGTACAAAATCCAACGAGGGGTGATTCGACAAATCGCTCCCATACAAACTTCAAATTGATTTTTAAATAGGTTCCCGGGCTCCAAAATTCATGAAAATTTGGATTTCGACTCAGTTTGGCGTGCAGTTTCAGAATATGGAACTATCTCAACATCGCTTAAAAAGCCAATTGGGGGTCCATTATGGGTTGCCGTTAGCCGATATCCAAGTTTCCGGGTCCGTTAGAGCATATGCTCAGAAGGTCAGGTGTCACCCGCTCTAGGGGGAAGAGCAACCGACGAAAAATTGCAAGTGCCGGAGCTGGAATCGAACCCATGACCATCCACTTATAAAGTAAACGTGTAGCCACTTTGCTACGGGCCCCGGCAACAAAAATGTTTATCATCGTTGAATTCCTTGCAAACGATCAGAGAACATCAAATCTGTCAAATCTGTCCCAAAAAATGGCAAGACATTTCTGTCTAGTTGAGACGTCGGGTTTGCTGAATATATTGTTGGTTCTTACACAGCTAGTCGCGTTTGGTAACACAAGTTTACAGCATTTTTGAACTCAGTAAGCTGATGATCATTTCAAGTGTAGAATCATGACCTGAAATCGAAACAGTAAAGGAAAAAAATACAGTAGAGCGGAACTTTTTTTTCGACTTTCCATACAAGGCTGTCGATTTAAAATCGGTTATTGTTCTATTTTTAAGCAAAGTTGCTTCTTTCATACATCTATATTTCCGTAACCAATACTCCGATTGAGCTGAATTTTTTACAGTAAATGGCTAACATTTTTCAACATTAACGTTCAATTTTTTTTTTCTCCCTGAAACATATACAAATATTCATTATATTTTGGAAATTTCGCTCAAATTCACGGCTGATAGATTGACACTGTGCAATGAAAGTTGGAAGGAAGGGAAACGCAAGAGGAAACAGCTTTTCAACCGTTTCTGGTTATAGCGATGACTATGAACATATGAATATACATGAGTTGTATATATAGAGAGGAGAGTATAGAGAATGTGAATAGAAAGATACTAAGTAGAAGGAAAGAGACGGGCCAGGGATTGAACCCAGGACCTTCTGCATATGAATCAGAAGCGGTAGTCACTAGATCACCAAGCCCGTCATTTTGACAGAACACATACATGCACGAAAAAGACGGATCATATTTCTACTTTATCGATCTTGTTTCCGTCCTTTTCATGCTCATGTTACATCTGTCAAAACGACCGGAGAGTTGTCAGACAGCCAACCTTTGATCATTGGTAAGCCTTCTGGCATTTGACCTACCTACAAAATTCTCTTTTATTTTGAAAAGTATGCCTTGCTCTTCATGAACTAAAATTACACCTTTCGTCTGCCATAATTCGACTATTTCGTCGGATCGGAGCTCTTGGAACGAGTTGACTCAATCCGTGATCTTGGAGTTATTATCGATAATAAGCTTCGGTTTGATGAACACATCTGCGTTACTACTGCGAAAGCGTTTGCAGCCCTAGGATTTGTTCAACGAAATACCAGCTTCTTCAAGGACATCTATGCTCTCAAATCATTGTATTGTGCATTAGTTCGCAGCATCCTTGAATATGCAGCGTGCGTATGGTCCCCGCATCATGCAACGCAGATCATTCGCATATGAAGGGACCAGCGAAACTTAATCCGTTACGCGCTTCGTTTATTACCTTGATCGAATCCTGCTAACTTGCCAGAGTATGCAGCCCGATGCAGACTCATCGCTCTGGAAAAACTTGCTTCCCGGCGCGATGACTTGCGGATGCTTTTCATATATATGATTTGTAAATCGGGGATTTAGACTGCTCATCGCTGCTGCAAAATATATCGTTCTATGCACCACAACGCCAATTGCGAGAACGAAGTTTGATTTTTGTTCCCCGTCACCGTACTGTACTGCCTATGGATTCAAAAACGCATTATCTGCATGTTTTCGTCTGTTCAATAGTGTGAGTGATCTGTTCGATATCAATGTTTCAAAAAAAAAATTTAAAAATAGAATTAAGATTGTAGCATAAGACAGTCTGTTGAATTATATAAATAAATAAGTAAATAAATAAATAATTGTTTTTTTTTAATTTTGGAAAAAATATTCATTTTTTGATTTTATACGAAAGAGCACCTTTTTCTGAGCCACTTCAGATTTTTAGAACTTTATTTTGATACCTAAAATCAATTTCAAAGAGATTTTTCGAAATCACCTTTTGACAGCTAGGCAACTGTTTGACAGCTCCGCCCAGTACAAAATGCAACGAGGGGTGATTCAACAAATCGCTCCCATATAAACTTTAAATTGATATTTAAATAGGTTCCCGGGCATCAAAATTGATGAAAATTTGGATTTCGGCTCAGTTTGGCATGGAGATTCAGAATATGGAATTATCCCAACACCGCTAAAGAAGCCAATTGAAAATAAATAAATAATACTGAAATTAGTAATGAATAACTTTCTATGTTTTTTTTTTACTTAGACTGTATATTCTAGAAGAAGTCATTTTCTTTGTTGTGTCTGCAAAACGAGCTACCAACGGATAGGAAAAAGGTTTTAAAAATTGATTACCAATTGCGAAGAAGATGTATCTCCTTGGGTTGTTCTAACGAATAAACAGTCATAGACATTCTTTTAGCCGAGGTCCAAACATTTTCAAAAGTATGTAAGGAAACTCATACAAAAGTTTTTTATGGTGAAATTTTTTTATCAAAAATGGTATTATATTTTATACAGTTCTATGAAAAGGTGATAACATCACACTAACATATACACTAAACAAAAACAAAAGTAGAAACCCTTCAAATGTATTTTTCCTATACATTTGTTTAGCCGAGATAAATGAAAATTTGATTTTCAATGGAATTATTGAAATTTAGTAAGTATATTCCGAGCATATACCCCAAGACTTTTAGTTCATGGCATGTTAGCAAGATAATTTACCTTAAATTTTATTCAGTAGTGAAAATCAGAGAAATATTACAAAATAAATGTCCCGATAACGAGAAACAATGATAAATCAATTTATTTAAGGAAACTATGTATTGTAAATGTATAAATGTAAGCTAGATTTGTTGTTTTGAAAATATGACACAGAATTATTGTTGGAAATGTTTGAATTATTGGATAAAACGTCGTGAGAAAATTAAGTATTCAAATATTCGATTGATTAAACATCACCATAACATATCAACAGAATTGATAAAAACTGAACTAAAAAGTTCTGTGCAGAAATAAAGACGGATCCTTATACCTCCGAAGTATAACTGTAATCGTTAGCTAAGTAACCATTTGGTTTCCCGCCGGCAAATGCAAACAAACGATTGATAGACTTGAATACTCACCGATAGTTCAGCACTGATATTTAAGCATGTTATCCAACAAAATCCTCAATTCAAATTGCATATCATCATATGTCGTGCATAATATTGATTTCACTTAATATATTCACTTTTCTTAAATCATATGTTATTACATATTAACTTCCCATTTATACACACAGCTGCATTTTTCTTCCCTGGTATTATATTTGCTTGGTAATTCTAATCCCCATTCACTTATCGATCAGATGGTTGCACTACTTCAACAATCGCAAAATCTTTTTTCATCACCAACGCTTGGAAATAGCACACCCTTTTTCGATATCGGCAAACTGCTGGATGGCCTGTTGTTAATACAATAAATTGGCCTCTCCACCCGCAGCTCCTCGCACGTCACGATAAGCCCATATATAATCCAGGATAGCGGTGTCGATAAATTGAATCTCTGTCGTCACCACCAAGAGCCTTCAACATGTGCCACCGTCGAGTATAAACACGAGACTGACAGTGGCGACGGATGAGAATGCTGCAGGACTCGTGTTTTCCACATCCCTTCTAGGAAACGATACGGCGATTCGTGCTGAATTAGAACGATCCTTGCTAGGTTTTCCCTACAGAAGGTTGTACCAGACAAGTTCCAGCTTCACCATCACCCTATGGTAATCAAAATTACCCTCGGTGCGACTGCGCCACCCATTAACCACCCACAAGAGAAAGGGCCCGACAGTTCGAGAGAGTGACTCCGAACTGCTCGTTCAATGCAGAGCATCAAGTGCGGAAAACAGAGATTCATCTTCCACTCTCCGAGATGCTGGCTACCATCCATCAGACTGTCTCAAACTTTAATGACGACAGAGGTTTGTAGGCTCAATGTGTACACCGATTAGTCTATTTCATAAATGTTTCTCAATGACCTGAGGCTCACGATTTCCTAATAGAACTCCACCATACTTCGCATGCCAATACAATCCAAACCGTTTTGAAACAACTCTAATACGATATAACCACTGTTTTAAAAGGTTCTGATAGTAAACTATCACAATCAACTAGATAATACATTCAATTATTTGCACTGCATTACATTTAGGAAAACACATAATTATTCTGTTGAAAATGCTTTGACATCCATGTGCACAACAGAACATGTGCTCGATGAACAAATTGAGATTTGAAATTATGAAAAGAAATCCACGTACTCCGGTGAGACTCGAACTCACGACTCCCAATTCGCTAGACGGGCGCTTCTATTCCTTCAAGCTACGGAGTCACTCGACTATCTCCGTCGCCAGCAGGCCTAGAACTGAACTCGATTCCACAATCGCACATGGTTATCTTCTTTTCACAATCCAAACCCCCTTCGGATGGGATTAGATGAACATCTAACACATTGTCTGTTGTGCACATGTATGTCAAAGCGGGAGAGGAAGTTATTTTTAATTGTCGAGAGCTTCGGGCACTGCCTTCCAATCACTTATTGGTATGGCAATTAGTGTGCAGTCGGACTCTCGACGGGTCGGTCCTCGGCCGACCGAATACGGTAAGGGTGACCGTAGCACCTTACAAATGTCAATTTCTTGATTTTGCTTTGGCTGACCAAGCCATGTGGGAAATTACACTGTTGAAAATGCTTTGACATCCATGTGCACAACAGAACATGTGCTCGATGAACAAATTGAGATTTGAAATTATGAAAAGAAATCCACGTACTCCGGTGAGACTCGAACTCACGACTCCCAATTCGCTAGACGGGCGCTTCTATTCCTTCAAGCTACGGAGTCACTCGACTATCTCCGTCGCCAGCAGGCCTAGAACTGAACTCGATTCCACAATCGCACATGGTTATCTTCTTTTCACAATCCAAACCCCCTTCGGATGGGATTAGATGAACATCTAACACATTGTCTGTTGTGCACATGTATGTCAAAGCGGGAGAGGAAGTTATTTTTAATTGTCGAGAGCTTCGGGCACTGCCTTCCAATCACTTATTGGTATGGCAATTAGTGTGCAGTCGGACTCTCGACGGGTCGGTCCTCGGCCGACCGAATACGGTAAGGGTGACCGTAGCACCTTACAAATGTCAATTTCTTGATTTTGCTTTGGCTGACCAAGCCATGTGGGAAATTACACTGTTGAACATGCTTTGACATCCATGTGCACAACAGAACATGTGCTCGATGAACAAATTGAGATTTGAAATTATGAAAAGAAATCCACGTACTCCGGTGAGACTCGAACTCACGACTCCCAATTCGCTAGACGGGCGCTTCTATTCCTTCAAGCTACGGAGTCACTCGACTATCTCCGTCGCCAGCAGGCCTAGAACTGAACTCGATTCCACAATCGCACATGGTTATCTTCTTTTCACAATCCAAACCACCTTCGGATGGGATTAGATGAACATCTAACACATTGTCTGTTGTGCACATGTATGTCAAAGCGGGAGAGGAAGTTATTTTTAATTGTCGAGAGCTTCGGGCACTGCCTTCCAATCACTTATTGTGATTGACATACATGTGCACAACAGACAATGTGTTAGATGTTCATCTAATCCCATCCGAAGGGGGTTTGGATTGTGAAAAGAAGATAACCATGTGCGATTGTGGAATCGAGTTCAGTTCTAGGCCTGCTGGCGACGGAGATAGTCGAGTGACTCCGTAGCTTGAAGGAATAGAAGCGCCCGTCTAGCGAATTGGGAGTCGTGAGTTCGAGTCTCACCGGAGTACGTGGATTTCTTTTCATAATTTCAAATCTCAATTTGTTCATCGAGCACATGTTCTGTTGTGCACATGGATGTCAAAGCATTTTCAACAGTGTAATTTCCCACATGGCTTGGTCAGCCAAAGCAAAATCAAGAAATTGACATTTGTAAGGTGCTACGGTCACCCTTACCGTATTCGGTCGGCCGAGGACCGACCCGTCGAGAGTCCGACTGCACACTAATTGCCATACCAATAAGTGATTGGAAGGCAGTGCCCGAAGCTCTCGACAATTAAAAATAACTTCCTCTCCCGCTTTGACATACATGTGCACAACAGACAATGTGTTAGATGTTCATCTAATCCCATCCGAAGGGGGTTTGGATTGTGAAAAGAAGATAACCATGTGCGATTGTGGAATCGAGTTCAGTTCTAGGCCTGCTGGCGACGGAGATAGTCGAGTGACTCCGTAGCTTGAAGGAATAGAAGCGCCCGTCTAGCGAATTGGGAGTCGTGAGTTCGAGTCTCACCGGAGTACGTGGATTTCTTTTCATAATTTCAAATCTCAATTTGTTCATCGAGCACATGTTCTGTTGTGCACATGGATGTCAAAGCATTTTCAACAGTGTAATTTCCCACATGGCTTGGTCAGCCAAAGCAAAATCAAGAAATTGACATTTGTAAGGTGCTACGGTCACCCTTACCGTATTCGGTCGGCCGAGGACCGACCCGTCGAGAGTCCGACTGCACACTAATTGCCATACCAATAAGTGATTGGAAGGCAGTGCCCGAAGCTCTCGACAATTAAAAATAACTTCCTCTCCCGCTTTGACATACATGTGCACAACAGACAATGTGTTAGATGTTCATCTAATCCCATCCGAAGGGGGTTTGGATTGTGAAAAGAAGATAACCATGTGCGATTGTGGAATCGAGTTCAGTTCTAGGCCTGCTGGCGACGGAGATAGTCGAGTGACTCCGTAGCTTGAAGGAATAGAAGCGCCCGTCTAGCGAATTGGGAGTCGTGAGTTCGAGTCTCACCGGAGTACGTGGATTTCTTTTCATAATTTCAAATCTCAATTTGTTCATCGAGCACATGTTCTGTTGTGCACATGGATGTCAAAGCATTTTCAACAGTGTAATTTCCCACATGGCTTGGTCAGCCAAAGCAAAATCAAGAAATTGACACATAATTATTAATAGTAGGTCACAATACTTTACGGCTTGCAGTAGATGTAAGGCTACTACTCTCCATCCGATCACGCCTGATCCTTGTCAGATAACGTTCAACCTATCTTGACCGCTGCGTTCCACGCCATCATATGCCAACCGGATCAGTAGCAACCACCAATGTTGCAGGGCTGTTATCCGGCAATCTTACAACATGTCCCGTTCGCCGTATCCTTCCAGTTTTGATCACCTGATGTTTGGTTCGCCGTAGAGTGCAGGAAGCTCGTAGTTCAACTTCGGTGTTTCATCGTGTGGTTCGAAAACAAGAGACGATCGCTGCTGCTGGATGTGGTTGACTCTGCATTGAACGAGGGTTGGCTTGAGTGGCTTTTGCGTGAATCGATTATGTTTTGATGGACTGCTTTTGTCGAATGAAGTGATGGTTAAAGCGAGTGTCGTTCGACATTAACCATCCTGAAACTGCACAACCCTGGTTTTGACCATCGTTCAATGCAAGGAGACAATCATAATACAAATAAACAGCTGAGATATTAACGAAAGAGAGGGAAACCAAAGAGAGCCTCTCTTCTGCAGATAGGACCTTTAGACATGTTTGGCCTGAAATCACAGATCTCATACTAAACGCTCCGTCGAGAGAAAAGTGTAAAACTCCTGGCCACTGATAATCACTTCAATGAGCGAAAGAAGCATAGCAAATGAGCTGAGAGTGTTCAGCAACTTGAGGCATCGCATCTGAAACTTTGCCGTCATTATAACCGTGAGAATGCGTTCGGATGCATAGCATATAGCTATGCCAGGCGCGGAAATGTGTTTATTTTATTTGTTATTTACAGTATCCTTTGGTAGCGCTGGCACTCCTCAAAACTGCCTGTGGCTACCGCTCCAGAAGCGTGCCAATTGACACATTATACTGATAGTTATACCTACAAACACACATCCGTTCTCACCGATGCATCACGGATCGTGCTCTCGAACGTGTGGTATCTGTACACATGGCGGCTCGATGCAGCCTGCGCTGCACTCGGTCCGAAACAGGATATCTGCAGATATATTAGCATTAGTATGTATACATTCCAGGACTACAGTAAAAAAAAACCTCGCACTTGCCATAACAAGCATGCCTACTCTCGTTCGCGCTTTCTCGTTTCGACTGCGCGTTATAGTACCGCCGTCGTTGCTTCGTCAGGGTGAATCAGAAAAGATTAGTTTCATCAAAACATATGTGCTGAAATGCAAATTCGTAATTAATGAATATCGCTTGCTATCTGCCGTTGCACCGTCACCGTATCCCGAAAGCATACGGTCGACACGATTGGAATGGCCGACTTTACCAATAGCAAGGGCCGCGGTGGTCGTCCATATCGTGAGAGTGATTTAGGAATGTACCTTTAAACCATGCACCAATCAAAATCGTTGAACTCGTCATGCATGCCGCACTGATTGAAAATATGTAATGGAACTACCGAACTACTGTGTTTAGCTTTTTAATCTTATTTACACATTTAATTTATTTTTTCTTTCTAATTCATATGCGAGATTTAACTAATATAGAAGAATTGTACACCAACTCATCCAGTAGTGGTTGGCAGACCGCAAAGCGATGCGACGTTCGTGGAAAAAGTTATTAAGCCTTACCCGATCGATAATATCACGTGATTTTAAAATTTATTGTTATTCCTTACATGTTAAACAGCGTTGCCATGCTAATCGGTTATTACCCCAGATTCCCCTAATATTTCCAACAGAAATCATTTATCGATTTATTTTTAGGGGTTAAGGGGCAACCTGTAGCGATTTTTCTTTGAAAAAGTGATTAGTCCCATAGAAAATCGTATGGAAATATAAAACGGCTGGCGCTAAAATATAGTTTCTCCGATCGAGCTGAAATTTTGCACTATTGATATGGGGCCAAAATGGAACTCAAAAAGTGTACAGGAGTAAAATGTCTTTTTGTGTCCCGCGCCAATGGTCCATGTCTCGTGCCCGTTAGATGAATATCGTTCTTATTAGCGCTTTGTACATTATGCATTCACAGCAAATAATTTTGTAATATCCAGGCGCGTAATGTCTGGCAATGTATCCATTTCCGAATGTAATTATCACTCGGTAACATCGTTTTCCAACAATCATCACACTCACCATGTACACCCTGCTTGACACTGACTGGGAAGAGTCAACAAATTCGTTTCAGTAGATACCTAAATAGAAGCAGCATCATATTTATCAACTATATTTCAACTCGGTGAAATAGCTGAGGTGAGGGATATGCCTCACAATCAACGGATCAGTGTTCGAAACCTTGCCGTTATTTTACTTATGTATGATTAATCTGTCAATCCGGTTTTAGCGATTGCTAGACTCACTTTCAAGCTGGTTCGGTTAATTTGCTGCATGGAAAGGGTGTTATTTGTTCATCACTTTTACGACGCGACTGATTTGCTGCGAAAATGATGTGATATCACAAGATTTTTTTTATGTGTTTAGTGAGGAGGTGAATCTTTTTGACCGCAGCTTTTTCTGGGGCCCGTAGTGGGCACGGGTTCCACTTATGATGCACCTTTGAATTTCACGAATTCCTCCAGCACCTCGAAGGTATCCCTGTCTATTGTCACATTACTACCTAGACGGATCCGGTTGTGTTCGGTTCCGCCTACTAGCATGAAATTTGTTTTTGACGCCTTCCAGGGATGGGAACACTCACTTCCAGAGAGTTCATTCATTTTCATTTATTTAGTTAACATCAAATTCATGATAATACTGAATCAACAATTTGCCGCCATAATACTCGATTTGCAGCTGCAGCTCTCCAACCTCGGTCACGCCCAACACTCGCCAGATCACGCTCCACCTGGTCCGCCCATCGTGCTCTCTGCGCTCCACGCCTTCTTGTACCAACCGGATGGTTAGCAAACACCAACTTTGCAGGGTTGTTGTCCGGCATTCTTGCAACATGCCCTGCCCACCGTATCCTTCCGGCTTTGGCCACCTTCTGGATGCTGGGTTCGCCGTAAAGTGCAGCGAGCTCGTGGTTCATCCTTCTCCGCCACACACCGTTCTCCTGCACGCCGCCAAAGATCGTTCTTAGCACCCGTCGCTCGAAAACTCCGAGTGCTTGCAGGTCCTCCTCGAGCATGGTCCATGTCTCGTGTCCGTAGAGAACCACCGGTCTTATTAACGTCTTGTACATGGTACATTTGGTGCGGGGGTGAATCTTTTTTGACCGCAGTTTCTTCTGGAGCCCATAGTAGGCACGACTTCCACTGATGATGCGCCTTCGTATTTCACGGCTCACGTTATTGTCCGCCGTTAGCAAGGAACCGAGGTAGACGAATTCTTCTACCACCTCGAAAATATCCCCGTCTATCGTAACATTGCTGCCAAGGCTTGTCCTGTCTCGCTCAGTCCCACCTACCAGCATGTACTTTGTCTTAGCTGCATTCACCACCAGTCCAACCTTTGCTGCTTCACGTTTCAGGCGGGTGTACTGTTCTGCCACCGTTCCAAATGTTCTAGCAATAATATCCATGTCATCCGCAAAACAGACAAATTGGCTGGATTTCGTGAAGATCGTACCCCGGCTGTTGAGCCCGGCTCGTCGCATCACACCTTCCAGGGCGATGTTGAAAAGTAGACAGGAAAGTCCATCACCTTGTCGTAGTCCCCGTCGAGATTCGAATGAACTGGATAGTTCACCCGAAATCCTTACGCTGTTCTGCACACCGTCCATCGTTGCTCGTATCAGTCTAGTCAGCTTCCCGGGAAAGCTGTTCTCGTCCATAATTTTCCATAGCTCTGTGCGGTCGATACTGTCGTATGCCGCTTTGAAGTCGATGAACAGGTGATGCGTTGGGACCTGGTATTCACGGCATTTCTGGAGGATTTGCCGTACGGTGAAGATCTGGTCCGTTGTCGACCGGCCGTCGATGAAACCGGCTTGGTAACTTCCCACGAACTCATTTACTTTAGGTGAAAGACGACGGAAGATGATCTGGGATAGCACTTTGTAGGCGGCATTCAAAATGGTGATCGCTCGAAAGTTCTCACACATTAACTTGTCGCCTTTCTTATGGATGGGACAGATTATCCCTTCCTTCCACTCCTCCGGTAGCTGTTCGGTTTCCCAGATCTTGACTACTAACTGGTGCAGACAGGTGGCCAACTTTTCCGGGCCCATCTTGATGAGTTCTGCTGCGATACCGTCCTTACCAGCCGCTTTGTTGTTTTTGAGCTGGTGGATGGCATCCTTAACTTCCCTCAGCGTGGGAGTTGGTTCGTTCCCGTCCTCTGCTGCACCAACATAGTCATTTCCTCCGCTGCCTTGGTCCTCCGTGCCTACATTCTCCTCGCCATTCAGGTGCTCGTCGAAGTGCTGCTTCCACCTTTCGATCACCTCACGTTTATCCGTCAGGAGGCTCCCGTCCTTATCCCTGCAGATCTCGGCTTGCGGCACGTAGCCTTTGCGGGATGCGTTGAGCCTCTGGTAGAACTTACGTGTTTCCTGTGAACGGCACAGCAGTTCCATTTCCTCGCACTCCGCTTCTTCCAGGCGGCGCTTTTTCTCCCGGAAGAGACGGGTCTGCTGCTTCCGCTTCTGTCTGTATCGCTCCACATTCTGTCGGGTTCCATGCTGCAGCATTACCGCCCGCGCTGCATCCTTCTCCTCCAGAACCGCTCTGCACTCCTCGTCGAACCAATCGTTTCGTCGACTCCGTTCTACGTACCCGATAGTGCTCTCAGCTGCGTTGTTGATGGCTGCTTTGACTGTACTCCAGCAGTCCTCTAGAGGGGCCACATCGAGCACACCCTCGTCCGGCAACGCTGCCTCGAGATTCTGCGCGTATGCGGTGGCGACATCCGGTTGCTTCAGTCGCTCTAGATCGTACCGGGGCGGCCGCCGGTAATGTACGTTGTTAATAACGGAGAGTTTTGGGCGCAGTTTAACCATCACCAGGTAGTGATCAGAGTCGATATTAGCGCCACGATAGGTCCTGACGTCGATAATGTCGGAGAAATGCCGTCCATCAATCAGAACGTGGTCGATTTGCGATTCCGTTTGTTGTGGTGATCTCCAGGTGTAACGATATGGGAGGCTGTGCTGGAAGAAGGTGCTACGAATGGCCATGTTCTTGGAGGCGGCGAAATCGATGAGGCGTAGGCCATTTTCGTTCGTCAGCTGGTGGGCGCTGAACTTTCCAATCGTCGGTCTGAATTCCTCCTCCTGGCCTACCTGAGCGTTTAGATCCCCTATGATGATCTTGACGTCGTGGTTTGGGCAGCGGTCGTACTCGCGTTCGAGCTGCGCGTAAAATGCGTCTTTGTCATCATCAGTGCTTCCGGAGTGAGGGCTGTGCACGTTTATTATGCTAATGTTGAAGAACCGGCCCTTGATCCTCAACCTGCACATTCTTTCGTCGATCGGCCACCAACCGATCACGCGCCTCTGCATGTCGCCCATCACTATAAAGGCTGTTCCCAGCTCACGTGTGTTGCCGCAACTCTGGTAGATGGTATGATTACCTCTAAACGTTCGCACCATAGATCCTGTCCAACACACCTCCTGCAGCGCAACGATTCCGAACCCGCGGTCCTTCAGTATATCGGCGAGTATGCGGGTGCTCCCGATGAAGTTGAGAGATCTGCAGTTCCACGTACCGAGCTTCCAATCGCAAGTCCCTTTTCGTCGCTGTGGTCGTCGCCATTGGTATCGGTTCGCATTCTTCTCTTGTTGATTTTCCGGTGCTAGTCTTTTTTACGGCTGGCTCGCAGGGCCTGACACCAACCCACTAACCCAGGGAGCTGGGCTTACCTTCCCGGAAGCTACGGGTTCTGCATTGGCATTTCCTCCAACTACAGTGCTAAATAGCTAGGCTCGAGCGCCAGTCTTCGCCGGGGGTGGTGTTTTTAATGGGCGCCCAGGAGATAATATTTTACCTGAGCTTCCACCCCCTTCCAGAGAGTTACACTTCCACTTCCAGAGAGTTACACTCACTAGTTACACTCACTTCTAGAGAGTTACACTCACTTGCTGTTTTCTCAGCTCAGACGCGTGCTATCAAGAAACGATGTTTGGACGACTTTTGTCTTGTGGTATTGTCTAAAAGTTTGCCGAATAAAGTATGGGTCGCACACGCATATTGAAGTCGTGACAGAGCTGTGAAAGCGACTCTCCACGAGGTGAATGTAATTTACATTCACCTCGTGGAGAGTTGCTTTTGCAGCTCCCTGATGACTTCGGTATGCGTGTGCGACCCCTACTTTATTCGGCAAACTTTTAGACAAAACCACAAGGCAAAAGTCGTCCATACATCGTTTCTTAATAGCACACATCTGAGCTGAGAAAACAGCAAGTGAGTGTAACTCTCTGCAAGTGAGTGTTCCCATCCCTGACGCCTTCAACACCAGTCCGACCATTGCTGCTTCCTGAAATTCGAGTGTACAGCTCTACCACCGTTCCAATTGTTCTGGCGATAATGACCATGGCGTCCGCAAAGCATACATATTGATCAGGCTCGTCGCATCACACATTCCAGAGCAATATTAAAGAGTAGGTAGGGTATCGAGCCACTTGGGCGGTGGCTTCTATATTCGTCTGTTTTCCACTATAACTCAGTCAATTTTGAATCAATTGACTTGAAATTTTGTACACGGGTAGATACTATACCTATCTCACCGCATTCCAAAAATTGTGTCAATTGGTCCAAATTTGACTTAGTTATAGTGGAAAACAGACGAATATAGAAGCCACCGCCCAAGTGGCTCGATTCCCTATGAGAGTTCGTCACCTTGTCGCAGTTCCCAGAGAGATTCGAATGAACTGGATTGATCACCCGAAACCCTTACGCAGTTTTGCACACCATCCATCGTTGCTTTGATCAGCCTCGTCAGCTTTCCGGGAAAGCCGTTTTCGTCCATAATTGTCCATAGCTTTGTGCGATCGATGCTGTCGTAATCCGACTAGAAGTCTATAAACAGGTGATGCGTTGGGGCCTGGCATTCGCGACATTTCTAGAGGATTTTCCGTACGATGAAGATCTGGTCCGTTGTCGATCGGCCGTCGATGAAGCCAGCTCAATAACCTCCCACGATCTCATTCGTTTTAGGTGACAGACGACAGAAAATGATCTAGGACAGCACTTTGTAGGCGGCCTTCAAAATGGTGATCGCTCTCACATTCCAAATAGGGTAATTCGCCAATTGTTGAACGGTTAGTACCGGCATTTTGGTTTTCGTTTGTTTTTCCGTGCATAATTCCACTTTAGTTGAAAAATATCCAGTGAACGTCTAGATCTACTTATCCCTTATACTGCCCATTAAATTTGTAATCCCTTAAATTCCATTTTCTAAGAGAAAATAGAACATTTGTATGGGAAGTCTGTAACCCAAATGTTGAACGCTTCCTTAAGCTAGTTCATCCTAATGTTGGACGGTTCTCGCCAATTGTTGAACGGTTGAAGCTTTGTTCGTAATTGATGACGTATAACCCGACATCAACCTATCATTCACCTGTTTTTATTTTGGCCACCAAACCCAACATAGACCCAACAGTTATCCGATGTGAGTCCAACAGTGGTCCAACATTTGATAAAATTTGACCCGACTTTGACCCGACATCCGATATTTTTTCACTCTGGCGGATTTTTTTCCAGGTTTTTCGTGTTTTGTGCCCAGCTAGTCCGAGCTAGTGACAATTCATTTAAATGACAAGTAATCGCACATTTGAAGAGAGCTCTAGTGGACTGAAACCATTTAAAACATGACCAGATGCAAAAATGGCAGAGAAGATTTGATTAGAGGCGAAAACGATAGAAGAAAAGTACGCCTTTAAAAGCCCCTGAAACTCTCCTGGAAACCCATGGGACCCACTCAACCCCCAAGACACACATGGAACGACCCTGAAATCCCTTGAAAACCCGTGGGTTACTCCTGAGCCTCCTGGAACGCCTTGAAATACTCCTTGGACCCCCTTAACACTCTGAATTCCTCTTGAACACCTCTGGAGCGCCCTTGAAACCCATTGAAAACCACTGAAATCTTTCTGAAGACCACTGGAACACCCCTAGAACATCCCTGGAACGTCTTTGAAACCCCATGCAGTGCACGGTTAGGTAAAGTGAAAAAATAAATCTAGCAGTCATGCTAACATCGTAGGTTATGCCAGTGTTCAACAATTGGATCATGGATACATAATGATAGTGTGATAAGAAAAATATTTTTTCAAATTTAATTACAATGAAAATGTGATTTTAAACAATGTTAAACTGTTAATGACACCCTTCCATGTCTTGTAACTATGGTGTGCCTTTGATGTTTGTGGTCGATTTGCCTGCAAGGCTTATTTCGTAACAGCAATTTCTTAAAATTAATCTTAAGAATTGTGCAGTTTTCGTGTCATCAGCGGTACAAAATTTTCAATCATTTTTTTACGTAAATTATGTATAATTTTGTAACTTAATTTGAGCAATATCGTGACCCACATGTATATGCATCTACATCATACGTTTACGTTGGATGAAAATTACTTAAGTAAGATTTATAATAAAATATTCAGAAACTGTTCAACATTTGGGTAGTGTTCAACAATTAGCGAATTACCCTAGTTGCCTTCCTTGAGAATGGAGCTGATTACCCCTTCCTTCTACTTCTCCGGTAGCTGTTTGGTTGCCCAAGTCCTGACAACCAACCGGGGTCTGGATTACCCGAGAAGGTACACGCAAAAAAATCCGTTCCGATATACGTGCACTCCCAGTCACGGTAGCGGGAACAAGCGGGAACTAGATTTGAATGAACTAGATTTCACGTTCTCTAGAATGCCCATAAGGACTATTCAATTTATAAAACGGACAACTTTACAAGGCTATAAAAAGAAGACGCGTAGTTCAAATTTAACCACCCTTGTTTCGTTGTTCAGTACGCCATCTTTCATTATAGTCATAATTTTTGAATCGAATAAAAATAATTTTATTTTATAGAAAATCGGCCAGGTGTTAAATGAGGTGAATTTTTCAATTGCTGAAAATTGAAAATATATATAAAATTACTGTTCACATGTGGTATATCGTTTTTAATACCATAAAAGTATGTGCCATGCTGCAGCAGCATGAGTTATGAACATTCTGGCAAAATTTAAACTTAATTGAAAAATTAAGTGTTGAGATATTAAAGTCTCAAGTGAGATTCGATTTTTTGAATAAAATTCAATTGTAAAGCGAAAGGGGCATGAAAATATTAAATAATCAATTTTTTTATGCATCCAGTCGAAAGTGGGAAAAATGTGGTTTTAAATGCAGAAAACTGCGTCTCAATAGCATTGCTGGTTTGATTACTGTGCGCCATTACAGACACAGCAGTCAAAACAGTTTCGTACTCTGAAGGTTCTTCCAAATAACCATGCAACCTAATGCAAATTTTGCATAACAATGATGTTGGAAATAAAAACTTTGCACTCGATTATTATTAAATAAGGTGTACAATAACATAGGACCAACTTTGTTCAAAATAAATAACAACAAGATTCGCTAGAGTCGAAAATCTGCATCAATGGAGCAAAAAATTTTTTAATATGACCATCTTTATGGATTAAATTTTTGATGAAAAATGCAATTAAAAGTAAATTTCTCTTCTGTATCATTCAGAGAGCAATATTCTACTACTCTGGACAAATTTTTAGCCGAATCTGTGATGCTATTGCTGCACAGGACTTAAACGAACATTTTTTAATAATTTCTATGAAAACAAGGCAACTCGCTATATCAAGCTGGAGAATGATTACCCAGTTAACCACATATCGCATAAGGATGTGCACACGATATCGCAAATCCATGCATCAGAAATCTAAATCACATAAAATGACCCATCTTGTTGCTCAATTGACAAAATTAATTGTATGTAAATCATCAGTGCGATTGGCTTACGACAACTTGCATTATTATCATTGCAAGTTGTAAATAAAGATATTTAGATTCACCACCAGTTGTACTGACTGACAGATCTTATATCGTGTCAGATAATCATTGGACGTAATCGCAAAGACTTAGGCTATACTTTCCACTATGCTCGTATCTGGCAATGAGCATTGAGCACTTCTACGAAAATAAAAATTATGTTGATCAAAATTTCTCACACATTTATTATGTGCCCAACTTTTACCACTCAACCGTATGCCACAATTTCAATCACCTTGCTCCACTGGTAGCACACATTCCTAAAAAATACTCCCCAATATTGCGGCGCTCATAATAAATCCACATTGGACGGCGGCGAGATGGCCGCTAGGAGATACCCGCGATACAGACGCAGTGTCAACATCGAACAAATACTGTCACCCACCCAGCAGCACCGCAGCAGCCTTCAGGCCGTTTATATCAAAACGAAAGTCAGCACAATGGCAACTCAGGTGGCCAGAAATCGTAAGAATATTTATCGCGACTTTGTTCCAATATACGCATACTAATCACCTCATCGGCTTTGTAAGAATATGGATGATAAATAGATCATGCTGCAGGGAAATGCGGCTTCACCTTTCCATTTCGTCATTGCGCCTGTATCGCGTGCATTTCCTTGCGGCCATATCGCCGCAGCCTCATGTGAATTTGATATCAGCGCCGCATACAGAATTTTTGACCATCTGGTGCTTCATAGTGGTGCGGCCATATTTTGGCAACTTGATGGGAAAGAAGAAGACAAACGCGTTTCGCGGATTTATCTTGCAAGGCACAATAAACCGAGCCGTAAAGATGCTGAAAACCTTCGAAACAATCGTCTCCCCGTTTGATGTGGGTGGTACAAATCATTGGTTCGAGATACACAGTTCCGTTTTTTTCAAACGCAGATCGGTGCACCGTACCGCGATGGTGAACGTCTTGGCAGGATGCTTTGGATGCTTCGGATTAGTGCGTTGCGCCTTCCACAGTCGTAGGAATCGTACCGGTGGGAACCTGATATTTACCTTTATGAATTTCAGATCTGCATCCTCGGAGAACTATTATTCCAGTGCACGAGTTCCTTGTTTTTTATCCTGTAGCTAATAAACACGCACTGCCTATCCAATAATTTAAAAAGCATCACCAAATTCACTGCTAAGAACGGAAATTTAACTAATTGTTTCTACCACGATGACGACGACGACGACGACGTCTTTGTTGTTTAGCTAATCAAACTTGCGACAGGTTGTATAAAATGACAGACCGTAAATTGCACGTAACATGGATGTAATGTATATCAGGTTGCAATCGTATTGAACAGAATCGCAAGGACTTAGTGGGAATTGTGACCCAACTAACGCATGGGAGCTGACAAGGAAGCAAAACCAAGACTTTTATTTTTATTGGTTAAAATTCACTCCCTTCACAACAAAGTTTAGATGGATCAGTGGTAGGACATCTGACTGGTGATCTCGAGGTGCTGTGTTCGAGGCTTGAACCTTACTTTTTTTTTTCATTGATAATGGAGCATCATGTTTTCGTCTTTTTATCGATAATTTTGAACATCGTATTATCAAACAGATGAAATCGAGAAAAGTCGTCAGAGGTGTGTATATGGCCTCCACTTTGGTTTGTATATTGCTGTTTTGTGCACTTTATGCGATTGAACTGCACAGTTCGAAAAAAACCTGTAAAATTATGACGGATCGAATGTAACAAAAGGACCCCGTCATATATGATGGAAATTTGTGTGCGATCCTAATATTACATTGCAGATATCTGTTAGAAAATATAAAGAAAACTTGAGCTCCAAGCGAGAATTGAACTCAGATCCTTGGGGTGTGAGTAGCACGCCCGAGCTCTCTCGGCTATCTCAGCATGTTGAAGAGCAGGCAATCAAAGTTAAACTGCTTCTACTATAATGCACGCATTCCCGACATGCTCCGGCTGCTGCAGAGAGTACCGAGAGAGACAACGGGGAAACCGCCACAGCTGCGAGCAGCCGTTCGTTTAGCTGATGACGGAGAGTGGCTGGCATGATTTATAGCAGATGCATGTAAATTTAAAGCGAATATGCTTTAAAATCTGTAAACAAGCCGTCTGACCAGCAGTGGGCTGCTCGGCTGACGTTAAGTGTTGGTGATTTACATTTTTCTGCCGCAAATTTCAGTTGATCTTTAATTTACGTGCTGTTTAACTTTCATATTTTTTTGCTGTGTGGTTTGCATATGGTGATGTATAACTCAAATTATACATACCAAAATGTTTACTGGGTAGTGCATTATTACTGACCAACTATTGAGTTTTACCTTTAGTAGAATAGTATAAGATTCCAATACATTAAAAACTTCATGAAAATGTGCATGTTAAGTATGTGGAAAGTTATGTCGAATTTTGAGAAATGAGTTTTTATTGATGTTTTACGAAAATTGCTTCAGTTACACAATAAAGAACATTTTGCTTAATATTATATTTTTCCTACATTTGAGAATAGCTATAGAAAGTTATGCAAAAAACTGATAATGATTTTATTGAAAAATAAAAAAGATATCGCACAAGCAAGTTGTCCGTTTTATAAATTGAACAGTCCTTATTGACAGCTGGAAATAGTTACAGTTGCTTGTTCTCATATTTGCGTTTGTTTGCTCACGTTTATGAGAACGTTTTTTTTTCGCGTGTACTGAAAATAGTTTTCAGATACAGGTTACAAGATTCTTGAAAACTATTTTCAGAATCTTGTACCAGTATGCGACATAGAAGTAAGCCGGAAGTGCTTTCTCATAACCTCAGGAGTTCCACAAAATTCCATCCTGGGTCCAGCATTATAGAAAGTATATACGACGAGATGTTGAGGTTAAAGGCGTGCCGACCGCCAGCTTTCGCTGAAAGTCTACGGTGAATCGATTGTTAGCCAATTTGAATACACCTGCGAGAGAGCCTCCACAACTGAAGTGGCACTGTCCTGATTGATGCCAAATAGCTCAGCGGCAAAGGCCAGTCCTGATTGATGCCAAATAGCTCAGCGGCATAGGCCAGTAAACGCAAGCTGCTGGCTAGTTTCGCCTCAACTACACTAACTTGGTGAACCTGGTGCACGGCATTACATACCGACAGTTATCGTGGCAATTTGTAAAGTACTAGTCTAATGGTCCAAAGGGTAACAAGTGTGTTCTAGGCCGTCCCTTATTTTGCAAACGTAAAAGGTCAATATTGGAAAATGATCGCTTTAAAACCCCGTATGATTATAATTATAATCTTCTCAAAGTTCGCTAATAGATTATATCCCAGCTGGTCCACCCATTTTGCCCACTGTGCTCCACGCCGGCTTGTGTCAACCGAATGTGTAGTGAATAACAACTTTGTCAGGTTGCTGTCCGGCATTTTTGCCACAAACTCTGCGCACCGTATTTCTTCGGCTTTGGCTACCTTCTGAATGTTGTGACTCATCTTTCGCCGCTTCAACTCGAATAATTTCTGTTTATCGAAATAAGTCTTTGACTTTTGAGGACCAATGGAGAATGTTGGGGCTTTAGTCTACATCAGCAATGGCAGCTAACTAGATTTTTTCCACTGAGTTGAGCCGGCATTGCAAAGAGTAACATAACATAACTGTTATGTGTTTTACTAATGACGCGATATCAACATTTGTAATTTAAAAATCCACATCAATGACAGTATAATACAGATCATTTAATAAGATTGACATCTGAAATCAACAAATGCTGTTTGCCACGATTGTAATCATTTACATTCCACTAAACGGATATTGTATTCAATAAAGTAGCAGTGGCACTGGAAATCATTGCATTATTTCCGCGCCTCTGAGTTTTGGTATCCTGGGGGCGTTTGTGATTAATTCGATGTTTATTGCTATGCTAGGTATAGGAATAAACGCTGGCACAACTAATTCAATAACAACTGTGTTTTCCACGTGTGAATGAGTTTTGTGATTCGCGGTCACCAAACCAAAGCGATAAATGTTGGACTGTAATTTATGCAAATTGTACTAAACCGATTGACATTGGTGCAAGTTAGCTACCCGAATAGAAATATACAATTCACGGTATCGTATATATTATACAACGTTCATTCATGAAATGATTATGATACAAGTAATAATAAGTGAATAATCCATTAATAAGGAGTTAAAAAAATGGATTATTAGATATTGTTCAAGTATCATTGTACTAATAATAATGATACGTGTAATGATACAGGAATAGTTTGAATGATACAATTTTCAATGCTCTCAGCGTGAAAGTCTGGGCCAAATAACCAACATAGAAGAAACAAACGCGGAGCTTATGATTCTGACTTACCTGGTACGATATTCTACACATATACGTTCCATAATTATGATAATTAAAACACATTTTATTTCCTCACTAACCACCTACTCTACTATGCATTTTGAACACTACTACTGTTATTTTTCTTCCTCAGTAGGTTTATGCCGTTTTCATATCAACACAAACTGTCGACCTTAATTTTGTAGCACAATTTCACTTTCTTTAATTGACTGTTGTTGCACTTCACTTCGGAGGTTTCTGAAAGAAGTTCCGAACAATATTTTTAAACTTTCCCCTTGTCACTCTTCCGCTTTCAGTTTTTCACGGCACCTTTTGAACCTTTATGCCTTTGAGCCACCCGCGAGCACTGATACAAAATAGTCCAGTACGTAAACACCGCGTGAGGAAAACTGCAGCGATCCCGACACAGTTCGAGTCCCTTCCCGATTCATCGAAGTTAAAAAAGTTTCAACGCCAAAATAAACAACGATTCTCTCAATGGTTCACAGAGTTGACAGAACGGACAAATGCCCGCAGGGGTGTGCTTTTTTCTTGTCGATAAAGCAGAATGATGAAATATTTCCATTCTGTTTTTATTATTCACTGTATCATAAAGTCGATGATAAAACGATTATAGAGTGAACCATTCTACAAAATTTTTGTTCGAGAAAAATGGCATTTTTGAATGGTAACGATACTTAACAACCCATTCAGTCTATCGTTGAAACTCCGAAAATGATAACGGCTATCATCAATATGATTCGTTATATCGTGAATTTATAATTCAATTTATGATATCATGAATAATCTGAAAATTATAACCTGTTCAATTTTTGTATGATACCGTTTTATTCGGGTAAGTTTGCTAATGGAACGATAATCTAAGTGCACCCATGGTATGCACTAAAGCGTTTGCTCGTTTGGCAAATTTGTCAGTGGCAGTATGTACATTCATTTTAATCGAACTTGATAGAAAATGCCTGATGAAATATGTTTAAAGTTGTTGGATTTTACAAAAATTGATTATACATCACATATTGCTGCCTAATTCACAACTTAGAAATAAATATTTAATTCAGTTACTGAAGCTGTGGTTGAAGCTGGTAAATACAAACTGCTTCGTTTTGATGGTTCAAGAGCCCAACAAGCCCGCTACATACATTGGAACATATGAATAAGCAAGAGTGGTCAACCTGTTTGGATTGTGGCCGACACGAGATACAAATATAACCAAACCCAAATCGGAAAACCAACATAAATTTTGTTCCTCAATTTGAACTCGGTGAACATAAACTGTTTTTGTTAATTAAACTCTTCCCTCAAATATGCAACCAAATAAAGTAAACATAGTCATACGGTCGTGCAGTACTTCATCTCAACTTCAATGCTCGTGTGCTTTTTGTCTATCAAATAGGTTTTTCCACGCTGCATCCTTCGTTGTTTGCAGGTGAGAATCAGCCGTATCTATATGTAGGTAGAAAGAAGACAGCCGTTGAAAGTGTAAAGATTAATTCCCCGGAAGGCAGAAAACATAGTGGAAGAAAAAAATGTGATTTAGATAGAAAGCCATATTTGTCTCCCTGCTGGGATCAATTCCATACGGAAGTGTGTTGCAGGGTGTCGGAAAAACGCTAGATACAAATTGTCTTGCCCACCTGTTCGACGGATGTATGTAAAAGAGGCCGCAGTGCCAGTCAGTGGCTTGAAAAAGGATACGAAACAACAATTTAATTCAGCTGTTTCCATATCATCAAAAAGTTTTAATTATGTTTATGTTCGCATGCAAAAATGTAAGGCAGTATGCAGCACTTTCAAAACATTCTCTGCTAAGCATTATACTGGTGCCACGAACAACAAATTTGCCTCCACAGTTCCATTGCAACTATGTTGCATGGAGTCGGTTTTTCCATTATATAAATACCTTGGTCATAAACTCTCTTTACTTATGTTTTGATCATATGAAAAATTTTGTTAGGTGGATATACAAAAGTTAAGAGTATTTATTAAAAAAGTATTCTCTCTCATCTACATATATAAATAAAAATGGAATGGTGTTTGTATGTCATAGACTCGGGAAAGGGCCAACGGATCTACACCATTCTTTCAGTGTTTCATTCGTGCAGGGCTCCGACGTGTTCGTACGGAAAAATAATTGGGAAAATTGACCGGGAACGCACCGAAAACGAGAAAGTTTGAAATTCCATTTTGCGGGGCATTTTCTACAGAGCTGCATGTCGATTGACCTGAAAAATATTTTATAACTGCCAGGCTTACGTCAAATCTAATAAATATAAATATGTTCAAAAATTCAAAATAAATAAAATAAAAAACACAGTAGGCAGGCAGACCGACGTTTGCCGGGACAGCTAGTTGGAATTAAATAATATAATTGTTTTCAGTCAGCAGACGAACGAAAACGACCTACGTCTCACTGATTTCGACGCCTCCAAAAATATGACCATACGTAGCACCTTTTTCCAACACAGCCTCCCTTATCGTTACACCTGAAGATCACCACAGCAGACGGAATCTCAAATCGACCACGTTCCGATTGATGGACGGCAGTGATGGAAAACAGTGAGGAATGCAGCTGAGTAGACACAAACGCAAAGCTATTCTACTCGTGAACAACAGATGCCAGAATATATTCGCACTTCCTTCACTCGCGAGCTAACGAAGCTGGTCGCACTCGTGATTGATTCGCGAAGCAGCTCCGAACATTTTTCAATTTTGTGAAAAAACGAATTTACACGGCCGACAGATTAACTTTTCAGGAACAATAAAGCAAAAAACACTACTATCTGATGGATAATTACTTGTTTTGCTATTAAAATCGCACTAAAATGCAATTCCCGCATCTCCACTTGTTCTTCGCGAATAAAAATTCATGAGTGTTTTTGTTTTTGTTTTGCTTCATACTCGTGAAGCAAGCGGGTGCGAATAAACTCACACACGGCTTACTCTCGGCACCGTGAGTAAACCTTTTGTTGCTTTTACACTCTCGAGTTGATTCACGATGAGAGTGTTTCCATCTATGATGGACGGTACTTCCCCGACATTATCGACGTCAGGACCTATCGTGGCGCCAACATCGACTCCGACCACTACCTAGTGATGGTCAAACTACACCCAAAACTCTCCGTCATCAACAATGTACGGTACCGGCGACCGCCACGGTACAACCTAGAGCGACTAAAACAATCGGTTGACGCCTCAGCATAGGCGCAGAATCTCGAGGCCGCGTTGCCAGACGAGGGCGAGCACGATGAGGCCCCTCTAGAGGACTGCTGGACTACAGTGAAAGCAATCATCAACGACTCTGCCGAGAACACCATCGGGTACGTGGAACGGAATCGACTAAACGAATGGTTCGACGAAGAGTGCAGAACGGTTTTGAAGGAGAAGAGCGCAGCGCGGGCGGTAATGCTGCAGCAAAAGACTCAACAGAACGTGGAAGGTTACAAACAAAAGCGGAAGCAGCAAACCCACCTCTTTGGGGAGAAAAGTGAATTGCAAAGAAATGGAACTGCTGTGTCGTTCCCAAGAAACACGGAAGTTCTATCAGCAGCTCAACGCATCCCGCTACGAAAGGTGGAAGCAGCACTTCGATCAGCACCTGAACGGCGTGGAGAACGTAGGCACGGGAGACCATGGCAACGGAGGAAAAGAAGGCGCCAGTGCAGCGAAGGACGGAAATGCACCAACTCCCACGCTGAGGGAAGTTAAGGATGCCATTGATCGGTTCAAAATCAACAAAGCAGCTGGTAAGGATGGTATCGCAGCTGAACTGATCAAGATGGGCCCAGAAACGTTGGCCACTTGTCTGCACTGGTTGATAGTCAAGATCTGAGAAACCGAACAGCGGAGGAGTGGAAGGAAGGGGTAATATGTCTCATTCACGAGAAAGGCGACCATTTGGAATGTGAGAACTTCCGAGCGATCAGGTCAATGACAGGCAAATGGTCTGTCCTGGGGGCTGACATTGGCCTTACCTGACTATAATCTGCCTCTCTGCTGCAATCAGGTTTTTCGTTTTTGTTTGTTCTAAGGGAGCAGACGAAAACATGTCGTTGGTTTCCTGCAATAGGGGTACAACTCAAAAAATGTGAATTTGAAAATTGGCAATCTTGAAGCACCTCCTACAAGTTCACTTATTTCTTTCATCATTTGACGAAAGTAAACGAATTGTGATTATTGTATCATGGAAAGGGACTGAAGGATTATTTGTTTGATGAATTTTGGATTCCTATTTTTGAAATTGAAAAATTTGACTGATTTCGAGTTGTGGCTTTATCGCAGAAAATTGGTAAAAATGCCAAAAGCTCACGTTTTTTAACGAAGTTTGACACGGGTTTTTGTGAGATGAAAGTTTGCATAGTTGTTCATCATTTGTCATCAAAATCAAATTTTGAGTTGTGACCCAATTGCAGGAAACCGACGATATAGAAGCGATGTCGTTATCCCTTGTTCTAAAAAGGAAAGGATTTGGCAGCGTCGGATTATTCACGGCATTGTTATCCTAGTTGAAATTTGAACTAGAAATCATTTAGTTTTCTTTCGCTCAACAAACAACTCAATAATTGAATCTCTTGGGTACCATTGAACTGTATTATTTTCACTTCCTGACAGAGGAAAACTCTTAAAAAGAAAATCTATTTTCTTGCATGGCAACATATACCTAACATGCCAAGATATGCGCTCGTTTTTATCTCGCAACGAAGATGCATCTACCTGTTCCGCGAAACGAAGCACTGTTCATTTGTATTCGAACAGAGGGAATCATAAATCTATCGTCCATTGAGCTTTTGGTGGTTTCAGTTTGTTCTGTTATTTGGAACTATTGATCAAGGGTACAAAACGTGTATTCCATAAAGAGGATGATTGCTGTTGGTAGGTGAAGACAGACACTTTTTGTGCATTTAAAGCTCAATAACGGAGCTAAATTAAATGTTTGTATTTGATAACATACACTTGATAACATACTTAACCAAAGTTATTACTGGGATCCCGGTCAGAAAGGCATAACAAAAACATAACATAATTATATCAACGGTTTATATCTATATCAACGTTTGTTATATTTCAGATATCAGTAGGTCGGCTCCAGAGGCACGTTTTCATCCATTTGGGATATTTGCGCCATCACAAATTTGTTAAATTTAGTTATATTTGATGGAATTGGTCTGCAATCAAGTTTGTATTATATCATAACTCATAAATATAACACAGTCAGTTACAAAAGTCTTGGAATCCCGTTCCAACAGTGCATCAGAACTTCAGATGCTTCAAACAGCAAGCTTCAAATAACAGTGCATTTTATTATTCTGTTCTTGCTCACTTGAAATAAGCATAAAATAAGAAGGTCAGATGCGCTGATTTTGTTTACGAAGAGATTTGTGCGCTCGAAATCGTGAATAGGTGCCAAAGTCGGCCATTGTTGCGGCCATTTTGGGATTCTAACAAGTCTGTCCTTAAATTAAAATGTAAGTTGGTCTCCTTCATATCAACATTATAACAAACTCAGTTAAAGGTGCACAGCAAAAAGTAGTCAGAGGAAAAGTAGAGTTAGGATTCGTTCAACTATTACGGAACGCAAATAGGGTAGGGTTCTAAAATGGTCAAATTTTGCGTTACAGTAAAACGCTTTTTGCAGTTTATCAGGTATTATTGTGGATTTAATGGCAACTTGTATTCTACCGATCGCTTCAGTATGCATTGCGTTGCGTGATAACGGAGTAATTCGTAGATTGCACACCCCCCTTGTAGACTTTAATCCATACAAGAATGTTGCGGAGATTCCACCTGTTTAGACTGTTTAGATGATTTTTTTTTGCATGGGCCCACAGATATAAAAACAGTTTGCATGCAGGGAATATTGTACGCTGCGTTGTTGAGGGCACTTTGGGCAATAGTGTTACATTATAAACATACATTTATAATCTACCTACGCTGAAATTAACCCTAATCATTTTTTGAGCTGGAATCAATAAATCTCCGCAACTGGAAATGGGTAACTCTCGCTGAGACCGTCCTACTATCCCAAGTATGTAACACAGAAAACATCTTTTCAAATCAACATTTTTAAAGAGGCATTATAAATGTCATATAGGAGTTTCAGAAAACATCTTGTGTTATTATCGAGCTGTATTTATGTTTTTCAATAACAAACAACAAGAATATTTGATTTTTGCTTATCTGCTTCATTATGTATAAAATATGGTTATTATATTAATAAATAACATTATTCGAGCATCAAAACACAAAGTAATCGTGTTACCGACCAATTTTTGCATTCATCCAACAGACTCATTCAGCCTTCTGTCCTGAACGGCAGCAGTTAGAACCATTAGAACACAATCGGCGATTGACCCGCATTAACTAAAGATCTGCTCAATAGAGCAAACATTTTAGTTTTATTTGTCACAAACAGGATTACAATGAAACCAACTAATTTTTAGCGAGACCGACTCACATCTACCATGGATTCCTCAGCTTCCTGATGTGGCCATTTTTTTCACTTCAGCATTTGGTTGCCAAAACTAACAGTGCTGATTGCAGATGGTTCGCCAGCAGATGTGAACTGCAATGAATTCCTATCACATACATCCTAAGCGTTCTTGTGCTGCAAGCAGGGAATGAAATTATCAGCAAATTGAGACGAAAAACGGCGTTTTTCGAGCAACCGATTTTTTCTGTTTTTACTTTTCCTGTGAGAAATGTTTATCGGTCGTTACTGTTTGTCCCCGATCAAAGATAGCCGAAAACTAAACTGGAAATCGCTCTTTTCATTTTCGCTATCCAACTTTATCGCCTGCAAAGTTATCGCGATAATTATCAGAAGGCATATAACAAAAATTTGCCGCTAACGGGATTCGAACCTAGACCCTCCACAAAAATGTGTATGAGCGCGCTCCATAACCACTCGACCACACAAGCTGCTCGAAAGAGGACAGAAATTTTATACATAAAAGCTACAGCCGGTGACGACGGGACTACGGAAAGGCGAACAAAGAGCAGAAAGCAAACCAGTCAACTTTTCATGGCTGATGATAATCGATTTTCGGCGCTGCGGAACGAGCGAAAACACATTCTCGGGAGAAACCCGGGTCTGAATTTATCGCACGTCTTTTTTCGCCGATAATGCGTGTGGGAGAGTTTTCTACTATCGCGATCGTGATCGATAATTTCATTCCCTGGCTGCAAGTCAATTTCCTTACCATTCATTCTGTTGCATTTATAAGTTGGAGCACTCGTGGATTACTGCGTACGAGTTGATCAGATAAATAGTCGATAAATATGTATGCATTGCATTGGAAATCTCGAGAAATCTGTAATAACTGGCGAGGATTTCGACTATCAAAAAAGTAAACATTGCAATTCTTGACAATGTTACTTGAACATTTGACAGATCTAGTCTTATTATAGAAGAAGTTGTAATTATGTTATTTTAATGTTGTTATGATTGTCCTAAAACAAAGCTATTATTTTTTATATGCGTATGTTTTAGAAATGTTATCGAGACACAATATAAACTTTTAGTGATACACAACTATCATTCTGTTAGATTGTTGTCATAATGATGCATTTTCAACGTTATTTCAATAAGTTTTAATCAAAGTTTGAAGAAATGCATGAATTCTTCAGCAGTACTTTTAACATTACAGTACCGTTCATAAATATAAATACATATACTTTATACTAATAAAAATGTAAGAGAGGTTGACATTATTTTTGATAACGGAATTTCAAGTATACCTCAAAGGCACTGTTCATAATTTAGATAACGCTCCAGGGGGAGAGGAAAAGTACGGCCGAGCGTTACGGACCATACAAAAATATTAGAATTTTTATAGAAAAAGTGTCACGGAGGAAGAAGGGTTTAAAAATCACGGTTTAGCGTAACGTATTAACAGGGCCGGATCTAAGGGGGGGCCAGGGGGGCCCGGGCCCCGGGCCCCCACATTTTAGGGGCCCCCACAAAAACATTTTTTGATTACTAACATTAGCTTTATTTTCCATATTGCTCAAGTACTGTTCGAAAATAAGGAAAAACATGTTTGGTCATCTCTCCGAGGGGCCTCCACATCCGCTCGGGCCCCGGACCCCCACAATCCTTAATCCAGGCCTGCGTATTAAACGGATGCTCCATTATCAAATCGTTGGTTTAATTCAAATTATAATTGAACTAGTTTATGACACTTTGAACAGCACTGTAAGTCTTTTGAAAATCAGCCATATTGCAACTTCACATGGATTTATAAATAATTTTCACAAAGCAATATTATTTGGTTTATTCGTGTAACATTTTCAATTCAATTTAATGGCGCTTGATTTGCAGGCGAGTACATGTATACACAACGGCACCTGCAGCCAAATTAGGAAAAATTGGAGGTTCTTTCCCGTTTTTAACTGTTTCTCAATGATGCGAACATTGCATTTTAAACTTTTTTGGTGTTTTGAAAAGCTGAAACTTTCAACTTTTCATTAGTGGATTCAGATTTTAAATAAATGTTCATAAATACTGTGAAATAACGCTACATTTATATAAACAACCGGCACCTGGCCGCCCAGTGAGCTAAAGTGTCATGATTAACAAAAGTGCAGATAACTTTTGATAAGAAAAAGATGCATCTCTAAATTTTTGATATGTTATGTAAAAATGTCCCCGCTTTCGATTGACGCAAAAATTTTGAAAATCGGTGGTTGCCAACATGGTGAAAAAACAGTTTTGGTATAAAAATCCAAGATGGCGGCCAAAATCAATATGGCCGACCCAACTTTTTATAATTGTAATTAGTAGCTCTATCTTTCCTCTTTTCAACAACATTTTGTTATGAGGTGGTTTCTGGAGAAACTTTTGAGTTATAACGGTTTAAATGAGCCAACTATTGTGGATTTACCGGCTACTTGTATTCAACCGGTCGCTTCAGTATGGCCTCCAAAGTAGTCGTTTTATAAAAAGAGTAACTTATAAATGTTTTTAAACATTTTTATTGTATGCGCTATTCCTCGTTGCCGCTAGCTATTCAGCGACATTCATATTTTGACAATCAAGTTGATTTTTATATGAAAACGGCTACTTTGTAACGGCTTCTCATGTAACCGGTAGAATATACAAGTAGTCGGTAAATCCACAATATTGATCAAAATCGAGGGGTCCGCAAAAATGGTTGTGGCTCTAACTAACGGGGGGTCCATCAAATTGATTAACAAAATGCATTTTTCTTACTCTTTTGAGAAGGACTTTTTGAAAATCACCACTTTAAACATTTTTGAATACATGGTGTAAATAGTGGGACGGTCTCAGCGAGAGTTACCCAAATACAGGGGATAGACAAAATGATCGGGACAAGCAAAATTTTCACTTTTCAAAAAATGTTCAACTAGCTGTAACTTTTCGAAAAGTGCATCAAATATTCTCAAATGTTTACTGTGAGTGCATCAACTAGTTGTGATCAGTGGTTCAAATTTGAAAAAGTTAGGGCCATTTTCAACAAAGTTATGAAGATTCTGGCCGATAGCCAACTTTGAGCTGTTATATCTCCGGATTCAATTAACCGATTGAAATGAAATTTTGACCATTTATGACTTATATAATGAACTCTGGAAAACATTTGACTTAACTTGAAATTTTTAACAAGAGACAAAATTATAGCAATTTTAATTTTTTCACGATTTTTTAGTAAATTGGTCCATTTTTAATATGCATTCTAAAACTTTTTCAATTTATTGGTGGCTATGTTGTTACTTTCCTTCAAAACACATTTATATATAAGTCAATTAGAGGGGAATTAAATGAACTATAATTTGCATCTTGAATTTTGAAACGATGTTGATATTTTGGAAAATTTTGTGTTTTATTATAAAAATAATCTAATCGTTATAATTTTCTTCCGTGTTAAAAATATTAAGTTAGGTAAATGGTTTTTCATAGCTCATTATATAAGTCATAAATGGTCAAAATTTCATTTCAATCGGTTCATTGAATCCGGAGATATAACAGCTCAAAGTTGGCTATCGGATAATTTTACCTTTTTCAAGAATCTTTAAAACTTCGTGGAGAATGGCCCGATCTTTTCTAATTTTGTCCCACTGATACACATCTAGTTGATGAACTTACAGTAAAAATTTGAGAAAATTTGATGCATTTTTCGAAAAGTTACAGCTAGTTGAACACTTTTTGAAAAGTGAAAATTTTGCCTGTTCCGATCATTTTGTCTATCCCCTGTAGAAACCAAAGCCAAAACTGACACACTGCTTCTATTTTGGCCACTGCTTATTTTAAGATTAAAATTTTTCATTTAACGTAATGTAACGAATTGTTAGTTTCCATAGAATTGCTGTCATTTCTTGAAAAATAATTTCCGTTAGACTGGCCGCATACGGTGCGGTGGTGCACGTACCCTAACTGTACTCCCCTGTACCAATTCTGAGCCAGTTTGCAATAGTTACAAGTACCAAATCAGGTCAGAATAGCAACAAAGCATTTAATAAATATACAAAGCATTTATTTTGACATACTTAATCGTAAGGGTCGTAATGAAAGTGTCGTATCTGAGACCGCATCCATATATGACTGGCCATATGTGAAACTTTCTTTGGGAACTTTATCAATTCTTTCGCTTAAAATTTTCAGTAATATTTCCTTTTTTCAACACTAGTCTTGATTTTTCGATATGCAACAATAACAGTAGCAACAATGGACTTTTCCACCGATGAACCAAATTCATCGCGGTCCGAGAATTTTGACACTAGAGCGGGGTCTGTTCCAATCAGAATCGTCTAATTCTGATTGGAACGGCCCCGCTCTAGTGTCAAAATTCTCGGACCGCGATGAATTCGGTTCATCGGTGGATAAGTCCATACAGATAAGTGAAATTTTAACACACGAACACTAGAGCGAATTTTCCCCACACAAAAATACACGCCAATTCTAGGCTTTTGAAAACGGATAGTATAAAAAAATATGCTAGATCAAAACTACATATGTATTCCAGTTTCCGAGGAAACATGGGTCTTACAAGAGATGAAGTCTTCTCAGGCGCCCCTACCATTACCGTACCCATTCAAAAATCGAACAAAAGACGAATTAGCATGGTACCCTACACACAATCGATTTAAATATATACAAACCGAACACAAACACGAGATAACACGCAAATCTTAAAAACAAAAAATGCATCATTTTGCGTCATGTGCAACAGAAAACATCTGTGTACATCACACTTTAGTGATTTGAGTATAGTTTACCATCATACTATTGCATCCATTTCAACACCAAGATGGACCATGTGCAGTATTAGAGCACAGATAGAGCTATATCTATCTATACTTGCCCTGTTGCATGTCCCCCGTAGTATTTGACATGCACCGAGTAGTACTGCTTTCGCACTTGCTTGCAGTTGCACCACAAAGTCGGGCCTTATCTGGTGCATCGTCTTCCACTAAAAAAAAGTCTCAATTATCATTTAGTGCATCGTAATAACGAAAAAAGTACTTTACAATATGTTTCGCACGTTCGTAGCGGAGTTGCCGGTGTTATTTAGGAAGGTAGGAAAGGTGTTGTTCGGTCCGACAGCCGAACTAGATTAATTCAATTGCATTTTGCAGGCACCGCTAAACAGTGCGAAAAATTATGCAACGGAGGCAAAATTCGAAACCAAGGTAAGTGATCGTTTCGTCCTGAAGGTCAATCGGGTAAACGGTTGTATAGAGCGTGGGAAATATTATTTTATTTTTTTTTTACTGGGAGTCATAAATTTTGTGAAATTTCGGCTCGAGGTACATACGTCGATGGAGTCTCCAGTTAGTCTAGTGGTTAATCCGGAGACGGATGGAAAATTTTCTCGACTCCCTGGGCATAATGTATCATTGTACTTGCCTCACAATATACAAATGCATGCAATGGCAGGCAAAGAAAGCCCTTCAATTAATAACTGTGGAAGTGCTCAAAGAACATTAAGTTGAATAAAGGCAGGCCAAGTCCCAGTCGGGACGAAGAGCCATAGAGAAGAAAAAGTACATACGTAGATGTACTATGTAATCTATTCTAAACAACTGAACATCGGAAATTGTAAGCCCTTTAGACATATGTAGGTGTCAGTTTCATATCATTCAAATGAAAAACAATTAACATGTTAACAAGTCCAAGGCTTATGCAGTATCTGCCGTGCGCACTATGAGATATCAGGCAGACAAAAAACGAAAAAATGACCCTCACCAATTTGTTTGTTATATTTTTGTCGTAAGGAAACATCCCAATTAAGAAAAGCCCAAAGTTTCAAGTCTCTAGCACGTTGCGTTCCTGAGATATAAAATATCGAAGTTAAAAATTAACGAGAAATATAACTTTTTGACGGATAAGCTCGGTTTATCTGAAATCAATTCGACCATTTTTTCATGAGAAACCCCTTAGTTTACAATACATTATTGAAAAGGTTACTAAAAAAGCTGTAAGAAAAAAAAATAAAACACAAAATTTATTTACAGAACTAAATTATAAAAAAAAATCATTAAAAGGGGTTGAAACATTGAAACAACGCAAATATGAAATATTCTGATCAGCAGCATTTTTATTTGCGCTGAATTGCGCAAATCCCAGCAGTTCTGAAGTATAATCAGGGTCTAGTCTAGAAAGTTACGGTGAAAAAGTTTGCGCATAAGTTGCGCAACTTTGGAATTAGGCTATTCAAAAAATAAGCCATTTTAGTACAATTTAATATTTCTTTAATATAACAATACCAATTGTATCGCTTTCATATTTTTCCATGTTGTTTATGGACAGTTCCATATATGAAAATCAAAAAATAATAATAATCTTTTGATTTGCAATCAAAGTACGGATCGATTTAAATTATAATTTACTTTAAATCAATAAGTTTATACGCCCTTATCAAAAATTAGTCTCGAAATATTGAAAAATCAAATTAACGAAATATTTCGATAGTCCACAGAAAACGAAAATCTATCTATATATATATAAAAATGAGTTTGAAATCTCTTTGAGACAACAAAACTCACAAACGGCTGAACCGATTAGGATTGCTCTTGCACGGTTCGAATCGTTTTCATGGTGGCTGTGTTTATATGTATAAAAAGTAACGAAAATCAACTAGAAAAGTAACAAAATTTAAAAAGAACTGATTTTCTATGAGCTGGGAAGGAAATCAACTTGACTGAAATGAAATCAATCTAGAGTGCGGTGCTATTTTGAGCTCAACAGTTGTCAAACCACCACAAGACGGCAAGACAAAGTTTGCCGGGACAGCTAGTAAATGATAAAAATATTTTCGTCCACCTACTTGTATGGTAATCACCCATAGTGATGTGGTCCACTGATCACCGGTATTTTTTTTATTCTTTATCACTTAACCTAATTTACAGCTCTTTGTCCACTAGGGCACTACGTGAGCGATTTCAATTGACAGCCGCACTTACATTTTATACCGCGCCTAGATGTATGCTATTATACTTTATCGAACTGGTTGCCTTTCTGCTGCTTTCACTTTTCTACTTACATGGTAGAATGATGAGCACCTTTGTTCCTTTCCAGTTCGAATAGGGGTCCATTATGAGTAGCACTTCGCCGATGTCCAGGTATCCGGGTCCGTTTGAGCCGTGGGGCTCAGAAGAGGGTCAGTGTCAGACGCTCTCGGGGAAAGATCAACTGACGAAGTGACAGGGCTGGGAATCAAACCCATGACCATCCGCATATAAAGCAACCACCGGTATTTATTGTCGTCGCGGTTGAAACCCGAAGTTTCCCCACACGCGACAATCCATTTTTTTTCCAAATCCATACCGTTAAATGGGGTGTTACGAACTCATGGGGTGTTAAGGGATTCATCTTAACACACTACAGTATGCGGCAGGAAAAAATGCGAAAGTGTTTTTCAACTTCAAACCTCATTTTCGTCCATTTGGCATTAACCAATCTATGTTTCAACGTCCCTTGATCTATAATAGGCTAGTTTTCTGAAAAGTTAATTAAAAAATTTCCCGTTTTGGTCACTAACCTTTACAGGGCGGCGCCCGAAGATGAAGACAACCAAAATTTTCAAACCGCAGAAAATCACACAGGTCACTAAATCTCGCATCTGATAAAACAAAATTTTTGATTTTCTCCACAATATCATCAAATATATGTACTTATTTCATCTGGTATGTGAAACTACATGGCTCTGGATCAGTGTGGTCTGGTTGTTAATCGAATTTGAGCTAATTTTGTTACTGTTATAGTCATTTTGTTTAATGACCATTGGGCGCGCAGTTTATTGATATCCGCTTATTAGGCCTACATTATCACATGTTAAACATCAAATATGTTCATTTTTATTTTTCAGTGCTAGAATATAGACATTGACTGATACACTGTCATGAAAAAATAGTCATATATATCCCATATTCAGCGTGTAATAGTGCCTTGAACTTTTCGCATTTTTTCCTGCCGCACCCTGTACTTTGAAAAATCACCAAACCATTGAAACATTGATTTACTTATTACAAATTCACTTTAAATGTGTGTTGGAAATAAAGGCATACTATAAGGATTCAGTGCCGGATTTAGGCTTCGGGGGGCCCGGGGAAAAGCCTATAATGCGGGCCCCTAAAAACAAGATTTTGAATATATAAACCATGCTATAACGTTTTCTTTTCCATTCAAGTTTTTTTGCTGATTTTTGCGGCTTAGAAAGAAAGTATGTCACATAACTGTTTTGTTCATTCGAATTATACATTTTTTATTTATTTTCAATGTTTCATGATAATGTATTAAAACCTTAATGCCGAAAAATGCGTTCTTCTCATGTCCTTCTAAAAGTATACATTGTTCAATGCAATTCTACAAAATTTCGACAGTTTATCAGAGAATAATCAGTGACTATAAATGAAAAAATGTTACGAACATTTATTTACATATTTTTTGCTAAAATGTCAAGAAGCTGCATTCAGGATTACAATATTCTACGAATGAACAAAGTTAGGACCACAGAAAAACAGACGTAACACTCTTAAAAACGGCATGGCACATGCATTTAACGATCAATTCAAATTTCATTTGATTTGCGCGATCGTTCCACCAGATGCGCTAGTGTTCGATCGCTTTGGCGTTTGCCAGTGTACACGTTGCTGAATGATGCAAACGAAAATTACAGGCAATTTGTGTAGTAGTGTGCGTGTCAGCAAAACGTCAAATCAAAATCCATCATGGCCGACAGTATCGCGCGCGGTTCTACCAACAGGTGGCAGTGTGCTCATGAAAATGACACCGGGCAAAAGTTTTTGATGAATTTCCTCTAAGAGTTACGTCTGTTTGTCTGTGTTAGGACTCTTTCCCCCCGAATTTCTCGAACATCTCCAGGAATTATTATGTTCTCTTTTCCATCATCAGTCCTCAACGATCTTCATCAGGATGGGTATTAATCAGTTGTTTGTTAGAGACGCTTTTTTGTTGTTATAAGTTCCAAAAAGTTTTTCTACTGAGTTGAACAAGAACTTTCATGGGGTTTGATAAAAACACGTGTATACCAAAATTTAAGAAAAAAACTTCGTTTTACCTGATTATTGAATACTATAAGTGCAGCAAAAAAGCATTACAATCAATCCATTAAAAAAGTCATTCTGGGAAACACACTTCAATTCTACAGTTGGATTGTTAAACAATTGGGTTTTTGATTTTGAAAAATACATTGTTTTTTTTTATTTTTATACGAAAGAGCACCTTTTCTGAAACACCATGATTTTTTCCAGATTTTTAGTACTTCGTTTTGTTACCTAGAATCAATTTCAAAGATATTTTTTGGAATCACCTTTTGACAGCTGGGCAACTGCTTGACAGCTCCGTCCAGTATAAAATGCGACGAGGGGTGATTCGACAAATCGCTCTCATACAAACTTCAAATTGAATTTTAAATAGGATCCCAGGCACCAAAATTTATGAAAATTTGGATTTCGGCTCAGTTTGGCATGCAGATTCAGAACATGGGATTCTTTCAACACCGTTTAAGAAGCCAATTAAAATATAGTTTTTTTTAACTCAATCGAAAGAGCAAAATATTTTTCACCAAAATTATGAAACTTTGGATTTTGATACAAAATTATCAAAAATATAAACCTTAGGATTTTTAAGTTAAAATTCAGATTAAGAAATAATCTGGATAAGTAGACACCCTTAAAGATCCCTATTAGAACTACTCTAGGACATAAAATATAATCATACACTATTGAAGTGCATGTTTAATAGTTTCGTTTTAGTAAATATATAGTGATTCAGGATTTTTGGGGGGCCCTTCTAATCGGGGGGGCCCGGGGCACTTGCCCCTTTGGCCCCTCTTAAATCCGGGCCTTAATCCTTAAAGGATTACCACACATTAAAATACGTGTTTAACTGGACACTAGACATCAAAAATAGAACGGCATTGCTTTTTCTCAATTTCGCTACCTTTGAGGTCGCTACTTTGTGAGGTCAGAAATATTATTAAAAAGTTATGTGAGTAATCGTAAGGTGTTCTACAACTCATTTCAAACGAAACTTGGGTAAAATATTTGATGTAACTAAGGTGGTTTTCGAACACCGACATTTTTGTGAAAAAAAGCCTGGTTTCATAAACTGGTGGGGTGTTAGGGGATTAAATTTCTCATACATATTTTTTAAATACACATCCTTAGTTTACAACCTGTTGGTCAGTCTGAACTATACAATTTGGTTACTCTAAAAAGTAACTGTGAATAATGTGTTTGTTAAAAATTGAAGCCACTGAGATACAATTGACGGTATTTTTTTCAGATTTCGAGGCTTTAACAAAAAAAACTCATATATAAAGGTAGATGACAATGAAACTGTCCCTGCACTTTCAGGACTATGATGGTAATCTTTTTCGGAAATGTTCAAGAAATATTACAGCTACAGTTTACAATTAATCCATTTTAATCTCTCTTTGAAATATAAGAACTTTTACATTCATTCCCAAAGGGGACAGCAACCTATTTTTTTACTATGGAGTTTGACAGGCTGGATTGTGCCTCCTTACGTGGAGCATAAATTTATGCTCCAGCCAAAATATTCACCAACACAGTCGTGAAATTTGAATGTTTACCTTTTTACGAGGGATATCGGTGCAAAACGCTTACATCACATTCGATCTAATAAAAGTGTTGATCTTGAAAAAGCGGCATTGATTGATAATTTTCAATTTCAGAGTGTAGATGTTTAGGTAAAGTTCCTACAGAGAGAATTGCTTGTGAAAAGACACACAACACCTCTTTTTGCAAACTTTGTTCGCCAAAGTGCGTTTTTCTTTATTCCCTCCCGCTGCTGTATTGAGTGAATGTTGGTATTAGTGAGCACTGGTTGCGCGTGATAAGCGGCAACAAAATCAGATCACCGTAGCATCCCCGTGTTCATTCCCTTAAATTCTTCAACACCCCATTTTCATATTTTCCTAAAATTCTCACATTTTGTTAAATATCTTCAATTTTTCCAAAAACTCGTCAAATTTTGTAATCTATATGCGTAGCAGGCAGCAAGACAATGATCAGACTGCTTTTCCTGATAGTTTTAAGAAGTAGAACCCATTAAATTAATGGGAACGAAACATTTTTCCGTCCCTTAACACCCCATTTTACGGTCTGACGCACGATTTAGGAGAAACGTCGACTTTCGCGCGTCAAAAATTCCGATTTTCAACTGCACAAACAATATACCAGTGAAAATCTATTATAGGGATATGTTACGTGCCTAGACAAGAAGTTAAAAAGTAGAACGTTACTTACTACCTGAAGGTACACATTACAGTACTTCCGATGCTACCATCTGTACCTAGGTAGACACTACAGTCAGGAGGTAAAACATTCGCAAATATTACATGCATCTAAATATTCGACAATAATCGAGTCGCTTGATTCCGTGGTAGATCACCATTCACCGTGGTAGTAGGTACCCATTAACCTTGTAGCAGAGGATACCTTCTCTTTTGTTTGAAAATAATTTTCAATCATTTAATGATCAAAACCACCTAGCAAAGTATTTTTTTTTTTCGTTTATATTCATTTTGAGTAATAACTTGGAAGATTTATTTAGAAATTTTGTTTCAATTAAAAAATAAGTGGAATCATCCTGAAATCGTACTTTCTTGGTAAACTTGCTTCGATAATGCAAAATTCATACCTGATAGGTGAATTTAATTGCTTCTTGGTGAAATAATTTCGTAATTACATTTAGTTAATTCTCTCCGAGAGTTCAATCTACTTTTTAACTCGTGAACAACAGGTGTCAATTTTCCCTCATCATCGTTCATGACATTTCTCGCCGAGTATGTCATATTTTTGTTGTATCGGTTGCCTTTAGTAGACAGCGAAACACACCAGTTATAAAAATATCCAAAAGAAATGAAGTAGTAGAAGTGCGAAATAATAATAAACTTAGGAGTTGCAATAGATACCAAGCTATCATTCATCGACCATTACAATACTACAATACGATCAATTCAGGGATAATGGAAATTCGCGGCAAAAATTCTTAAATTTCGCGGCCTCATGTTTTTGATCGTAAAGAGGTAACAAATTCGATTAAAATCAAAAAAGAAGTATAGAGTTGAAATGCAATAAATTTCCATTACGTGGACTCCGTATCGTGAATTGCTTTACACTGTCAAAAGTTATCGACCATTTCATGCTGAAAACTATGAAAATGTTGGAAATTTTTAAGGTATTTTCCCAACGTTTTGTTATTCTTCAACCACCCCACACTGTTTCCAAAGGCCCAATTTCGTGATCGAAATTGTTTTGGGCATGAAAAATTGATTTTAGAGGTTTGGTGTCTTCGAAGAAGTTGTTAGGTATATCAGAGCCCTTCTTTTGGAAGTATCACTAATGTGATTAATCCACCTAAAAGTGAGATAGAAATTCGATTTTTTTTCATAAGTGAAGATAGCGTGTTTATGTCTTCAGCAAAGTTGTAGAAAATGTCATTATGAGAAAACTTGCCGAACAAACTTTTGCTCTATCTGCTCAATTTCTAGAGATATGGGCCATTATTTGTGAATGACCCCTTAAAATCAGTTTTTTTGTTGTAACTTTTCCTAGACATTTTTGGGAATTTTCAAATGTTCTACAAAGTTATTTAGTATGACAAAATACGCGTTTCTTCTGAAGACGGCAACATTGTATCTTTGATAGTTTTTGAGATATTCAATAATTTATTTAAAAAAATTGCCTTTTTGACGGCTTTGTGACATTTACAGAGGCAAAATGGGGCAAGATTTTTCAATTGAATATGAAAGAAGTTTATAATAGGTGTAAATTTTGTTTCAACTCAGGCTGGACACTTGCTTCCTTGACAGTAAAATTGAGCTGTGAAATATTATAGTTCGCAACTGAAATTTTCAAAAAACTCAAAAAGTATTGAAGATAGAACTTTGCCGTCTTTAAAGAAAACATGTATTTTATAATATATAATAACTTCGTAGAACATTTAAAAATTCCTAAGAATGTCTGGAAAAAGTTACAATGAAAAAACTGATATTTAGGGGTCGTTTTCAGGAAATGACCCATATCTTTCAAAATAGAGCATATAGAACAAAAGTTTGTTCGGCAAGTTTTCTTATAATGATATTTCCTACAACTTTCCTGAAGACATCAGTATACTATATTCACATATGGTAAACACTGAATTTTCATCTCACTACTAGGTGAATTGATCACAAAAGCAATACTTGCAAAAGAAGGATTCTTGTCTATCAAACAACTTCTTGCAACAAACTTTTGTCCTATCTGCTCCGTTTTGAAAGATATGGGTCATTTTCTGTTAACGACCCCTAAATATCAGTTTTTTCATTGTAACTTTTTTCAGACATTTTTAGGAATTTTCAAATGTTCTATAAACTTATTATATATGATAAAATGCATGTTTTCTTTAAAGACGACTAAGTCCTATCTTCAATACTTTTTGAGTTTTTTGAAAATTTCAGTTACGAACTAAAATATTTCATAGCTCAATTTTACTGTCAAGGAAGCAAGTGTCCAGTCTGAGTTGAAACAAAATTTACACCTATCATAAACTTCTTTCATATTCAATTGACAAATCTTGCCCCATTTTGCCTCTGTAAATGTCACAAAACCGTAAAAAATGCTACTTTTAAAAATAAATTAGTAAATATCTCAAAAATTATCATAGATACAATGTTGCCGTCTTCAGAAGAAATACATATTTTGTCATATTAAATAACTTTGTAGAACATTTAAAAATTCCCAAAAATGTCTGGAAAAAGTTACAACAAAAAAACTGATTTTAAGGGGCCATTCATAAATAATGGCCCATATCTCTAGAAATTGAGCAGATAGAGCAAAAGTTTGTTCGGCAAGTTTTCTCAAAATGACATTTTCTACAACTTTGCTGAAGACATAAACACGCTATCTTCACTTATGAAAAAAAATCGAATTTCTATCTCACTTTTAGGTGGATTAATCACATTAGTAATACTTCCAAAAGAAGGGTTCTGATATACCAAACAATTTCTTCGAAGTCACCAAACCTCTAAAATCAATTTTTCATGCCCAAAACAATTTCGATCACGAAATTGGGCCTTTGGAAACAGTGTGCACCCTAATTTACACCTCTTTTGTTCACTAGGGCACTGCGCCAGCAATTCCAATTGGCTGCTGCACTTACACTTTGTGCAGCGCCTAAATGTATTCTATTCTAATTTTACTATATCGAACTAGTTTTCTTAGCGCTGCTGTCACTTTACTACCCTATCCATGGTAGAATGTAGAGCACGAGGATGTTGATGTGTGGCTCTTGATCCTTTTCCAGTCCGATTGGGGATCCATTATGAGTTGCAGTTAGCCGATATCCAAGCTTCCGGGTCCGTTAGAGCCGATTTCGGAAGAAGAGCAACTGACGAAAAAAAAATGCAAGTGCCGGGACGGTGATCGAACCCATGACCATCCACTTAAGAAGTGAACGTGTCATCATTACGCCACGGGCCCCGGCTGATTTCTCAATGTTTAATTTCGCGATATTTCACGGGTTTTCCTATATTTCGCGGCCATGGCCTCATTTCGCGGATTTCCCGGCATTAGCGAAATCGCGAATTTCCATTGTCCTTAACGATCATTAACCAGGCAAATAACATGCTCGGATTTATCAAACGTTTTAGCTGCAATTTCCACGAGCCATACACAATAAAACTTTAAACATTGTATATGTGAGATCCATACCTGAATATTGCAGCATAGTTTGATCACCGAATTCCGTCACGCAAGAGGAGCGAATCGAGTCTGTACAAAAACAATTCTTATTGTTGGACTCCGTAAATTAGGCTGGACAAGATTTCCCCTTCCTTCATACAGAGCCCGATGTATGCATATAAAAATATATGTTATTAAACCATTTACCACTTACAGTGTCGGACAAAACAATAAGACCACCGGTCCTATTTCATACAAAATGACCAAGTTTGACGATATGGTACTCGGTTTCTAGTAAACCGATTAGGCTGAAATTTTAACAGCCGACATGGAATGGCCAAAATTTTGGTTTGTGTTAAATTGATTGAATTATGATCCCTACATCAAAAGTTACAGATATACAGTGCGACAAAATTCCAACACCAGATTTTTATGATGGTTATTTGTGGTCAATTCAATAAAAATGTCCCAAAGTTTAAATTGCATCCTTAATTTTTAGTACTTGTTTATCAATCATCAAGTATCAGATACACATATACATCCTTTGATAGTGGCAATCTGAAAGTGGTCCTATTATTTTGTCGTTTCGTATATCTGTTACATTTGATGTAGTTAACAGAACTCAATCAATTATATACAAATCAAAATTCACGTAACTCCATGGCGACTGTCAAAAATTCAGCCAAATCGGTTCACCAGAAACCGAGCATTACATCGTCAAACTTGATGATTTTGTATGAAAAATGGCTGGTGGTCTTATTGTTTTGTCCGACACTGTATGTCTAAGATGCGAAGATAAAACTAACAGCCAAATGATTATGAACTATATACCGACATAAATTTGTTTGCTAATGTTTTCCACAGCCTTTTAAATTGCACAATTTGAAAACTGGACCAGCTACCTCCAGGACGGTAACTAGAGATGAGGCCCTTGCGTATTACTCGGCTATGCAAAGAATCCGAAGGCTAGAGACCTCTGCTGGTAATTTGTACAAAGAAAAGATCGTTCGTGGTTTCTGCCATCTGTACTCGGGACAGGAAGCATGTGCTGTGGGAATGAACGCGGCCATGCGACCCCAGGACAACATCATTTCCGCCTACCGCGTTCACGGCTGGACGCATCTGATGGGAGTTGACGTCAAGGGCGTACTCTCCGAACTGACCGGGAAACAGGGTGGCTGCGCACGCGGAAAAGGCGGTTCCATGCATATGTATGCTCCCAATTTTTACGGCGGGAATGGTATTGTCGGTGCTCAGGTACCACTCGGTGCCGGTGTCGCACTGGCTTGCAAGTACAAAGGCAACAACGGCGTTTGTTTGGCGCTATACGGAGATGGCGCTTCCAATCAAGGACAGGTCTTCGAAGCCTACAATATGGCATATCTATGGAACCTCCCTTGCATTTTCGTATGCGAAAACAACGGATACGGTAATAACACTTGGAACCAATTTCATTTGACTTTATGAAGATAATTGATTCGTTTTAGGAATGGGTACAAGCGCTGATCGATCGTCCTGCAACACAAATTACTTCCAACGAGGAGACGTTCTGCCGGGACTTTGGGTAGATGGTATGGATGTTGTAGCAGTCAAATTGGCTACCGACTTTGCTATCGATTATGTTCTGAAGAATGGACCGTTGGTAATGGAAGTACACACATACAGGTACTACAGATCGTTTACCTTTTGTTGAATTACTATTAATATTGAGCTATATTTTAAAAGATACTCTGGTCATTCAATGTCGGACCCCGGAACAAGTTACAGAACACGTGATGAAGTCCAAGAAGTTCGACAAACCAGAGATCCGATCTCGTCCTTCAAAGATAAGATAGTCAATGCAGGTCTGGTAACTGCTGATGAGCTTAAGGTAAATCCCTGCAAACATTACGAATTATAAAAAAAGCAGTAATTATGCATTTTTATTGTAGAAAATCGATGCAGCTATCAAAAAGGAGGTCGACGAGGCAACCGCGGCTGCTAAGGCTGATGCAGAAATAGGTTTGCCAGAATTGAGCACTGATGTCTACGCCAACAATTTGGAAGGATACATCAGAGGAGCGAGTCCAAGCTCCTGGTTAAAACATAGCTCACTGAACAAAGCCGTTAATATGTAATGGATTTAAATGAATGCAAATTGTTAAATTAAAAACCTATACATTTGGAATTATCTCGACAATAAATCTACCGTCAAACGGGGATATTCGCAACAGCGGTGTAACTTGCAACACGATGACATACATTAAATGTGAATTATTTGCTCATTATAATGAAAGCTAAGTATGCTCCACTACTTCGGTTATCGAGATTATGTAGACCAAATATTGGTTTAGTGGAAAAATCAGTTTTGATTACTTGTTTATTGTTTAGCTACACTTTTAAACCTGTTTGCTCATTTTATGCCATAAAAACAAGTATGAAAATCGTGCTTTACATCTCTCGGTAAGTGCGATAAGTCTGATGACCTTGCTTGGAGTAAGATACCTAAATAGGCTGACTAGATTTGACTCGTTTAAATACGGGACACATTTCGGATACTCAACAAAAAGTAAATTAATGTCCAAAAACAGAACTGCATGTTGTTAATAATGCTGTTTCACCTAGAAAGAACGAATAATAGTCAAAAAATTTGCAAAAAAATAACTATGCTCTAGTGACGAGTGTTTGAAAATTTTGTTGTCCCGTTAAATACGGGATGGATGGTCAGCCTATACCTAATAGTAAGATTAGCTGAACGATGAAAGTTCGATAAACTTATGGACGCGTAGCCCGTCATCAGCATCATTGAAATCTCGCTAGAAATTTCAAAGTGATAAAACTCAGTCACCGAAGCGCATATTGTCGGGCCGCCACCAAACCGGACGTCGCACAATCATGTCGTGACGCGACCAACTCGCGACGTTTTTTCAATCATGTCAAAAGTAGTGCTCATCCTTCCCGTTGTTGTCAGCAACACAGCGCACTTGTCGTGAAAAAGTTGCGACACTTGTGGACCAAGAAAATTACTATTTTTGATTAAATGTCTGTCCTAATTCCAACCGGATAGACAATATCGTCCCATATGCTCACTCGTGGTAAGTGTGATGATACTTTTTCTGCTGATTGCCTGCAGAATTGCCCGTTTTTTATCACTTCAAAAACGCGAGGCAATCATTGAAACCAGAAAAGTCAATGATTCCTATGAAAATTCTGTGATGCACCAAGTCACCTTATTGATTAATTATTATTATTATATTCGACAAGCTGTTTTCACTATGGAGTAACTGGCAAGTCGTTAAACCGTTGAAATTAACCGTTGAAATTAACATGTTTATTTTCATTTTACAATAGTTTTGGAAGAAATAATCGAAATTAAATATTTGTTGATTGCGAAACACGCTCATTTCTAAATGTCGACCTAATTGTTATTTTTTTTGCACGTGTTGACACATTCTACCGTTGACGCCTTTTTGGTCAGATTCTCCACAATAGCTCATAAATACGACCGTAAACCCTAGTCGTGCATTGGGGTCATTACCCGAGTAGATGAGAAAATTTAACGAATAACAATTTTTTAGTTGAATTACTGAAGAACAAAAACTACTATTGGTTTGATTGATATAAGAAGTAAAACATCAGAAATAAATGTCAATTTCTTGATTTTGCTTTGGCTGACCAAGCCATGTGGGAAATTACACTGTTGAAAATGCTTTGACATCCATGTGCACAACAGAACATGTGCTCGATGAACAAATTGAGATTTGAATTGTGAAAATAAATCCACGTACTCCGGTGAGACTCGAACTCACGACTCCCAATTCGCTAGACGGGCGCTTCTATTCCTTCAAGCTACAGAGTCACTCGATTATCTCCGTCACCAGCAGGCCTAGAACTGAACTCGATTCCACAGTGGCAAATAATTATCTTCTTTTCACAATCCAAACTCCTTCGGATGGGATTAGATGAACATCTAACACAAACACTGTTGTGCACATGTGTGTCAAAGCGGGAGAGGAAATTATTTTGAACAATTGTGTCCATAACTGGTACAGGGTTCCTATCATTGGCACACGCCGTAATAAATACTTAGAGTAGTTTTGGCTCCTTTTCTATATTTTTCCTGTAGGTACCGTGAGGTCGCCATTCACCGCTCATGCCCCATTCACCGCTCATTTTGGGTCAATCATGCAAAAATGATCAAATGTTAGTAAAGTATCGTAACAAAAGTCAATGTAACATGCTGCCACATTAAAAAACTTTCATATCACCAGTTTTTATATGTGTGTACCTGAAATCACGTTCTCAAAAAATATTTTTCAAACTGCGCTGCAGCACAACATGGGAACTGTTCAGGGCAAACAGCGGAAGAAATATCCAACAGGTAAAACCCGTTAAAGATTCCATTTTGACAAAACAGGATGATCTGAACGTCATTAATCATCAATACTTTGGTAAATAAAAGTTATTTTGTTTTCATAAATTAATAATTTCTGTGATTCCATGAAAAAATAATCCAGTGAGCGGTGAATGGATTCATTATGAGCGGTGAATGGATGCATGAGCGGTAATAGGAGCCAAGATACAACACATGTGAATTTTTATTTTTTCGGTTGTAAACATGTTTTACAATCGTCTTATATTTTTTCTATAATAACAACATAATTGTTGAGTTGCTAACGTAAATTAAAGTGAAATATTCGCAAACGTCGATTTTTAATGTCATATACTTTACGAAAATGCCGCTAAATGAGCGGTAAATGGCGACCTCACGGTAATGTATGAAAACTAATCATGTGGCATATATATATATATATATATATATATATATATATATATATATATATATATATATATATATATATATATATATATATATATATATATATATATATATATATATATATATAGATATATAGATATATATATATATATATATATATATATATATATATATATATATATATATATATATATATATATATATATATATATATATATATATATATATATATATATATATATATATATAGGGTCGCAGTGGAAATGTACCCAACAGGAAAAAAAAATAAAAATCTCTCTGACTTATACTAGAAATATGGAGTATGGACTTTTCACAAGTTATGAAACGTTCCCCTAAGGTGATGTTCATAAATTACGTCATGATTTTTAAAATGGTCGTTTTCAAAAAACTTAATGAGCTTTGTTTTTTTTTTGTAGGGATACTAGAAAGAAGAGAGAAAAGACTATATTAGGGTAACTTTGGGTATTGCCGGCAAGTTTGTTCTCTTCGTCATGGGTTTTTGTCGGTCAAATTGCCTGAAACTTGGTCATATAACTCAGCTTGGTTAGGAAAAATTTGAGGCCAAATCTGGGTTCAAAGAACCCCCCATGACGAAGAGAACAAAACTGCCAAAATACATACGCTCTCCTGTGTATTTAAGGCCATCCCCAACAGCGTATGGGAGTTTCAAAATACATTTAGAACTGCATCTTGGGCAACTTCATCGCAGAACATTGACAACAAGGAGAATGTGTAACTGCTATAAAAAATAGAACTGAAACAAAAGCACTGCTTGTAATATCCTTGAACGATTTATCGGTAATTTTTTGTCATGTGTTGCCAAAATCATGTGTGGCCAAAATCGGCAAAAAAAATGTCAAAAACGGAAATCAATAAGAAAGTGTAAGGAGTTAAATGAAAACAGGTGCTGTAAAAATCGATAAATAACTATATAATAAACATTGCATTTGGCATGTTTTTTTTTATTTTTTTTTTTCAACATTTACATTTACATTTGTTATAACCGTCTGTATACACACAGTGTTTGGTATTTTAGGCTAGATATCGATTTGAAAAAAAACAGAGTCGTTACGAGAATGAACTTTTATTGTAGAACATATTTTTAAATTTATGATGATACAGACACATAGCAGAAGTATTACATCAATATAATAGTTTCACAGTGAACTATTTTAATGTCAGCTTAATTCATAGCTCAAACACGCAAATTACTTTTCCGCTTCTTCGTCTTCGTCCGATGACTCTGTATCGTCGAATTCATCAGTATTGTTATCGTAGTTAGTGATAGTGAAAACAAACGTTAGACATCCAAACTTAATGACCGCACCTTGATAAAGGATAGCAGTTCCTTCCCAGCCAGAAATTTTCGGATTTTCGGAGACACAATCGCATCCAGTGTGCGTTATATCCGCCATGCTGAAATACAGAATTCGTTAAAACCCTCAAAAAGGTAGCAGCAAATGAACCAACATCAATACCTTGTGGAAGAGAGGAAATCGTACTTCTCTCGTTGACAGTGACGAGATTTGTCCATGAGGGACAACACATCCTGTCGGACTTTCTGTTTGTCCAATTTCTTATCTTTGTTACTGTCATCATGGTCGTCTTTTTTGGACTTCTTAGTAGAATGATGATGATGACCGCCATCTGCAGGTAATCCCGATTTAACTTCAACCGAATGGTCAGTAAAATCACACGTAAAGAGCTGTCCATTTACCACAGTTCCAAATTCCGAATAGTTCAATAACTCGAACATTTTAGTAACCTTTAAAACAAAGAGTGATTAATAGTAGCTGTAATAGGTGCAGGGAATAAGAACGAAATTATTACAATGTGATTTTCCTCGCGGAAAATTTTTCTAAAGAATAAAGTTTTTTGAACTTTGAGCTAGATAGTGAGAAGTAAATCGGTCTGTTGAAAATATGGGAGCTAAACATTGAACATCATGGATTTTGATAAGCCTCGTTACGCTTTGAAGGACATTGAAAGCCATACAACAAATTACGGAATCTACATCAGGATCAGGCGCCGCAGGTCAAGTTCCAACAAATCTCGCGCTGGCATTTAAATTTGTTTTTTTTTCTCCAGTTTGACATTTTCTCATTACCGCCACCCTGTGAATATTGCTTAGCATTGGGAAGTTACGTTTTCGTGATAATGTTTTTAATGCAAATTTTTTTGATGCAATCATTTTAATGCATTAATGCAATGCACAATGGTCAACGATACAGATTTACGAGGAAAGATGCATTCAGCGACTTTAAATGATTTTCTAGATTAATATGGTCTTTTACAAAGTTGTTCCTAAAAATAAGGCACTCTTTTCAACATACATGAAAATTAGGGTGGTCCATGTTTTCAAAGAAATTGAGAACCAAGCTTTTTTATTTGCAAGAATAATTATATACATTCATCGGGAAAGTTGTAGATCTATCAATTTTGAGCAAGTTTGCTGAAGACACTTTTTATGTACCTTTAAAATTGACCGATCTAGAGGTATTTTTCTGAATAAGCTTAGGGTGGTTCAAGAAAAACCGGTTTTCTGGCGTTAACTTTTTCAGTTCCGATTTTTCATCAAAGACGCCAAAGAATCACTTGTAGAGCACTTGAAGACGCGCCGTTTCGTGCGCTGAGATGGTCGTTATCTCTTTTGGTTCAAAAGTTACAGGCGTTTTTCTTTAAAAATCATAGTTTTTAAAAAGGGTTTATGGCGGGTTGGGGCAAACATAAAAAATATCTTTTGCCCGCATTCAAAAATTTCGTCTTTTCTTTGTTATAACACATATCAAAAAATTAGAGGGGTGTTATTTTTGTAACTCAAGTGAAAAATACTTGAAAAGTGCCTATTTGCCTAATGTGCGTTTTTTAAAGCTCTAAAAATGGTTCTCAGACAACTCTGATGAGAAATTTGAAACAAAAAAGATAAAGCGTTTAAACTGTTTTGACCAAATTTGGAGCATTTTCCCATAGTTTTCATAGGGTGACGCTAGAACAAATCGTTTTATTGCTTTATCTTTTTTGTTTCAAATTTTTCGTCCTAGTCTCCTAAGAACCACTTTTAGAGCTTCTAAAAACGCGCATTTTCGTGCGCTGAGAATGTTGCTGCGTTATTCCGTTTAAAAGATATTGATGATTTTCTAGAAAAAATAGGCATTTTTCAAGTATTTTTCACTTGAGTTACAAAAATAACACTCCCCTAATTTTTTGATATGTTATATAACAACATGTCTTCTTTTGAATAGGTTGAAGGTGACGTCACTAATTGAGTTGCATTTGATCAGCGGGAGAACAAAAGAGACAACCAGTGGTTTGCAATGTTTATCTGCGCCACCTGTATCTGTACCTCATTGCTTCGTTATCGCCCTTGTTTACTGTTTACAGGGTGGCCACACAAAATCAAAATTGAAATTCCCGCATTTTTCCCGACTTTTTCCCGCATTGATTTTGAAATTTCCCGACTTTTCTTTTTATGCTTGTGAAGCATGCAAAACATCCAAGAATCCAAGCTTCTAAGAGGATCTGTAAAACTTACCGGCTGTTCGGGCTCTAAAGAAGTTGATCATCAATATTAATTTCTATTCCCGATCAGCCTAGATAGCCGTGTAGTGGCGGTAGCAGTTACCTCAACTGGCTAAGAATATCACTACGGATTGCCTAATCCGGTGGTAAAAGTCCACCAAACAAGCGACCCCTAATTCATGGTGTTAAGCGTACCGTGCCTAGGAATGAATGGTTAGGGGGGTCTAATAAAAACTTAACCGTGAACGGAGCCTGTGGAGTACCAGGGCACCCTCCACAGTATGTTGCCCTTACTGTGTTAAACGGAGCAATGACGCAGTGGACCTTATTTGTCTCCGGGATAATCGGCCACTTTTCTTACGTCTCAATTCCGAGACTTAATAAAAGTGGGTAAATGAATTTTTTTTTTTTTTTTTTATGGCAGGAATTAAGTTCGTACAGGTAAACCTTCATCACGCAAAAGGTGCTTCTGCTGTGTTGAGTCGAAGGTTTAAAAAAGAAGGACTGGAAGTGGCGCTTATTCAAGAGCCGTGGTCCAACAAACGAAAGATTCTTGGTGTTCTGACACAAAATAGTAAACTATTTTATGATGAGCAACAAGATTCTCCCAGAACCGCTGTCTTAGTACGCAAAACGTTAAAATGCTATCCTATTACAGAGTTTATCAGAAAGGACATTGTTGCGGTCATGGTAGAGGTACCAACCACTAGAGGTAAAACTGAGATCGCTGTGGCTTCAGCTTACTTTCCTGGTGATGTTCCTGAGGTACCTCCTCCTGAGATCGCATCATTTGTTCAATTCTGTAAAGAAAACAACAAATCGTTTATCATTGGCTGTGACGCCAATGCGCATCACACGGTTTGGGGTAGTACGGATATTAACAGTCGAGGTGAGTCACTATTAGAGTATCTGTCTTCCAACAATATAGACATTTGCAATAATGGTGATAAACCTACTTTCTCAAATGTAATCAGACAAGAGGTCTTGGATCTAACACTGTGCAATGCTGCAATCTTTGACAGGATCACAAACTGGCACGTGTCAGATGAGATTTCTCTATCTGATCATAAACACATAATCTTCAATTGGAGTGGTGGAGATTACTCTAGAACCGCATTTAGAAATCCCAGGAGGACAAACTGGGATCAATATGTAGAATTGTTGAATACGCATTCATTTACAATGGGAGAACCTATTGATTCAACCCAAAAGTTGGAATCATTTTCTCAAAGGGTAAATGAAAGTATCATCAATTCCTTTAACGGAAGTTGTCCCACCATACAATCGTCTTCTACTAGAGACGTGCCATGGTGGAACTTTAAACTGGATCGCCTTAGAAAATTTTCTCGTAAAATGTTCAATAGAGCGAAACAAACAGGAGATTGGACTCAGTACAGGAAAGCCCTGACTGAGTACAACAACGAAATACGAAAATCTAAAAGAAAGTCTTGGATGCTGACATGTGAAAACATAAACAGCACTCCTGTAGTTGCAAGACTACAGAGAACGCTCGCAAAAGATCATTCAAATGAATTGGGAAACCTGAAGCGCGACGATGGAGCTTTTACCAAAACTCCTCGTGAAACTTTGGATTTGATGATGGAAACCCATTTTCCGGGTTCGGTTCTAAGTGTGGATTCCAATGATACTATATCTCTGGAAGGTGAAGGATGTCCTAGTATAAACTCTTCGGAGTCAACTAGGACAATAAACACCACCTCAGATTTAGCTGATGAAATCTTCACGAAGGCCAGAGTGGAAAATGCAATTAGATCTTTTCAGCCTTTTAAATCTGCAGGAGTTGATGGAATATTTCCAGCACTGATTCAAAATGGAGAAGCGGTGTTGGTACCATCACTAATTGAGATGTTCAAGGCTAGTTTAAGATTGAATTACGTTCCATCAAAATGGAGACTTGTAAAAGTTATCTTTATACCAAAAAAGGGGAAGCGAGACAAGACGCATCCCAAAGCATACAGGCCAATTAGTCTTTCTTCAGTTTTGTTGAAGACTATGGAAAAGGTTTTGAAGGATTTTATCAATTCTTCTTACATAAAAGACCATCCCCTATCTGACTTCCAGTTTGCTTATCAATCTGGTAAGTCAACGGTTACAGCACTTCATTCGCTAGTAACAAAAGTGGAAAAAACGTTTTCAGCAAAAGAAATAGCTCTATGCGCCTTTTTAGACATAGAAGGAGCATTTGATAATGCCTCCTATTCATCTATGAAGCGTGCCATGGAGAACAAAAACTTCGACCAATGTATCATACATTGGATTTATACTGTGCTTGCAAAAAGAGAAATCACCTCTGAGCTGGGAAGTTCTTCTATAACAGTAAGGGCAACGAAAGGTTGCCCTCAAGGAGGAGTCCTCTCACCACTATTGTGGTCCTTAGTTGTAGACGATCTTCTAAGAAGCTTGAAGGAAAAAGGTTTCGAAGTTGTGGGCTTTGCAGACGATATAGTCATAATAGTGAGAGGAAAGTATGACGAAACTGTTTCGGAGAGAATGCAAAGGGCCCTAAACTATACACATTCATGGTGTATTAAGGAGGGCCTTAGCATCAACCCGTCAAAAGTCGTAATTGTCCCTTTCACTAGGAGAAGGAAGATCAACCTAAAAGCTTTTCGGCTTGGAGGGATACAAATTCATCCTAGTGATCGAGTCAAATACTTAGGTTTGATACTGGATGCTAAACTGAACTGGAATGCTCAAATTGAGTCCGTGATCGGTAAGGCAACAAGTGCGTTCTGGTTATGCTCCAAAACTATTGGCAGGAAGTGGGGCTTGAAACCAAAAATGATAATGTGGATTTATACTGCCATAATCCGCCCAAAAGTGACGTATGCTTCGTTTGTCTGGTGGCCAAAAACGAAAGAGGCTACCACACAAACAAAGCTTGCGAAAATTCAACGTCTTGCGTCCATTGCTGTTACAGGAGCGATGCGAAGCACTCCATCAAAAGCTTTAGATGCGATTCTCAATCTGCTACCTTTGCACGAGTACGTGCAATTAGAAGCAGAAAAGGAATTGCTGAGACTTGAACGAGTTGAAATGTTTATGCCAGGTGATCTTGTAGGTCACCTGAGCATTTCACAATACTTCCAAAATAGGCCAGTAATGAAAATGATTAAAGACTGGATGAAACCTGTGGAGAACCATGATGTTCCTTACAAGTTGCACGAAACAACTCGTGCAGATTGGGAAGTCGGAGGTCCCACTGTTCGTCAAGGGTCAATCAAATTCTTCACAGATGGCTCAAAAGTTGGAATAAAAACGGGAGCGGGAATCTACGGCCCTGGGATACAAATTTCAGTGGCGATGGGACACTATCCTACGGTGTTTCAAGCAGAGATTCTTGCTATTTTGAAATGCGCAAATATCTGCCTTGAGAGAAAATACAGATACGCAAATATTTGTATTTTCTCAGATAGTCAAGCTGCACTAAAAGCATTGTGCGCTTACAAATGTACTTCAAAGCTTGTCTGGGAATGCATTCTTTCACTGCGCAGGCTGTGCCAAGGGAATTCAGTAAACTTATACTGGGTTCCAGGTCACTGTGGCATTGAAGGAAATGAAATGGCAGACGAGCTTGCTAAAAGTGGTTCCAATTTACAGTTTGCTGGTCCAGAACCATTCTGTGGTATATCAAACTGTACAATTAAAATGGACCTGAAACGCTGGGCTGAGCAGAGGGTGATATCCAATTGGATGGACGTCAAAAATTGCAATCAGTCAAAACGATTTATAACACCAAATGCTTATAAAACCAAAAAGCTCTTAGAGCTCAACAAGAGAGCTCTATGTACATACACTGGCCTAGTAACTGGACACTGCCCGAGCAGGTATCACTTGAAAAATATTGGCCATATTCAGAGTGATATCTGTCGTTTCTGTAATACGGAACGTGAAACCTCGGAACATCTGCTTTGCAGTTGTGGTGCTTTATACACGCGCAGGCAAAGATTTCTAAATAGTGGTTGCTTGCAACCCAGTGAGATCTGGTCTGCAAAACCTGGGAAGGTCTTGGAGTTTATTAATTCCATTGCACCTGACTGGGAGACGACGCGTCGTGGCAGTAGCTGATTACTTGACACATGGTAATTAGCTGGCTAGATGCGAATATCAAAACGGGACATGCCACAAAAGTTCAGCCTATTGGACGCAGTGGCTTAATTTCCCCAACAGGGGAGAAAAAAAAAAAAAAAAAAAAATCTGTAAAACTTACTGAAATATTTACATTGTCATTGTGATGCTGTGACAGTTTTACGATATCTTGGAGACGTTAACATCGAAAGAAATTTACATGTAACATAACATACGCTTGAAATTTGCTTCTAATTCTGTATGTCCTGTAACGTAAACCTATACTTGAAAATATTTGTTCGGAATTAACAAAAGATCTTTGTAAACTCTGTAAGAAATCCTTGATGAAGTTCCAATAAAAAATCTAGTTGGCTGGCTGAAATATTTACTCTTTAATGAATTCCTTAAAGGAGTTTTTTGCGCTATCCCAGGAATTCTGAAGGTATGAAGGACGGCATTTTTGACGTAATTCTGTTTTGATTCCTACGGCCAGAATGATGGGAGTGTTTTCTGGTGAATTTCTTCGAGGAATTTGCTAACATATTTCCTGGAAGAAGATTATTGCAAAAAATACTGAATAAATGTATGTGATAGTTTTCACACACTATGCTGGTGGCAAATCAGTAAATATAATCAATAATTAAGTAAACAAATAGTCATTAGGAAAATCAAATTACGTTATATTAACATTATCAGGTTTATATACAAACCACCAGATTCAAAATTATCCGAAATACGTTAGATTGCAAATAGTTTAATATTTTGTATATATAAAAAACGGGTTTTTACATAAATTCCTGTGAAAAAATTTTCAAAAAAGAAAAAGGAAATATGAGTTTTGCTATGAGAGCACTAGCGATGAATTCCTTAGCAGATTTTTTCTCAAATTTTGAAAATACCTGGGGATTGCCAAAGGTTTTCTATTCATAAACAATTCCTAGCTAAATTTGTAGAGAAACTCTCAAACCCTGCAAAACAAAACTTTGACATTTCTGATGAAAATTGTAAGGCTCTTTTTAGATATTTTAGGAGAAAAAACGATATTTTGGGCTTAATTTCTAATCCCATTTTTAAAGAACTCACTTGGAAACTCGTGAATATTTATTTATGGAAACTGTTGCGTACCTTTACAAAAAAAAGTAATTTGTCCACTTTTAGTCGAATTCCTCAAGGATAGGAAAATGAATCTAGGATTTAAAATGAGATCTAGTACTCGTTTTGAGTAGCATTCAGACCATTGGAATAACCCATGGTAACGCAAAATCATGAGATGTATTTACAAGAAATGGGCTTAAAATAATTTCAGTTTAAGATGTTTCTTTTTTCTTTTGGCATTCAAGATTTCAGAACAATGTTTCGTCAGCAAACCCTGAAGAACCCCAAGAAGCACACAAAGCAATTCTTTAGATTTACATTAGGAATAGTTTAAAAACTCTTTTAACAAAGTTCATATGTCTGTCCTAAGGAATTCGTGCAAGAAGCTTTTCATGTTTTCCATTAATAACACCAGGGATTCCTTCAGCAGACAGGCCATACATTGAAAGATTTCATAAAAACATCTAGAGAATTATGTCTTCTGGTTATCAACTTGCAATTTTGCTTCGTTTTAATGTAATGAATTGCAAGGATTCTACGTATTTATTTATAAATTAATCCAGTAATTTTACAAATCGTTACGCAGATAACATTTTAAGAGTTCCCAGTATTTTGTCATCAATTCATGATTCCATAAAAAATCCACCAGAAATTCTTACGCGACGAATGAATTTTCAATGTTTTTAGTAATTATTCAGAAAAATAAAATAAAATGCCACTATACTAACTCATTCTGAAATTTATAGAAATACCGTTAAAAACTCCTGCAAAGCAATAATTTTAGGAAGTCCTTCACTAGCAAATTAAGAAATAATTTTAAAGTTTCAATGAAAACATTAATTGAAACTTGTCTCAAAGCTCAGCCAGGTATTTCGGCAAAAAATCTAACTATAACAAGGAACTGTTACAGAAAAAATCTGGATAGAATCTCTAAAATTAGGTCAATAATTTCTCCATGGTCTCAATCAGAAAATCTTTTTCGAAGTTCGTCAACATACCAAATGTCATCGACAGGAATTTTCTGATAACAACCAGAGTTCCAGGGGTTTTCAGCTACAATAAGTTTGCTTAGTTTTTCCTGGCAGTAGACAGTCGAAATAGTTTTTTTCGCATGATTTTGATGATTATTGGTTAACGTCATTATTAAGCTATGATTAACCATGTATCAGTAGGTCTGCTTCAGAGGCACGTTCTCCTCCATTTAGGAAATTTGTACTAAGTAACAGGCTAAAAATTGATTGATAAAATCAATCAAAATTTGGCTACCAATATTATTTTTTGCACTTTTTCCACGTTTTGTGGATTAGGTTTTTTAATCGTTCAAAACTTTATTTTTAATTATTTACTCAAGCATCCGGACAATCAAAACATGTCACCCGGATAATCTCTATTGACCGAGAATTCAAAGCTCATCTGCATCATTTGGTTTTTGAGATTCCTGCGTGAAACTTCTGAAACTGCACACTTAGAAAAAATGACGGATTACGGTAAAATTTTACCGTAATCTCAACAGCTGAACGTACGGTAAAAAGTTCGGTGATTTTCCAAACCACCGAACGCACTGTGAATCTCAGGAAAATGCATCTGTCAAAATTACCGGAACGTTCGGTACTTTTTACAAATTTACCGTAAAAATCGCAGAATGTTCGGTATGTTTGTTTACAAATGAATTCTCAATATCACTGAACGTACGGTAAATTTTACAAATTTACGGCGATTTTATGCGAGCATAAAAAAAAAACAATATTTTCATAAAAAACGTCGATGATGGGGTTGAATACATGAACTTCTGATCAGGAACCACACTTGCTGCCACTACTGTACAAGAGAGTCTTGCTTGGAGATGATGCGAAAATTCTAATAGAACTGATGCTCAAAGCTGCCGGCGTGGCTGTCAAACGCATTTTACAGTAGTGCGGTAAAATATTCCCATCACCGATCTGTTCGGTAAAATATTCAATTTCGCCGTAATACTGTAGTTTGCCTGTATACAGATCAGTTTCGGTGATTTTTTTCACCGAATACTGTAATTTATTCTAAGTGTGTGTGTGTGTGTGTGTGTAAGAATCTGGATTTAAAGTAACCCAAGTAACATGTTCAAGTCAAATATACTAGAAGAGGTTCTTAGAACCATCATAAAACCTAAATAAATGGTATAAGGTTCTATGACGGTTCTAAAAACTTCTACAAGTCTAATTGGCCTTCAAAATGTTACTTGGGAAGTCAAGTGTTGAATCTAGGTTTAAGTTTACATTGTGGAGGCGCTACACATCATTTTGAAAATTCCCGATCATAAACAAAATTCCCGACTTATTCCCGCATATTTCCCGATGGATTTCAATTCCCGACTTTTTCCCGCATTTCCCGAATTTCCCGAGTCTGTGGCCACTCTGTGTTTAGGGAACGTTCAAAAATTACGTCCAACATTTGGGGGAGGGGGGGGTCTAGAAAAGTGTGACAGTACGTGTATTGGGTATAGGGAAATTGCGTGACAGAGGGGGGAGGGGGGGTCTAGAAATCCCGAAAAACGATGGACGTAATTTTTGAATCTTCCCTTACTGTCATGACATCTAAACACTCTCTGCACGGAGAAACGAAAGTACCCAAATTCATTCCACCCAACTTCGAGGTTGCGTGTGGGAAGCCAATTTTGAGTTGATAGAGTCGATGTCGAAGTGGGTAGTTTGCATTAAATGCAAAAAAATTATATTAAATTAAATTTCAGGCGTATACGGCCAAAGCACTTAGCGTCGAAGTTCTTTAACCGTCAGTTAAAATTACTCAACTTTCGGTACTATCTCACTTACTCAATTTTAGCTTCCCGCATCGAACTCTCAAAGTTGGGTTGTTTTGCTCTTCACTTTTTGACAACAATAAAGAGAGCAAATGAAACGGGATGCAAAAAAGAACTCAAAAGTGAGTTTAAAAATACTCAAATTTGAGTTCTCTTGTTTTTCAGTGTGTCTTTCTGTTCACGGAAAAACGAAAGTACTCAAAAGTGAGTTCATCCCACCCAACTTCGAGGTTGCGTGCGGGAAGCCAATTTTGAGTTGCTGGAGTCGATGTTTAGGTAGGTAGTTTGCATTTAGGCGTATACGGCCAAAGTACCTGAAGTCAAGGTTCTTTTTACTCAACCGTCAGTTAAAATTACTCAACTTTCGGTACTGTGCCACTTACTCAATTTTGGCTTCCCGCATCGAACTCTCAAAGTTGGGTTGTTTTGCTATTCACTCTCTGACAACAATAAAGAGAGCGAATGAAACAGGATGCAAAAAAGAACTCAAAAGTGAGTTTAAAAATACTCAAATGTGGGTTCTCTTGTTTTTCAGTGTTGACAGACGTCTTCTGCTTTCAAATTTTGTTTCCCACGCGTACATTTTTTGTTTTTGTTTTGTATGCTTCCCACACTCTCAAATTTCGTTACGCAGGAATGTGTGAAAGTAACTCAAAATCGACCAAATCCAGACAAAAAATCAATTATTCTTCGCATTAAATGTAGCAGCTATTCTTGGGTTTACGAAGCCTTTAAGCATATTTATTTACAGCCGATTCTTTTTGTTACACCCGGAGGATGCGTACCGTGCAAAAAGTTGTTGGTTTATAATTCGAAAAACCGTGCAAAAAAGTAACACGATTTCTCAACGAATCATGCAAGAACAATCCGAGCAGATAAAATAAATTTAAAAAAATATTTAAAATTTTGAAAATTGTTTCGCGTAACTTTTTGTGTGGCAAGGGATTCTGCCGAAAATGTGTAACTTTGGTTCACCGTGCATCGTGCACATGGTTTTTTACTTTTGTTTACATCCGCAGCTCAACTTCGTATTCTGCTAAAATGGACTATAAATCGTCGATTACACCCGGATTTTGCCCGGATTGTGGTTCCATACTGCCGTTGCTACGAATGACGGGTGGTGTATCCTGCTACAGTTGCCACAAAGCTTATGACGAATCCGGTAAGTCAGTGTTTTGCTTCAATGCGATGCGAATTATTCGTGGGATGCTCGTTAGTGATAAATGTATTAGAATAGGGGTGCGGGTGTGTGTTAAGACTCGAAACACAAACGGCGTCGTACAGCAGCGCAGCGGCGTGCATTCAATTCGGCTGGTTTTAACTTATTTTTTTTTATCCGCTGCTAGCAGGCTGTGTGGTGCTGTGCTTAGTGGTAGCAGCACCTCGTACAATAATTGTAGCGATTCATACGAGCCGATTTTATGAATGAAATTTTAACAGGAGGTAGGGTCCTAACCCGTGAAAATCGATATCATCATCAACATTTTTGTCACTTCGTGGGCCGGCTCTCGCCGTAATTCCAAAACAGCCGTTGGCATTTGAATTATGACTGCAGAAACAAAAATAATCTTTCAAATTTGCAATGAGGCAATCAAGAACGTCGAGTGAACGCCGTGATGCATGCAGCGCAGCATTCAAACCTGAGACATTCAAACCACTTAATTTCTTGACGTAAGGTGCTCGTACACTCTTTGCCCAGACGCCAAATATTTGACCACTTTTGACAGATAAATTTTGGCAAGTTAGACGCTACTCGGTCTATAGACCCATGGTTTGGTACGCGAAAAACAAACCTTTCATTAAAAATGTTATCTGATTTACACTGCCGGTGGAAGCAAAATTGTCCCATGTGCATTTTTGTGAATAAATGCTGCTGGGATATGCAAGAGAACATTGAAGGCTTGTAAATACATAGTTCCATTGTGAATTTTTGAGTGTTGGCAAAGACCTTCAACGGCAGCTTGTTCATGCAGAAAAGTCCTATCCACTACCAGCTTCCATGGATGCATGAGGCGACATTGAAATCCAAATTGGTCGTAAAGAAAATGATTTCTTGTATGGAATAGAAAACAGGAGATCATGAATTGTTCTATTCCAACAGTTTTTTTTTTATTGAAAAGTGGGGACATTTCAAAAGGCGTATAACTGTCAATCATGTAATCAATGCTGGTTTTAGCACAGCTTCCTACGATCGACTAGCAGGAAAATTTCCAGGTTGTACGCTCTGAATTTTCCCAGATTCCAAATTTTTCTTGCAACGCGTAATACTTGGCAAACAAACATATTTGTCACTCTCGAAAAACGAATAGGGCAGTGCATGAAATTATTTCCTTCTCTTTCACTCTTACAGAAATTTTGTAAACAACAAGGCCAAGAAACGTCAAAATCCCATACAAAATCAAAACAGTGCAGTGCCCTATAGGGACAAACAGAGCCAAACAACCTGCCAAAATTTATCTGTCAAAAGTGGTCAAATCTGGAGCGTCGATATAAAATTCGATCAGTTGGATTCGCTTCTTATGGCGGAAACTGTTAAAATTTAACAAAATTAATACATACAAGCGATTCCTTACAAAACAGGCTTTCGGTTTTATCATTAAAAGCCACTGAAATATCATCCATATTTCTACTATTACTAAAATAAACTGATCGAATTTTATACCGACGAAAGCACATACGACCTATTCAAATCGAGCTCCAGAAATATTTGGCGTCTGGGCAAAGAGTGTAGGGAATTGTGGGGCAAGATGGCCACCCTAAGCTTAGGCGCCTTGGGAGCACATTCATTAGAATATGGCTATTTAACAATCATCCACTTTGTTTGATGTCTTTTCTATCTTATTTACTCAAAGAAGCATTTTATTTCGGACTACGAATGCAAAATAAATTCATTTGAAAAATGTTACTTTCGACATAGATTTTTTGCCATATGGGGCATAAGACGGCCACCCCATCGGGGCAAGACGGTCACAGAGCTAAATTTTTACAATTAGTGTGCTAATCCCTAAAAGCAACGTTCAATAAACCAAAGTCGAATCAACGCTTTGCCTACATATGGTGTGGTATTTGCCAACATATCCTTTATAATAATGTTTGAAATAAAATTGATAGAAATTTCTTTGGAAATATTCTATGATTTGGTCTATTTTATCAGCAAACTTGTTTCTCTCGAAACGATTTATCTGCAGATACATTACTACTCTTTTCATGCACTATACTGTAATTCAACGTCTTGTAACGAACCCTCGAGGGTTTTAGCTACGATTTTCCATCCCTGTGCCAAAATATTTAATGAAACCAATTACCGTTCAACAGCAAATAACTTCAAAGTTTTTCTGAGGTATCATCTGCGTCGTAGTTAATTTTAACAGCTTCAACTAATATGAAAATGCAATGTTCTGTGGTTTTGCAGTATCTCTAAGCATCAATAACAGTTTTGAGACTGCTTTAGATTGATTTTTGGATGGCGACATAGGCCTTACCACAAGTGGCCATCTTGCCCCGAATGATAACGATATACGTTTATCATTTTTTATATGACATAATTAATTTAAAATGGTGAAATTTTATTGTCGAGGTTCAACAACAGTCACATAAAGACACCATTAAAAATTAAAAATAATTTTAAAACGTTGTTATTTCATTACTAATCCTTAAAATCAGATGACCTGATACTAGGGTGGGGCGGGGCAAGATGGGTCAGTGCCATTTTCGGGCGCATTACTCATGTTTTGATTATGGTAATAATTTTGTTAGATGACCAGCATGAATATACTCAGGCAACCAATAAGCGTTCCAATGCGCCTTTACAGCAGATCATTTTATGAAAATAAGCCGTATATGCGCCCTAAGCGCTGCTTAAATGCAGGTTTTAGCCCTATATACGGCTGAATCAATGCGTATCCCTCAGACTACCGAAAATGGAAACAAAAATATGTGTAGAATTCCATACTTCTTTTCACGCTCCCTTTCTATCTCTCTTGCATTTTTCTTATCGTCAC